>NW_026562378.1:13055000-13655000 GCF_027474105.1 Poeciliopsis prolifica
TGAGGGTTTTATTTTGGTGCTTATGAAGAGTTTAGAGCATGCAAAGAACAAAATGGATGTAATCCAACAATGCAGTGAGCATTCATCCACATTTCTTTGTGCTCTTATACCTCTGCTACCATAAAACATATCAAATGAGAAAACTCTTCTTGCTTTTAGGAATGTTTCTTTCTTGCGCATTACTTTCAGATATTATTTGAATCCCAGAAGACTGATGATGAAAGTGCAACTTGGCAAACGATGGATTCTGAACTAAGGAGCAGGATCGCACACAAAGCTTTGTCAAAGTTAGTTGCTCTCCAAGGTGACCAACCTGACGCAATGATCCCAGTTTGCAATTATGGCTACTCTGTATCTTTAATCAGAGATCACAGTTTTTCCTTCTGTTTTATCACAACAAAAGCAGATTGCGAGAGAGCAACAAACGCAAAGCTAAATGCCTAAAAAAAAAAAGATTTGGGTAACTTGAAACACATGATTAGATTTTCAATAACAAAACCGATGGCAGCACTGAACCCGTGGCTGATTCATAACTACACAGCCATAGCAGCACAGCAGACTTCTACAGTGGTGTGTAAAGAGCAGCAGGTTTTCCTCTCACGTCTCGTTTTCAGGGGCATGCTGAATGGGCCGCGGACTCAGGGGGGGGGGGACTAACGGAGAGAGACAGGACAGGGTGGTGGAGCCTGAGTGTCTCAGCGTCCTCCAGAGATGGGGCCCATGGTGAGCGTGTCCTCCTCGTCGATGCCGTCCAGCTCGTCTGTGCGCACGGCGTGGGTGATGAGGTTAAGCTCCTCGGTGAGCGTCTCGAAGCGGTACGCCACACGGATGTCAGGGACGTTGGTACGCCGGATGTCGTTGCTCTCAGGACCTTCTCTATAGTAACTGGGGCCAAGCCAGTAGCTCTTTACCTGTGGTTTGAAAAAAAAAAGATTGAAATGGGAATGCTTGGAGCACAAAGAGTTTTGCATGTGGGTCAATTTTGGCCTCATGTGACCAAAAGACTTTCCCCTGCACGGCTTGTAGCAAACTGCAAACAGGACTTCTTAGGGCAGATTTGTGGAGCATAAAACTAATTGTTAACCTGATAAAAAAATTATCTAATTTAAACTGTGAATCTCTGCTGCTCCTCCAGAGATACCGTGTTTTGGGGATCCTGTTTTAAACGCAAATTTTCTTTTACCTTTTCCACAGCTTCATCTGTGACCTTGTGTTGAGTTCTTCTGTCTTCATGATGCTGTTTAGTCACTAATGTTCTCCAACAAACCTTTGAGGTTTTCACAGAACAGATGCTTTCATACCGAGATGAAACAACACAAAGGTGGACTCTGTGATTGAAGTTATTATCTTTGGCCCTACAGAGGAGCGCTACAGTCAGCGTGTAGCTTCAGTTATTACAACTAAAAACCAAAATCAAGCCAGAAATCTGGGAGTAGTGACAGACTCTGACCTGGACCTTCAGAGCCACATTAAGACAGTTACAAAGTCGGCCTTCTATCACCTGGAGAACATTTCCAGAATTAGAGGAATAATGTCTCGGCGAGGTCTAGAGTGGTCTAGAGTTTCTCTAAATCACTTTATAAATCACTCAGCTTCTCTTTAACCAAATTTGGAGAAGCAGCATTCTGTTTTTACAACCCACTAATCTGGAAGGAACTTCTAGAAAACTGCAAAACAGTCTAAATCCTGGCTCCTTAAAAGCAAGGCTGAAAACTCACCTGTTTAAAGTTGCCTTTGATTTCTGGTAACTTCACTGTTGATAAACATTTGCTTGATGATTTTGATGATGTTTTTTGACAAACTGTAATGTTTATTGCTCGTTTCATAATAGCTGTATTTTGGTTTTATGGTGTAAAGCACTTTGAACTGTCTTGTTGCTGAAATGTGTTTTACAAATAACCCTGATTTTAGTCTATCATGGCACTGAATTGTCTTTGGGTAAACAGAGAAAAGTCTCTTTCCTTTCGCTTCACAACGCTGAAGAACTCGTTGTTGGTCTTTCTCCTAAAGCGCGCGCCAATAAAACGCAATAAAATCTGTGGTTTTAATATGTGAAAAGGTTGAAGGAGTCTCTGTGCTTTGAGGTGCTATAACCTGCAAACCACACCCTCATGTTTGATCATTTCTGACACTCAAAGAACGACCGTGATGCATCAGATAAACCGTTTATTACTCTTAACAGGTGAATTATAAATGACGTCACCTTGTGTGAAAATCCACTCATCAGGACGCTGTTTCTCGCCAGCTCACACATGTCACAAGAGCTCAGTTTCCACACTTGAGCTGCGATGCTGTACTCCTCCATCAGAGGCTCCTGGGGGTAAAATACAGAAATGATCACATATTTTACGTCCACGCAACAGGAAGAAAAAGTGAACATTTTTCCTTTTAATTGTGAGGCTGTGATGTTCACCAACAGACCTTGGTGAAGTGAAACTGGAGGGGATCATCGGTGGACAGGGAGACCATGAGACCTCTGGACAGATACTCCATCAGCGGGTTGCGGTGGTAACTGAGGAACAGGCTGTTGTTGCTCAGTGGCGACATGGCGATGCCAACTTGAGCCAGGTAGTAAAGATACTGCAGCACAGGAGCCTGGAAAAGGAAGGAGGAACGAGACTCTTCATCTCTTCCCCATTTTACAGTAAAGGAGAAATAAAACAGCAGATCTACAGCCATCATTGACCCAAGTTGAATTTTTCTTCAACCAATAGGTTTGTTTTTGATAAAATGCGAGATATTTATCTCTCAAAAGCAAATAAAACTATTTAAAAGAGGCATGAGTTAAAAAAACAACTAACTTTTAGTCACTCAAATTTAAAGTAGGTTTAAAGATTCTTTAAACCTAATTCTTAAGTTTCTGTTTTCGCATATTTGTTGCAAATTCCAACAAAAGGCACTAAACCTGTTGCAAGCTTTCCAAACTACCTGCTGTCAAAATTCATAGTTGAAATGAATTCCTGAAAATCTCAGGCTCTTTTTTATTGCAGTCTTTATGAAAGCCATCCTGACCTTTCTGAGCAGGAGTCCGTGGGAAATATTCTCCGACAACATGAACCCTGACACCAGGTGGTGGATGGGGCCCGCTTCGCCACAGTGAGGTCGCAGAACGAACGTGTGAAAGCCTCGTCGTCTGAGTTAAACACAAAGAAAAACTCCCAAATCAGAGAACAATCAGATTGAAATGAATGATTCTAAGTAATGAGGATGTGTTGTTACCTTCGCAGGTGGTTCAGAACAGTCATGTTGGCGTAGGTGTAGTAGAGGTAGTAGGAGTAGGGTGGGTTGTCCTCCTCTGTCCAGTCAGCAGGAAGTGGACTGTCCTGGTTAAAAATGTGGTGCTCAGGCTTGGACTCGTCGTCTACGCTGTCAAAACCAACAACCTGCCAGCATGCAAAAAAACAAAAAACAAACAGTCAGTTCACTCTGATGTTGGTCATTAGGAGAGTTCAGATCAAGCAGCAGGTCAGACTCACATGCTCCAGGAAGAGATGCAGCTCAGGGTGGCTGGCTGGATCTATCGTGACTTCGAACAGAGGCATGAAAATATTCTCCAACATCTCCTGGAAGTTAGCCAGCTGCTTCTTTGTGTGGTAGACGTCACTATAAAAAAGAAAGTTACATTCATTTTAGAGATGGAAAAACAGCATAAAACATAATTAAATCACTATTTGTCCATTCATTACTTTTTTAAAGCTGATATAAATTGCACTGTTCTCACACAAAAACAGCATTTGGTGCAAAAGTAGCACCCTATATTGATGATGATATTTTGTCCTGAACTGTGGAGCATGAATCGTAATTGTAAAATGAAAAAGGATTTCTTTATCTTTTTGTTTGTTTGCCAAAGACGAACCTTTCCAACAGAAACAGGACATTGACAGGCAAGACAGAAAAGGCTGAAGTGAGCATCCTTATTGTGACTAAATATTCTCTACGTGGGAGAATATTTAGTCACAGCTCTACTGAAGTTACCTATTAAAAATCCAGAAAGATAAACAAAAATAAAAACATGACTCACAGACAACAGAAAGTTAGACCAGTAGGAAACAAGTTTCTTAATTTTACTAAATAATGTGACATAATTGTGTTTATTAAACTCAATCAATCACACCTTTCTCTAAATGCCATCTTGCATATTGACATGGAATAATGATCTTTTTTTCACCAGTGTCTGAGCCAAATGAACAGCAGCATGTTTTGAGTTTTCTACCAATTAAGCTACCAAAAATATTTGCATAATATTGATAAATACTAGTTATCAGCCATAAGGCAGCATTGACATCAGATATCAAATTTTTATAGTAGTAATTCATCAGATTAAGCATTTTGACAGATACATCCTTATAAAATATAGTCTGATTAAGTGGGGAAAAAAGAGACTAACTTCCTGCACTGGGTTACAAAAAATATTTTTGGAAACTTGTCTATGTTTTTCTCAACTGAACTTGGACTATTTTGCACCACTGAATCAGCACAGAAAATGACAAACTTTTCTAAAGAAGGTCAGATTTATATACTAGTTTGATTTAGAGAAATCTGACAAAAGTTTTGTGTTTTTGATTTAGTATTTGTCTGCACAATGTCTCACTCCATGGCATCCTCAGTGTTTTAAGCCTCGGTGTTGGCTAACATTCTTGGGAATTTGTTTCCTTGAGAAGACATTATTTCCCTCTGAGCTTCAAGGTGAAACAAAATATCAGCAGCACTTACAAGAGACGGGGCACCTGGATAAGCCAGCGCACATTATCAGAGTACACTCTGTGGTTGACAGCCCACTCCGCCAGCTTGTCCCATTCGTCTCTGGAGCGACCATAGATGGACAGTCGCAGCTCAGAGTTCTGGTATTTACTCTCCTCCAAGTCATACATCACTTCCTGTAAAAAAAAAAAATAAAGACAGCAGCTTCAAATTTGAGTTTGGGACTGATTATTCGATTGGACAGTATATAGCTGAATTAATAAGCACCTTAACTATGTGTGCAAAGTATTTTCCTTCCACTTGATTGTCCGTCTTGATGAAGATCTCTCTTAGGATGGACTCTCCAATTGGGTTGTATTTGGAGTTGAACTTGTCAAACCTATGAAATGTGTTCCGATCCTGTAAAAGTAGAGAAACATGAAACAACAAGTTTAGTAATAGTAAAGAAGTCACACTAAGTTAGTTTCCATCTTCCACAACATTGTGATAACTCACTGCGTGCATGTCAAGTGTGTCTACACTCAGGTCGTACGCTGTCAGGTTCATGGTCTCAAAAACTTCTCGCAGGGTCTGACCGCGCCCCCGCTCAACGTGAACGATCTCGTCAGGGTATTTCTTCATGGCTCGCTTGATGAATCGCAGAAGATGCTTTTGGTTCATGCAGGACGACGCGTGGATGTGAGTGTCAACCTGGAGACAAGATGAAGAACATCAACTTTATTTCAATTTTTGCATAGCGCCAATTCATAACAAACGTCAGCTCAAGGAACTTTACATGACAACTACATCCAAGTAATACACAGAAATATATAATTAGACAAATCTAACTATACAGACAGATTCAAATCGAGTTATAAACTTTCTAATTTGATCTTCGGTGTAAAACAGTGCAGGTAAAAAGTTATCAAAAAGATTTCAGTCAAGTCCTTCTCCTCAGCAAGCATGTGGCAACAGTGAGAAGAAAAATCTCAAACAGAGACCTCTTTCTCACAAGGATAAGTTTAGTTTTGAACAATAAAAACTGGGCTTGACTTTATAATCTATGTTGATACTTCTCAAAAAGATCCATTTATTTATTTACTAAAGAAATAGGGATGTATTTTTGCAGCGGCTCTTGCCTTTCTGATGTTGTAGAAATCTCTGTGAGGAACCTTCTTCTGCGCTGCCAGCTCCTTCATCTCATTCAGCAGGATGTGCATCTGAAACTTGGAGCTCAGGTACTGCAAGCGGCGGTAGCAAAAAGATTTCCTGGAAACAACACGCAGAAGAGACAGGTTTCATTCAAGCTGCATAAAAGAAGCACTATAATCAACTGGTTTATTGATTTATTGTAACACTCACACTGGACCGTTGATAATAAGGGACATCATGACATTCATGTCTGCTATGTACTCCTTCAGGTCGGGATAAGGTAGGTCGAGTTCTGTGCTTCTAACAGAGAAAAACAACTTCAAGTTATATGTTGGGTTTGCCAACATTCACATAGCTCTTACTCCTAGTTTATGTTTCTTAATTTTATTTTAATTGAAAAATTTCACACATTTAGACTCAGATTTCTACACCTTCAGGAAGTTTTTATAATATTCTGGAAATATGGGAACAAACAATTTGTGTTGTTTGGCTTTGTTATACATCCCAAATAAATATTGTAACAAAATAGTGCTGAAGCTCAAATCAAATTCAGGCGTGTAGTAAAAGCCAAATTTGCAGTTTTATTTTAAAATCTAAAACCACCTGAGACTTTTCAAATCACATAATAAAAACTGATTCTTTAAATCACAACTTGAGATCTGTGATATGTAAAAAAATTTTTTTTAATGATTTTTAAAAAATTAGTATTACTTTGAATGAATTAAACAAATCATGTGCATTTATTTGTGGTTTCTATGCCCAAACCTCAAAAACCAAAATAATGAATGAGCTAGTCAAATCAAGAAAAGCTTGTTCCTCATTTGACTGTTTTTAATTTTTGTGCAAACATCCGTCTCTGCTCGACCAAAACATAAAAACAAAAGTAAATCATGACATCAGCAAATATAAACCTCAGTACAGATTGCATACTTGTCCATGTTTGTTTTCTTGTTGAAGACATGTATGACCCCATCAACCATCCTACAGCCATATCCTGTGTCTGGTGGCATATTCTTGGGGTCCCGATTGTCGTAGGGGTGTGTTTCTGAGACAGGTGGGTGAACAGGAGCATCTGAGAGAAAAGAAAAGGTTCAAGAGTGAATCTGACTCAGTATTTTTGTAGAGATTATTATTATTACTGTCTGATTGTGAATGCATTTAAGAGCGGCAACACAAGTCCTTCACATCTACTCATCAGTGTGACCGTCATTTTGACAAGTTTGGTTCTTCAGTCAGAACTAAAGAACCGATAGGAGAGATTTAGGATTAATAACATTAATATACAGACACAACAAGGTCTTGATGCCTCATTATTGTAGTATTGAAAACCACACTTGGTAAACTGTTTGTAATACAGGTCTCATACTTATGCATTTCATCAACAACAAAATCAGCTTTCATAGGTGACGTCTTATGTAAAAAAAAAAGAATCAAACCATCAACTTTTTTGGTTAAACTTTAATTTATTGGTGTCCGTTTCAAAAACCTTCCAGATCTAACCTCACAAAATCACCAGGCACTGCCCGTCACCTAGCAACCCGTTTCCTAGCAACCCCAGCTGAGTTCCAGCACCGTTGGGGGGCGTGGCCAGCAGCAGCTCATTAGGATTTAAAGTGACAGGAGGCCCTAAAACATCTCATTCTGACAGAAGTTCAAAATGGGCAGAACTGACCGGACTCAAATCTCATTATCTAAGAATGACTGTGCAAAAAGTGTAATGAAAATATTTTGTATCGCCCATAGATTTATCCTAACCTGTTCAAGAAAGCACAATATGAAATCTTTACATAAGTAATTAGGATAAGGAAATCACATTTGATGAGCAGGAAGTACCTGCGTCTACAGGGGTCTCTGGTATGTCTTCATAAACTCTCAGGTCCAGAGAATTTGTCCCGAGGTCCTGCAGGGCGTGAGCTGCGGTCTTACAAAATGTCTGCATAGAACGGCAGATGTATTTCTCCCGGATTAATAACGCTTTCACCACACATTTGGCAGCATCTACCAGGTCGGTGAACGGCACCTGGAAACACAAACACAGAAATAAATATTAATATGAATGCATTTTTGGTTTTGCATGATTCTTCATTGTTGTATGCAATCCTGTGATTTGAGCTTCTTACCCCACATTTTTCCTCTCCAGATATTGAGACCCGCTGGTACTCCCTCTCCATTGGCATTTTCCCCTCCTTAAAGCCCACATCAACCGTGTCTACACTTTTCTTCTTCATTAACCTGACACACACACAAAGAGAACAGCTTAGCACAAAACACAGAGAGACAAAAACCAGGTGGAGTTAAGGTGGAAGAAAGAAAAACACTGGTTTTAGTTCAGCAGGTATGGTTATGTTAGTTGTTTGAGAAAGGGATTTCTTTACAAATTTCTGGTTTCTGCTTTATTCAAGAAAATTTTAAGCCAATCAGTGACTGCATATTGCAAATATGTTATTTTCATAGTATAAACGTAATTTTTTGCTATGCAAAATATTGTGGTTAAGCTATCATTAAGATGTTCAATATCCTAAATGAAGTTACAATGCAGTGGTGTCCAAGATGCCTAAGAGTTTCAGAAATCACTGAAAAGGTAAGGAAAATGTGCAATATTTGCCAACAATCCCACCATGACATAACTTTCTAATATCGTTCAGCCATAATAGCAAACTATTTTACTGGTGGAAATTAGACAAATTAAATCTGACTTTTGGTTGATAGAAAACTCATCTGAATGTTTTTTCAAAGCATCAGTCTTCTGCAGTTACACTGCAAAAACACCACATCTTACCAAGTAGTTTTGGTCTTATTTCTACTGCAAATTTTATTAGACGTGACATAAGACAAAACTAACTTATAAGCATCTTTCAGCAAGATATAGGAGTTAGTTTTAACTCCTATATCTTTTAAGTAAATAGTACCTAAATATTGATGACAAAGTTTTATTTTTATAGGCAGATACAAGACAATTTCCCCATATTTTAAGTAAAAATAATTTGCCAATGCAACTAGTACTTTTTCACTGATGTTAAGGAAATACTAACTTGAAACAAGCTTCTATATCTTGCAAATATTTGAGTTAGTTTCATCCTAATTCAAGTGTACTAAAATATTTGCACTAGAAACTAGATTTAAAAGGTGTAAACGTTTACATGTTTTGACACATCTTTGCCAGGAGTACCAACAAAGTCATCTCTAAATGACATATTTCAACAATTAGCCTGAGTTATTTAAAAAAAAATTATTAAATAAAAAAAATATATATACTTGTTAAGATTCTGTTCCTACTCAATCTTAGATTTTTAGAGCTTAGATTGTTTTCCACTAATAAAAAATTAAAATTTTTGTGCTACTACAACTTCTTCAGATATTTTTCATTTATAAAATTTTAATTATTGCTGTGAACTTGTACAAAAATGGGCATAACATTGAAACTTCCATGATAGAGTGTCAGGGCTTTTCTTGTGGCATAACAATAGATCTGATCGGCTTGGAGCCTTTCAGGATGCTGATGTCCTGTGAGGGCTCGGATGGGGCCCATTTTAAACAGAGTTGTTTTCCTAATAAATACCAAAACAGCTGAATTAGTTTCAGATCAACTTTTGATCAAAATGTTCTACCCTGCTGGAAAAGGAACCTGGCATTAGGAAATATGTGTGTTACACACAAGAGACTTCCCTTGTTCAGGGTTGATGTTTTAAAGTCTCAGGATTTAATATTTTAAATCTAGAACTATGCCTAATACATCATACTGGCTCTGAATGCTAAGATGCTTTGAGCAAAGAAAAGGACCAACTTGGGAACCAGGCTGCAGCTATTTGGAAAAACAGGATTTGACCACCTAGGGAAGTTTTCCCTCTAGCCGTCCTTCTTTGGGCACTTTTTGGCACCAACCACTGCATACAAGAGGCAATAAATCTTGCTGTCTGGGAACCCTCTCACCCACTTATCCCTCAGATGTAGTCACTTCAGGAAGTTGCCCTTTTCTTCTTTCTAAAGAATACATAAATGGCTCACCAGACACAAAATCAACCCTTTTCCAGATAGATCCAAGTCTCCAGATCGGAATGTTATGGAAAACCTGCGTTTTCAATGAAATTGAGAATTGAAATATTTCCTATATTAGGTACCAAAGCTTGAATGAAAACAATTCTGTTGCATTAAGGGATTTTTTTTCCCAACCCGAATGAATGTAAATAAATGATAAAAAAAAAAAAAAATTTTTATAAAATTTCAAAACATTTCCATATGAATATTATGCTACTGCCGTAAAGGTTTACACGTTTTGACACATTTTTGCCAGGAGTACCAATAAATTAGTCTTTGAATGATATGTTTCAATAGTTAGCCTGAGTTATTTTTTTATAAGCGTCCATGTGTATTTCCATTAAATCACCAGCAGGGGGACAATTTAGTCCCTTTCAATAGAATAGCAATGTCCACAGTGGGTTCTACATAATAGAACATCTGAACAATATAGTATTGAAATCTGTGTGTGTGTGTGTGTGTGTGTAGTAATTTGAACAAATAAAAGCAGTTAGTATACAAATTTCTGAGTACAAGTGAGCCAAACAGACAAAGTCAAACACTGAGACGTCACCTTTTGCTATAAAAAACAGAAAAGCATGCATACTGAGTCAGAGCTCACTCACTCAAGGTCTGCAGCACTGTCGATTTTCATGAAGTCCTGTTTGGCACGCAGTAAGATCTCTGGCTCAAGCCTTGGGGTGATATGCAGAGGCGCAGGATAGTGTGGGCAAGGCAGGGGCAGATGGGCATCAGAGGCAGTGGGAAGAAATTAAGTAAACAGAAGGAGAGACACTGAATACAAGCACAGGCGCCCACTCCAACAGGTACTCTCACTCACACAGCTACACACTCACATCGACACATAGTTTTAACACCAGTTAGTGATGGTAAACCCCGATTGGTAAACAGGAACAAGTGAGATAACACTCCTACCTCCCCAAGATTGGCTTAGTAGCGCAGTTAGCATTGTCCCAAGCAACTGAGACAGAACCCACCTCCTTCTTAGAGTTTGCAAAGAATAAGCTGTACCACTGGAACAGGTGTCAAATGTTGGCTAAAACAGTGAGCTGATTGCTGGGATTAGTTAGCCCACAAAACTGGCATATTGGAAGAAGACAAGCAATGTGTGCATAGGTGAGAGCAACACTGTGTGTAAGAGCGAGGCGCAGGAAGAGGGGGCAGTTGCGTCTGACCGTCTGAGTTCATGTACACAGATGATTTAGCTGACATTGTGTGTGAAGTTTGCTTGCATTTCCTCACTTAATGTCCTGACTGATTTGCCTCTCTAGGCGGTGCCGCCGCTCCTCCAGCTGCTCGATGGGACTGTCCTCTGGGAACTCGTAGGGCGCGCTTCGCATCTCGCTCTCCGCCATGCTGCGTGTGAACAGCTCCTGGTTCGAACACGGGAGGTAATAAAATTTATGGCGTCATAAACAGGAGATCATGTAAATATTAATGTTCGCAGGGGCATCAGAACGATAGCAGCGGCTGCACAAACACTGCACCATCTGTTACATTTACAGATGAATAGTTATTGATATTTTTTCACATATGAATCAAAAACTTGCACATATTTTCTAGTCATTTTATAAAAAAGACGAATAGATTTTGAGGAATGCATGGCTTTGAATATGTTCTACTAATAAATGTAAAAAGTGAGGGAAACATTTTCGTTCAGTCCTCTTTGCTCTGATACCCCTAAATAAAACCTAGACAGCTCGAATAATCTGACCTTTGTAAAAACAAACAAAGCCATATGAGGTGCTGGTTTGCAGTTTATCACAAACCATGTAGGGCAGGAAGATATTCTGCTCAGTCAGGATCAGATTGTACTTATTTGGCCTCTTTACACAATACCATGTAAACACACAGCTCCCATGATGAAATACTGTGGTGGCGCTATCGTGTTGGGAAAAGGTTTCTTTTGTTTGGTTTTTTTTCTGCAATGATGATAAGAAAGGTGAGTTGATAGCATGAAGCTAAAAAGAGGAAACCTATAAGAAGCTACATAAGATTTGAAAACAGCCTTCTGGCAGAAAATCAACACTAACCAGCAGGAGATACAAATAAAATGGTTCCCATTAAATCCTAAGCATGTGTCAAAGGAGCCCAAAGTTCAGACCTCCAACTGGAAATCGTTGCAGAAACCTGACATTTAAAAACGATTTCTGTCCAATCTGACTGAGCTACAGCTGTTTCTCAAAGAAAGGGTAAAAGTTATAGTCTACAGATGTGCAGAGATGATGGAAAAATACCCCCAAAATAAACTACATTTGAAATTCTGTTATTCTCATGATACTAAAATCCCAACAAAATGCTCTGAAGTTTCAGGTTTTAACATGACAAGATGTGAAAAGATAAGAGAAATAAATATGTTAATCGAGCACTGTTCTCTCAGACTTAATAGAGCAACTGTTTTATTTATCAGGCATAATTTTTAAAGAGAGGATTAAAGTTCAATTACTGACTGGATGGTGTAGTCTTTGAAACTTTGCAATTGTGTTTGATTTATTGACTCGCTTTTCTGCTGAAATGTGCTACATGAATAACCTTCACTGATTGATTAAAGAGTCTAAATTTACCAGTACCTCTTTTAAAATAACACAAACTAAAACTGCTCAATTTTATGTATGTGCAGCTCTGGAAAACGTTGAGAGCCCTCTCCACTGACCCCATTGAAAACTTTTTGATTATTCCACCAAATATTAATTTCTGAACTCTTCCTGACTTAAAACATTAGTTTTGTTGTTTCCAAATGAATGCAAGAACTTGTTTTCTTTGCATTATTTTAGGTTTGAAAGCACTGCATCTTTAGCTTTCTCATTTTCTGTAAATAAATGTTAAATTTTGGCTGGGAATTTCAGGGACAGTAGTTCATAGAATAAAAGAGCAATGTTCATTTTACTCAAATATAGATCTATAGAAAGAAGTAAAATCAGAGAAACTGATCATTTTATAGCGGTTTCTTAATTCTTTTCAGGGTTAAAATCTTAATATCACCTCAGCAAGCTCTTTGTACTTTTCCTCCATGGATGTTCGCAGGTCGACTGGGTACTGAGAAACTGGCGTCCCAGGGAAGGATCTCTGGGGCTTGAGGGTCTTGGGTCCCGACACGCCACACAGATCTGAAACAGCAGACAGAAAGAGTGAAACATTAGTGAAAAGTACAGATTTAACTAAATATTCTGTGGAGTAAATTTAAAAACTGCAACTATTTAAAGCACAACTTCATTCAACCTGATTTAAAGATGTATCATGATTGCAAAATGAACATGTGTCTTAAAGAAATTAGCTAATTACTCTAAATAATATCAATAATGCAAGATAAAAATAGAAACATCTCTTTAGCTTCATTTTGCTACAGTATTATAATAAAGTCTTCAGAGTAGAAAGAAAACCAGAAATCCATCAGAGTCACAACTTCTGCTTTTGGGTTGCAACAAAAAGATCTCTGTCTAGATTTTTGGTATATAAACCATATTGAAATTTAAAACAAGAGCATAGATGACTAAGACTATAATGCAGCAGAGGTATTGAGAAATCATGTGTGGTCTTTGCATTGACATACATTTTAACACAGATTAACTCCTTCTGATACATCTATAATACTGAACTGGTACCCAGTACAAAGAAAACAGTTTACAGGTATTTCAGTCTGACAGCCGAGACCTGTAGCTAAATAAGTGAAAGCAGAAACATAAACTGCCAAAACAGAGGTATAAATAGAGAGAAATTGCAGTTTGGTTTGCCAAAGATTACAGCGTCTGGATTTTTAAGTGGAGAAAAATTATTTTAGCAGAGCCAAGCCACCACAGATTAGTCTCAAGTGGCAATTTAAAACGTTTACGTCCTATAAGTTGAGAACAATGGGTTGTTTAATGACATTGTGTATGGAAGTGAAAATGGTTATAAATGCAAACACAGCACTCAATGTTATGCAACTTTAGAAAAAAAAAAACTTCCTTTAAGTTAACTTATTTTTTAATCAAAGAGATGAGAATCAAACTTCCAGCTGCAGCTTTTTTTCACCCACATGTAATTCCTGACATACCTGAGTGTGGAAAAGGACAAAAATTTTCATTTACCGGGACACTCCAGACTAAACCATACATAATCCACTGACGCACACTTTTAGAGTTAGTTTCTGTCTACAGTGGTGAATTACCATGGGCAAACGTGGTAATTCACTCAAGTCTGTGGATTTCGGAGTGGCATGCTCTTGTTTCTCTACAATTGGAGCAATTATTGGTGCCCTGCCTGGGCAGCGACAATTAATTTCTGCCATCTGCTGGCTGCCACTAAAGCAGTGGAGCTAGAAGTGAGTACTGTGGATCTTCATTGTCCACAGTATATTAATGTGATGTGGCATTTTAATATGAATGCAGAAGAGACAAGTAACAATTTCGATATGAGCAACAGTGCTAGCAAAAAGTACTGAAGTGAAACACAAAGCTGTTGTTCTCCATGTATGTTGATGCATCTGAAAATGTTGCGATGGTGTAAATGTGAAGAATTGAAGCACATTTTTAATCTGCTTTTCTTTAAACTTCAGAAAAGCACAAGGCAATTAAATAATACTGTTACAGGGGTATGAAAAGCCACTAGAAAATTGCACCACACTTTGAATAATACTGTAATTTTGAGACCAAATCATAAAGTTGTTCAGACAAATGTTATTAAAATTTCCTGAATTACATTAAAGTATCAGTGTTAATTGATGCACACTTTTTAAAACAGAAATCATTTTAAACGCTACAAAGTGAACACTATCAACAAGGGAAACGCAGCTTAGTTTTCAGAAAACATATATTTATATCAGGACTCCAATTAACATCCGTTACAAACCCTACAGAAAAACAAGATAATAAGAGTTCAGAGAATTTGCACATACTAAAAAATATGTTAGATGATCTTAATTTATGACTTAGGGCTTCTCTTTGGAGATTTTTTAAGGACATACTGACAGTGCACCTTTAATACTTTACATAATGGTTAATGCCTGTTTTATTGCATTTCAGTGAATCTTTGCACAGCCCTGCAGTTTGACAGCCATCCTCTCGGTTTGCTCCTGGCGTGATGTTTACTGCGAAGCTTTCTGTCTATTTAGAAGAAAATGCCACAGCCATTCATCACTGTGACAAAATCATGATACAAATAGGTAACACTGACAATAGTGTCCATCCTTGTGTCACATTCCTGACACTACGCACGCTGATATACCCTTATTAAATTTCCCTGGAGCTGGTTCTGCTCTACAAGGACTTTGTGCAAACCTTTTCTTCTGCAGTTGGAATGTCAAAAATGTTGGCAATTCAAATTTTACCTTTTTTAACCATAATAACATTGAAGTTAATGCCATGTTTAGAGCAGAACTGTGCACATTTGTACTTTTACTTCCATAAATCTATTTTGAAGTCTGAGATGTACAACAATAGTTTCAAATCATTTTAGTCATATTATGCAATATTTTGGACGACTTTCCATCAATTTTACCTTTCTAATTTCTTAACAACATGACGATGAACCAAATTCAGAGGGTGTTCCTACTCAACATTTGAAATTCCTCTGCTGTGGTTTACAAAAACAACCAAGGCTTGTTTGAATTTGACTGCTGGAGCCTTGATTTGCTTCATTTGCATGCAGCTCAGCTCTTTGGGCTTTTTGTCCAACCTCCTCCAAAAGTACATCCTGTTTGGTTCACATAGGATTAACTGAGGTATTTGTTGAGATATAAAAAACTGTCACAGCTAAATGGTTATAATTCAAGTACCTTCCCACACAACCAAATTAATTTTAACTTTATTGCTTCTTGTAAATACCTTTCAGACAAAGGCCCTGTGTTGGTGGACTCTACAGTTTAAAAAAAACAAAAACTGAAGTGATTAAAAGCTAAGTTGAAGGCTGAATCCTATTTTCCAGGGTTACTCCTCCTCCCATCCTTTACCACATGATTGAGGAAATGGTTGCAATGTCCCACAGAGAAATGGGACACTCCTTCAAAAATCTGCTACTTCATCAATTCTCACTCACTTTGCATGCATTTATGCAATACACATTTATAGGTCACAATCGCAAGACATGGTTAAACCTTTAGCATACATCTGTGTGCAGTATTTTTTATACTAGAAATATTACTACAAAAACAGAAAAAACCCTAAAATGTAGTTCTCGAACTAATAAGTTGTCACAACATCTAACCAGTTTTGTTTTTGTTACATGTATTGTTTAATCAGTTTAAATGAGAGAAACTAATTAAATGAAGGCTGCAGGATCTGCTGTGCTGCTGAAGTGGATCAGATAATGTAGGACAAATATAAAAAAAAAACCAAAAACCTCTGGCGTGTGTATAGAGTCAGAGCCACAAGCTAATTTATTTTGGTTTACTGCCTGGTGATGGCAAGAGAGACTCCAGTAAAAGTTTTTGTAAGTCTTGACAGACTTTAGTCATGAGAGGCAGAATGAGGACACACGCTTCAGGTGTTCCTTAGCAACCATTGCTCACGGAGAATAAACCTCTATTTTGCATCCATGTCTTGAACGCGTCATCAATTTTTATCATTAAGATGAAAAAAAGAATAGATTAGACTGCTAGAGAATCATTTTATCACTTTACATAAAAATAGATATTAAACTCTTCCCAAGGGGAAAGTATTTTAGTACCAAAGGAAAAGTTAATAAGCTAATTGTCCATTTGGGTCAACAAACATGTGAGACAGATGGCCGCTCGTTAGCACAACAGCATCAGAAACAGGAGGAAGGTCAGTGTATTCAGGTGGACTGAAAAGTGAGAGCTCAGCGGTACACAGTGTTTCCTACAGGCTGGCTGAGGGGCAAAGTGGTAATGAAGACACGAGTTTCAGTTTCAGACGCACACAACAGCGCAGTCTGCCTTTCTGGTTTGATTCAGGACCCCTAAAATCTTCAATGTTTAAATTCTACAAATGTTGCAGGATGATACATTCTCAGAATTTTTTGTAATAAAAGGTAGGTATGAAAAGAGAAATAAAACACAAACAAAACCAAAACATGAAATAATATTCATTATAAAGTCATGCAGAAAATGTTCATGTAAATCATCAGAATGGAAATAATTGAGGTCATTTTAATATTCCTACAAACATTCACCAAGTACACTTTATATGGAGATCAAATTTACGGAAACATCAATGTGATAGTGCTGTCTTTGTTCTTTCACTTCTGTGTTTCTTTAGCTCTTCTTCCAGGTTTTTGAGTGTTGTCATCTCATTCCAATACACTTTCTGGACCCTCATCTGTCACCATAGGCTTGTTAGTGCAACATTTTTAAACGATAAGCACCCAGGCTTCAGTGAACTGCTAAAACTCCCGCTAACATAAGAGTCGCAACAGCAAGCGCTTCATTACAAAAGGTACTGTTTATGATTGTTGATTGTAAGCTACAGTACCTTTATCTGCCTGTCTTGTCCTGAACTCACAGTCTCCGTTACGGCAGTGGTGGCCTTGTTTGAGCTCTTGCGGGATGCTGGGACATGTAAGTAGGCCTGGGACGGCCGATGGACCCTCCCCCGCTGGCACAGTCAAAGACAGAAAGAATGACAGCAAACGGAAAGACCGAACACTCTGGAGACACAACTCTGCTCTGACACCGGGATCTTACAGCGCTTCTCCTTTTGTCTCTCCTGCTGTAAGTGTCGCCTCCTTCTGAGAGCTGCTGAGGCAGTTTCCCCTCCCCTCTCTTCCTCTCTTCCCCTCTAATTCTGTGTCACAGCTGCTTCCTGGATCGCACCGGTTTACAGTGCATGAACAGCACAGCCTTCAAGCTCCCGGATTTAAATACTGGGTTGGTGCATACCACGTGGCAAGAAAGGGGAAGGGCCAGGGAGGACTGCATCATGCTCTATTGTGATGTAAAATGGAGGGGGAGTCGGGATAAGAAGCCACTCCTACTTCTCCTCCTCCCACCTCTTTTTCACAAGGCTTCAATTATCTCAAAGCTGCACAAAAAAACTGATATCAGTGTTATTTATTTTAGCTGATGATTTTGTTGCACTGTTACCGCTGGCTTTTGTTTTCTGGGGTTTGTGAAGCTCTAAAATTGCACTAAAATTGCTGGAAAATCTCAGCAATTTCATAAGTGTGCACATGAGGCTTCATTTGCAATCACGTTAACATGGAGATTAGATAATTTACACACTTCCTTGCATGTTTGCTCTTTAAACACATGATGCCCAGGAAGTGGCTTCTTTGTCATCTCACATACTTCATTGTAACTCACAGCAGCTTGACTTTAGTTACTGAGCGTCTTCCAGGCAGATAGAGCTTCTAAGACATTAAAGAAATCAAAACTAGTAACACAGCTTAGAAATTCAACTGCTAACAAACAATATTTGAAATAAATTTAATAAATTCACTAAAACCCAAAAAACAAATT
This sequence comes from Poeciliopsis prolifica, assembly GCF_027474105.1. Taxonomy (NCBI): domain Eukaryota; kingdom Metazoa; phylum Chordata; class Actinopteri; order Cyprinodontiformes; family Poeciliidae; genus Poeciliopsis; species Poeciliopsis prolifica. The sequence goes on from NW_026562378.1 coordinate 13,073,260, forward strand.
AATTTTTAAAAATGCAGCCTTTTTGTAGTTGAAAAAATATTATACTTCAATTTTTAAAAAAATGTTTGACTTAAAAGAAGTTGGGTTTTTTATATAACATTTGAGATTAAAATAATACTCTCCATAGAAAGACTATAATTAAAAATAGGTACTTTGAGTTTTATACTGCCAAATTGGTTTAGCTTAGTTTTGCTTGCTTTTCCTATCAGTTATCTTTTGGTTTGCTTTGAGTTGGTATTTAGATGCCTTAGTTTAATTAGTTTGTTTTTGTTGCTTTAAACTTCAGTTAACTCAATAAAACCTGTTCAATGTGTCTGTTTTGTCTCGACTCCACAAGTCAGGTCGCGACATGCATCAGTAGCATTTAAATCTAGGGCACAAATAATCTGAAACCAGAAGTTACACAAATGAGAAACAGATTCATTAAGGCCCCGAATCGAAGAAATAAACTATTTAAGTCATGCAGCCAGTCAACCACACAGGAAACGTTGACGGAAAGGCTGATGCGCTTTTAGTCGCGCTGGATTGGTGACATTTACAAACCATCACAGAAAACGGTAAGACTGAAAGAGGAGGAGTCACTCATAAGGTATTCAGTGTTGAATGTATTTATGGCTTTTCAGAGATCGAAGCAACAACAGAATTCATATCAGATACATACACACACTTTATTACAACTGGAAATATATATGTGAGAGGAGTTCCATATATGACATTTAAATGTTTTAAGTTCAAATATTTAGTTCCTTAACATTTATATATACATACAGAGACCATAATGAAGTCTGTAGGTTAACTTATGAAATGTTTGTAGCCATTTGATGAGCTACAGAGATAAGAGAAAACCACAGCACACACTATCATCCCTCAATAGTATATATTCCCTAAGAGGTATGTTTTTTAATTTATTTACTTATTCAGTCTTACTTTTTAAATAAGTACATACATAATGATTCATTTATTTCTGGGTTGTTTTCTCCTATTTACCAAGTAGCTTAAGGCTTCAAATAATTACCTCAATAGTCTAGATGTGGAACAATAAAATGATTGCCCTATTATGATTTTATATTTTCATTACTCTTAATGAATAGCTGAAATGAGTTCCTCTTACATTTCAACAATCTCCCTTAAAAATGTCTTATATAAAAAGAAAAACTCTTTACAGCAAAGCTCAGTTAGATATAAATAAGAGGCTCAGCTCAATAATTTTTAAAGACCCAAGGTTTCATTTAGAAAAGAAAATCAAGTGAATATCAAATTCAAAGATTAAGATTGATTGTCTTGAACAGTACTCAGCAAAATACAACCAAGTAGCACTGTTTCAGTATTTGGAAGATAATGACCTTTTAAGAAATGCAAAAATATGGCATCTTAAAAGAGAATCTGAGACATCCTGCTAAAGCAAAGAAATGGCAATAGAAACTGCACACAGCCAAGGAAAATAGCACTTTTAGTCATTTTTGTGCAAAACTCGGGCAAAACAATTTTAAAAAATGCTCCTCCTCTCAGTCCAGATATTTAAAAGTCGCTGTGTTTCATTTGAGGATGTGCTGCAATATGCAAATCCAAACACACATTTAATGTATTTACATATGTTTTCTATACTAATACCACCTAGACTTAATGTTCATTTGTTTAACATAAACCAATAATTTTCTACAAAACAGTAGCAGAACTAACTCATACACAATCTGCACAATATATCGAATTAGTTGTCACAATTGAAAGGCAATTGTATTTTAATTCAGGTTCTTCATGCTAATGACATTTTTATGCCTAGTTGAATGGACTTTCGATGGTCTTAAAGACTAAACATGATTTAAGTTTTAGTGATCAAGACATGATTGTAACACTTTATTTGACAGGTGTGCATAAGACTGAAATGACACTGTCATAAACATAACGCCTGTCATGAACATGAATCTCTATGACTGTTGCCATAAAGTGTCATTCGGTAAATAATGACACTTTTAATGCAAAGTTGCTAATGCTATCTTTGCATTTAAGTTTCTTTATTTACGAAATAATACAAAGTTGGCACTTTTAATGAAAATTTTAAAGTAACTTTGCATTAAAAGTGTCAGAATTTACCGAATGACACTTCATGACAACAGTCAGAGACATCCATAAAGACATCTTTATGTTTATAATAGCTGTTATGTCATGCTTATGTCAGTCTTATGCACACCTGTCAAATAAAGAGTTACGGACATGACAAGGGTGGAGAGAGAAGGAGGGACAATATAGGTCAATATTCAACAATCAACCTTTAATGATAAAGTTGCTTTAAAGAAAATAAGTTAAAACATTCAGACTTAAATAAAAAGAAAATTTAGGATTGAGTTGTAATTTAAAAGTACCATGAAAGACGGTATTGTGAGTCGTGTTCTGCGACCTCTACACGACTCAGGCTATTATTACTTCTCAGCACATCCTTTTCCCCAGATGCCAATCAGCAGCACCAGGGAGAAACTCTACACGATTCGTCCCTCCCTGTTTTAAAGAGCTGGCTTTGCTGTTGACGACTCTGCTCAACAACTCTAATCTCCATGTTGGGAGCCAAATTCCCACGAGAAAAATAGAACAAACATTCACAAAAATTTTTTCCTTGTATTCATAATAAAGTATCTCCTTTGTCAACCAGAGAATCTTTCATGTGATAACAGAGAAACATTCAAAAACAAGACAGATACGAATCATTGTCCCATACCAATCATCTGGGATTATTCTGACCGTATTTTCTGTCAGCTCAGCTCTCATCATATCTGAATATAGCAGAGCTACTCTGTTACTTGACACTGTTAGCATTCAACACTGTACTTGTAACTTATACTTGTTCGATTCTTATGCTGCAAGAGGTCAATTTCCACCTCAGAGATAAAACCCCACTTAAGGATGACATCCAGGAACAACAAGAGGTAAAATGCTTCTCTGTTTTGTTTTTGTCTGAGTTATTTGCTTGTTTGATTAAAAATTTAAATGTGTTGCTTCCAGGTCAGTTTAGATCTTGGTTATTTTGTATCCACACCTGTCTCGGTTGTCCAGCAATTATTTAAAGAATTGTAAAACTTATTCACTTTCTTTTTTATGTAAATATTATTGATGGTATAATGGTAAAATGTTTAAACTTTACTGTAATATATTTTGACCCTGTTATTTTAACAAAGATATTGCTTTACACAGCAATTACACACAACTTTTTATTGAACAATGACAGAATAATCTATTAGAATTTGTGTTTGTAATTTTGACTGAAAAAAAAAACAAATTTACACATCAATCTAAACATCATTATTGTCAAAAAATTACATAAAATTTAGTGTGATTTGGCCCAAATAAATTTTCCCAACAATTTATAAGTAATCAAAGTATTTTTACTATTTATTGGTGTTACAAAACTACATTTTGCTACAGAACATTGTGCATTCAAAATAGATAAACGACTCAACCTTACACCCCATATATTATAGAACTAAACAGACACTGAAACCTACAAAATAGCACAAGGATGAAATGAAATGAAAGAAAAAATGCAGATACTGCAAAAGGTAATGTATGAAAATATTTAAAATGAATGTATAAAGTATCTTAAGTTTAGAAAATTAGAAAAAAAAACAGTAATCAGCAAAGTTCTAAATAAAAATCACGAAGTAAAAACTGACCAGAACTGAATAAACTCGACCATTTAACTGAACAAATTGCTGCACACCTATTTGCACCTGCATGACTTACTCACACACGAACATTAAAACTATTTTGATATTTTAATATCTGTGCAACTTGTGTGATTTTTTTTCCCTCTCAAAGCCAGTGTGGTCACAGAGATCAGTCACTGCAGTCGATTGTGGCAGACAATAGCCTTGGTGAGCTCAGAAGCTAATAAACAGTAAGCCAGGGACCAAACATCAGCTGACGCCGGATCGTCTCTGATCGAATGAGGAGGATTAACTGAAAGAGGATCTCTGCTAGGAGCAACACTGGGAGCACAAAGCAGAGTACTTAACGGTGTCTAAACAGTGAAATACATCATAATCACGCAGGTCTGATGTTCATTTAGGAAATTACGGCAGTGAGGGTTTTCAAATGTTCCTGATGTTGAGTCTACCTGCTGTGAGTTTTTGTGAGCAATGCCTGCGTTTGTTTTGAGAGCATCCTGGTGGCTCTGTGCTATCTGGAGGCCCTCAGCAACAAAAAGCCCACCTGTTGGTGGTGTGAGAGATTTCATGGCCTTGATTCCCAGCTCTACAAAATCCCTTTTCCAGAACAGCCATATTACATGGGAAGCAACTGAGCTATTATTAGCAGAAAAAAGCCCAGGAATTTTCCACCCAAACACAGAAAGATTTGGTCATCGCTTCATGTCTGACCGCAGGACAGCCAGAGAGTGGAGACACTGACAACCAGCAACTTGTTTTAAGACTGATGTGCTGAAAATACAACATTTCCATGCCAGATGTCTCCCTCTAGCTGCAAAAAGCTAAAGGATCTTAGAAAAGAAACAAGAATTTAGCAGGCGACTGCCATTTTTACTACTGAACAGATAAATATTTAAATATTTTCTGCCATTTGATGTTCACACTCAATCAGTAAATGTTCAGAAAGTTTTACAGTAAAATCAAACTGACCGCATGTTAACAGGGGTTTGATGGAATATTAACAAAAGAACATTAAAAAAAGACATTTTGTTTATTTCATGCAACAAAGTTTGTTTTCAAAATTAGCATCTTCATGCACAACCTCTTGCCAAGAGGTTTGCATTGTTCCTTGCATGTTAATAGTGCTTTTGTACATTTTCAATTCAGTTTAGTTTATTATATAGAGCCAAAGTCATTGCATCCAAATAGGCCTATCATAATAAATTTTGTTGGACAATAAATTGTTCCAGTAACTATTGTGATAAACTACAATACTGATTTTTTGACACCAGTTTCAAGCGATAAATTGATAAGGGCATAATAATAATGAAAGTTTGCCCTCTGAAAGACCGCTAAACTTTAATTTTGTAAAGAAAAAAAAAAACACTTGAAACTGGATATGGAAGAAAAATAAATATCATTCTTAACCAAACTAAATGACAAACTTCTACCTGTGGATGAAAAGTGTTTTGTGCACAAATTGTTGATATTGTGTATGAATGTTTTATTTTATATTGGAGAATTTAAGAAATTTTGTTGTCCACAGCAGTGGACAACAAAATTTTATCCTATTCAATCTTAAAATGACAAGAAATTTCCAAAATAAACCATGACAACCAAAAGATATATATATATAATTAGCTGCAGTTCCAGCTAATTGCAGACGTCAAACAGTTCAAGAAGGTAAAGTTTACAAGAGCTTTTAGGGAACTGCCACAAGTAAAAATGTACTGCTTATGCATAATTTAAGAGACAAAGACCTAAAACGTGTATGTTTAATAATGAACCAGAAGAGGGGAAAACTGCAGGAACCGCTGGACAATCGTATATATTGGGACGACTTAAAGTGAACCTCACCACCGCCTTCCTTCGAATGAATTTGCCTTTACATCAGAAGACTTGTTTATGTCTGTAGAGCATGTCTGTAAATCTCATAAACAGGATGCACAAAAGATGAAGCGTAGTAGAACTAAATACGTTATATGGAAAAGCCGATGTTGATGACTCAGGGTTCATGACTTGTTTACAACTTCATGCTAACAACAGCAACAGTAGATGATGTTTACAACAGCAATTTGTTGTCAGAGGGCAAGCAGGATGATGTGGTCTGAAAAGAGAAGTGGCCCAGATCCGGTGCTCAAAACAGACTGTGAGAAGCAGAGGACCAGCCAAGCGGCTAATTGAGAGGACTTAAATAACTGCATGGCTGGAGAGACTTCTAAGTTATTTATTACTGCGCCAAGCACAGGCTTTCTCAGCAAATTTCATAAAACGTCTGTCAGAGGAAGTTACTGCTTCAGATATGCAGTTGCATCCCTCCAAACAGGAAAGCCACATAACACTAAAACATCAACCAGTTTCAAGACAAGTTAATATTTACATGAAATTATATTTGATATATTTATCAGTATACTGGAGGGACAGTTTCTGCTAAAAAGACCAGTTAGCTTACAGCACAAGTACAGTAATGGAGCTACGATCCCTTATTAATGGCTGGGATGCTGCCGCATTCAAGATGTGACATTAAGTAGGAAATCTTAATGTGTACAAAAACATTGAATGTAGCATGCCTCTCTTTGGAATCTTGCCAGAAAGTTAAAATATTTCTAATAGAATAAAAACTTCTCAAAAATCTAACACACATATATTAGTACAAACTATATTGTTCTAATTCTCACATCTCCCTTAAGTATCTCGCATAACATGGCTCTTACTTTCTAATTCTAAAAGCCTTAAAATAATCTCTGCGAAATTACTGGTAAATGTGTTAAACTCTAAAATATATGGCTGTATTTTCATTGAATAGAAGAATTTCATGTTTCAGAGCTTAAATGGGAAAATGCTTCAGCCAGAGATTTTGTCTGCAACATTTTAATACCTTCTTTCTCTCCGAGTTCAAAAAATCTTGCAGAAACCCCTCAAAGAAAAGTCCGTGTTATCCATGTAATAGTTAGTGTGACAGTGCTGCACGTTTACTAAAACTGGCTTCTGATTGGCTGATCAGGGTCTTATGAAGACTCCTCCCCCAGAAGCAGCAGCAGAAACAGAAACAAGCTTTATCCATTCGAATCAGCAATAAGACTGATCAACTTAACGTTTTTGTTTTTACCTGTAATGTGTATATTCTGGTTGACATTCGTTAAGAGTACACCTCGATTTTAATCCAAAGTGAGGAGCATCTGTACATCCTGAAAACCAGCATCAGAAACAAGTATCAGAAGATAGAAGGTCAGCTTGCCTTTGCAGGAATGACCAACCCCAAATAGCACATAATATAGTTGATGCAAGTAAAAAACTGCTGAACATTTCACCAAAATTAAAAAACAAAAGCGCAAAATCAATATACAATATTTCTAGCACCTATTTCAGAGACAGATCATTTTATGCAAATGACCTAGAAACCATCTGACCGAAACTAAAATCTAAGTGTTTACAAATAAATACGTTTATCCTGTTATTTCAAGCATTTATCAACTAGTCATTACAATCAATGAACTCATTGTTTAAATGTAAATGTTGTCCTCTCCCCTCTCTCCCAATTTAAATGTTTTAGCACTTTCAGGTTAACATTGTAAATAAGAAATTGCTCTTCATATTAACCAACAATTAAAAAATTAAAAGTTTAGATTTGGTTTAATACTGAATTATGTTCAGACAATTTGCAGCAGTCCTTGCAGAGTCACACATGCTGAATATTAAACATCAGCCAAAATCAAACTGCCTTAACATCAAATACAAGAACTAACATTAAGTTATGAAGGGGAATCCCATATTTGCCAACTCGTTTCCTAAGCTGGAAAGGATAAAAAACCTGCATGCCAACATAACATGCATCCGTGTCGCTGACTCCACCCCACAGTCACAACTGATACTTCCTGCACTCTCTCTGTGGGAACCCCTTTCATCAACACTCACCGGGGCTGGTGTTGCTCTGCAGGCTCCCTCTTTTGGGAGTCTGGGATTTAGGTTTACCCTTCCCTTGTCCATTGCTGTTGGAAGCGGAAGATGACATCCTAGCACCCGAGTTCCTGTTCCTACAGTAGCAGAGCGAGTCTGAGCTGTGAGGTGACCAGCAGAGGGGAGCATCCGCTCTGCTGCTGGAGCTCTGTCTCATGGTGGGGCAGGGGAAAAGCAGGACCCACGCTGGGCTGCTCACAGCTCTGCTGCAAAGTTGGCTCCACCTCCTTCCAGGCAGCAGCGGGTCAGCAGGCGAGCAGCACAGCGACGCACTAACGGGACACCCAAGGCTTTCCCTGATCTTGCGGGGGACCATCCTCCTTGGTTGCCTTAGCAACCAGGGAATGAGCTTCCTGTAGCCAACGTGGTGAAATACAACCACAGATGAGGCCATTGCAGAAGAAGGTGTGCTGCTAGCATGACAGCCAGCAATCCTGGTGACCAACTTGTACCCCCGCAGCTCAGAGTCAAGGTGAGTGGAGGACGAAAGTTTTCCACTTGTCTAAACTTAGAAATTAGATCCACTTGGTATCATAAGAATCCCCCCGTTAGCCAAGAGAAGAAGGAGATTTCAATGAACAGCAGGAGATGGAGGGGAAAAAAGCGCCAAAGACAACAAACAGAGAGGATAAGCTTAGGAACCGGCTTAGTATGTAAGCTAACCGGTGAGGTCTGCGTCTCTTTCCTGCTGGAAACTTCTGAGGGGAGCCAGGCAGCTGAAACGCACACAGGACAGGCCCTCCTGACTGGGCGTTTTATAAATAGGGACAGCCAATGCTCAGAGAGGGACAGTAACACAACTTGTGACAGGCTGCACGACATGCACAACTTTCTAGGAACATAATTGATCACCCTGCTTGTCTAAATGAGTAGTAACCACATGTCAAAGCAAATTTAGAAATAAACCTTCACTGATTGACTGGATTTCAAATCAATTCATTCTGATTACATAACTTCACTACGGGACTCTATAAAAAAAAACAAGAGCTCCAGTTTAAATCCAGCTGCATTAAATAAAAGTATACCGATTTATATCAATGCAAATTTGTCTTTTCATCAGTTCAAACCATCGCATAAAATGTACAGTTCTCATTCACACAACAGCAAACCACACACAGCAGCCTGGGATAATGTTACCTGTAATCTTATCAGCACACTCAAAAACTTATTACGCAAGATGGAGGACTTTCAAGAATGCAAACCAATGATGACAGGATTACTGAGCTCTTAAAAAAGTTTGATTGACTCAGTGACTTGAGAATCTGGGGCATGAAAAACCTAAAAAAAAAAAAGGTAAAGATCCCCACCTAGTGGAAAGCAAAATAATGCAACTAGGAAAACTTATTTTTCTATCACTGACAACATTTCCTGAAATTAATAAATATTAATCCCACTGGCCTTGTTCCAACTTGCTTGCAATTTGGATAAATCACCCAGGAAGAGGGATACTACTCTTCAATATCATGTTAGAGCTCTGTTCATCTGTTGTCACAGCTCAGGTATTCAGTTTGTTTGCACATAGCCTCGAAAGTGTAAACACAGATTCAGACAACCACTTCCTTTATATATACTCCAGAACTGCAATATAAATTAGACAAAGTAGAAATTTACCAATACAGTGATTTATGATTCATCTAGGACAGCTTCAACAAACTTTCAACCATGTTTATGTTAAAACAGGGTAGAAAAAACAATCCATAAACTATTTTAAGTAAATGTCAAATAGTCTTCTATGGACAAAAATGAAACATAAAATATTAATCCTTGAATAAACAGCTTCAGAAAAGCTCTAACAAGAAACCTTTGAGCTTTATTGTCTGACCAAGTCGAAGATCAATCCTCGATATTGTCAACATTACAAAAAATGTTTTTGGGTGTCTGCAGCCTTTTATAAAATCTGACCTAGTTTTCAGAGACAATTCACCGTCTGGTGCAGCAGCAACAGCAGAAAAAAGTCAAACACACACATGCCTAATTTCATCTTAAATATAAAAACCAAACTGTCCTTTTATTAGTGAACACAATAATACTCACATTCTTAGGGCTGTAGGACTCAGAAGGGTTTCATCACCAAGTAGTTCCTCAGTAGCTTTTTCTCTGCTTGGTCAGGATTTGTGAGCACACATTCTTTTGCTAAGAATGAGACCACTGTGCGTATCACTGCATGCTGATGAATCTTTTTTTTTTTTACCCTTCTAGAGCACAGCCAGTGAAATTCAATGTCTTACTTGCAGAAGCCAAAAGCAAGGAGAGGAAAAAAACTGTTTGCTTTCCTTCTGCAAACTGCCTCTCCGCAAATATTTTGGAAATGTGGAAAAAAAAAATACTATTGGGTCTTGCTCAAATGTAAGCCTGCTGTATTTTTGTTTTGTTTTTTTCTAAAACACAGCCTTAACTTGTTATTATTCCTGATTCTGCCAGTCGTTACTGGCTGTAAGCCAAACTAGCTTATAACAGTTTCTAGCAAATGTTTTAGAAATCAAAGAAGTTCAACATCTCAAATGCTTGTAAGTTTCAAAGTATTTAGACAGACTTAAGCACTTTAAACCCCAGGCATATTTAGGTTTAAAATATTTTTTATGTATATATTTTACTAACATATTAAAAAAATATGTTTCTTCCAACTGCAGGTAATATTAACATTTTGGAGTGAATCTGACAGAGAATCTGTAGAAGGAGTTAATGATTACTAATTATCAAGATGAGTATAAATGTAAATAATGCAATGTAGCATTAAGTACACATTTAACATCTTTATTGCATGAATTAAGTTGCATTAATATCATACTACATTTCATTTCAGACTCAACTTATTGTTGTTATTTTTTGCTCCAATAACATTCAGGGCATTTAAGCACAAATTACTACATTGAATCTGCTTAAGACTTAGTTGGATCTTATTTGATAATTGTACATATAATAAAAAAAATACAACTGTAAAACAGGGAGATTGTTGGAAAGGGGGAAATAGTTATTTGTCAAGAACTTCTTTCTTGACATCTGGTCAAAGTATGATTAGCTTAATTTCTAAATCAAGAATCTAGACTTCCACAATAAGGTGTGACATATTCTACAGACAAAGATTGAGGTTCTTCTACAGAGTTACTGAATATAGGTACCCATACTTTAAAAAAAATTAATCTAGCAGTTTTAGTGGTTCATTTTGGGCTTTTAGAGCTATGAATGTGTCACTGTAGTGCTGCTCTAGTTCCAGTACGAATCTCGTTCAACCTGAAATTCAAGTTGCCTAGAGCAATGTTACCCACCCCTGGTCCATAAGGCACACTGCTCCTGCTTTATAACACCTGAGTAAGATGATCGATGATTACACCAAAAGCATGCAGATCAGCCATCAAAATGAAATCAGTGTGCTAAATCTGGTAAACATCTAAAACCTGCCTTGAAGACCAAGGTTGGGATCCAGAGACCAAACAGGTAGCAACCTGACAAAACCTGGCTTTCAACAAGGAAGCATTCAGTTATTAAGCACTAAAACAAAATACTGATTTTTAAAATACTCAAATCAAGGCATGATGTAGCAAATTACTTTTATATAAATCATTATGAAAACTATTGCATTATAGGTCTTTTTCCTGCATAAAAAGAGAAAAAAGTTTGGAAAGAGCTAAACATTTTGTCCTGTTAGTTAATTTAGTTAATTAGTAACATAATGGCACTAATCTTCCTAGACTCCAAGTTCAGAGAATTCAGATAAATATAAAACTAATTAAACATGCCTTGAACCTTAGCAGAACACAAAGTGTTCATCAAACATTTTGGACAGGATGTGTACATGTTGACATACCGTCTGACATTGTTGTGGTGAGCTGCAAGAGACAGTTGGACCAAAGAAGCTCAGATATAAAGGAAATGCTCTGAAAACACAAAAAGAACGCACAAAAAAAGTTAACATGGCGGAAAGCAGCAGTTCACACAGTTGACAGCTAGCTGGCTTTATCTGAACGCAGAAACAGCGCCGGTTCATTAAACGTCATTAACATTTAATGTTAGCTTAACGGTTAAGTCAAGCTAACACGTTTTAGCTTAACTTGAACGTGTTAACTATCCTTAAATACATTAACTTTCACGGTTCTGACACCTGCGGAATGTAATTTAAACTATTTCCTCATTTTATAATCATTCAAAATAACCAAACGTAAATAAAGTAAAAAAATAAATAAATAAATAAATAAATATATATGTGTGTGTGTGTGTGTGTGTGTGTGTGTGTGTGTGTGTGTGTGTGTGTGTGTGTGTGTGTGTGTGTGTGTGTGTGTGTGTGTTTCACCTTAGCTCAGTAGCTTCGCGGGCTTTGTGTTTAGACGGAACTTCAGTTTCCTTCCAGTCAGGAAAGAAGGAGCAGTTTTAAAGGAGCCGCTCCAGTTTGTCTCCCAGAGGTTCAAAGGTTAACTTGACCACTCCCAGAAACACAGAGGAGGCTGTCCTCGGCCCTGCAAGATTAGATAAGCTCTTATCTATTGAGCAAATGCTGTCAAAACCCAGTACGTCTGCATGCTTACATTTACCCCACAACTTGTGCATGTAAAGAAACTTAAAATAAAACAGCTCTTTTATCACTCTAGGTCTTTTTTAGTAGCATCATGTAGTTTAAATAAATACGGAAGAGTTTTGTCATTTATGCCGCTTTTTCTGCTTGCTTTGTAACAGTTTGTATTTTGTTTACATTTTTACAATAATGGAAAACTAGGACTAATTTATTGTGCTAAAAACGACGAAAACAATATTTGAAACTGAAATATTGAGCCACATTTTTAGTGTTGTGGTAAGAAAATTTGATTAAAAAAATTCTCATTCAAACTTATTTTCATTTATAAAATAATAAAACACAAAATTACAGCCAAAAAGAGCCAAAAGTTTACAGGTGCAGATCCTGCAGACATGCCATAGTGTCTGTAGAGGGCGATGTTCTCCTCTGTACACGTCACAGTATTTTCACATCAAAACCTTGTCACATTTTTTTCCATTACCTTGTAAGCCCAATGTAGAAACTTTATAGTCACGTCACTGAAGGAAGTAAAAACTTTTTATTGTTCAGAAAAGGAGCTAATCAGAGTTTTTTTTTTTTCTCTACCTGTGGTTTTATGTTTTGCTATATTAAAAGTAGATCCAACTAAATTTACTTTTCAGCTGATCTGTTTTTCACTCCTCCCCCTGAAAATAACTTTTGGAATTAATATTTTGAATTTTATCATATTATTTTTATTTTTAATAAAATGTGCATATGAATAAGAATGCCTGAAATAAACACACATCTGAAAAAATTTATGATTTTGGACAAGAACAGTTATTTCTTAAATACACATTTTTTAATCTAATTATAAACCTGATGTTGAAACTTGCAGCTCTAATATTAATATGGACAGTGCCGCGACGTCAAGGGATGAAGGACAAATCTAGTTTCTCTGTTGCTTCTTGAATTTTAAATTTCTTCTAAAACGTTACAGAGTTAGATTTATAAAAGATGAGCTTTTCTAAGATTAACTAAATGAAATCATAAATGAGAATGGTAATTTATTCAGTAATGATGCCCTAAGCAAGCTCCTCCTTTTGGACAGATGAATTACAACCATAAGCCTGGTAGTTATACATGGCCCATGTAAAAGAACACCACTCAATAGGTTTGCATTAAATAAACTTAATGTTAATACTTTGCATCATCATGATGATTTTGCTGCTCCTGATGAGGTCAAAGTTCACCTGGAGGACTGTCAAAAAGAAAAGGGCTGACTCAGGACTTTTAAGGCTGAAGTCCAACATCTCAGCTAACGGAGTGATTTACTAAAACCTTTGGACTTTTATGAAAAAAAAAATGAAAAAAAAGCAGAAGTTTGTAATAGTTGAATGGTCAAATTTGAAAACAGGTTTTAAGTCTGGGGACGTAGATTGAAGGCCGACCCTCTGTCTGATGAATTATTATGTTTTTAATTGTTTAAATGTTACAATTAATTTAAAAACTGAAAAAGCCACTCAAAAAAGGTTCACAGGGTTTTGAGAAGAGAAACAGGCCCACAGCATCACGGGTCCCCCACCATGATTAACACTGGGCACAAGGTCTTTTTCCTCACTGTGTTTTATTTTTATGTTTCAGAGATTTTTTCTTCTGCATTCATGCTTGCTGGGAACTGCAAAGATTTGGCTGTTCTGTTTCAAATCTACCTCTGATATGTTTGTTCAGCCTCTTTAAACTGTGTTGATCAGCAGCCAGTGACTTGGCTGCATGGCTGTGTTTGTCAGAGTCATTTTCTGTTCAGTTTTAAAATGACTATAAAACTGATCATTTTTAGAGTTAATAGAGTTTAAACACACTAAGCAAGAGCTTAGTTTTAGTTGCATTAAATGTAATAGACAATCCGATTTTAGTCTTTTTACATTTTTGAAAGAATTTGTGACTCCAAGGAACCACAGTGAGACTTATTGATAAAAGTCATCTGAAAGTTATTTCATAACTTTGTAATTTTCTTTTTTTTTTTTAATGTAAAGCTGCTGAAATGTGCCACACAAATAAACTTGATTGACTGATAAACTTCTTGAGACAATAAAAAATCTTGTGCAAAGACAAATATCATTTATTTGAGTATTCGCTGAAGGCCAAGTTTTCAGCTAACAACTCCTTAGGAATCACTTTGTTGAAGCTGAGACACAATTTTCAGTTTGTCAAACTGTTTTCTCTTTGGTATTTCTCAACACAAGTAATAGCCACAAATTGTTCCTTTGGTAACAAAGATTCAAAGAATCCAATTAAAAATTGGTTCTTTGCCTTTTGTCTTTCAGTTTAAGTCCCAACACTTGCTGACGATTTGAGTCTTTAGTAAACTTAAATGATTCATAAGGCGAGTTAAAAGTGGCTGTATAAAAAAACATTTGATCAAGACTGATCAAAAAAGCAGAGAAAAATCCTGTGAAAAAGCAAAAAAAAGCAAGAAAGTTTAATAGTTTGGATGAAAACTATGAAGAACTGAAGGATAATATTAGGTTCTATGTCATACACAAGAGTTTGAGTGGTATCCTAAAATCCTACCATAAATAAGATGCATAAATTATGTACAGCTCTGGAAAAAATAAGAGACCATGTAAAATGATTAGTTTCACTGATTTTACTTTTTATGGGAATACATTTTAGTAAAATGAACATTGTTGTTTTATTCTATGAACTACTGACAACATGTCTCTGAAGTTATGAGCAAAAATGTATTTATTACAGAAAATGAGAAATTGTCAAAATAACAAAAGAGATGCAGTGCTTTCAGACCTAAAATAATGCAAAGAAAACATTCATATTTATTTAGAAACAACAATATTAATGTTTTAACTCAGGAAGAGTTCAGAAATCAGTATTTGATGGAAAAACCGGGAGGTTTTCAAAGGGGTTCAGTGCAGCGGGATCTTCATTTTTACCAGAGCTGCACAGCAGAAATATTCAAAGGAATTCCCCCAAAAATGTCACTTTTTTTATCTTTAGAGACGTGCTCGTCAAAGTGCTATAACATCATAAAGTAAAAGCCAGTTTTTTCTCTCCGTATTTTAAAAAGTCATACCAAAGTGAGTTTTTCTGGGTTCCCGATAGAGAAGGCTCCTCCTCCCACCCACCACAGTGCTGAGAAATGTCACTAGGTAATAATTGCCATGGGGATGGCAGAGCCTGCTGAAGCTGGGGGCGGTTTGACTGAGGTCCATCACTGAGGTGTGAGGCCTGTCACGCACCAGCATCTTCCAAATGAGACAGTGGCACGATTGATTTGATTAGTCCGAGCGTCTCCACGTTTTTTGTTTTTTTTAATCTACTTTTTTCTGATGAAGGTCACAGCACTGCTTTGCCCTTTCCAGTTTAAATGTTACCTTAAGGTCAAATTGTTTGAACTGAGTCCTCCCGCCAGGTCCCTCTTCTCTGGGATATCTATGTGAAGCCCAGAGATTAAGGGACGCACAACCAAGTCGGGAATGTAAATATAGCATTCCCCTCGCCCCCAGGACAGATAGATGCTATTTTGCTGCTTTGTCATTCTGAAATGTTTAAAACTTTAAAATCAAACAGAAACACTGTGACTGTTTCTAAACAGCATTTTTATGACTATTAAAGTTATTATAAATAAGCAATCTGAAACCAGCCAGACCCAATGTAAGAAAATTAATGCTAATAATTAAGAGTTAACTGGAATTAACTTTTTTTTTTTTTTTTTTTTGGTAAACTCAAATTGTATGAGCTGCATCCACCGCCTGACCTTTGAAATTAAGAAACTTCTTAAACAGAACCGATCTAATAACATGAGGCACAGAAAAGATCATACAAATATAAATTAAAATTTAAAAAAAACAAAAGGAAAGCAATATTCAACATCTTTGGAGATAACATTTCTAAGGCTTTAGGACGTCAGGGAACCGAATAGACAGCCATCGTCTTCACATGGGAAAAAACATTAAACAGTGGTGAGTCAATGGGACTCAACACTATCAAGAAGAATTCTGGATCTTCGCTATTTAAATTACAAAAATTTAAATCAAACATAAGAGTTTGAATCCTTAACAATAGAAAATTCTATCATTAACAATGTTTATAGTAACAAATAGACCAAAACACTTGCTGATGTTTAACCTATAGCTGCTTCTGGATTAGCAACTTTTGCTAAAGATAAGTTTGTCTCTAGCTAAAGTTTTTAAGTGCGAGCCAGATGTTATTCAATGAACATCGTACTGTCAGGACAACGGTTTCCACGTCAGCTTCTTCAAAAAGATTTAAAAAATTAAAGCTTCAGCGTTAGCATTAGCTTAACAACATAGATAATGCTAACGTCAAAATAGCTTGCAAGTTTAGTTTCTTACTGTTCATTTTTCTCTTTTTTTCTACTTAGTGTTATGTAAATTGTCAAATGTGATGTGTCTAAAGTCTTAGTCAATATGAAATAAAATACGTGCAATCTGACTCATTTATTTAGGTAAAACAATTATTCTGAGAAAAATCAACACAATTTCAGCTCAGAACATTGAAAACATTCTTGTATTTTGCCCTTTGCGTCTTTTTTTTTTTTTTGGTTAAACACCCAAATTCTTTGCATAATTATTGATTGAAATCTCCTTAATTAAATGTATGCAATCTGTTACTCCAATTTTCTTGGTTAAAATCTAATGGTTTGCTTTATCAGTGTAACAGAGCCTTTTACAAATCATACAGGAGGTGACAAAAAACGCAGAACAACATTTACAGTTCCATCTAAAGTCACAGGCCTCTCTTTTCTCAATCCTTAACGAGAATATTCGCTTCTCATCAGTTCATGACTTTTCATAAATGTACTTGGGTAATGTAGCAGAACAATTATCTGACTTGGATGGCTGAAAAACAAAGACTATTATAACAGTTTATATAAATAAATGACCCACAGTAGTTGCTGCTACCAAGGTTGGCCCCAGTTATTCACTCTAAGGGGCAAGGTTAGTTTGAACAGCTTTTTTCCTAAATAAATAAAATTAGACTGTGAAAACTCCTCTTCTATATCCCCAGTTGATTCTAAATCAATGAAAAGTGTCAAAAATAAAAACCAAAGAAATATATAGGAATGGAAAACCTTATTCTTTGCTACACAGAGGCAGAAAAAGGGCTACAAATTACGAGAGTGGATCCAAAATGTTTTACAAACATATAAAGTCTTTATTACAACACTTTCTTCCACTCAAGGTTCGGCCTTTTCCCCTGAACACATTCAAATTGTTGGTTGCAGAACAGTGGAAGTTATTCTTTTTTTTTGTTGTCACAGCATAAAATTGATCTCTGAACAAAAGAGAACCCTATAACACATCATTCACAGTTTGGGATATTATCTAGTCATGATGAAAACAAAGTGTCAAGCTTAACAAGTGTTTGATTTTTGACTGGCATTATCACTAAAACAACCCTTGAGAAAATTCTATGTAAACCCTGTTTCCATGAGAGAAAGATTATTTCTGCCAGTCAAGCCGACATATTTTATCCTTAACAGTTTGATATAAAATACCAGCTGAATACATTGTCAAGGTCAGAAACTTTATAACCCTTATTCCTAGTAAACCTTTAAAAAGCAGATGTTCTGTGGTTCCTACATTAACTTAGAGTGCAGAAATGATACCTGACTGGAGACACTGAACCATAAAAATCCTCATTTCCTGCACTGAGGTACTGTGAAAGCCCCTGATCCCGGTCGTTAATGTAAAGGTTTTTCCAAAAAAATGTCCACAGGCAAAAACAGAGCGACAAGTTCTGTTCACTTGTTAAGAAAACAAAAATCTTATCTTACTTATCTTTAGTTGAATGTTAAAATCTGAGATTCACAATATAAAAAAAACTGCACTCACTGAGTGGCGTACACAACATAAACATATATGTTCTTACAAAAAAAAAAATAAACACAGTTTATTACATTAAACAACAAAAGAAACAGAACCCTATTTGGATGTAATGCAGTGCTCTCATATAATACTGTTTAAAAAGCCATATCCAAACATCCTGCTTCGTAAACTGCATGGCAGAGAGTTTCAATAACCCTGAAGATGTTTTTTAATCTAAATGGAGCCACTTTAAATCTCACCTGATTACTTCGGAAAAATAAAGAAGGTCTTATTGAAAGAAAGAAAGCTGCATCATCTGCACCACTTCCATAAAAAATTAAACCACCAGGCTGGATTTGGGGACTGGCGTTTTAGATTAAACAAGACAGTCATTTTATTACTGTCTTGTTCTAATTTCATAAAAAAATTCACCAAAACCAACTTATTTAGACCAAAAAATGTTGTATTTGTATCATAGACTTTATATTTGATCCCCTAAAATTACAAAAACATTCCCTAAAGCGCCATTTTGTTCCCCTCATGTAACTAGATTTCTAAATACTGTTACAATGTATGACTTTGCATTTTTTAAAGGGTTCTTTCAGTGTGAATTTTCAAGGTTCTGAGCTGAGTGTTTGAGTTTAAAGCCAAAGTGCAGCAATTCTTCAAATTCATCACTTGTATAGGAATGGCCCCTTTTTTAAGGAACAGTTAGAAACACAATCCTTTACAATCTCTTGCAGAAATATTAATACCTTTTGAAATTTTTTCACAATTTATCAAATTACAACAAAATGTTCTGTATTTGACTGGACTTATATGTGTCAGGCCAACAGAAAGTAGAACATTGTTGTGAAGTGAAAGGAAAATAATACATAGTTTTTAGTTACTGTAAGTTGCATGTTTTAACCGTGAGTCTTTTCACAGTTTTAGACACATTCAGATTAGGCCTAGACTTTGACTAGGCTTGAACATGCTGTGATGTAAGCCACAGTGTTTTACCCTAAACTTTCTGATTATTAAGGGTGGTTATCCTGCTGAAAGGTAAAACTCTCCATTTCAATTGTTTTGCACTTTGCAATTTGTTTAAAAATCTAAAGAAATTTTCTATAGCATGTATTATGAAAACAAGCTGTTTTGCATCAAAAGAGAGATGTTGTTTTTGATTTTCTAAGCAAAATGTTTTTGTAAAAACTGCTAGCCATTGGTTTAGGTGGGCGGCCATCTTGGTAGGTTTGCTACTCAATTTCGATTTCTGGACAACTGATTGAACTAGAAAGAACTAGATTGAACTAGAGGTACTGAAAGGTTGGGACATTGTCAGGATATTGTTTTCTGACCTGCTTTGATCTTCGCCCCAATTTTATCCCTGACCTTTCTGCTGTGTTCCTTGGTCTGTATGATGCTGTTTGTTCTCTAACTAGTCTCTCAAGAGCAACTACATTTATTCAAAGATCAATTTAGACACAGGGATAATACTTGCTTTGGTTTAATTAGGTGACATCTTAAGGCAATTTATTTGAGTGTAAAGGAGGTTAGTAAGGGAATACATGCGGACTCTTTTCAGATTTGTATTTGTAAATTTACATATCCTTTTAAATTTGTAAAAACTTGTAAATCTATGTACATTTTCTTTCCACTTCATAAACAACTTTGAAGAATAAATGATACACAGACTTTTCAGTTGTAATGTTAAAAATGTGAAAAAGCTCAATTAGTATTTATACTTCTGCGAGGCACCGTAAATTTGACACTAGGAGCTGAAAAATATGCTGAAAACCTAATGGGTCAAATCAAGTCACATCTTTCAAAAAAGGTGAAAAAAAGAGAAAATTTCCTGAAACTCTTTATGTCTTTGCTTGCAACATGAAAACTAATTGTCTGTATATATATGGTTGTTTTTTGCCTGTTCAATCTCAATAAACTCTGAAGTCTCCTCTGCAATCTGTCCAGGGATGCGGAAATCAATAGGAATGGGTTGTGCTATCTCAGTCGGTTGGCACTGAGCAACAGGGCAGCAGGCCTCTCCCCCCTTCGGGCTGGAAGTGCTGCGAGAGTTTTGAGGGTCCAGGTTGCAGGCAGTGCCTTGAAGAAACTGAAGAAAGTTCTCCTCTATGGACCCGTCACGGCTCGGCAGTCTGTCCTCCATTTCGACCCCAGCTCTGCGAAACAGGCAAGGAAGATGCTTGCCGAGCTCCTCGCGGATCTGTCTGTTCAGGCAGCCGTAGAAGAACGGGTTGGAGGTGAAGCAGAAGTAGCCGATCCAGGTCACCACTTCCTCCAGAGAGGCCAGTGCAGCGGGTGGACTGGCAGCCAGAGCTGAGTACAGGTGGAAAGTGAAGTAGGGCAGCCAGCAGCACAGGAACTGCCCACCTACAGCCGCCAACACGGCCGCAGCTTTTCCTCCCCCGAAGGGTCGGTGTGGAGTGGCTCTGTCGGTGCCAGTCCCCGTGCCAGAGCTGGTGACCATAGTGGACCTGCTGCTGAGCGACTCTGACCGCTGCCGTCGCGGCGTGTCCATCCAAGTAGGAAGCGGCCCATGGTGCATGGCGGCCACCCGAGCCACTTTGAACATGTTGCAGTAAACGACGAGGATAACCAACAGCGGGCAGAGGAAGTACACAAGAGTGAAAAGGACCATGAAGGCTAAGCGGTTTGAGCCTCCTCCAGTCCAGTGAAGGGAGCAGCGCCGGTGACCCTGAGAGGTGGGGGGAGGTGGGATGGCCCCTCCATCTCCTCCGCCGACCCCACCGCTCTCCAGGAGAGGAGTTCTTCCGCCTTGCAGGAACCAAGCGAGCAGCGGCAGAGCAGACATGGTCAGAGCTTTGACCCAGATCCCCACCAGCACTGAAGCCACCAGACCAACAGTCATCTTCACCTCATAACGCATGGGATGTATGATGTAGTAGTACCGCTCCACATTGATGACGGAGATTGAGAGAATGGCAGCACTGACTAGGCACACGCTAAGAAAGACGTAGCTCCGGCACAAGGCCTCGCCAAAGAAGGCCCCGTTCGAGAGCATGCCGAGCGGCATCAGCACCAGGGCTGCCAGGAGGTCCACCACACACAGGTGGAAGACGAAGGCAAACTTGTGGAGCTGCGGGGCCTTGGCGATGACTGCCATGACAGCCACGTTGCCCACCACAGCCAGCAGATCCATGAGCAGCATCGCTAGCAGGGCTAGCGCCTGGGACAGAGCCCAGCCTTCGGGCAGCGACAAGGCGGACACGTTGGAGACGGGCTGTGGAGTCGTGTGGGAGGAGTTCCACGTCGGCTCCATTGAAGGGTAGGATGGGGCAGGCGGGCGGCGTCAGTCACAGGCCCATCACCCATCCTTCAAAGCCAGGGAGCGCGGTCAGAAAGTACCAGGTTGGAAAATTGGGTCAAATGTGGTTTTGAAGGTCCGGAGGGTGAAGCTGGGATTGTCAGAGTCTTCAGTCACATCCCGTGCTAACATGAAAAAAGAAGGAAGGTGAATGAGTGAGTCAAAGTTTGAATGTGTTATTTATGTATTCAATCGCTGATCAATAAAATAATTTTTTTGCCACTTTTACAGCACTGTAAAAACACAAAATCCAACCAAGTATTTTTCTAATAAGGCAAGACTAACTTACAACTTTTCAACAACATAAAAAAGTTTTTTAAGTCAGTAATTCCTTAATATTGATTAAAAAGTACTATTTTCTTTTGAGTTATATGACAATTTGGGTTTGTGATCTGACAAACTTCAAGACACATCAATACTTTTGCCAAAGCTTGAATGCGGACAAACTTTTTGCCCATTTTTAGCAACAAAGACAAGAATATTCTGAGCCCAATATAGTACAGGTGCAAACATGTTGATGCAAGTCCTCTTGAAAACAAAGAAAGCATTTAGAAAACTTTATGGAAAAACAATCTGATTAATCCAGAGTGGTTGAACAGCAGAAGGTGATGGCCTTGGTTTCCAAGCATACATCCTCTGAATGCATGAATGCAAGCTAATTCACCAAAACTAATCCTGCCACCGAACAGGCAATCCTTCCACCACATCCTGTTCTTGTATAACTTAAACCTCATATTTACAACTTCTTACAATGAAATATGGTCTCTGATTTACAGCATGTAGGTCTAAATATGCTGATCATTCTCTTGGTGCATGCTCACCAGAATAGGATGTCTGCCACTTATTAACTAAATTCAGTCTCAGTTTCACGTAATGTTTGGACAGATGTCAAAACAGACACGTTTTACTGCTGCTCTCCTGTTTTGCATTCATCTTACATCTCACTAGAATGCAGGGATCCTCTGTGTCCTGTCTGTGATGCCAGTTGAGCAAATCTGGGTAGAGAAATCCAGCCTTAATGTGTCTTATAAGCTCTGATTCACTGTCCTCCCAGAGCATCGTCTGCACAGAGCTACTCCCAGTTCAGCTGAGCCCTGGTACCTGATGTGGTCCGGTCTCACCCGCTTACTCATTTGAATGTTAATCGTTGTTGTTTGGAAAATAACATAGGAAAAGGAGGCCAACACGATTTAAACATCTTTAAACGTCACATTACGGTTGGTGAAGATGCATCTGTTGCAGATTAGATGGGAAGAGAGGAAGCATGCAGGAGAATATGTGGAGAATCAGAGACAGTGATGGGAACAGAGCAGGAAAGAGAGCACTGTGTACCTGAACCAGAATATTTCCCTGATGCCGCTGCTGCTGCTGCTGCTGCTTCTGTCTTTGAGGATGGAAATGATTTTACTCCCACTGCTGAGCTTCATACTGGAAATCAATCACTGTACCTTGTGAACACTGCTGAGGCACTTCCCATGGAGTAAAGCAGCCTCTATTCCCATCCCTTCATCTGCCCTGAGCATCCTGCTCCCCGGATGACTGCACGGCTGTGGCAGCAGGGATTCTTCTGAAACGCAGCTGATGCAAATGCTGGCAGAGAAGACACCAGCTCCCTCTCTCTGCGTTCCCCCTCCGCTCACACACAGTGACCGCAGAGATGGAGCAGGAGGAGGCTGAGGAGCAGGACCAGAGATGCTGCCGCTGCTGGGTCCTAGTGTCCGCGATATGTTTGTAGATTTTACATGCAAAAATATTAAGCAAATGTGAAAGTAACAGAAAACAGCTAAATATATCCAGTGTCTGTCTGTGGTAAGAAGGGGTTTGTTTGTTGTTGTTTCTGTTGTGATTGTGTCAAGCACTGCTGATATAATCTTCAGAGTACATAAAAATTTATTTGTAATTTCTCCCAAATTTCCACTTTTTCTGAAAGTTGTGCTGTAAAAAAAAATGAACGCACAGAAAAATGTTTCCATGAAACATTTTGTTTGTCTAAAAAAGTTTAGGTTTTTTTTTACATGAAAAAATAAACATTCATACAGTTTTCAATCATCTTCTGTTTCTATTCCCGGACACGACTGCAGCTGACAATCCGATTCTCCATTCAGTGAGACATTCAGTAAAAACAAATAAAAAATATACACAGTCAGAAAAAGCTAACATTCTCTGAAGATTTTTTCTGATGTAATGCAAAATGTGAATTGCTGTCAGAGCCATTTAAGTCTTTTTCCAGCATTAATCACCCATTAAATGTTCACTAGTTCTTCAACTAGTTTCTTTCTATTAAATAAAAGAAAATTCAGTTTGTAATTTTGAATCTTCCTAAAGAGTAAACATAAACCAGTGGGTTCCCATAACTGCTTGAATTTCAACGTTGACCATAAATATAAAGTTTTGTTTTGTTTACTGAGAATGAGAATACTCTGAAAGTTGAGTTGAGCATCGCATATTTTAGCATCTTATGAATTCAACTTAGTTACAGTTCAAAGAATAATCCTCGTTGTTTGACGGTTGTACCTGTGATGAACCAATAGTCCTGTGAAGATAAGCAGGTACTGACAGTGGAACCGTATAAATGTTACTTTATTTTTGTTCCTATAAGACAATTTTCCTTCTGGCCAGGTGAAAAACATTACATAGACACAATTGCTCAATGGCATTGGCAAAAACACCAGAACAATTAATACCAATTAAACACAATTTGTGTTTAATTGGTATTTGATTCAATTAATGAAGTTTTTCTTTGTGTTGGAGCTCAGTTTGTTCACAAATACTTCAAATTTCAGCAAATAATGACCAACTATTCTTGACTGGTTTTCAGATCATTAACAGTTTGTACTAATTTCACAGGTTTAAACTTTCTTTCAGCTAAAGGTTTGCAGGGATGGAGAAGCATTGATTAGGACAGACCTCGGCCTCCTGCGTTGTCAAACGGGGACTCTTGTTGCCACAGTGATCTTTTTCACATACGGTTAATCTCATCGCCCTGTGTCTGTGGAGAACAATGAAATCTGGCTTATTATGGATAAAGCTGCTCTACAGAAGGAGTGGGCATGAAGCCCCTGAGTTTTAGATGTTTCTCATTTGCATTTGCAAGGTCCCCCACAGAAATAAACAGAAGATTTGCATCTCTTGAAAACCACGTCTTGCTCCGTTTTTGATGTTAAACACCAAATTTTCATTTGTTGTACCTTCAGCGAATGTGATATAATATTTTTTAAAGACTGAATACGATGATTTCAAGTTGCATAAGCAATTATTTGTTGTCCCTTTGAAACAATTTGGAACAAAGTGATTCTGTGGGGCGGTGTTGAGCAGTCAGTATCTTACCCCCAGCAGAGCTTTTTCTGAATGTCTTCTGTTTGTACAAACACAGACGAATTGAGATCTGACAGTATACCTGGACATCACTGTATGTTAAATTTGAATTCAGTTTCAAATCATTTATCTAAAAATATCTGAACAAATCTGTATAACACAATCATGTAGCTTTTAATCAAGGGAGAAAACAATAAATTTATTCTTTCTGGTTCAAAAATTGTGTAACAAGGTGACTGACGTTTTGATTTTGATGTTCAAAGCCGTGAAAACATTGCAACACCCGACGACAGCCTCTGCGTGTTTTTAAAATTTTTAGACATGGAAATATTTCATATCAACTTTAAAAATTCTGAGAATTTTAGATTATGAAAATCAACTAAAATCTTTTTCAATTTGTCTGTATAATCCAATAAAATAATTAAAATTAGGACAACCTTGTCTGCATTTCCACTTAAAATTCATGAAAATACTCAGAAGTATAAACTGTTATTTGCACATTTAATTTACTCCTTTAAAAATGTTTCTGCCATATTTATAATGTAAGTTTTTATCTTGCCTCAGTGCTGCTGTTTCTTTTTTGAACACCAATGGCTGACTTGTTCTTGTATTTACAATGACACATTAAACTGCATAACTTTCACTTTAAAAAAAGCTTTAAAAATTTAGCACTTTTGATCGATAATGTCTGTAATTCTTTAGCGCTCAAAAAAATTACACTAACTTTTTTTTGCAGCTTTCCGTTGATTCTGGTATAAATCATTGTTTCTCAGAACCTTCAAGTTCCGCTATTAGAGTTAACCTCGGACTATGACTTGACAAGAAGCCCATTGTGCACAATCCTGCAGATGGTTTAATCGAGAAACTTCATAATATGAGAAAACATGCTGCTTACGGATGTGTAGGTTAAAGAGGCAGCGCTCACTTACTACTGTTGTCATGGTGAAGATGTATCAAGTATCTCGTAACACTAAGAAAAAATTAGAAACGCACACAAGGCCTCAGAAACAGCAAGTCTGAGAGAAAAGACCCACTGTGGCTATGCAGTGTGACTTTAATGCATTGTGTGAGTCAAACTGTAAGTTAGCATCAGTATCCAGGCTGGTGTCTGTGTGTGTTTGTGCACATGTGAGAGTGTGTGTGTGTGTGTGTATCAGGTGCTGACTCGCGACAAAAATAGCACAGTCTTGCTCGGCCGGCAGCACCAATCACTGCCACCACAAATACAATGGTTTCCATGGCAGCCTTGAAAATAGACTCCAACGTTCGCACTCAGAAATAGCAAAAGGACGCTGCAAAAGCCCCAGAGAGCCTCCACTGCCAATAATAACTACCCACAGACACGGACATGCAAAACAACAGCAGCACTCAGAAATTAAGTCATGCCATTACATTTACCAAAACATAATTACCGCCTCCTACACAAACAATCAGCTCCAATTCAAATGCACTTACAGTATGGGGTGTGCTAAACATTAGGGCAAACATTAACCGGCTTTGTGTTTAATAACATAAAAGCAAAAAGCACAGAGAGGCTGCTCAGTCAAGCTGCTCGAACGCCAACACCAGCGAAGGAGAGAATATTTACAAATGTCGGAGGAGAACCTTTCACGTCTCATTATCAGACGACTTCTAAAAGTAAGAAAAAATGTGTTAGAGTGATGGTTCAGGAGATAAAGTGGTGAATGTTGCCTTGGAGACTCTTAGAGAGAAAGGGATTTTTTCCTCTAAGAGAAAGTCAAATATGTTAGGATTTTTTTATCAGTACCTTGGAAACAACTAGAAATAAGTCAGAGACAACTGAACTAGGTGAAAGAGTCGCTTCTGGTCTAAATGGTTAACTTTTCCAGTTTATATCATATTTGTCTGAGTAATACGGCTGTGAATACTTCACTCAGAACCCTTATTTAGTTAATTTTGGTCTTTGAACCAAAACCTGACCATTTTGCCTTCATAACTCATTCAGTTTTAATTGTATGTGAAAGCATCACAAACTAGTAACCTGGAATAAAAGTACCTTAGAGTCTATTTTTGTCATATCTAAAGTTTTGTTTATATATGCCTTTTTGTGTTCCCATAGAAATAACTCTTAGCTGAGTGCTTCTACGTTGAGTGGTGTTTTTTTCCTGAATAAAGCCATCAATAGTTATTAGTCCTGTTTCTTTTGAGCACCATTCCTGGACCAGAGCTTCTGTGTTCAGCCGAATCTCTTTCTTAGATTAAACCTCCATTAACTTTGTGTTTTTTGTTTTTCTTTCCCATAGAAAATACCTGACCTGTGTTTGTCTGTTTCCTAAATAAAGTCCAAAGTAGAAATTGATTACATTTAATATGTGTGCTTATTTCACAAACTGCAGGTTCTGTGTTTCTTTGCTGAGCTGAATTTCTTCACTTGATGAACCCATTAATATCTATCAGAACATTAACTGTGTAAGTTTTTCTTTACTTTTGAAAGTAATGCCTTAAAGTAAATTCACTGAATGCACTTCAGTGAATTTATTTACCACATGAAGCCATTAAGAGAAATGGAACATGAGTTTATTTTGTTTTGTTTTGGCTTATTTTGGATTGTTTGGTATTACTGGTGCAATACCAGTCCATTGGAAACAGCAGCAGCCTGTAAGTTCAGGCATTGAACTTACAGGTTTGACCACATGGTGGCAGTGTGTCCGCTGTATTGTACCATGTGCAGCAGCAGCTGTCCAGTGAAATCAATGTAATAAGAGTTTACAGTAATTGGCTCGATGAACTCCTCTGATATATCATCATCGTGTTACACAGACATGACGAGACACCCAGCATGCTTTAAATATGCCGTTTCTCTTAAACAAGGTGTGATTTATTTATTTTTTGTTAAGACTGAATGGGTGTATTCTTTTCAATATTCATAATAAATTTATTTATTCAAAGTCTGTGTGTATTCAGTTCACCATGAACACAGAACTCCGTATCAATTCAGATTATTAAAATATAATTACTTACTGTTCCTAATATGGTCAATTTGAATTTGTTTTCTCAGGCTTTTATAAAAATGTTTTTAAAAAATGCAGTTTAGAAACATTTAGTTTCATACTTCTCTCAATCCAGAGCAAGAATTAGAAATAAATTTTGTTTTATTTTCTATTAGTTTAACCAGAGAAACTCCTATTAGTTTATAAATTGTGGAGCACTTTTTGTTTTGTTTCTGTTGTTTTGCTTGTGTTTCCTCTAATCCATGAAAAGCACTTTGAATTGCCTTGTTGTTCAAAATGTGCTGAACAGATAAAATCACCCCACATTACCTTACAATGACTGTTCTCATGTGTGTAGCAGTGTGATGCAGAATATCAGAGGAGCGCCCACTTATATTTCAAGTTTCTTAAAATACATGCATGAAGTTTTTGACCTCTGCTTCCTCATGACTCAAGCATATAATTATGTTTGAGTCATAACATGTAACATTCATAACTTTCGTTCAAAGTGTTGAAAAAATGACAGACCAATTTGGAGTCTTATCCAAACATTTTGTAAGTCAAAAAAAAGGATTCATGACAAAAATACCAGGAACTATTTGGGTTAACGTGATTGGACAGTCGACTGAATGTCGTTGCAGCTGCTTGCACTGCTGATTATCTATAAAAAGGTCCAGGTTTTCATCTCAGTCTGTTTAGAGTTTTCTTGTATCTGTGCACAAACAAGTCGCACACATGTTAGATAACTTCTCCATGCCTGAGTGCGGTTGTCTGTCTTTTGTGTCTCTCTGTTGCCCTGGTAACCTCTCAAGGTAATACCCCGTCAATCTGACCACAAAAGGTGTTGGCATCAGCCTGCAAGTGTTAAGACGCAAGGATGAAGTGGCTACATCGTTTTGATTACAAATTACAAGTCTTTGTCGCAGAGAGAAGGGAATTCAGTGTGGTCCCCTCCTGCTTGCTTTGTTATCAAGAATTAAATCAAGAAAAAATATTTTCTAATTATTTAAATGTGGGGAAACAGCATAACAACGAGACACGATGTGCTCAGCAGCCGATCTGTCTTTCTGTCTACGTTCAGACCCAGAAGGACACTCAAACGTAGACTTGCACATATTTAGCTCCTAGAAGTAGCTTTGCAAATTTGTCACAGACTCTTCAAACATTTTTAAACAGAATGCAACAAAAACATGAGAACTTAGAGCACCTCTGCTGCCTCACTCGTTTTCTGCACAGGTCAAGTCCAATTACATTACTTTTTCTAAAGAACCTTGAGATCATATTTATTGGGAATTAGCTCGACTTTAACTACAACGTTAATTCTAATTTATGGTGAAACACAGACATCTACGGTCGCCTGAATTTCACCGTATAAATCAGTAATTATGCGTATTCACATGGATCAAAACAAACCAAATCCCAAGAAAAAAACTGAGTTACAGCAAAATCTAGGCTTATTTCGTGTGACTGAGGTCAAACTTTTGTGTTCACAGCCAAATATACTTTAAAAATAAACTGGAGGAAGAGTTCAAAGAAATAAATGGTATTAAAAAAAATCTAATAAATAAGTGGCAACAATTCATCCAGAAGCAATACATCTGTATAGATATAGATACGTAAATTAGAAATTTCTTCTTCTTTTTTTTTTGCATAGTAAGTTTAATTAAATTTATGTCAATAATTGCATCCATTTTTACGCGTCTGGAGTGCTTTAGGTTGTTGCTTTACTTGTATACCAACAGTTTATGCATAATGAAAACAAAGTATTGATCACCTTCAATTTATCAAAGTGTTTAAATCACGTCTCCATTTATTTTCATTAAGCTAATGGTCCAATGCACACTGGGCGTCTCTGGATGTAACCGCATTACCTGCTGCCGGTGGCCCCAGTGACCCCCGGCGGCTCCTCATTTATAATTCACAGCAAAAACAAAAATCAGTCCAACGTCTAAATCAACCTTCCCATCTGATCCTCCAAAGCTCAGTGCAGATCAAACCACAGCAGCTCAGTGAAAAGGCTGTTGTGACAGCTGCAGAGCTAAAAATCACAACTCCCGGGAGACAGCAGCACATTGTGATCGCGACTGCGTTACGGCAAAACATTGCTCTCATTCAAAAGAGTCAAAAGCTGCGGGAACAATTACGATCCTGCTGATTTAAAGACAACATGGCTGCCTTTCATTCTTCTCTTTGTTTACAGGTTATGACAAGCTGTATGTGATATTATTTACTGACAACAAAATCCCGCACTATTTTCAAAACTCCTGCATTTTATAATCATAATTATTTCAAATCAATAAAATAGGCTTTCACAATAAAGCTCATTTGTTTCAATAAGTAATATTTCTTTCAGCAATTCTATTCAAAATCACTGACTTTCAAAGTTTTTATGATTTTGTCATAGCTACAGCTATAAAAATGTCAAAACATAATTTAACACAGTAATAAAGTTATTGTCATAGAAATGTTAGTCAATAAAATCTATAGTATGATGGTGGTTTTGATATATTTCATCAATGCTTTGGAAAAAATAACAGAAAAACAGGTTGATAAATAAAATATAGCGTTCTACCCAAACCCACACATTACAAGAATGTGTAACCATTAGCAGCACTAATGATGAATTCATTTATGATTAATTCACTCATTTTAATTCAATACTTTATTTATTTGCAAGAAATAACAAAACAGAAGAAACTACACTTTCTTCGTTTTCAGCTTTTTTAGAGCAACATTATGTAAAGTCATCTTTTTTTAACTTTACATCATGTCATAATGTCATTCCTTCATCAGAAACATACCTGCAGTTTTCCCTTGATTCTTTGAGAAATCCTTCAATCTCCATGGCAACCATCCAGCTGTGCAAAACACCTGTCTTCGTCACCTGGAGGTTTCCAGCAGTCAAGCTTCCTCCTCTGAGCTACTTCAAAAAAAGGAGCAATTAACCAACACCTGGTAGAGCTGTATATCTTCTGAGCTACTTCTTGGTGCAACTGGTGAAAACCTTATTAAAGGGTTAATAGAGGAGCCACGTCAAAAAGTTAAAAAATTAAAAATTCTTTTAAGTCATATTTGATGTGTACAGCATTATTAGATAAACTGAAATGTACATATATTTACCTGATTGTGTTGTAAAATGGCACTATGTGCCTGGAAAACACACTGACGCTGCCCCTTTAAGATGATCCCATTTCTAACTTTTTTAATAAGAAAATCAATAAAGAGCTGGAGCGATGCTGCTCTGGTTTTTGTGAAATTAGTTGTCACGTTTTGCTGCATCTTTTCTTTGCTTCCTATATTTATTTTATTTTATTTAATTTTTTTAGCTGATCATGCTTCCAACCCCACGTTGACCTGTGCCAGATTTGATCAGACTCATGAAGTGCATGGCGTTCCTGCTCCTGATGCTGAAATCGCATCAGGCTCTGCATGCTCCTCACGTCTCGTTTTAACGACCGCTGCAGGTTGTGCACAGCGTCTTTGTCCTGACCTTCTGCACAGCTACCAAAAAAAGTCTTAGATATTAAACAATAAAACTAAACTATTTAATCACAAATTCAAAATAATTTAATAATCCTTGGTGATTAATTTTAAAGAACTGCACATAAGTTTCAGCTTTTACTTGGGTTTTGTGGTTGTTTTAGTTCATGTGATAAAAACTCACTTCCACCCATAAAAATGATCTGATATCTCATGATATCAGTTCATGGTGCTGCATCTACGCAGATTTTCTCACGCACAAGTGGAACATTTTTCACCCTGTTCCTTTCTAGACACTCTAGTCTGATAAATGTCATTTTAGCCTGAAAGTGACGTGACTGAGACATTAGAGAGGAGCGGAGGAGGGAGGAGCCCCAGCCGCTCCCCTGCTGTTCACGCCCCTCGGATCGGATAGCAGCCGGCTGCATTTCTCCCCCAGGAGGTCTGGTGTGCTCGGTAAACCCCGCTCTTCTCTGTGCCGGACTGACAGATGAGGCTGCTGAGCCCCGCTGCTCACTGCTGGAGAGGAAGAGGATGAGACCGTCCTGTAGCACAGACTCCTGATCACACTGGCTGAAGGTAAAGGAGGACGGCACCCCGTCCAACGGGACAAATGTTTATCACTCTGCAAGGAAAACTGAAAGGATAGTGAGCCGGAGCAAACTGCATGTAATAATCTTATTTTTTCATTTGACACAGTGATAATCTTGTCATTTTAATCATTATTTGTGTATTAGTGATTAGATATTTGCAGACTGCGCACAACTTTTTTGTTGTCGCTCCACCACTTTGTATCCAGCTTCACAATAACTCATAGTGAAGTGGCATCTCCTCCTTTGTTTTGATCAAATCTTTGACAAAAAATGTCTTTTTCACGTTACAATCATCATAAACTTCAATGTTTTTAATTAGCATTTTATGTGATAGACCAATGGAAACCATTTGAAAATGATGGCTTTCATACTCTTTAGCAAATCAAAATGTTTGCAACAAGTGCATCACGTGGCATGTCCTTAAACTCCCTGAGGTTGTAGAACCAGCATTGATTTAATATGGGTTTACTCAAGATATGTCTTCTGTTCGTCAAAACATCCAGTCAGTGAGTTTGCTTCTGCACAGTAATAAGCAAATCTGACATTGTTTGGAAAAAAGCTTTGTCAGAACATCAACTATAAAAAAATATTCCTTCTGTTCCAGAATTGTTCTCAGGCTTGTGTTGGTTCATCACATTATGTCCCATTGCAACATTTTGAACTTAGCTATTTTAATACATGTTGTTTGTTTTGTCTTCACAGCCCCCAGAATCTGCTCTGGACCCTGGGACACCGTAATCAGGACCTGGCAGAAAGAATCTCAACATGATGTCAAAAAGATGCTTCATTCTATTTCTGCTTCTAGCTTTAGTGTTTCCTGTGGTTAGAGCTAATAGGCTGCTAAAAAGAAAGCCACAGGACCACCAAAAGCTTTGTGTGTGTGCTAGTGACATCATCAGCTGCTCTAATGTGAGTCTAACTGACGCCACCTTCGACTTTCCTCAGCATACTGTAGTTCTGGACCTCAGTTTCAACTCCATCAATCAACTCCGTGCTACATGGATGTCGACTGACCTCAAACAGCTGCAGACGTTACTGCTGAACAACAACAACCTCGCCTTCCTCTCCTCTGAGGCCTTCTTGCACACAGCAAGGCTTCGCTACCTGGACCTCTCCAGCAATCGCCTGACCTTCATGGACGAGTTCATCTTTGAGCCGCTGGAAAAACTCGAAATACTTCTGCTGTTCAACAACTGCATATCTCAAATCGACCGCTTTGCCTTCCACAGCATGATCGCTCTGCAGAAGCTCTACTTGAGCCACAATCAGATCTCACGCTTCCCTCTGGAGGTGCTGAAGGAACGGAGCAAGGAGGACTCTCCTTTCACACTGCTGGATGTTTCCTCTAATAAGATCAAAGATCTTCCAGTGAAGGAGCTGCAGGCCATGCGCGGCTGGCTCAAGAACGGTGTCTACTTCCACAACAACTCTCTGACATGCAGCTGTAAGCTGCATGACCTGGTGGCCTCCTGGGACCTCAGGAAGCTAAGCCCTGTGTCTGACTTCGCAGACAGCCACACTTGTAACAGGCAAAGTAAACAGATTGAAAAAATCCTGAAGCTGAACTGCAGTGAAGTCAAGATTCTGAAGAAAGAAGGCTACTTGGAGGAGACCATCGTTCTCGACTGCGACACCAAACAGAAGTACATGGCGAAGAGGTGGGTGCTGCCTGGAAACATATCTGCAAACAACACCACCGTCTCAAATGGCAATTCTCTCAAAATCGGGCCGCTGAAGGTGGAAGACTCCGGGGTTTACACCTGCTATGCCACCAACGATTCCCTCAGTGACACACTCCACATTACCGTGGTGGTGTTCAACTCCACTAAGAGGGGCGGACTGGACGATCTAAAAACAGCGTACACCACCCTGGGGGCATGTGTGATCAGCGTAGTTTTGATCCTGGTCTACCTCTACGTCACGCCCCACTGCTGCAGCTTTTGCTCAGGTGGGAACATAGAGAAGGACGAAGCCAGGGAGAGTCTCCACTCCTCCACCGTGAGCCTCCCTCTGGCACACGGAGAGCGGGGAGCGGAGGCCGCAGGATTCGCCTTCGGGCACGGGGACATGCAGGAAAGTGAGAACGGAAGATTGAATCCAATAGGCGAGGATGACTAGCAGACAACGAGGCGGCGTCTGCCAGCTCCCGTGTTCCTGTGGTGGGAAAAACAAAATCAAAGCACTGCAGAAACACCAAAATATCTTAGAGCACTTGAAACAAGACAAAACTAAGAGAAAAGTAAGATAGGATCCTGAATTAAATCAAAAGTTACTTACTATTGATGAAAAGTACTAGTTATAAGTGAAATGTTTGTACTAGAAACGAGGCCATAAGCTAATGGGATAGAGCCGAGAAAAGTCAGGAAAAAACCAGGATGTGTGAGGAGAAACAAAGGCCTCATCACTCTGAAATACCAGGACTGCTGGCTTCAGGCAGAAAACCGAAATTTAGCTTTCAATGATTCTTTCAGAAAGACAATGATCCAAAAACATGTGACCAGATCAGCACAGTAACCTTTCACCAGACACAGAATCAAGACCGGAAACTTTTAGAGTGACGTGCGTCAAAGCCGATTTTATTTTAACGTTTCATACACATATTTGCCAAGAAGTGTGGATGACACTGTATGCAGATGAAATAAAAATCCTTTATAAATGCCTGAAATCTATCATGAATCAAGTACATTTGCTGTGCACTGAAGAACATGGGCATCTGAGTTATTGTTTGCATTTGTAACGGAAGTACTTGAAATGCTTTTAGGACCACAGAGGCTGTTGATAGCTATTGATAGACAAACCGCATGAGAACAAATGGCATCCAATGGCAGCAAAGAAAGGAGAGATCTCATCCTGTGCAGCTCTGAAACTGAGATGCTCATATTATGCAAAAAAAGGCAAAGCTTAATAATCAGCATTAGCAGTTCAGATTTGATGCATTATGTTGCATTCCTGTTGCTTTGTTTTATTCTTCACAATGTATGCTGTTTCTTATGCAATTTAACTAACTTGATTAATGTTGTCATATATGGTTGGGATTAAATTTTAAATATTAATGTGTCTTTTTCCACTAACAGAGGCCTTTGCTTTTGTGAAGCACATACTTGACATACTTTTTAAGTTCCAGTGAATTGACTTATGCAACAGAAGCATTACTATCACCACTGTGCTTATTTTATGTTTTATTAAAGATGGCTGTAATTCATTGAAGTTGACTGAACTTGTCTCATTTAAAACAAAAGAAGAACTAAGGGATAACTAAGAGGGAGCGCAGAAATAAATATTTCATGTTTTTTAAAACGGATTTTGATTGCATCAGATCAGATTTTCTTTCTGTATTTTTGAAGGTGTTTTATTTGGAGTCTCGATTTATTTCGCAAAACTTGCAACGAAAACACGTCACATGAGTCACGTGATCAGCAACCGGAAGTTACTACCGGCGGGAGGGACGGAGGAGACGACAGGAAGTGGTTGAAGAATCATGACATGGCATGTTTTTTAACAACTTATTCGCATGATTTTAGTTTCGTTTGTTATTTAATGGAAACGCTGCAATTGCGAAAGTGTGTTTTTCCAACATTAGCAGAATATCAACAAAATTTTGTCTGTGGTCGTCATGAAAACACAACTATTGCTCTGTGTTTCTGCAAGCCGTGAATACTAAAAAAATGCAGCTCTGGATGATTAAAGGGGCTTCGGCAACAGCCAGAAATTGCTGTAGAAAAAGAAAACCGAAGTAATATGACCAAATTTACATGTAACGTAAGCAAAGTATTAACCCAAGGAAACGTTTCCACCCATTACTCTGAGAAGTATGAGCAGATTATTCAACCTCTTTCCATCTCAGTGTGATTGGATTTATTTCAGTCTGATTTTCTGACTGGACAACACAAATGTAGCTCTTACGTCCACGATAGTTCGTTGCTCCTGAAGGCCTGCTGGAAACAAACTGAAAGTGAGTTGCGTCCACTGAATGCTTTTGGCCATTAGTGACCAGCCCTGAGCAAATAATCCAATCCAGTCAGCCAGGACTCTCATAAACACGGTCAGAAATAGCAGCTCGCCAGTCGCCGACGCACACACCTCGTGGCTCAGTGACACAGCTAAAAACCGACAAACTTACAAAACTTGCTCATTTTTCAAAATATTAAAGGTTTTAGACAGTTACATCGACAATAATGACATCAAATTATTAATGACTGGTAAAGAAAATGATGATTGGAGATGGTAAATTTGTAGAAATATTCAAGAGATCTTACTTCGAATAACATACTTTAACTGTCAATCAAATGAAAATAATACAAAACTCTACTCACTGTTTACCAACATTAACTTACAGAGTTGAATTCCTAAAACATTTCAAGCATTGTTTGTTTTCAAAACACATTTGTGATCTCAAAAGTTAAATGTATTACTTTAATTTCAATAATTTGTATCAATACAGCAGTCTGCACAGAAGAACAACACCAACTGCTTTAATAAAAAAGCTTTAGGTTTTTCTTTGTTCCTTCTTTTCCTGGTCCATCAGCCTGACGTCACTCGAGCTCTGAAGGTCTGCTGCAGTCTGTGGCACCAGGCCATGAGCTGCACATCCTTTAAGCCGTGAAAGTTGCAGGGTGCCTTCATGCATTGGGCTTTTCTGCCCAGCCAATAAGCATAGATGCTGAATCTGATAAATTTAGACGCCCTGATTTTGCTGTTCTTCTTACATTTATCCTTCAGTCATTTACTCTGTGTGCCTGGATGTTGCAGTATGCTGAAACAAGCCAGCACTAACAGCCCTTCTGCAAAGAAGGGTTCAATTAATTTCTACATTGGTTTTAAAACATCAAGAAAAAAAAACAGTTTTTGCATTTCCTATGTTGAACTATTTCCTCCAATGATTTATGTTCCTCCAAATGTGCATCCTTTTTCCTAACTAGCATCATCTCTAGTACTGAACACGTGCGTTTGTTGATGATTACTTCTTAACATTTCAGTTTGGTATTTCAGTCAAAAGAAGATAAAGCAGAGATCCTGCATTTGTTTCATATTGTAGAGCTTGTTTTGACTGAACCACAGTCAGGCTTCCTTTAGTGTGCTGGCTTCATGTTTCTGTATTACAGTGCAGATAGTCTTGCTCATTTCAGGCTGAAATAAGAGACCACGCAGATTATCAGAGCGGAAACCGGGAGTCGTATTTGTTGCCCCTTGAAACGGACTCGCTTCTGGCAACAATTCATTCCTGCTGGGTTTTTAGCCTTATTCGGATTGTTGATCATAATATCGCACCGTGCAAGCTTCTGTTTCTCTTACAGCTCGACAGAAAAGTGATTTGAGTCCCTAATGTTTGACATTATGTAAATGCCTCCTTCCATACTGAAAACACTGTTAGCTCGCCTAACACTGCTGCAGATTTGTGAAGAACTTAAATATAAGCTCATTTTTCACTACAGTTGTCATTGAGACAGATAGGACAATGTAAAACATCTCCTGCTGCTCTGGTGGATGAATGATTGATGTGGTCAACAACCAGGACGTTCCTCATGTTGCTGGTCAGTGCATGTAAAATCAGCCAGCTGTGTAGGAGAACAGTGCAATAATAAATAAAGCATGCAGTAAATATAATGCAAACTAATAGAAATATTTATAGAAGGTGTTTAACCTTGGAAGATGAATGCTGCCCATTTTTAGAAATAAAATCAAAGATTATTATTAGAACAAATGCAGCTGCCTTTAAAAAAAACCCAGATGGTATCGGTGTAAGACAGTCCTTAAAACACAAACAATGAATGTTTGTGTTTTAAGGACTGAATTCAGAGTGAGATGACTCATCTTCTCCTCGGGCCCCTCCCTGGAGATTCACATGAATGATGAAGTGACTGTGCAGTGCATCAAAATGCAGCTCAGAGCCTCTTCTGCCACCTAGTGGCCATATAAAAAATAAAAACCCCTGTTGTCTGAATATCTTGGCTAACCTAATCAATCATCTGATTGTTGAGTTTTTGACCCAGATGAGTAGGAAAAATAAAACCACATTCTTACAAAAATGTGAATGCTCTTGAACTTTTTCACATTTGTTACATTACAGCCACTGCAAAAAAAACAAAATTGTACCAATTATGTTTGGTCTAGTTTCTAGTGCAAATATCTTAGTACACTTGAAATTAGACAAATTAAAAAAAAATCAACCCTGAAAAGTAACTTTTCAGCACAAAATAGGGGTTTGTTTTAAGTCAATTAAAACTCAGAGGTCCAGTTACTAAACTTTCCTCCTAGTAAAAGGTCAGAAAGTTTTAGTTCTGTCTTTTGTTGTCTTTCCTATCAGTATATTCACATTTCCACTGTTAAGTGGCACTTTATAGTAAACACCTAGCTATTTACTACATATAAAAGTAATCCGGAACAAATAAATATAAGGCCTTTCAGATTAAAGCAGAAACCTTAGAATAAGATGCATATTAAAAGTGCAAACAGAACCTCAAATTTAATAAAAGTTAACACCTTTTGAAAACAATAAATTATAAACATCTCTTCTGGAAGGAAAAGTACAAATAGAGCAAGTAAATATTTCTCTCTTTTTTCTGCTTAAAGAGTTACCAACCTTTAAAAATAATTGATGAAACTCTTCAAGTCATAGGCTTGTAGTAACTAACCTGTAGTGAAGTAAGTCGTGAAACTTCTAGCTTCTAGTGACAGATTTTGACCTGAGTAACACGTTTTAGCTCCCAAATACGAGTGTGATTTATTAATATTCAATGTAATAAAAACTGGTAAGAGGCTCAGAAATAATTGAGA
This sequence comes from Poeciliopsis prolifica, assembly GCF_027474105.1. Taxonomy (NCBI): domain Eukaryota; kingdom Metazoa; phylum Chordata; class Actinopteri; order Cyprinodontiformes; family Poeciliidae; genus Poeciliopsis; species Poeciliopsis prolifica. The sequence continues at coordinate 13,111,607 of NW_026562378.1, forward strand.
CTTTTCAGATTCTAGGTGCATAAAACTGATAGAAATAAACAACACAATACTCAGGAGGGTTGAAAAAAAATAAATCAAAGTAAGCATTTCTAAAACCGGTGCATGGTTTTCCTTTGACTTCTCAATCTTTATGAAATATTTGGACGTTTATGGTTGCAATGTGACAAAATGTGAAAAAGTTACGTTTTTTCAAAGTGCTGCACATCTGAGGCATTACAGTAAAACAATACATCTACTGCTTTATTTTTAAAAAAGTAAACTCAAACCTGCTTTAACTATGAAAGCCGCAAGTAATCTTACATTTTCAATAAATCAGACAAGAAAATAAGCAAGTATTTTCCCCAAAAAAATGCCTTTATTCAAGCACAAGTCATACATTTTGCACAATAAAGGTAAATACAATCCATGTAGATAAATAAACTGTGCGAAGTTTTACCTCATACTCACCAGTGCAGTTCGCTGTGGTTGCTTGAGGAAGTCCTCACACTGCAGCAGTGTGAAAATTGAATAGCTCTCATGGGTGGAGATGGTTTTTCTTTCTTTCCAGTCATCATGTGGAGAGGTGATCTAAAACACTCAGAAATTTAATTAAGGAGTTTAACTTCCACTTAGCTGGAGTCTCTAAAAGAGAGGTCACAGAGAAAAAGGTTAATCAGTTTACAGACATTCAGCAGATGAGGGCAGAGACAGAGACAAGTAAGAACAAAAATGTTTCATTAGCAACTGAAAAGTAAACAACTACAGGCTTTAAACTGAGAAGCAGTTATCAAGTTATGAAGAATAAACACAGAACTCAAAAAATACAGTAATTATAATAAGTGAGTCAAATGTACAAAATCCATTGCAAAATTAATCACATAATGATAAGAAAAAATTAAGGAAAACAAACAGAAATGAACAGAGAAATTAATAAAAAATAATCAAAATGACCTCAGCTATACTAGCACTGAGGTGAATTGCAAGAGTTAGAAATTAAAACAGTAAAATCTTATAAAAAATAAATTCTTTTTTTGTCCATAGTAATAATCCAATTCAGCCACTTATTTCTGCATTTATTCTTGATTTTGTCAGGTCAAGGCCTCCATATTCTCGCTGCCGGCTCATCCTCAGTTCTGCAGTGATACGACTGACACACTGCTTACTCCCCGCTGCTAACAGCAGAGTGGATACGACGTCCGTCAGCCGCTGATCCGTCACGCTGCAGGTCATCTCAATCACACGCAGCTCAGTGCAGAGAAAGACAGTGAGCATTATGAAACACGAAAAGCAAACTCCTTCGCCTTACTGTCTTATTCTGATGCTCTTGTTTGTTCCACGAGGCGAGGACTTTTCATCTGAAATCTTTAAGGATCTGCAGCAGCAACATGTCAGTAACTCCGTCACTCGGTGGGCCGCTGGTTATCTGATCTCTACAAAAAACAGTTTCTTGTTCATCTTTGACAAACTGCGTTAGCAGTTCTTGTCCTTAAAGATCTAACATTTAAAGCTCCAAAATAGTCCCTGCAGAATGTCATTTAGGGGCCAGAAATGACTCAATGTTTGAATTTTTTAATTCTAAACACTTTAGTGATGCTGATAGATAATCCGAAACTAAGATTAATTTCACTGTGCTTTACTAAGACTTTTGACAGGGATTCAAAACATTTTTTCTGCAAGTAAATGTTTGATTTAAAGTGTCATTTGTGAAGGTATCTGCAAGTTCAGAAACCTACATAAAAAATAAAATTTAATAAACTAACAATAAATGACCAACTTACCTACCAAGCATGATTACGTACGGGTAATTTCATGGAGAAAAGACGTGTTAAACACGTTGTCAGGATGAAAGGGCTGACAGTTGATAACATAACAAAAACTTTGGAGTTCTGTTGCCCAGACATGCAGCAGAGGCTCATCAGGATTACACCGTTTCACCGGTTTGAGAGGAAAGGCAAAACATTAAACTGCTTTCATTTCGCATCCAGGCTGGTATCTGTGCTCATTCTGAATATTGTCTCATTTTTATGCTAAAACAGGCCTAAATATTTCAATTTATCAACTTGTTCAGTTGCAAATTCTTCTGGAAAAGAGTGCACTATTTTTTATTACCTCAGTATTTTTATTTTTTACTGTTTTTATTTATTTTATAATCTTTGTGCGAGTATTTGCTGAACTATCCTCCATATCCTGCAATAAAGGATATTTATATTATTTTATTCCACTCTGTTTTCTGCAGTATTTTTGTTTTTCCTCTGAGGTTTCTAAAACCAATACACCACGTTCCAAATTATTATGCAAGTGACATTTTCTCTGATTTTCTTGAACGGTCGATGCAAATGATGGTCAGTATAATTTTCAAGTCATGAACTATTACAGGACAAATCAAACTTTACTGAACAAAGCTCCCCGGAGAACAGTATTTTTAAATAAAAAAACTCAAAATGCACTGCTCCAAATTATTATGCACAGCAGATTTTCTAAACACTTTATGGATGATAAAGAACTGCAAACGGTCATTCTTTGAATGTGCAGCATTAAGTGGCTACATGTATTAAAATCAAAAGCTATTTCAATCAAAAACATCTTAACAGACGGAGTTACATGTTAACGTAGGACCTTCTTTGACATCACCTGCACAATTCTTGCATCCATTGAACTTGTGAGTTTGTGGAAAGTTTCTGCTTGAATTTCTTTGCGGGACGTCAGAAAACCTTCCCAGAGCTGCTGGTTTGATATGAACTGCATCCCACCTTCAGATCTTCTGATACTCCAAAGGTTCTCAATGGGGTCAGAGGTCAGAGGAGCATGGTGACCGCAGCCCTTTGTCATTCCTTGCAGCATGAGATGGTGCGTTGTCATGCCTGCTTGATAATGTGGAGCATCCTTCTTAAGTAGATTTTCTTTGAGCTCATCAGACAAACTAATCAACCAGCTCTCTGAAATTAATTATAGTGACTCAAAGAGCCCTGACACACAGTACCATCTATTCATTTAATAGCACAACAAAAAATTGTATCTTTATGACACTTAAATCCAATTTGCATAATAATTTGGAACATGGTGTATTTTTGATTTGCTGCAAATCTGAGCTGCAATCACAGTGAATAAAACCAGAAAATTACACTGGACCAATTTTAAAGTCTGCTGCCTTCAGGACTTTTAGGATCCTGTTAACTTATTGATCAAACTCTAAATGGTCCTCGTTCTTGTTATCAGATTTGTTTCATCTGTGTGAGCCCTTAAAACCCGTCAAGTGCCAAATGTTGAAATTAAAACAGAGATATGTTCGTATTTATTTGAAATCAAACTGTAATGTCCTTTAAGACATCTTTTAAGTCCACTTTTTCTTGATTTTTGTGATTGCATAAATTCCATAATTTTACGTTTTCCCATATCAAATTTTTACCATTTTATTTTCATTAGTATTTTTTTAAAAGAAACTAAGACTAATTGTGTTTGGCTAATTATCTGGCTATTCTAAGACTATTTTCTGAAAACAAGGTTTGTGTTTCTGTCTTTACTGTAAACATTTCCTTTCCTGTTTTAGTGTTAAGCACATTACAGACAAAACATTAAAGCTGCTACAGCCAAATAAAGTATATTATGCATCATTTTGCACATATTTTTAAAAATTCTTATGGTTTTATCTTTGCTTGAAGTACCTCCTTCTTATTAGCAGGTTCTAAGTTGTGAACATCATGTTTAAAGTCATTTCGAACACTAATACGTACCAGCCACTGCTTTCAGGTCGTGTCCATACTGTACCTGTAGGACTGACGTCTGTCCAGCCAGCTGTGCGTCATCCCTCCGCTCCAGAACCAGAGACAGAACCGAGACCCAGTTTGAACAGTCTGCTCGTCCTCCGGCGTAGCGTCGCAGGAGGGATCCAGCAGCAGTTTTTGACACCCATCGCCTTGCTCTCGTTTGCAGTTTTAAGTGCATGAATCAGATAAAAAAAAAAAAAAAAAAAGAACGAACCGACTAAAGTTTGAACTCTACAGGCAATCTCTCCTCTCCTCCTGCCGCTTCCTTTCCCATTTTTGGCGCTGTTGCACTGTCTGGCGTGTGAAGTCTGGCCCTAACACAGAGGCCCTTCCTCTTGGAAACTCCAAAGCAAGAACTACCCATACAAACACCGCTCCTTCTTAAGCCGCTGAAGATGCCCGACCGACTCTTTGCGCCGGCGGCGCGGCTGGAAGCACGTGAAACCGCCGCTGTCCTTCCACAGGAAGCCCGTCGGATGAAGATGGCGCCAGGCGCTGCGTTCGCCGGTTCTGCTCCTCGGCCCGACCTCCATGAAAGCAGAGGCCACTGAGGTCACGCGGTGACTCTGGGCTTGCCGAAACAGCATTAACAGCAAATTCTCAATTTCGACGAAAGCCGTCGCTGAGTAAAAGTTGTGAGACATGAAAACACAGAACCGAGAGGCTTCCCTCCACTCCTCCTCACGCCCTCTCCTGGGAGAAGCTCCTGCTGTCAAAGTGAAAGCGTCTCCGCTTTGATAAACCAACAGAACAGGTCACAAAAGTTGTCTTCCGAGGCACTCGTCTTTCCCACGAAAGAGCAAATTTATTAAAACAAGATCTATCAAGTGCTTGCTGCACGTCTGCGTGTTTGTCTGACAGTTAGGCCCATCGGCATTGACGTTCTCCACTTCTGTCTCCAGATAATCCTGAGTTTACAGCACATACTTTCCTCTTTTTTTTTTCTCATTTAAAACAGTACTCAAATCAAAAACATGAAAATCAACCAGTAAAAGTCTCTTCGGACGACGGCAGGAAGGGAGCCGCCTCCTCTCTCTCCTCTCACTTGAGTCCACAGATAGTGTAGTAATATCTCTCTACTCCCAGATCAGATCAGATCAGATGAATGGTCGTCCATCGTACACATAAAGATCTTCATTTATCGTTTACATCGACATTTTGTCAAACAGTCACATGCTTTGCTGGGGTAGAAGTTACCATTAGCAGGCAGGGATAATGTTTAACCAAACTTAATACAGCAATAAAATTATTCTGAGGGCGGGATGAAGACAAAAAGCGACAGATTTTCGTTTAAGAATCACTTTCAAGAGCCAAATTTCACTGACATACATAAGTGATTCTGGGTCTTTTTTTTCTTCTGATAAACGTCTTGCAATACAAACAGAATTGAAAATAATTTAGAGAAATTGTCGGCTTTTTCTATCCATCCTCTTCACCTATTGGTGTTAGCAGGGCTTAAAGAACAGAAACACAAGGAAAACGTTCAAGTTACGCTTTAAACTCACATCACGGCTCAATAGTCTATTCAAATCAGCTCTGGTCGTCCACAATAATTGGACTTCACTTAATAATTGTTTCAGGCAAAGAACTTTGAAGAACTTAAAGAAATAGTTCAGACTTTTTAGGAGAGAAAATTGTCTTCAGTTCCTTTGCCTCTAGAAAATGATGCACTGCTGTGACTTTGTGGAAAAGTTCATAAATCTGCAGATGTTAGCCATTTGTAACTAAAACTGAAAATGTCTGCGTCTATGGGACACACTTCTATGTTAGCAGATATTAATCATCTTTACCAAAAACTTTATAGTTTATCAATGCTTTCACAGCCAAACAACGGCAGCGTCTCTCCACCGAAGCTGCTCAGAAGAGGCTTCAGGCTGAAGAAACATTTTGGTGAACTCCGACCTCTTCTCTCTGAGGGCTTGAACAGCCGGCAGACAACACACCTTCAGCGTCTTAATAAGAAAGTTATTTGCCTCGGAAGATGACTTTCCAAGGCAAATACCTGCTAGCACAGAACTGAATCCCACGTGGGAGGAATAAAAAAATAAAAAAAAGAATCTCAAGATTTATTAGTTTTTCCTCAAAATCACAGCACAACAATCTCTCTAAAAAAAACCCTGTTGAAGAGTATATCCTCATACAATTTCCCTTGGACAAAAAAAAAATGAACTATACGTTTAAATTACACATTTTTCATGAGACAAATGTTTTTTTCTGCTTGAACCAAACTGGCAAAAATCAGAAAACTGTGAGGGGTGAAGAAATTTAGTCAGGGAAAACTGATACAAACGCACATCTGAAGATATATTTCCAAGTGCAACTGGACGAGCGATTAGATTTCTTTTCCTTATCAAAACAAACAAATCACCGTATTTCATTGAATTCTCTAAATGTTGAACAGTTTGACAGAACTCAATTGAATTTATGCCTAGAAGAAAAAAAAAATCAAACAATCTTTCCTGGATAGAAAATTGTTGTTTTTTTTTTTTTTCCACAAGGCATCATATTCATTATAAAGTAGTTTGCTCTGAGTTCCTTTAAGAAGCGTACCCTCTAGGTTTAACATGTAAAACAGTAAGCGCCAGTATGTAATCTGTATCAATGAAGTCCATCAGTTTACCATTATATAATATACTTTATCTTACTGTTATATTCCTCTCAGTAAACCTTTCACAGCACAAAATGAACTTTCACTCTCCTACAGAATCAGATTCCACTACACTCATGTCAGGATTTCCTCACAACTTAAAAAGATGAGAGTACAGTAACGATAAAAATAAAAGACATATAATTTGCACTTTTCTTTACGAGGCTCCTTTAATTATGATGATCACCAGGTAGTCTTCCTCTGATTTGGCAAAGGCTTTGGCAGAGGCATCCACGAACTGCAGGGAGAACTCGCATGGAGGGAAAGCGTGCAGGACTCCACTGTGCTCCTTGTCGCGGCCGCCCCCCACCGGGAGGCTGATGATCCCCGCCGCCTCCTTCTGCTTGAGGTAGGACACCAGGTTCTTCAGCGGCCTCTCCGCGGAGCTGTTGGCGTCCTCGGATTTCCCCGGCACGGCCAGGAGGACGGTGTGGCCGCTGGGGCCGGCGGCCTTGATGCGGCGGGCGACCTCGTCCAGTTTAGGCTGGTCCAGGCGGAGGCGCTGGCTGATCTTCAGTTGGGTCACCTTCCCGCCGGTGGGGCCCTCCACCAGCAGGCTGGTGGCCATCCGTATGTCTCCGTCCAGCAGGTGCAGGGAGGCGGGGAAGCTGCTGTTCTTCAGCAGCAGGACGCCCTCCCAGGCTTGTCTCAGCCTCGCCCCGTCGGAGCCCGGCTGCTTGGACGGGGAGGAGCTCGAGGCCGCATTGTCTGGCCGCTGTTCCTTCTTCGCTGGGCTCTTGGACGCGTCTCCAGCTTTGCGTTTGGGCTCTGGCTGAGAGGGGCTGCGTGTTCTTTTCCGTTTCTCCACCAAGCTAGAGTTATGGTTGTTCTGCCGCTCTTTGGCCGGGGTGGTTCCGCCAGAGCGAGGGAGGCGCTCGGGGTCACTGTAGCGTCCCCCGTCCCGGCTGCTCCCCCCAGGGCTGCGCTCTAACGAGCCGCCGTGACGCCGCAAACCAAAGTCCCCGTTGTCAGGAGAGCGCTCCACTCTCCAGCCGTCGTCTAAATGTCTCCTTTTGGGGCCCACATCTCTGCCCTGTAACTCGCGCTCCACTGACCAGCGCCGCTCCAGACGATCAATGGGGTCAAAGCCTGGTCCTCTCATCCTGTCGTGGGCATTCAGGCCAACCCACTCAGCAGACGAATATGGATCCCGCTCCCTGAAGCGGCCAGGAACTGGAGGGGTGCGGTCTCTCACTCTCATCGGCTCGGCCAGTCGATGAGCAAATGGCTCCTGGACTAAGTCAAAGTGGGGCACGGGGAGAGGGAGCTGCACAAACTGCTGCTGCGGGTAGCGATTCTCTGTCTCTGCAAAGTCCACTCTGAGTCTCCGGTCCGGGCCGCCAAGAGGGAAACCCCTCATGTGGGTCCAAGCAGCATGAGCGGCGTCCAGGCTTTCGTACTGGATGTAAGCCCACGAGTCCCCTTTCCTGTAGGATATAGTCCTGATGGTACCAAAGCGGTCAAACTCTTTAGCCAGTGCAGTCACTGGTACCCAGGGGCCCAGTCCCCCCACCCACAGTCTGGTTGTGGGTGTAGGTTTACCATACCCAATCTTGATGGGACTGTGACCCACCACCTTCCCCGACATGGCCACTTTGGCTCGATGAGCCATGTCCAGGTTCTCAAACTTGATGAATCCGTATGTGTTGTTCTGCCCTCTGACAGTCCGCTTGATGTCCACCTCTGTAATCAGCCCGAACCTTTCAAACGCTCTCCTGATGTCGTTTTCGGTCAATCCGGCCTCCAGGTTGCCCAGAAACAACGTCCTGTTGGCCCTCTGGTCGTCCTCGGGGCTGAGTAGTTCCTCCTCACGGTAGCATTCAGAGATGAACGGAGGCCTGCTGCGGCCTTCATACAGCGGGAAGTCTCTGTCTCTTTCAAGGTCCCTGAGATGATGAGGCAGAGGAGGAGGCGGCGGAGGAGGAGGAGCCAGTCGACCCAGAGCCAGCTGCTGTAACCGGTAGTCCCTGAAACCCGGGCCCGGGGGAGACTGGGGTCTCTGGGAGTGGAGGTGCCTGTGTCCAGAGGGAAAGCTGTCTTTACTAACCGGGGAGCGGCTCGTACGCCGGTTAATGTACACGGTCTCTATCTTCAGAGGCCGGTCGTACAGCACCAGCTTCCCCCGGGCATGTTTGGCCGCCCGGGCGTCTTCGGGCCTCCGAAAGTTCACGAACGCCACCCTCTCGTGGTTTTCACGGCATATTTTCACGCTCACGTCCCCGAACTTCTTAAACTCGTGAAACAAGCCGTCCTCTATCTCCTCGTCGTTGAGCTCGGAGCCCAGCTCGCTTATTTTCAGCGTCTTGTACTCACTTCCTGGGACCAACGAAGGCCGCGGCTCGCCTCGTGAACCCGACCTGGACGTTTCCGCGGCGATATCAGCGCCACCGTGCGACTTGTTCCCGGAGGAAGACCCGTAGTCGTAGCCGCCAGGGATCCGACTGGACGAGCCGTGTCCTTCCGAGTCCCTAATGTCTCTTTTGTCGCTGGGTAAACCTCTTCTGGCGGAAGCGCCGCTCTGAGCGGAGCCGTTGCTGGCTGAGAGAACTGCGGTCTTCTTGCTGCTCGGATAGCTTCCTCCTCGGTCTCTGCCATCGTCGGGCCCGCGGGTGCGTTTTTTCACCGGTGATCGCTCCTTCCCTTTCATTTCAAGTTGCAAACAGATGCCACTTCAACTCGGCGATATGCCTAAATATACTCTCCTCAAACTCGTAGCCACTGAACTGACGAAACTTAGAAATGCTTATCAGGCAAACGACGTCAGCGCCATGTTGGATAAGCTGCACTACTGTGATGTCAGCCCCGCCTCCTTTGCTTGAAAGAAGCTGATTGGTTCCGTAGCACCCGAGTGACATGAACAAGCAAGCCAGTTGGCCTATTGTAAATCAGGGTGAGGGTTCTTAAACATAGAGTAGAAGCCTCGTTTACGAATTGGAGCGATACGTCAACGCATGCGCCATATTGGAAGTGGCAGATTTCCCTTCAAAATCTGTTGAAGACTGCTTGGAAAACGCAATTTTTCCCAATCAACAGCGCCAACTAACCAAGTTTATATATTAGTGGATGAAAGTGCATTGTTGGTTGACTATTGAGACAAAAAGTAAAAAAGATGTAGCGAATCAAATAAGGAGACTGGACAGATTGTGGGCCTTGTCTCAACCGATCGCCTCTCACAACATGGCGGTGGACCGAGCCTGACGCTCCTTGCGGCTTCTACTCTTATTTTCTATGTGCCATTCTGACGAAGTCAAAGTACAATCCCAAGAAGTGAGGGCTTAATATTTCTATAAGGTTTTGAAGAGTTTTAATAGCTCAGAAAAGCGAGCGTTAGCACTGAAATGATCAACAGGCAGAACTTCATGCTTATTATCATCATATGGTGGGAGAATATAGTGAAACTCATACTAATTTACCGAATATGAGCTTTATTCATCATCCTGCAAGAAAAGTGATCAAAATCCAGCCAGAAATATACCAGAAGCTGGTTGATGCATGGAATAACATGCACAAATAGACATTTAGAGATTAATTGAAGCTAATGTTCCTTTATTATTAAACAATAACTAAATGTGTCCCAGTGGTAATGGCATCTCTGCTTAGCTAACTCAATTCTAATTCAAAATACCTTATTGATCCCAAAGGGAAATTAAATATTGTATATTCTGCTTCCGCAAACTTGTTTTTCTTTTAAAGATTTCCAACGACATCACTACTTTTCCTCATATGGCTCTATTGCTGCAACTTACTGTCATGTGATGTAATTATATGACATCGGTGTAGATTTTTAGAAAATCTACATATTTGAATTGTTTGGACTAATTAGAGCATACTCAAATTGTCAAACAACAATCAAAAGCTGGACAAGCTCTGGATTCTGAGTGAGCATGTAATTCCAGAAATTACCACAAGGGGGCGGGTTTGTTTCTTCTTCCAGAGCTTGGATTAAAACTACCATAAAAAGTAAACAAACAAAAATAAACCAATAAATAAACTGATTACCACCATTTAATTTTTTTTTTATTACCCAGGATGCGTTTAAAAAAATAATTAATGATTATTTATATCAGATTACATATTCAGATACATAAAGTACAATAAAAAGAAAAGAAAAAGTGACCCTGGACTTTAGGTAGACAGTAAATTAGTGGTTGTTTTTATAATTAAACTAATTATTATGATTATTTTTAATTACTTTGACCATTAAAAGACATACCTCATTACCCTGCTTATGAATGTTTCACTTTTGTTTTTGAGAGGCTGGTTGTGTATGATTAATAAAATACTGAGTTATATTCTGTATTATAACTCAGTATAATATGTAGGGCACGCCCACGCAAAGGATTACAGACTGCACAGCAGCAGCTGGGGCAGAGGGGTCTTCCCTTGCTGCCAATTCAGACATTTTCATCTCCATTTTAGTCATATTTCAGAGCAGATTTGCACATTCAGCTCATCGCCATCACTATCCACTTGCTAGTGAGGCTTTTAACACAGTTCACTATCATTCACTATCATAAAAGGCTTAAATAGTCCCTCATTGTCCCTGGCAACAGGAGCTTTGTCCTTCGTTCCCTCAGAGAGAGACCATCTGGTGGTAGCCCTCCACTGACAGACACATGTCCCAACATCGGCCTAGCAGGGCAATTTGCTGTACCCTGCACCAAAATGAGCTTATCTGTGTCAAAAAGCTAGTATGAGAGGGGTAAATGTGTTCCCGCTTTAAATCTCGGAGTGATATTGAGGTCATTTGATTGTCTGGACTCAAACAACTAAATAGTCCTGCACTCTACAGACCAAGTTATGATTACAGCAGAAATGTTTTGAAGGATATTTCTTTCTAACAGAGGTCAAGGTCAAGAATACAAGTTGGGTTCCACCATCCACCAACCACTACCATTCACTGCAGTTAATATCCTATTTGTCACTTCCTTGTTCATGTTAACAAGATCATGTAAGTTTCTACCAGCCCCTGTGGAGTCCCTCAGGGTTCAGTCTTGTCCTTGTGGTACATTCTCTCTTCTGGTTGAAATGTCAACAAATTTAGCAGCATTTCTTACTGCATTTATCTGAATAACATCAAATTACAGGGTTCCTTTAAGACAGCAGTGTCAAACTCATTTTCGTTTTAAGCCAAATGAGAATCATGAATGCTCTTAAAGAGCCAGAATATATTGATAAAACCTGTTCACAACTGTTAAAACATCAATGAATTCTTAAAATTAAATAATATTATTGAACATCTTTTCAGTCCCTACAGGAGTTGTTGATTCTTTTTGCGATTTTTTTGCAAGCGTTTGTTGTACTAATTTGGAAACATTTGAAAAAGTAAGAAAGTTTTTGACAATTTTTGAGAAAAATCTGCAATGAACTCAATTATGCATTAGTGCAAAAAACAGCGGGGATTTGTTGATATTGCATGAATTTCCACAATAATTCTCAAGAAACTAGAGGTACTGATTGATATCACTTGGCAGTAAGCAGATAAAAACTGCATTGATAATATTTAATCACACTTAGTGTTTAGTCTAGAATCTAGAGGGCCGCATTAAAAGCTACGGTGGACCAGATTTGGCCCACAGGCCTCGAGTTCGACACATGCTGTTTGTCACACATTAAGAAATTATAAACCAATCCAAATTCAGGTGTTTAATTTAATCTGAAGAACATATTTGCTTTATTTGATTAATCTTTGTGTTTAAGCAACTGCTCCAAAAAATGGACTGAAAAATCTTCCTTCACTTTAATCAGGAGGATTTTAATACGATTCAGTTTTTATTTTGATCTTAAATTAGCAGCACGTTCTCATACCAGATGACAGATGTGTTTGTGAGGTCCTGTCGCCTGGCATGCCGTCCTGATGAGATTCCCTGTAAATCCTTAGATGATGGGCTGATGAGAAACGTATTGTGTAGCAGGTTTTGCTCAAAAGCAAACATAGTGTCAGCGAACACAGGATGAGCGCAGCCCGTGTCAGCCTGTCAGAGTTCAGCATGACCCACTTTTTTCCACTGCCTGAACACCTGCAGAACCGGCGCATCCTCGTGCTTTCCATGCTTCAACAAAAATAAAGATAGGAGTGAGGCAGAACGTGCGTGGATTATGGCCTGTCTGTCAACTTTGTTCATTTCTACTCCATAGGCAAAAAACAATGACATTACAAATCCCTGTAGAGAAAGAAACCTGTTATATTTGCACTTTAAAAAAAAAAAATCTGTTCTGGTAACTCAGTGATATTAGCTTTGATAGAGCCGAGCTTCTCAGCTAAAATTAGAACGAGTCGGGCACGTGGGGCAGCAAGCATCACCTGCTCGTCTGATCGAATCAGTCAAAGCTCATCTGAGTTTGATTGGAGTAGAATTACAGCACCTATATGAAAAGGCAACGCTGTGTGTTCAGCTGCTTGCATGAAGAATAATGTACTAGATAAATGATACCACAGAGCCCAGTGCAGGGAAGGGCTTTTTTTAGCAGCTCAGAGTGACCCAGACAACGCAAACACCACAAAGGAGGGAGGGAGAAGGGAAGAAAGGAAGAAGGGAATGGGTAGGGAGGAATATAAATGAGACTGGAGTAAGGGAAAAGTACTGGCTGCATGTGATGCAGATACACAGTGCAAGATGTGTGAGGTGGGGAGCAGAAACAGAACGCAGGGGCTGCAAACCAGCAGGGAGACAATGTGAAGTTGGAGGCGACTGAAGGTGAACCGCAGAGGAGGAGGAATGTGTCACTGCTGACGTCAGGCTGCAAGAACAGGGAGATAAAACAAGATCCAAAAAGGGAGGTTTGAGGGAAAGACATGCAGAAAAAGGACAGAGGGCTTTTAGCAAGTGGAAAAATGTAAGACGAGATTTGCTCAAGTGAACAGAACAGAATCCGAATGAAAATCCAACATAAAAGCTCCAAGAGCTGCAAATAAAATCAAAACTTGAAATTCTGCTTTAGAAGTTTTGCTGGTGATTAGTTTTTTTGAAAGGTCGGGTTAAATCATGTCCACCAACCAGAAGATGGCAGAGACGTTTTGCTTAGGCAGCCATGAGTTACAAAGCAAAGCATCCTGGCAACTCCTCTGATAGTTCTACATAATGAAATGTTTAAAAACTGTTATAGCAGAATTAATAGCAGTTATAGCCTTTCTGCGTTTCCTAAATGCTAGTTGTTTTGAACTCAGCCGGCTGGTTTCCAGTAGTTAAGTTCACCAGATGGTTTGAGTCCATAACACATGAAGAGATGAGTCCATTGGTTGAAGCCTTGGATTCAAACCAATCCAACATTTGGATGCAAGCTAAACTTCAAAACATTATAGATTAAAAATATATATAGCAAATCGTTCTTTTCAAGCCTGGTATTTCAAAATACAGAACTATTTTGATCTGGTATATTGTATAAAATCTCCAAAAGATGCAAACTGTTTTTCTTTTTTAAGAGTTAAAATGTAAAGTGAAAAAAACTTGAATGAATTGATGTTTTGTTGTTTTTTTGTGTGTTTGACATAAAATTTACTGTGTCCTGAGATTAACATAGTATTCTTTTTATGTGAATAGGGATCAGATGTGAGTTTGTACGTCTTTCTGCTCCTTTTCATTCATGGCGTCTTTTAGTTGTTCCATAAAGTATTCCTACTGAATGAAATAAAATCACTAAAATGGAAGTGAAAAAAACCCACAGCCTCTGATTTACATCAGAGGTCAAACTCAAATGAACTGCAGTTGTAACGTGTATCTGAACTTATCTGAAAGGAGAGCTGTGAGCTTTCATTATGTTCTGTAAAACCAAGCAAAAATACATTTTAAAGCAATAAAAGTCTCAACTTCATTCATTCGTCCTCAGTCAAAAATACAGAAGTTTATTTAAAAAATGTTTTCAGTCAGTGAGGTTGAACATGACGAACAATGCTACAGAGCTTTTAACTAAGATGTAGTTTTACTGATCGGAGAGGAAAGCGACAGAACGGTCCCGCCAGCCTCCAGTTCTGCTGAATCAAATATTTGAGTTTCTATCTGCTGCCTAATTAGCAGATGCCCTGCAGCAGCAGCTGTGAATGTGCTCTCTGTCAAGGGCGCTTTATGGGAAACAGTCAGCATTAATTCACTGTAAATTCATTTCTTCATAAAGTCTTCAACCTCCTCTGGCATTTGTCTATTTTACAGCCTTCAGACAGTTAATGTTGCGAATAAAAATAAATGTGTGTCATGCAGACCAATGCAATAAAGAAAGATGAAAATAAATGTCTTTTTAAACCACCAAAACTAAAAAGGGAGTTATGGAAATAGAAAAAAGAAACGAGGAGCAATCAGAAGCCCTCAGTTGTTGAGTCCTTAATTAGTCTTAATTGATATTGAGGCCAGTCAGCCCTCAGAAGTCCAATTAGAGCCCGTTACGGGTTCATTTAAGCCCACATATGAGCACTAATCATTTTACTTCCTTGTTTTGTTGGAGGCCGCAGAATCTCTCAGTCTTCTGAACAAATAAGCACAAAAGGTGCATCGAACAAAACAAACACCTCTGGGTGCAACTTTTAATCTGCTGAAAGAAGATCTGCTTGTGGAAATATGTCACAAGCAATTAATCTGTAGAAACGGAAAAACAAATCATTGCATTACGGTAATGAACTATTCATCTGACTGAGGTGAGCTGGAAGAGGGAGGAACTTAAAGTGTCTCTGAAAGACAAAGTTGTCCCTGAACAAAACAGAAACAATGTTGAAGCATGTTGAGTATTTTTACTATCCTGCACTTTTTACCTTTACTCGAGTCATTTTATTATGAAGTATTGCTATTCTTACTAGAGCAAAATTTCACTGTTGGTAAATTCACTGAATGAAGAACAAACTTGTTTTAACCAAAACTTCAGCAGACACAGAAACACACCCAGTTTTTATTAAAGTTTTATGCTGGCAAAATAAAATAATTTGGAAAAATGATTATTTTGCCTCATTTTGTAATTATTTTATTTATATAAATTTTTTAAACATTGATCTTTAAAATACTAAAATGTCCACATATCTTTAGATTTTGGTTCATCCGATGATGTAATTTTGAAATATTAAATGACTCATTTTTTAAGAGTTACTCAGTACTGAAGCTGCCTTTTTACCAATTACTCTGTTACTCTTGAGCATTTTTTCCATGGATGTTTTCACTTTTACTTCAGTAAAAATGTGTTGAAGTAGTTCCCGTCTTACTGCAGTAAATAATATTGTATATCTGTATGTATCTATGCATATTCTGCACATTTTTCTTCTCTAAATTAACTTACTCAGCTAGACATTACTTCTAATCTGAGTGTGCTATTTTTATGTTGCACACTCATATCCCTACTAGGCAGTTTGTTATTCTTATTTTTTATATTTGTATGACTATCCATGTTCCTACCTACCTAAAGTCGCAGCTGTGACAACTGAATCTCCCCTGTGAGGGACAATAAAGGTTATTTCTATCTAGAGCTCACTCTGGAGAACTTTCTGATCGAAGACATGTGCTGCAGTGGAAAAAGGAGACGTCTTTGTAACATTTGCTTCTTAAAAGACGTAAAACAATCTCCATCCTGGATGCTAGCGAAACCTCGGAGGCCTCGGCAGCCAATCACAGTGAAGTAATTTATCACAAGGCGATAGAGAGATTAGACACACGATCCTGGGGACGCTGTGGATCCTGGCTGCTGGTCAGCTTCAACAAGGAGCATTAACAGAGTCACAGAGCAAAGTGTGGCTGTAATAAAGATTTTAGCACGTTTTCCTGTCACTAAAGCACAGAAACACTCATTTTAAACTGAACAGACACTTGTTTTAATCATATTTACAACCCAGTATGGATTCAATCTGGTGTATTTATTCAATATTCAGGCAGGGATAAACATAAACCTCAACTGATGAAACACATTTTACTACAACAGCCAGGGAGGCGGACATGTAGGGAACATAAATCTATCAGGCGAGGATGAAAAATGGCCATTCGATACTATCTTCCCCCTGGATCTCTGTGGTGCTAAAATGTTGTATGAGTGTGATTTATGGTCTCCTGGGGGTCCCTGTCTGCTGCAGACGTGCCAAGGTCTTAATAGAGCAGAGACCGCCCAGTCCGACTCCAGACAGCTTGATCAACAAACTGGATTACCTGGAGGCTGCCTTCAGTTTGGGGGCAATTTGACATTTTCCTGGATTCTGTTTTCAAAGCTACATTTCTAATAGGTTCTGGTTCTGAATGGATTCAAAAAATCCCTCACAGAAGTCTATTTAAGCCAACCTGCAGCCGGTTGTCCCGTCCTTGGTCATAAAAACTTTGAGCACTTAAGGTCATTTACAAAGAGTCGCTGTTATGACTTTAAATCAGCTACAAAGCCTCAGGTCCTGCTACAAAACTCCAGCTTGGATTTAGGTTTGGACTTTAACTAGGCCTCTCAAACACCCTTATTTCTCCCTCAGATCTTTCTAGATTGGTTAGGGAATGCTTTCCAGGTCCGGATGCAACCACCACCCTCCCACCATCACGTTGACTATAAGCATGAAGCTCTTTTTGTGAAATGTGTTAGTTTTAAAGGATCGGTTTTATATTCACTTTTGGTCTCGACTGCTTCTAAAAACTCCCAAAGTGCTTTAAAAACTCCCCCAGTTGACCATGTGTTTATCATTTTTGGTGTCTGAAAAACGAGTCGTTTCAAAACCTCCCATTTGGTGAGTCACCAGTGATGCGCTGCGCCATTACCTAGCAACCCCACCCAAGTCCAGCCCGTCACCTAGCAACCGGAAGCACCAGCATGTATGTGTCGCTGTTTTTACCACTGCATGCACAATGGCTGCTGGAAAAGATAAGTGTTTTGATGCTAATTCACCAAGATATAGATTCCATAATTGTGCATAATGTATTGGACATGTTTTGTGTAGCCATTAGGCCTATCCTGACCAAATGCTGGGTTAAACTGACCCAAATGGGTTAAAACTCATAACCCGCCACAACTATATTCGTGTTAAAAAAAAAAGATGCATTTATTTTAAGTTAAATAGCTCTTTACTGTCTTCTGACGGTAGAACCAAGTTTACCAGTAGTGGTTTTCACAACACAGGTGAAAGTTGCTCTCATGTTCCTCAGACTCCAACCAATCCGAACAATTCAACAAGACAGAGCGCTCTCTCTCTTTATTTGCCCCGGCAGTTTCGCTCCCTTCGGATGGATGAGGTGGAGTCCAGCGTCCAGAGGACCGGTGCGGGAGCGGCGGGTGCTTGTGCACCGCGCATAATGAGCGGTGCTTGTGCGTCACGGTGCGCTCCGGACTCTCCTCCCTGCCTGTCAGATGTTCAGATGCTCAGCATGTGATGCTCCGTCCGTCCTCAGAGTCCCGTGAGCGCTCGGTCTGGACCAAACACTCACCCAACCTGCTCCGTGGATGTGCTCCTTCACTCTGCGCGCATCGTCCGACATCGTTTTAACCGGAGGACAACGCTGCAAAAATACCCACGGTAAGCAGGGCCCGTGTTTTATAAATGCACGATGCAGACTGGCTCGCTGCAGAAGTTGAGATGCGTCCTCAGCGCAGTTTGGGAATTTCTTGTATCCTGTATTGAAACAGCAGAGAAACTTAGATGTTTAAATCTTACTAAGTTGTCTGAATCTGAGCGTCTGGAGGAGGGAAACGTGCTGCCGGTTTGGGCGGAGGTCAGGAAACAAACGCGCGCTTGACCTTGGGTGTGTTTGGAAGTCGATGCGTCCCCCCATGAGGAGCAAACCAGCTGCAGCACATGTGCCAGCCGCTCCGCTCAGCGGGGGTCCGCTGTGGCGCTTTTAAGGTCGTTCAGGAGTCTGCTTGAGTTTCGCTGTGTTCCAGATTCAGGATAAATGCCTTCAATGTAAACTAGTCCAGAGACTGCGAAATACTCACAGAAGAGATTTGAAATGTTCACATTTGGAAGCTTTCCTGGGGATTTAGCAAGACTTTATGGAGGATTACATAAATGAAACAGGAATAAACGCAGAATAATAGTAATAAACGATAAACATTCAAACTTGGCTGCAGCCAGGGGTTCTTAAATATGGTTAAGTGAAATGTATTTTGCGTAATGTTGACTAAAATAAAAACAGATTTAATGCAAGAACACAGTCAGTCACATTCAGTCTCTGCAGGGGTTTTGAGGCCACGCCTTCTACATGCTCCTCCATCACTTATAGAAAAACTGAGGCCACATATTTCATTCTAATCGCTGCACGCAGTTTTGACTAAACCAATGGATACATCTGATGAATATTCATTGTTTTTGGCATTGGTGTCTGGCCATGGTAATATTTCTATCTAATATCTTATACTCAATTCTAAATGAGTTTCCTAAAATTCCCATAAGTTCCAAAAAAGTTTCTTTTGTCCAAATGAAGTTATTCTATCGGCCTCTGTCAAGCTTGGTGCAGAAACATCTGCACAACAAGATTCCCAGATCTGATCCGTGCATACACTGCAATAAAGCAACTGACAGGACATTTTTTTATTGTGACTGTGTCATTTTCTGTACTTGATAAGGAGTAGAAAACTCAAGAACATTAAAACAGCCCTGCTCTTAATCCCTGAAAAGAAACCACATTTGGTTGTCTGCACGTTTTCGTTAAAACAACAGATCAAGTTCCGTGATCGTATCCGAAAGCTGCCAATTATCACTCATCTTACTGGATGTTATTGATATGTGATAGCAAAATTCAATCAGGATGAGATGGAGATTTCTCTGCAGGTCTGCTGTCTGGTGACGGAAACTGTTGTTGTCCTGATGGAGAAATAATTGTCGTGTTTAATGATGAGGAATAAACACTTTCATTTTACAATTTATAAAAAAGACAAACTGACACCAGCAGAAAGCTTCACAAACTCCAACTGAGGAGAATTGATGGTCATTTCAGGTCAGGAAAAGGCTTTAAGAGAAACAAACAAATATTAGACACAGAGAAACTACAAATGAAAGAGAAAATAATGAAAATAATATAACAGAACACTTTCCAGAATACAAAAGGACAGACAAAACTAAAAGATTAAAGTAAATAACAAAACTGATCAAAGCAGGAACATGAATGGAACCCAAAGTACAAACAGCTGTGCGTCTTAAGTTTTATTCCCAGTTTAAATCCAGATGTTCTTCTGGAGAACATCAGCTGACTGCACAGCTATCAGCTTCTGCAACAACTCTTTCAATAAATTGTATAATATGAGTTACATTTCATTTCCTTCGGGGATTAATGACATAGCTTTTAATTGAACTAGATGAGACGAATCAAGTGAAACATATAGGGGAACCAGAGGAGCTGAAGGACGGTGACTAATTAGTAAAAATCAAGTTCGAGGGATCAACTGGGCACAAAACTAAAACAATACACAAGGAACAGAACAAAAGAATCAAACAACTAAGAGGAAAGCCATTATGTGACAGAAAACAAGAAACACAAATAATCCAAATACATTAAAACATCATCTTGAAATAAATTCAGATTGAACCTGCTGGAAACCATTCACTCCACAAATCAGTTTTTTATAGAAGAGCAGGAAAACGGGGTTTACACTGCACATGCTGCTGAACTGCACATGCTGCTGAACACACCAGCTGACTATTATTTTGGTAATCAATTATCATATCGATTATTCTGGTGATCAAGCAGATTGGCACGGTCTACAGATTCCTAATTTAACCACTGAATCTTTTTATACGATATTAGAAATACATTAAAGATGCAAACAAGCAGTTCAATTTATTTCTTTTAAATGTTAATATTTTATTGAGTAAAATTCAATAACATTAATTTAGTCAATTTGAGGTGAATGGCAATACAATTAAAGCACTTAAGGACGTTTGGATGACATATTTATACAGTCGAAGGAGTTATTTATCTTCAATTTAAAATGTATATATTTTTATACAGTTTTGGTTGAATTACTCCTCTGAATATGTTGTGTTTTTTTTTTTTTACCAAATTCCCTTTTGCAATTAACGATTAGTCGATTAGTAAATTAGTTGCCTATTATTTCAATAATCGATTCATCAAGATAAAGCTGATGAATCATTTCAGCCCTAACACCAACCCCAGGCAGGAACATGGTAGTGGCAGCATAATGATGTGGGTCTGCTTCTCAGAGAGGCTGGATAGAGTTGATGTAAAAATAGATGGAGTGAAATACAAGAGTAATCTTTGAAAAGAAAATAATAAGGGCTGCAAAAATAATGTGACTGTGGGAAACGTTTAGATCAAAGCATGGAAAGTTCCTCTTCCTCTTCACAGTTGTGTCGGTCTAACTTATAGAAACTTTGCATTTTTACACGAAAAAGCATTAAAAAAAAAGCTGACATATTTCAAGGACAAGTTAATAAACGATGAAGGAGGAATAAGGAGGACTTCCTCTCCCAGCTGCCCTGAGGCATCGACTCTCATCATTTGCCGAGTTCGTTTACATTCTGGGTCGATTTGCTTTATTCTCCAGCAGGATTATTGGTTCTGTGAGCTGATGTGTTCCTGGAGCTGAAAGGATGATGCAGCCACGGCTCACGTTACGTGTCTTGTGTACTGTAGAGTGGGAATGGATGACAAGTCGGAAAGCAGCACAGGGGAGGAGGGGCTCTGGTTAATGCGCCCAGGATTACCATGACTTGTGGATTATTGCATCAGCAGCTCATCTTCACATGGGGAAAAAGGAAATCTGTTTTTATAGAGAATAACACATTGCAAATATGTAACTTCCTGCTGAGAGGGTTTGTGGGGCATTTCGGGTCTGCCTCTTAAAGCTATGGAAGACCAAACCTACCAAAATGAAGAATATATGACTCAATAGATTTGTGACTATGCTAAAAAAATAAATGTGAACAAAAATTATAAAAAAAAATACAAACTCAAAGAAACGTAGAGGAACAGACAGCAACGAAATACAAAGGGATGACAAAATTAAAGGTAAAATTAAATAGAAAGCCTTTTTTAATTAGTGAAGTCAGTTGTTATATTTATAAACAAATGCATTAAAATGTCCTAGAATTAAAATAGCGTGTTCTATTTTATTTTTAATCACTTGCGATGTGGCCATAAGGCTTTTGCCTTAAAATGACTATAAACTCAAAGGGAGACTACAAAATAAGTAAAAAAAAAAATAAAGATTTAACAGATCATGAAACACATTTGGGTTTCCGTATCCAGTCACTGTGAATAGGTGTTTACTAGTTTACTACCGCTACTCAATATTCCTGATGGCATAAGCTGTTGGATTTGAAGTGTTGGTAACCAAAGATTGATGCAAAATTAAAGGACTTTTTGTGTGTGTGTGTTTTTTTTTAAATGTCTGAATTGCATTTCTTTGAATATTTTAAAATCTTACATGTTTAAACAGGTTTGACCTCTGCTTGATTATTTTTCACTGAACAGAGATTATTTACGTAAAACAAAGTTGGAGGTTTGTGAAACATTTATTGTAATTTTGGACACGAAAAGAGTATTTTCAAACTGTTTTTTGGGTATTTTTTAAAATTCTCTATCTTTCTAATAATTCACATTGTGACAGTTTTTGTAGAAATTGATTTTAGGGGAAAGCGGATTATTATGCTAGAGAATCATATTTTAATTTCTGATTTTATTTCTTTGTTTTGGGAAGCAGGATGTGGGATTCACCATTAGTTCTGTTGTTGTAAAAGCTTTCAGTAGTGATTTTTACAAATTCATGGCAGAATTAAATCTTAATCACAGCAGATATTTACCTTCATTCCTTTCTTTTGATGAAACATCGTGCAGCGTTTACAGTTTCATTCCAGATGTTTCTTTTTTAGACAGAGGAGCTGCAGCAGTAGGCGCATGCGATGCGATGTGGATCAGGAAAACACACGTGAGGGTTCTGCATCATGCTCACCTCCTCCACTACTTTTGCATGACAGCAGTGGTTCCCTGAAAAAGGGGCCGGCATGCATGTTACTGCAATGCTTTAGAGGATTAGAGGATTTGCAGAGCGAAAAAAGCATCGCTGGAGCTAAGCTTTTCTGATAAACAGAACAATTTTCAGAATTGAAAACTTTGGGAGCAAAAATGTTACATAAGAGGAAGCATCACCCAGAACCGAGTTCATGACTTGAGAACCGTTAGCATAACCAGCACACTGTAAAACATGTGAAGGTGGTTTTAACTTGAAAATGAAAATCCACCTGCTGCCTTGGAAATGCCAATTCAGTCAACCAGAAAACTGATTTTGCTTTAAAGTTTATGAAGTTGATTTAACAACAAGAAACATGTTTTGTAAACATTGTTCGTTAATCTTGAATTGAGTTTTAACTGAATAATATATAATCTCTATTATTTTCACTCATGTTATGAAGTTAAAATAACTTTTAGAATAATTAAAATTTTTGTTTCAAATTTAAATTATTTGAAAATTTAAATTCAAAATTTCTGAAAATTGCATTAAAATAAACATTTGCCTTGATAACACACAAGAATCAGATCAATGTAACATAGTTACGTCTCAGGATACAAAAACAAGCAGCAAAGCATTCTGGGAAATTCTTTTTCTTTTTTTATTATTTTTTAATCGCTAACCTAAAATCTCCAGTTTATTCAACTATTTGAGGTTTTGCAAAATTAATCAAAAGTTAACACAACTTGCTTCTGTAGATTTATGTTTCACAAACTCACAATCAGGTTCAAAAACTAAAACTCACTAAATGTATTTGACTTAAAGGGCAGAAGACAGCAGACACAACTAAATGCAGCTCAAGTGTTTAACAGCGTATAGCAGCTAATTGAAGTCATAATTAAAGACCACAGTGAGGTAGAAGAAGCGTGAAAGTTTTGTTGTTGAATTTGAACATCTGTCCACTATATTTGTTCTTGGTTTTGAAACACATTTTGTGTTTTTGATTCTCCAAATGCAGAATTGGAACCAAGTACTGGACCCTTCAGGCTCTTCCTCATCTCTTCATCCATTCATCTCTTCTCCCCACTCCAGTAATTTCTCTCCTCCTCTCAGTCTCTACCTCTCTGTCCTCCTTTTCTTCTTTTTCTCTGTGTTCATCCCCTGACCCCTTCCCAAACCCCCCCAGCCTCCCTGATGCCTAAGACCAGCAAGGTGGTGCAACGCGAGCAGAGCCATGAGCACGTCACGGAGTCGGTGGCCGACCTGCTCGCCCACGAGGAGCCTCTCGATTACAAGAGCAGCTCCCTGAACGTGGGAGCAGCCGCAGGGAAGAAGATCCCTCAGATAGAAGTTCCCGAGAACGACGGCCGGCCGGCGTGGAACAGCAAGCTGCAGTACATCCTGGCCCAGGTGGGCTTCTCCGTGGGGCTCGGAAACGTCTGGCGATTCCCGTACCTCTGCCAAAAGAACGGAGGAGGTGAGCAGGGTGAAAATGTTCAGCGCTGAATCTGCAGGAAGCACAGAGGAAGGAGGATTTTACTTTTCTTTCTTAACCTTTATTTCACCAGGAAAGTCCCATTGAGATTAAAACTCTCCTTACATAGAAAAAGGCAACACCATAATTCATTGATTAACTCAGAGATTCGCTGTGTAAAACATTTACAGACAGATGATTTCTTCTCATAATCAGCATAAAAAACCTTAAAACATTTAGTGGCAGCAGATGCTTTAGGTCCATGATTTTCTTCAAGAAAATGGAGCAGAAAACTGAAAATGTTTGTTTCCAAGTTCAGTTCAGATTTCAGTCACAGAAATTATAAATAAGTTCTCACAACGTACTGAACATCCTCCTTCATGTTCGTAAACAAATACGAAGGAAGAAGCTCTAAAATGTCCTTATAAATAAAAATATGCCGTTGATAGAGAGGTCAAGGTCGTCCATCTAACCCAGTTTAATAATGTGAAATAAAACCTTTTTAACCTGTTGTAAACATTTTGGTAATTGTCCTACCCTTTTATCTAGAATGTCTTGTTTAGACAACAGTTTTAATTCAGAAGCTAACAGTGTCCTGAATGTGTTTATTGGTATTTATAGATGGTCAGAGTTCATCTCTGTTCACTCCAATTCAGATAAATAAATTTTATTTCTATTCAATTTAACTTAATTAAGTTCAAGTTACTTTTATTTAAATATATCCACTTTTTATTTTAAGACAGTTCAAGGAAATTTAACTCACTTTGGTTCAAATTTGTTACATCCAGAGACACACAGGACAAACTACCACACACACACACACACACACACCTAAAGACAATTAGGAATATCTTATTGAATATATAACAAAAATGCATAGCAAAATATGGAAAAAGTGAAGTGCTGTGAATACTTTCCAGACGCTTTGTGTATAAGTTACATGTGTTATGATATTCAATCCAGAGCAGATGTAGTGCAATCGCTGCGATCAAGCAGCAGTAAATGACAACGCAAGTCAATTACAAAGAGGCATCAGAGCAAAAACCTCTAATTACCAACATGAGAGCATATTTCAAACTTCAGCAATGCCTGCAGACAAAACAGACGAGTGAGCAGTGCAGCTCTTAATGTGTGGAAGATGTGATGTTGACATCAGTTAAGTTCCTGCAAATCTATCTGATGAATAATTATTTTTGGATTTGAATTTAACACCTCATTTTTTTCAGGAAAACGAGGTTGACTATGTGTAATAATCCGTCAGGAAATCATATTTTGAAGCAGTATTCATGTTAAAATGTAGGTAATTTGCAGATGTAAGTTGCTTCGCTTCTTGGTTCCTCTATGAAAGTCATTCAGCAGTTCACCTCAGAGCTCAGCCATCAAAAGCAGCTCATTGCTTTCATTCAGAGCAGAACTGCCAAGAGAGCAGCTGCATTGTGCTGAAAAGGTCTAAATATAGCCGCACTATTGATTACTACAGCTGGGCCGGGCCGGGCCAGGCTGAACCAATCCTCCTGTAAACAGCAGCTGGAGGAAACTGAAACTTTATAGGCTTTACTTTGTCTCATGTATGTAACCAGAGGTATGAATTGTGTATTTTCACTATCAGGAGCAACAACTTGGCGTAGCAGACTGATGTGTTGATGCTTTAATTGTCCCGACTGTTTTCAAAAGCAAAACAGTTTAATGCCTAAAGGCTCAATTTATTTCCTCAAAGCGGTCCGGTTGGGATCCTTGGCTGGCAGCCATTTTTCACGTGTAATTTACTGTCTGTCAGCCAATTACCAACAAATTACAGACCGAGTTATCCTGGAGTTATTGCTGTGTGGGATCCCATCATGCTCTCTCTCATACATCTCCTTTTTTAAAACATTGTCCATCATTTTGTTCCTTCTTTCTCTTCATGTTTGACTTCTTGTGTTGTGTAAAAAATCTGTGGCTGAATTGAGGATGAAGAAATATATTCAGTTAAAGAGAACGTATTATTCACATTTCACATTTTGTACATTTTTGTTTCTATTTGGGTCTCAGTTGTTTCTAAAAATGACCTGAGCACAAAAAAAAATACTCAGCTGTTTTATGGCAATAAGTTAAAGTTTTTTTGGTGTCTGAAAAATTTGGCCTTTCAAAAACCTCCATCGAAATCAGCGGGCACTGAGCCATTACCTAGCAACCCAGGCAGAGCTGCAGTCCAGCTTAATTTTCTGTTGTATACGCTGAATAATGGCTACTGGAAAAAATAAGTGTTTTGTTACTGACTTACCATCTAGAAGTCCATTGTTGCATTCTTGTTGGTTGCGCAGGAGGCCCTATTTCTGCTTTTCAAAAACGTACATTTGTGTAAGTGCGTGTTTCTTTGCAACCGTTTTCTCAAGCTAATAAAAATGTTTAGTTGGGGGCATATGCAGCAACTTAATAGGGTTTAAAGTGACAGGAGGCCTTAAAATGTCTCATTCTGAGCTCAAAATAGCCAGAAGTGACCAGACTAAAATCTAGTTATTCAAGAATAATTTTGTACAAAAATGTAACAAACATGTGTTACATGGCTGATAGATCTATCCTAACCTGTTCAAGGAAGCACAATAGGACACCTTTAAGCAAACAGGAAAATTTAATGAATAAATAATTTTTGAAAACCCATTATTCTGTCTTTCAGGTGCATATTTGGTCCCTTATTTCATCCTCCTCCTCATTATCGGCATCCCGCTCTTCTTCTTGGAGCTGGCTGTGGGTCAGAAGATAAGACGTGGGAGCATCGGAGTCTGGAACTACGTCTGTCCTCGTCTCGGTGGGATTGGGATGTCAAGTCTGTTGGTACCCACGCTTGTTTTTTTTTTCTCTCTTTAACAGTAAATAATTCAGATGATAAGGATTTGGGTGTTTATGTTTTCGTATCAGCTCTTAAATCCTGAAGAGGAACAAAATGCTGAATGTGCAGCTGTGAAAGTACAACAAGACAAAGCTCTGTGTGATTTATGAGCATGTCCCTTTTCTGTGCCAGTAAGCATTTATAATACTTACAGCCCAGGTAAAAAGAAAGAAAGCTTTATGCAACCAGACATTAAATTACTGATGAAAACCATAACCGATTATTTATTTTTTAAATAAATAAAATAAAAAATAAAAAAAACAATCCCTTCCCTTTCTTAGTTCAAGGGGAACTAAGAAAATTATGAACCATTTCAAAGCCTCATGAAGGGAAACCCACGATGCAGAAAAAAAATCTTTAAATTTTCAATTTAAAATTAAAGAGCAAAACTTCTATAGTGTGGTGTAAAGATCAGTCCAATCAGTGACATGCTGTGTGCTTAATTGGAGAGAGGACAAAAAAATTTCCCTCTACGTTTTCTGGCATTTAGTAGATAGTATTGGTAACTCAAACTGACATAAAACAAGAAAAGTTTGGTTTGATTTGACTTCAGTTAGTGAGAAAAAAATGTCCAGGTCTTTTTTTCATTTGGAGTATTTGCTATATGGTTTCAATTGTAACACGTGTGTCTTCATGTAATATTGTAAATGTTGTCCACTTTAAATTGCCGAGGATCTCACCAGGTCCCCAGGTGTTCCCTGTCACAGTAACCAGAACAAAGGAGAAATCCCAACCCGAGCGCAAAAACACCTGCAGGGCTCGTCGCACTGCAAACAAAATGCTTTAATCACAGATCATCAGCATGTGTGAGCAGCTGAGTAAAAGCTGAAGTCTCAGTTGTTTGCTTATCTGGAGCAAACAGCTACGCCATCGCTCCTGGAAGGGTTACAAAGCAATCAAAATAAAATAAAAAATGTAAAACACTCAAAGTTGCTGCAGCAGGAATGAGATTAGGAAGATGAAATGTTGCCTCAGATCTTCTCGACTGGACGTACGAGCAAACAGGATGACAGTCTATCATTGGAAAATGAAATTTAACAGCTACATCTCTGACATAATGAGCCTTAGTTAGCATGTTAAATATTAGAAACATTAAGTTAATGTTAAGCTAAGAGAACATTTTTTCTCTTTAGTACCTTCCAAAATTTTGCTGCCTACTTACCGCTTCTAAAGGTCATTCATAACAGTGGATTGTACATATTTATTATTTACGTGTTAAAACAATGGGTAGCTGGTTCTTAAAGGGGACTTTATATACAAAATTCACATTTTGCATGTTTTTATACTTCCATTTCAGTTTCAGTTACTTCTAAAAACAACCCAAGTGACTAAAAATAGGTTTTTTGACATCTGGAAAATGAGCCGTTTCAGAAACCTCCCGACTGCTAAGTCAAGGGGCTCTGCGCCTAGCACCCCTGACAGAGCCCTGCCACATTTACTCCAGTACATGTGGTCAACTGGTTTTACCGCTGTATGCTCTCTGCATAATTTTGCTGTTAAATTACGAGGAAGGCGTTAAACTCAACTGATTAATTTGTGACAAGTCAAACCAGTTCAGACGATTAAAACATGAAACTGACTTGAAAGAAAGCCCAACAGTGTGCACCGTCAACACACCTGCATGCTGCGTGTGTTTGCACGTACTGTATATGTGCTCCCTCTGTGGTTTGTGGACGTCACGCGTGTGTTTGAGAATGCAAGGCAGCCTTTACTCAGAGTAGCACGACTGGCAGTGAAGTTGTGGCTATAAATACCACAGAGAAGATCGCTGCTGAAAAGAGAAGACTTTAATTATTCATGCTTTCTCCAACCTTATTTAGAGTCTGAATGTCCTTGCTGGAAAGATTGTATAGAAGACTGGCAGCAGCTTGGGGCATTTACAGAACATCCTACTGCCTCAACTGAATGCTAATCTTGCATTGCACAGAAGTTATTCTGCATTAAAATGTTGAAAATCTATCTATCTATCTATCTATCTATCTATCTATCTATCTATCTAGGTTTGTGGTTTTGTAGGTCTCTACTACAACGTCATCATTGGTTGGAGCATCTTCTACTTTTTCCAGTCCTTCCAGTACCCTCTGCCATGGAGCGACTGTCCGATTAGAAAGAATGGGACAATAGCCAGTGAGTGACGTCAAATCTCACATTTCACCGACGTAGGGGGGTTTTGGAGGTCGTGGAAAACACAACAGAAACAGAGTAAAACCGAAGAAACGCAAGCAAAACAGTGGCATTGATGAGGTCACATGACTTCCAATATTTAGCACAAAATCTGAATTTTATGATCAAGTTGTCGTGTCTGGGCTGGGGAGGAAATTCTGACAGGGATAATGAATGTCAGATTTTATTACCACAGTAAACCAAATGTGACTAAAAGAGTGACCTCTATAAAGTTATTACGTGGTTGTTGTACAGAAAGACACTAAACAGAAATTAGGAACGAACTAGAACTAGAAGAGAAGATTTTAAACTGTTGAGTTTTTTCATTTAAATGTTGAAATGTTATGATTTTTAAAAGATGGAAATATAGTTTCACATTATAATGACTCCACACCCAATTTAATCATTTCAGTTTGAAAATGGAAACGTACAATCTGTAAAGGACATATTTACCTGCTTTTGCACAAATATATTTGGACAATACTGTAAATTAATTTCATTATTATTGGAAAATAAAAATATGTGTGTGGAATGAAAGCAATCTCTGGTGGTTCATGCTCTGCATGTGAAGCCGCAGATGACCTTGTGTATCTCTGAGAGGTTTTAACTACACTGGATGGTAAATTGAAACATGAGCAAACATTCCCAGCTACAATATATGTTCAATTGTTCATCCCCACATCGGCTCTTTTCATCAGAAACAAACCATTTTCTATTTCCACTCCTGCTTCTTTTCCGAATAGCTTTTAAAACTTCTCATTCTCCCCTTGCTGTGTCCAGTTGTGGAGCCAGAGTGTGACAAAAGCTCAGCCACTACATATTTCTGGTACCGGCAGACTCTGAACACGACCAGCACCATCGCGGAGAGCGGCGGCCTCAACGTCAAAATGACCTTGTCTCTGCTGGTGGCCTGGATAATTGTCTGCCTTGCTGTCATTAAAGGAATCGCCTCTTCTGGGAAGGTAGTGGGAATGGAGGAAACATTAGAGAACTTCAATGTTTTCCTTTTCTTAGAGTGCATTTCTCTTCTGCAGGTGATGTACTTCAGTTCTCTTTTCCCTTACGTGGTGCTCTTCTGCTTCCTGGTCAGAGGCTTGATGCTCAAAGGATCAGTAGATGGGATCGCTCATATGTTTACTCCAAAGGTGAGTCTGATTAAATGACGTTACCTCCAGAAAACTACCCACCAGTCAAGTAGCTCCTAATAATCACGCCTCGTCTCTCAGCTGGAGAAGATGCTGGAGCCGCAGATTTGGAGGGAAGCGGCCACTCAGGTGTTCTTTGCTCTGGGTTTGGGGTTCGGAGGCGTCATAGCTTTCTCCAGTTACAACAAAATGGACAACAACTGCCACTTCGACGCCGTCCTCGTCTCCTTCATTAACTTCTTCACCTCAATTCTGGCCACGCTGGTGGTGTTCGCCGTGCTGGGCTTCAAGGCCAACATCATGAATGAAAAATGCGTGGCAGAGTAAGTCCAACACTCGCTCTCAGAGAAATAAAAACCGTAACATGAGCACAATGTCAGGATTACATCACATGAAAACGTTTTGTTGTGATTTCACGGCATCATTTAGCTGCTTAAGCTCATTAAATTTCTAATTAATCGACTACTTAATTTTTGTAGAAACTAAAAAAAGAAAATGTTTAAATGTTTACAAAATATCACCTGACATAGAATACACTTGCACTATTTGATTTTGATCATATTGGACTATTATCAGTTGCACCACACCATTCGATAATACACAAATAAATAAAAATACATCAAGTAAAGCAACAATGCACATATCAAGCAATATAGCAATGTATTTTTAAACAAAATCCACAGGCAACGATGCACGTAATTGAACAGCCAGAAATTTTGCAAAACTTTTCTATGTTCCCCAGTTAAGCTCAACATCAGTTCAAACTGCTCAAATAGCACAGTATGAAAAAATAAGTTCAGAAAAGATTATATAAGAATAGAAAAGTCTCACTCATCCATTACTTGTAAAAACAAATCCCTTCTTTAAAATGCCTTACAAATATAATGAAATCGTAGAAAAACAACCAATGATAACCTATTATTGGTCGTTTTTCTAAGACTTTGTTATAGATTTACTCTTGTTTGGAATAAAAACTAAAGCTCAAATAGATTATTAAAGGTAACTAGAATAGAAAAAGCAAACATACAGAACACTGCGTGAGTGTAATTGTGACCTCATTTCTTAAACACCTGGAGCTGAAAACATATTTTCTGTCCAGGTGTGGCTTGTTTTTGTTGAGCTTCATGTCTGTCATCAGCTGTATGTTTGCTACATGATCGCTCTACTTTTTAATGTCTGTAGAAATGGAGAAAAGATCCTGGGATACCTCAACTCCAACGTCCTGAGTCACGATCTCATTCCTCCTCACGTGAACTTTTCCCATCTCACCCCATCAGACTACGCTGACGTGTACAGCATCATCAAGACGGTAAAGGAGGACGGCTTTGCCAAGCTGGGTCTGGAGCCCTGTCTCCTGGAGGACGAACTCAACAAGGCGAGTGTTTATGACACATCGACAATCAGCTGACCTACAGCATGAACAGCATCTCATTGCCTGGATCGTCTCTCTGTAGGCAGTTCAGGGCACCGGCCTGGCCTTCATCGCCTTCACGGAGGCCATGACCCATTTCCCAGCATCCCCTTTCTGGTCTGTAATGTTCTTTTTCATGCTAATCAACCTTGGCTTGGGCAGCATGATTGGCACCATGACTGGCATCACCACACCCGTCCTTGATGCCTACAAAGTTCAGAAAGAGCTTTTCACAGGTACTCCCAGCTCTCCCCATCAACTTCCTGCCCCGGCTCTCCTTTTACTCCCTCACAAACTCTGAACTCAGCACTTATGATTTATTAAAATACATCCGGGAATAGCCTGCATTAAGCTTTGTGTCAATGCTTCACGTGTATTGAATGCCAAAGCAATAATAGGATTTGGAACCAGTAATGGGCTGGAAAACACTGTTGATATTTTTCCATATTCCTCTCAGAATAGCTCTAATGTTTCCTCTTGTCTGTGTGTTTTTTCAGTGGGCTGCTGCATTGTGGCCTTCCTCTGTGGGCTATTGTTTGTTCAGCGTTCAGGAAATTATTTTGTCACCATGTTTGATGATTACTCAGCCGGTTTGCCCCTCACTGTTGTCGTGATCCTGGAAAATGTCTCGGTCGCTTGGATTTACGGCACTAAACGGTAAGACTGTGAGTGTGTTACTATAGAAAGTGATTCACAAAAGGATTTATACACACTGACTGACGTAAGGTTAAGTTACAGCCAAGACGTTATAGCATTCTTTTAGGATTTCATCGCAAAGAATAGCATAATAATGACATAAATGTTATTTTTTTAGAAATAAAACTCAGTAATTTTGTGACTCCTTACTTGGATCCCACTAAAGTGCAATTTGATGGAGTTAAATACAGAATAATCCAGAAAGAAAACCATTTAGAGGTTGTTAAAGTTTTGAGTTTTACCTTCTAGCAGGACAACAACCCTGACCAAACAACCAGAATTACAGTGGGATAGCCTAGTCAAAGCCCAGACCTAAATCCAGCTGATAGTCTTTGGCAAAGCTTCCAAAATGCCGTTGTCCATCCAATCTAAACTTGCAAGAGTTTTTTGTTTTTTGTTTTTTTACAAGGCCAAATATGTAAAAATATCCTTGTCTAGATTGTCACTGTCACCAATAATTAACTTTTGTAGTTTTTTTCTCGATGCGTATATTTTATTTTATTTGTACTATTTTATAAAATTTATATTTATCAGGTACAAATACATGCCATATTTTTCTGATGTTATTTGTAGTAACCTTTAAAATGATGCTCCACTTTGTGTCAGTATATTTTAAAAACTTCCAATGCAAGCAGATTTCAGTTCAACGTCAAAGGTCACAAGGTCACTATTATTTATATAGCATATTTCCAACAACAAAGTGCTTTACATTAAAATAAAAATCTTAAGACTTGTTATTAAATGTAAAAATGTGGTCAAAAATGTTTGTATTGTTTTTTACGTCTATTTTTATGTTGTGTAAAATTTGCCGTCATCTTTTTGTCAGCTTCATGCAAGACCTGGAGGACATGCTGGGTTTTCGACCGTCTATCATCTACTTCTACCTGTGGAAGTACGTCTCTCCTCTGTGTCTCATCGTCCTCATCTCAGCCTCGGTCATAGAGATGGCCATCAGCCCACCTGGATACAACGCCTGGGTCCAAGACCTGGTCAGTTTATATATGCAGGGGTTTGGGCTTTCTGCGAGTTTTTTCAGTTCATTTAGTCCCTGTGTTGTCCCAGCTGCCTCTCGTTCCTCTGATTAATCCGTCATGTCTTAAATCTCTCCTGTGTTCCAAGATACTGGTCTTTTATCATTTGTTGTCTTGACAAGTCGTGCGCCGTCATCATGCCACAGAGTTCCTGTTCGTGTTGCTCACCTGTGGTTCCTGGCTTTGTGTACCTTTGGACGTCATTAAACTAATTTTTGCACCTGACCTGCGTCTGACTGCATCTATCCTCGCCACCTGCAGCAGTGGTGTCCAGTGAGTCCTGGAGGGCCAGCATCCTGCATGTTTTTGTTCTCTCTCTAGTGGTAGTAACAACATTTTCAGCAGGTCAAGGTTCTTCTTAGGCCTTCTAACGATCCATCGTTGGATCCAGGTGAGTTAAACCAGGGAGAGACTAAAACATGCAGGAGTTGCATATGAGATCGATGGCTAAACCAGCCATGAAGATCATTTGAGAAAAACGAGTAGTAAGAAGTTATTCATGAAGTGGATGTTAAGAATAGAAAGAGTTAATAGAGGAGAACAATAAACATGGATGACTCACTGGATTGATTTTTTGTTGGAGCCGAATCTGCACTGGTAGTGTTTTCTATAGCAGGAACTTTATCACAGATTAGTCTGACAGAAACAAACTGAAATAATTTGGTAACCAATAACTTTACAGATTTTTATTGGTAAAAGATTGTTGAAAACTATGCATCCTTTTTGTACCGGTTCACAATTATGTGCTACTTTTTGTGTCTATCCCAAAAACTATGTTGTAGTAAGAGGCTGTAAATTAATAAAGTGAGAAAAGTTTCAGGAATATGACTGTTCCATCTTTAGAAGTGTAAATCTTTCTCCTTGTGTTTATTTTAAGCTGTACATGTCTATACCTACAGGCTCAGGAACGTTTCCAAAGCTACCCTCCTTGGGCTCTGGCCATGTGCTTCGCTCTCATCATAGTGGCCATGCTTCCTCTCCCAATCGTCTTCATCGCACGCCACTTCAACCTGATGTCAGACGGCTCCAACAAGCTGTCTGTCTCCTACCGTAAAACCATAATGAAAGACATCTCCAACCTGGAGGAGCAGGACGAGGCCAGGTTCATCCTCGGTGCCAAGCCCGGCGACACGGCGTTGTCAGGTGTAGCCCGCAAACCCTACGTGACTCCTGCAGGGAACAAATCTGTGGATCCCAACTCTCTGTCTCCAAATGTCTGCTACGGTACAAGCTACCAAAACGCTGCGATAAGTCCCACGACGCCAACAACGCCGCCGACACCTCTCACACCAGAGTCAGACTCTTGACTTTCCTCTGACTAAAACCAATCCGACATGCAGTTTAGTTTCCAGCCTTTTACATGGACAGCACAGGAAATTTAAATTTTCTGTAGCGTAGACGCTTCAAAACACAGTTTCTTTTGCTTTTCTTGATCAGATTGAAGCCACACACTGGATAAAACAAGGTATTGTTAGTCCAATATGCAGTGAGTCTGAAATGAACACACACAAAAGACATCTAAAAAAAACTACATTTAGTTTTCTGAATGTGTTTGTGTGATATTTATATAAGGCTGCTGTAAAGATGTACAAATCTGTTTCATTCAGACCCAAAGTTTAAAATCCTCCAGGATTTTATGTAGCGATCTTTGTTCAGTCAGTCTGTAGATATCGATGCACAGTTAGTTAGAGAAGCCTGTACATTTTACTATGTGGAGATTAAAGCACCTCCATCACACACAGACACGTTTCACGTTACGTAGAAGTTAATCGTTTTAGATTCTCCACCAAAGAGTAAAAACAACAAAACACTTGAATTCAGGCCAGGAATGTGAGACTCACATGTGTTGAGTTGGAGTAAAAGTTTATTTTATGAATTTTATTTTGTACTCATGAGACTGGAACACAAACCCGTATGGTACGTTTTATATGTGTGGAAGACACGACATCTTCCTGCTAATTTAAAGCTAATCTGAAGTCGAATCTGTTTGATTGATGCTACAAAAGCACACGTGTATTTTTACAATTTATGTCCACAAGTAAATCGCTGGTTGTAATTGTCTTATCTGTAAAGAGATGCACAAATCAAAATGTATTTCTATAACTAATAACATTTTCCTCTCCACTTCCTGGCATCCCTGGTAAAAATGTGTGAAAAGCTACAAAATGTTTAAATCTTCATTGTAGCTGCTTGATTTTACTAAAACAAAAAAAAATCTTTCAGAAAATAATTTTTCAGTTCCTGTAAACTTATTCAGTGTGTGCAGAAACATTTCCACTAGAAAATCATTATTTTTAATAAAATCATGTGTGCTGTCGTTATTGGCAATTTATGGCGATAGATATATTGATATACTAAAGTGTCTAAAAACTTTAATTTCAACGTAAATTTGACTTGACACAGAAGTGTTGTGATTTGTAGTTGGACCCAAATGCAAACCTCAAAGTGGCAGTATCACAGTGATGGTTATAGAGTTAATTAAAATGATTGTTACAGTGTGTTTCAGAGGTTGCCAAGTCTCCATAACAGCTGTTTATCTTAAGGCGTTAGTACCCATGTTTTCCAGGCATGCCAGTATCTGTGGAGGGTCCTGTACGTCCCAAACAGCACAGAGGCCGAATGTGAAAAGAAAAATAAAAGCACAAATCATAATGAACAATATTGACAAAACTGGACCAAAAGTCAGAGGAACCTGCAATGTTAAAGCCCAAATAACATTAAGCTGTCAGCTAATAGTTTGAACAGCAGACAGTTCAGCTGCACAACCATTACAAGCACCAACATGCAGATTTCTGTATATTGTAGAATACTAAACCTGTTTAGTAAAATTAAATATAGGTACAGTTGTGACCATTATACTGATGTTAAAATTTTTAATTTTTTCTACACAGATATAAATTAATTGTTAAAATAAAGCACATCTTAGTTCATGTTGCATATTTATTTATTTTTCTATTGCAATATTCAAAGCACAGGTGTTAAATTATAAATGGACTATTTATTTTATTATGCTGTATATTTGCTGTTATATTTGAGCGTCGATGAACAGAGATGAGAACATAGAATATATATTTTCATTTTGTTTGAGGCTTCTGTGTGTTTAAGCATTTGTCCGTGTCATTTTTGGTGTTGCTTGTTGTTATTAGCTCTGGAAATGCTGCTGGATGTTAACGCTGTTGAGGTTTCGTCACGTACGGTGGGCCGTGTGAGCCACCGATATTCACCACTCACCCGCTGGGTTTCAGCCACACAAGCAGTCAAATAGTCTAAAAAAAAATTGAAGTCATTTCTGAATTTTAACTCGATTAACTCAGTAGCGAAGAAGCCTTTGGAGTAGAAGAATAATAGGAGTGAGGAAAACATGTTGGTAGGTGTTTCTGTAAACTTCTTGAAGCTTAAGCTGCCTGAATTTACAATTATATAAACAAATAGATTATTTTTTTATGTTGCTGTCAAACAAATTCAAGATGAGCATAGATTAATTAACTTGAAAGAAGTACAAATATGTATGCATCTAGTGTGCAAATTAGCCAAATTAGACCTAATGGCCAGAGCTTAGATTAGACCAATAGATGACAGCACAGGACATTTGATATTAACTGCATTACTATTATTATTTCCTCTTTTTCTTTAAGTGACTTTGGAGAAAACTGCCTGCCAAATTCATAAACGTACATATAATACCACACTATGCAAACTCTTTACTGTTTGCAGTAAAGAGTTTGCATTCAGACTAATTTGGCAAAAAGAGACAAATAAAAAAACGGCATCAAGGAAACTAAAGTAGTTGGTCATGATGGAGCAGGACACTGTGAATTCCTCCTCAGTTATCTCAGTGTACAAGCACCATCCAGGTCAGGTGCTGTCGATGTCACACACATTTTCACCAGGTGTGATTCAATACACCGCCATGGTTAGACAGGAAACTGTTCTGTTGTTGTTCTGTCCTCCTTAAAAATCCACATCGACTGCTCTTTTATGACACTCAGCGGCTCTTCGGAGTATTGCATGTCGGGTCTTTACCACTTTGCTCCATATTCAATGTCTCTCTTTAGCCTGTCACAAATCTTTCTGATCAGCCTTATTGTTTTCATTCAGCTTCAAAGTGAATCGACGCCTTCAAAAGGAAGATCTTTTTTTTTTTTAATTCGAAGTTATTCTCTATTGTCTCAATTCAGTATCTTAGGTAATGTTGTTTTCCAAAACTAATCAGAGTAAGAGTAACAGCAGCAGTCTCATTTGTCAGAAATGTTTTATGATCAATCTCATGTGACTGCTGGCGCGGCTGTAAACCCTGCGTTTGTTTTTGTGTGTAGTTTTACTTCCCATGAGTCAGATTCCTCCTGCTGTGTGTGTGTGTGTGTGTGTGTGTGTGTGTGTGTGTGTGTGTGTGTGTGTGTGTCATGTAAGCATCCAAATCACCAAACTATTTTGAAGGTTTTTATTCATGTGAAGTGTAGCAACGTCTTAACAAGTGACAAAGAAGTACAAATGAATGTGACTGATGCACTTTGTTCACCAGAAAGCAAATAAAGATGGTGTTTATTTTATTTTATTAACTATAGCGGTAAATTTAAGGTCAGTGTAAAAGCAATATCTTGTCATTTTAACAGTACATCAACTGTGGCTGAAAGGACACACTGTAAGAAATTAAGACTTGAATGCGTGTGTGTATATATTTATAAATGTGTGTGTTTGTGTAGAGTTAGACTGGTGTGTGCAGGGGCTTACTGGGCTCACACTTCAGGTGTTATCTGTACTGGAGACACTTTAGAAACATCCCTTTACAGACTCTCTTTGTTTCTCCTCAGTCGTGTGGACGAATGATTCACAAGTGGTGTAAAACTTATTAACATAGCTATACAAAATGTAAATAAAGAGTAAACGTACCTCTGCTGTGTTCGTTTCTTTTTACCTCCAAACTGTGGCCATAATGGGTCACTAAGGCTGGGAAGAAATTAGCTTTTGGAGCTTTTGGTGCTTTTGGAGCTGCACTCACTGACTAATCTAACTAAAACAAATCTGATCAAAATGAGAAAACATTTTTTAAATCACTAGTGTAGGCAACAAAACCTATTTTTTTAATATTGTGGTTATGACAGCAAATAGTCAAGGGAAAAAAGTAGAATCACGGATGTGATAAATATTCATGCCCTCTGCTCACAGGCGGCACATTTAATGAAGGAAAGGCAATTTTGTTTCTACACAAGGTGATTAAGTGCTTTACAAAGCATTTTAAAAAAAATAAAGTATTGCAAATACTCCAATTGTATAATGTTAAAAGCCAATTTTAATCTGATATTAGATTGAAGACTCACACTTCAAACAGGCAGTTTGTTTGACAAGTACTTTGATAAAAATCTGCTTTTAAAAACATTTTTCAGATTTAAGTGGTTTCTTTTTTTAATTAAGCAAGTATCTGAAGACCTGACCAGCAACTCAATGTATTTCAGCCCAAGAACATTTTATAGACCAATAGCAGACAGAATATAAAATGAAGATAATCAATTCATTTATACAGATTCACACAGTTATGTTTAAAACAAATATAGTGTCCACTTTCACAGAGTTTCTTCTTTTTCGTTTGTAATGCATTTCAGATCAAACACATTTTACTATTAGAGATAATCTGAGTAAATATAACATGCAGTTTTCAAATAACAATTAACAAAAGATCGGTCTGGAAATGATTGGAAAGTCATTTCTACAGTTTTGGTTCTCACACAGCTGCAGTGGGATAAATATTTGTCATTGCACTTGGACACAAGAAGAGACAAAATTTGAATAATTGAGGCTGTTTTCTCTCACGCGATTACTTTATTCGTATTTGAAAGCTGCAGTCATATAACATAGCTTTTGAATTGCGAATTTACCTTTGTTTAGTTTGGTACGTTCATGATTTGTTCAATTTGAGAAAAGCACCAAAACTACAACATAATGGAGGCAGAAAAATAATTTAATGATAAACACTTACAGAGAACTCAACAAAACAACAAACACACACAGAAGGAATCAAGGGGACAAGGATCTATTACAACCAATTACAGAGGAAGGAAGAGACACATGAGATAATGAGTTAAAGACAATGAGAAAATGGTTAAAGTGCAAACACAGATGAAACCCAAAAACCTCAGATCAGTGGCATACTGAAGGAAATCATTCAGCTTTGTCCATCTGATCTGTCATGATCAGAGTCTGAATCTCATTCAAATCAAGAAGCTTTAATAAAACAGAAAATAGGCTAAATAATATTAAGAAGTTTTATTCGTATTAAATGATGTTCCTTTATGTGTCATATAAATGTAATGTTTTTTGTATCACAGTCGAGGTGTTTTTCTGTGCAGCTGGAAAAGGTGTACAAACTAATGAAACAAGATGTGTCTACTGAAGTAAGTTTCCCAGGGTTGCTGAACTTCCCCAGACACTTATTTGGGAACTCGCTGTTTTTCCCGTGGCCTTCCCTGCATGGAGATAGAGTGTTTAGTTTTCACCTCCCATAAACATTACAGTGAATAAGCATACAAGGTTTCGTATGTTTTCCTTTGTTTCTTTTGTTTGGTCTTCGAAGATTGAGTCTCCGCCTCGGTAGTAACGAGAGGAATAAAGTAACTATGCAACTCTGGGTTCCTCAGAGCGGATCCTAATTTGTGCCTAATGCAGTGTATTTCTTGCTCTCCGTCTGCAGATGTATTAAAGATTATTTTTGCTCCCTGACTTTTGTCTGGACCTCAGTCTCTGAATTGTGCACTTCACAAGTCTGAATCTCATTCAAATCCAGAAGCTTTAATAAAACAGAAAATAGGCTAAATAATATTAAGTGACATTGTTGGTTTCAGTGCATTACTTTTTACAGCAAATGAAAATCCACAAAGAAGAAATGTCAAACCATCATGAACTCACGGCGCATCACTGAAATCCCATTTTGATCTGCAGTGTCTGATTCTCTGTGAACATCTACTGCTTGTGTCGCTTCAAATCACAGATCCTGATGGAGCATTTGTTGTCGAGCCAGAACCCTGGATACAGCGGCTCTGTGAATTGGGTCTCCACCTTGTACAGAAACTTCATGCTGTCTGACACCTCGTAAAAAGTCAGAGTTCCCTCCTTGAATTTAAGGTAAACTCCAATCTTTTTTCCCCTGCGCTCTTGCGTGAGCTCGACGCTTTCTGATCTGTGGCTCACAGAGTAAGACCGAGAGACATCGAGACTCCAGGAGGTTTCATTGGCCCCAAATGCCGACTTGCAAGTGCTGCTTTTCCTGTCTATCCCTTTGTATGCTAGGGCGATCTCTGCCTTGTCTCCTTCCAGCTCCACCTCATAGTAGCACCGCTCGGCCTGCAGGCCCTCCCTGCAGAGCAGCTGGCATCGATGGGTGAACCTCTCTTGATGAAGTGAAGCTGGGGTTTGGCATCTGTTGCCAGGCAATTTGGTCACCTGTTTGCCTTCAGCAGAGACGATGAGGTTCTTATGAGCCGTTTCGGGGTCCAGAGAGAGGTCACAGGCATCTGGTGTAAACAGAGGAAACAAGGAGTAAAATGAAGAGTTTCAGAGACGGAAAGAGAGGCGGGAACATTCAGAACATAAACTCACACTGCAGAAATTCTTCTCTGGTTGTAGGTTCCAGGTTCTCCTTACGACCTTCTCCAGTCCAAGCTATGAGGAGACGTTGAACAACATCAATATATATGAAGTAGATCTTTATGTGATCGGTCAGCGTAAAGTGGTCTATATGATGTGGTTGATAAGTAAGGGCGCAGTGGCCGTTGAATGTGTCTGAATAATCAGGAGGTATTTGAAACGACTCATTTTCCAGACACCAAACATTCACTAAAAAACGGCTGGAGGTTTTATTAAGCACTTGAGATGTTTTTTTAGAAGCAGTTGAGACACAAATGTAAGTACGAAAATGTGCAAAGAGTTGATTTTAATTAACTGGTTTTATAAAATACTTCCACGTTGGCTGTTACACGTACAAATTTGGGAGATTGAAGCAAATTGTTGGTCACAGAAGTCCTCCAGCTCCTTCCCAATCTGCTCTATTGCTCTCTTTGTAACTTCAAATTGTGGACGTTGGTCCTCTGAGCTCTCATTGCAGGAAAGCAGGACTTTTTCACAGTCACTCTGCATATTGGGCCATTCCTGGAAAAAGAAGAAGAGACACATTTATTGCAGAGGGGATGCAGAACCATGATACAGGTGAGCTAATGTCAGTGTCATACCTGCAGAAAAAGGACGCTGTTGTCACTCCGCGCGAGGAGATTGAGCTCATCGTACAACTTCTTCTTCTCCTCTATTTTCATCTCAAGGTCCTGGAGTGCAACGTGGATCTGAGCTGCTGCTGCCTCTGCCTGATCCTCAACCAGCTTCCTCACAGACAGGCAATGTCTCTGAAGGCAATCAATGACTTCAACTATGACTGCTTCACAGTCGTCCTTCGTTTTATTGGCTTCCTTCTGTTTTAAACACAGCAGAGCAAGATCAAAATCCCTCCAACCTCAGAACTTGTAAACAGTACCAGATTTCCTCACCTCAAGTTGCTTAAACTTCTTCTTCATGTTCTTCTGCTGTTCCTGCTGCTCCTGAAGCGTCTTCCTCAGTTTGGTTTGCAAGATCTCCAGCTTTTTCTTAAATTACACAGAAGTTATTGTAAAATAGTTTCTCTGCAAAGACACTGCAGGACTTTCCCTTTAAATGGAGCAGAGAGCTTAACAGGCAAATTTTATGTACACATTTGTTCTTTGACGTACTTTTACTCAAATAAGAGTTAAATGCTATCAACGTAAATACTGAAGTTCGAGTAAAAAGTATTTCTTGAAAAGGATATTAAAGAACATCAGATTTAAAATTTTAAAATTGTCATCAAACTGATAAAAATGGTATGTAATGTGCAATTTCTAAAGCAGTAAAAGTTCAAATTAAAAATTATTTTGCAAAAAACAACAGGTCCAAAATAACACATTTCAAGCATAAGAAGCATCTCTAAAATCTTTTTTTAAATACACAATTCATGACATTAATACAGTGAGGTGTAAACACATTGTTAGAACACGGTAATATGCTGTAATATTGCATTGACAGTATATGGTGATTACTGTATATTCACTTCATCCCCAAAGGCACAAGAGGATCAGCAAATAAAAATAACCATAGAATATCAAAGTACTAAAAGTCTGTGTGTGTGTGTGGGGGGGGGATTTTGGGTTATAACTTGTTTGTTCAGGTTACACTATACACACATTTTACTCCAATACTAGTAGCCATACTTCGTTAAATTACTCAAGTAAAAGTAAAAGGAACAGTGAAGTAAACCACTTCTGAATGTAATTAAAAAGACAAAAAGTTACTCAAGTAAATGTAATTGAATAAAGGTAACGACTTATTCTGCACATTACATTATGTGACCTCAGGAATTCATTCTGTTAGTAACAAGTTGTGTAATCAAATTTATAATTTACTTCTTTAACTTAGTTTACAGCAGAACTATATTCCTGCCATATCTGATGCCTGTGACTCTAAAACAGTTGCACCAGAGAGTTTCCATAGTTTAAATCGAGCAGCTGAGTGACTCCTTGTTTTTTCTGTACCTGTTTCTTTGCCCTCTCTTCAATCACCAGCCCAAACGTGTGTCCGCTGTGCCTGGCCGCAGCGCACTCGGCACATATGATCTCCCAGTCTGTGTAGCAGTAAACATCCAGAGGTTTGTTGTGCCGCCAGCACAGAGTGCTCTCTGACGCGCCTGCTTCGCCCCGGCCTCTCTTCAGCTGGGCCTCAGCTGGTTGCTCTTCTTTCCTCTTCCTGCTCAGACTCCTGTCCGTATATCTCTCCATCTCAGCCAGAGTCCTGATCAAACGGGATCTGCAGGGAAACGTCTGTCCGCATTCAGGACAGCTGACGGCCCTCTGCTCCGCGGAAGTTGTGTCCAGAGGGGATGGTGGTGGGATTCCTGAGAAGGTCTGTGCAGATTGGACAAGAGAGGAGATTTACGCTGACAGGAACGCGAGGCTCTGTCAGGTTTGTGTTGAGGAAGAAAACGCGCGCTTGGTTACACAAGCATTGTTTGTTTCGTTTTCTGCTAAAATGACTCAGAGGTGTGTCGTTTCTGATTGGTCTGTCTCACAGTGGAACAGGGTGTGACTGAAACATTTGAATGTCTCCTAACGAACCTCTGATTCCTGCTATTTATGGCCTCTGAAAGCAGCAGTGGTGGATAAAGTACTCAAATACTTTACTCTGTAAAATACAAATAGACAAATATGTAGCCTAGTGAAAGTACTTGACTAAAAATATACTTAAGTACGGTAATGAAACTACTTTGTGTTGTACCTCACACTTTTCTTCAGAGTTGAAGATGCTGATCTCTTGTTTTTATTAAGGATCTGCTCACAGACCTTTTCTGTAGCAGTCAGTACTACAGTGGATCTAAAGAAGCCTCTGATTGAAGAGGCTTCTTTAGTCAGAGCCAACAGAAACTCTGTTGTTGTAAGTATAGGATCTTTATGTCTTTTGGTATCTCTACATGGCTCCTTTCTGACTCTTACTCAGATTATCTACTGACTTAACAACCCTTTGTTAAAGTTTGAGCCAAGCTCAGTTTATAACAGTATAATAAATTCATCTGGCTTTCTCTGTTTGACCCAAACCGAATGCAAACATAACACCTGAGTGAGACACAAAACGTTTAGATTTTGTTGGTGCTCCTGGTGACAGGAAACATTTGTAGATGTTTCACATAGATACTGCGCAGCTAGAGAAAGAAAACTATTGAAGCTTCTGCAGTTCCCTTTACAAACTAAAAAAAAACATTTAGCTCAAAGTAAAGTCATGTCTGGATCAGGTTGATGTTTGCTTGTGTAAAGGTTAGTGTAGTAGTGCATTTCTTTATGATACAGAATGCGACAGCAGTATCTCTCAAACTGTGCTCCCGGGCGCCCCTAGAGGTCGCCTAGGTACTGCAGGTAAACGACCGTTTGTTTTGTCGTGACGTCAGCTCGATGCGCGACGCCACAGCTAGCTTACCAATAATAAAATAGTTGCTTAAGAAAAAGAAAAGTCGAAGAGATCGGTATTAAGAAAACAAAAAAAGTATAACAGCCAAGTTACACCTGACTGTTGAGAGTATTGAGGTGTATGGAGCTAAAACAGTCTCATATTCGTTGTCGTTCATGAGCGACTCGGTTATTATTGAACGGCTCTGTGGCGCAGAAGAGGATTTTTGTTTCTGCCAAAGCAAGTCAAGTATATTTTTCTTTAATTGTGCTTCCAAATTACATTCATTTCCGGTTGTATATGTCGAGATGTTCCGGCGCCAAGACTGAACCATTTTCCTACCCTTTTAATGCTAACGCTATAGCCACCGGAAGTTGTCCAACCCCACATCCGCTTTAGAACCCGGAAGCGTGAAAAAGGTGAGATCTATGTTTCTGGCTTCAATGTGAATCTTTTGAATGAGGATTTCTTTTTTGTGACGAGTCTTTCTTTCTGGCTGAACAGCTGCTGGAGTCGATGCTGCTGAAAAATTGATCAGTT
Organism: Poeciliopsis prolifica; assembly: GCF_027474105.1. Taxonomy (NCBI): domain Eukaryota; kingdom Metazoa; phylum Chordata; class Actinopteri; order Cyprinodontiformes; family Poeciliidae; genus Poeciliopsis; species Poeciliopsis prolifica. The sequence goes on from NW_026562378.1 coordinate 13,156,155, forward strand.
TACATCAAATATGCAGCCCTAAAAGATGCTGCATTCTCCAGTCAGAAAATAAATGCAAGAAAATGAAGTGATGGTATAATTTTATTACATTATTTAAGTCCATGTAAAACAAAGACAGTCATGATAAATAGGTTAAACAATTTACATGTATTTATATTTTCTTCACCACCCTTGCAACCAAATAGAATAAAAATAATAATTAGGAATTGTTGATTAACACGTGTTTTTCCGTTTTAGTTCAAATAAGCTGTTCAATGAGTTGACATCAGAAACCATGAATGTTTTCTTTTTATTCACAGACAGTAACGAATGAGTTCAGGATAAAAGTTTAAAGCTGATTCAGTCTGTTGCTCAGTCAGGTTTCCATGGTGATTTGATGGTCCCAGAGCTGAAGCAGGAAGTCGAAGCTCAAATGAAAAACAATCATTAAAAAAAAAAAAGTAAACAACCTTCAGACAACAGAATGCATAAATTTATACTTGGAATAAGAAGTGCCTGTCCGTTACTTTTGATTGAATCGAACTGTAGCATTAACACAGAACAGTTGCTCTAAATTACATGAGTTAAAATAGTCATGTAGTGCTTCCAGTTGATTTACTGACCTCGTTAAGTAGGTGAGAGGCACACAGAGAAATACCTGCAAGTGTAAGCATGAGGGTTTGAACCATTATCAGTGATTCATTTATAAAATAGGAGCAGTGGGGGAAAAAAAGCTGAGGAACCTTGATACAAAAAGATAATATTTGTTTCCCTTTTACGTTGATTCACGTTAATACTAAACGTCTAAAAGGCAAAAGCTTACGTCAGAAAGCACTTTGTCGGAGGCTTAAACAACCTACAAAGCCACGCAGGTCCCAACTTCTGAAGGAAGTCCAACCGTCAGAAAATGTAACATAATGCTGCGCTAAGAGTTTGATGAGGGAGAAAACCGTCTGAGGTTTCTCTTAACTCCTGACTGGAACCGTTTACTTAAAAACACAAAGACGTTCCGCAGCGCTGAGCCTCACTGCAGCAGTTCCTCCCAGGAAATGGGCTTGGAAAAGACCTCGCGCTCCAGCCAGAGGTCGTAGTTCATCTGGAAGTCCTCGGGCAGGTCGACTCGCTGCCCCAGGACGCTCTGCAGGCAGTTGTCCACAGGAAGGAAGTCTGGGTTACTGTGGCTCTTGTCGTAGCGGCGGCTGTTGAAGCGCTCAATGCTCGCCCGCAGGGCGCACTCTTCGGCCTGGAAGTCCCAGGGACGGGCGTCCAAATCTGACACCGCAAATAAAACAGGTTTAGTCTGATCTATGCTCAGTTAGGCCTGTTGCGATAAGCAATATTTCAATTAATTGCATGATAAATTAAAATGAGCTCAATAATTTTCATTTGCATAATTTATAATTTTTGTAAAAAGTTGTCATTTTGGTGCTAATTGCTAATGGCATCATCATGTTGCTGCATGATGATGCCATTACCATAATACCACTTGAAAATGGTCTCAAAATAATGTTACTGTTTATCGCAATAACTTCTGGAATAATTTATCTTCCAGCAAAATTTGTTATGGTGACATGGCTCAATACAACTCAGAGAGAGCATCACAAGTCCTGTAAATGTATTCACCCCCTTTTCAATTCTTTTACAGAGTAATGCTGAAAGAAAAATTACGTAAAAGCAAAACCTGATTTTTCCAATATAACATTAAAAAACTCATTTGGAAAAAAAATGACAGAATAGAAAAGAAGGCTGGAGTAAAACTGCAGCGTCCAGATGTGCCTGACTAAGATCTTTCCACCAGACTCTCCTGTAATTGCAGCCAGAGGCTCTTCTATAAAATACTAACTATTTATGCAATCCTTTATTTTATCTTCATATTTTATTTATCGGTTTTCACTTTTTCATAAAGGGATTTTTTTGTGATTTTTCTTTTTATCAAAAAAGACATTTTGTTGATCATGATTGATTTGTAAAAGCAATAATAATGTGTGAATCTTTTATAAAGGCACTATACAATCAAACATATTAATACTTAGAGTGAAAAAAAAAGTAAAAAAAACAACCAACCAAATTGAAATAGTGTTTTGTGGACGGTAGCCGGAGAAAGTATTGGCACAGAAACCATTAAATACGTTTAATGTAAATTCTTATTGTGTTCATTTTGAAATCTAACCATTTTCTGTCATTTTCAGGAATATATAGTAATTTACCAGAAACATTTACTATAGGTAAAATTAACAGAATAACGTTATTTTCAGAAATATATTAAATTATTTTTCCCCCAAACTGAGCAGCTGGAAAATGAAGAATTAGTGTTATGAGAAAAAGAAAAGAAAATAAACATCTATAAAAACACATAAACCTGGCATATTAATATATAAATAGATTTGAATAAAACTAAACAAAACCTTTAATTTAGTTAAAATCAGATGAACACTCACCGTTTCCATAAGCCCAGTCGTCATTGAGGCGATGCCGCACCTTCTGGTAGATGGCAGACATGGTCTTCATGTTGCTCTTCCTCCACTGTCGCCCCAAATATTTGGTCTGCACTTTGAGCAGTTTGAGGACATAAAGCTGCATCATGGCCTGCTTGACCTTCAGCGCCCTCTTCAGGATGGGAGCCGACTTAAAAACAACTAACATCTGGAGAACGGCCGACTGTAAGGACGTGTGTTCAAAGTCACATCTGGTTGAGTTCAGAGCGACGCTGACTCACCATTGTTCTGGAGTGTTTCCATTTGGTTAATTTGTTCAGGATTCGGAGCAGGTTGATACAAGAGAACAGGTTCCTCCAGCAAAACTGAGTGTTGTCTCCCGCTTCCTGAGACAGCAATCATTCAGGGTGAAACTAAATGCCAGCATCTTGCTGAAATTAGCTGCTAAAGCTACGACTGAATGAGAAAACTCACCAAACTCTCTGCGGTTAACTCCGGCAGCTCATGGACCACGCAGTACGGAAAGTCAAGAACTGAAATGCTGATGAGAAAAAATAATTAAAGGAAATTATTTATTGGTCTGAGAAGCTTTCAGTTAACAGGACTGGAGCTTAATGCGTAAAAAGGACAGATACACATACCTGTTTTTAGCTGTGATGTAAGACATGATGTTCTGGTTGAAAAACTTGAGGATGAGCGGGATGCAGTTGGCAAACACCAAATGCTGAGCCATGTACTCAAACTATTTAAAAAAGAAACAAATGTCCTCTTGTTAAAATGAAAAGAGTGTTTCTCACATTGAAAACACGCCAGAAACCAAAACTGAGGTGTTCCCACCTGGTAGATGTGATTGAGTTTGAAGTGTTTCAGGAGCAGCAGCAGGATGGCGGAGATGGCTTTGACAATGATTTCTTTGTGCCGATTCACATCAACGCCGAGTTTCATGCTCTGCAGAACCGTCGTCCTGCGGCAAGCAGAAAAACTCCAGTTTGGTTGAACCCCTCTCAAGCTAAAATATTGACTTCAACCACACTTCGTCTGCCCCTGCAGACGCTCGTCATCAGATCATGTCAGAGACTAATTTTGGAGCCCATATGTCTGCAGAAACCTGCTGATATTTGCTTATCTTGTCGGGTTATTTCAGTGTTCAGTCCACTTACGGCATCTCCTCCGGCAGCACATCTGCCAGGATGTTAATGGAGTCTGTTTTGGCTTTAGATGTTGGAGCAGCAGCAAGCAAAATCTTCAGCAACGCAATCTGACAATCAGAGAGGCAAGGAGGTGAAATGTGACTGTTAACATGCTTTAAGTGATCAGAACCTTACATATAACAAAACATTTACATTTCCAAGTTTAACCTCAACGTAACGTTTGTAAAGGTGAAGTTAGCTCCTTTATGTTCCTCAAATCAAAACAACACAAGTTTGTGCTGCAAATACTGTGCTGCCATTATTTTAAAAACATTAGAATATAAAGGGAATACAGAGTTCACAGCACCCCCTGGTGGTCACAAAATATACAATCCAATTTTTCTTTCGTGTCCAACCCATAAACCTTTACTAACACCTTTAAATTATTAGTGGGACAAACAAAACACCTTTTCTGCACATCCAACAGTAACATAGAACTGTATAATATACAATGTGTGTACATATTGAGCACAATGCTCAAATATACATGCATATTTCTACATTTTTAAATTAACCAACTCAGTTGCATATTTCTCTGAACTGACGTACACTATTTTGTACAACCACATGGTATTTATGTGTACATTTTTTATCCTTTATGATTTATCAACTTGTTTTTACTACCTAACACTTTGCTGCTGCTGCTGCACAGAAATTTTTTACATTGTAGGACATTAAAGGATATTATTAATCTATGCATTAATCTATTATCTATCTTTATTTGATACCAGCTTAAGTCAGGGTTAGAACAAATGGACCAAAAAAAAAAGAGAGAGAAAACAGCTATTGGTCAAAATGTTAAGATTTTCATCTTAATCAGGTCTGACCAGCTCAAAAGAAAACTCAAAATTTGTGTTATTTTTAGATCAGTGAAAGCACCACACTCATGCTCTGCAAGACAGCACAAAACAACAACACTGTTCAGAGTTGAAGTTGTTACTGATGGGAAAGAGAGCTTTAGCAGTTTCCTTTTGTTAAAAATGAACCCAGAAGAAATAAAAAGATGCAAAAAAGAATTAAAATAAATATAAACACAATTGACTTTTTAAAGGACACTTGTCAGCCATTTGAAAGGCTAATGAATTTCATGATTTTTTTCCTTTGTAAGGACTTTTGCTTCTCATTTAAGTGACCTTTAAACATGAAGTAACACTGAACCAGCAAGCACTCACCATGTACTGAGGCAAACTGGGAAGAATCCCCTGATAAAGCAGCTCGGTGGCACACATTTCCACCTCCTCTTCACCCTGACCACAGGAAATGAAGGAAAAAAAGACATGTTAAAGTTAACAACATAATAGAATATATTAGAGTTTCACTCCCACTTACCACAGACAGTGGGGTTTTCTGATATTCCTCCTCCTTCGCCATCTGTACCTCTGCTACAGAAATATACTTATGCTGTAAAAATGGGAAGAAAATGTTAAAAACGAACCACTCTGACCACATACGGACTGATCTACCACACATCATGTTGCAGTACCTGCTTCAGCGTCTTGATGCTCTCGTGAATTGGCCGGGGTAAACCAACCACTGTATTCGTGTCACTGCAGAACAACAATACAGCTTTATTATGTCTGGAGGGCTGCAACTAAAAATATTTTAGTAATCAATTATTCTATTGATTAACCGGAAAAAGAAAATTCAGCAGATTTTTTAGTTAAGCAACCCGTTTTCATACAATATTAGAAATACATTAAAAGATGTAAAATAAATAATCAAAGTCCTATTTTAAATAAGAAAATAAACATTTTATTGCCTAAAATAAAATTATAATTCAATTCTAGTAAAATACCTTTTTGTACAGTAATTGATTGACAATTACTGGATAACTAAGTATGCTTAATAAGAGATTTGATTTTACTGAATTTGAACTAGGTTAAGTTAAAACTATGTCACTTAAGTACTTCTGAGTAAAACATATTCACAGAAAATGAAGATTTTATTCAGTTTACATCCAAAATGTGTTTATTTTTTATTACTTTCTTCTCTGAGTGGGTGGCCCTTCTTTTGAGTCTGTATACTCCCGTTAATCAATCCATAAATTAGTTGACAACTATTTCAATAGTCCATTAATCACGAGGAATCCAGTTAATCAAACCTCTCTTTTTTTGTACAAACTCACCTTCCCAGTGTGTAACCAATGAATTTACTTCTACTGGATTCCAGAAAGTTTTCTATATCTTTTTCCCTGTTGGAGCAAAAACATTCATTGCATCAGTATTGTCTCATGAAATGCACACTCAGAATGGAAGCTGCAAACGTGAGGGGTAAAACAAATATAAACTTAAAATGCCTGTGTTTGTTAAACCTGTCCTGTACCTGACTTTGGGAGCCCATGGTAACCCTTTAGGGAAGGACACCCTCTCTGACGGAGGATGAGGAATGGGTGGAGGCATCACCTCGTCGCGTTCCAGAGGGAACGTCTCTGGCTCCAGGGAGTTATCGTTGTCATCGTTATCGTCTTCATCCTCACGAGAGTCGTCAGCCTTGTAGGGATCCTTCTCATTGAAGGCATCCAGGTTGTCCTGCTTGATCAGCGCCTGAGGAAAAAAAAAAAAGCACTCATAGGAGACTATTGAGCTAACCTGCAGCAAGACACAATGCAGACAATATAACAGTGAGCTTACTGTAGGTTTTTGAGAAATGGTCTGAGGTTGTTTGATTTGGAAAAATATCAATAGACAGACATTCAATTCAAATTCAATCCCTAAGGGATTAATAAATTAATAGTGCTCTTTGTGGTTTGAAGATAATGTAATCTGTTGTTATAGATCTTCTGTTCGTTTGCAGAAAGCAGTAGTAGCATCCAAGAAGATGCAGATAATTAGAGGAGAGTTTAGACTCTGATCATTATTACTTAAAACCACAAAGCTTGTATTGGTCACTGTGTGAGTGACTGGCTCAGCTGGAGCTAATGCCAGATCACTAATCAGTAATTATAGTCAAATCACAGTATATTCACTTAGCATATTAAAAATGATGCTTGCTTAAATGGGTATGCGATTATGAATGCACAGTACTTATAGATATGGATATAGAAAGTACTAAGAATGTCAAAACAAAGCTAACCTGGATAGTAACTTATTTAATGATGTTACAGATGTAAGAGAGGCGTAAAAATAAGTTCATACTCCTGCCCACTCTTTTGAATGTTTAAATAAACTTTAGCCATTGTTTTAAATTGATTTACTTTGTTTATTCTTTTATTGCGCTGCGTTCAAGAAACTCAAACTAGGTTATGAAGCACAAGAATGAATGTGTGAGTTAACTAAAACTCTGAAGAGAACATTTTATGAGTAATATTATCAACAAGTCATATCAAAACAGAGATGACCTGAGCTAGTGGGACCTTGCACCCAGGTTTAAACAAAGAAAGGTCTTATGTTTGTTGAGGAATGACAAGTAATTAAGTTAAAACATTTTAAAGTTCATCCCTAAAGTGTCACTCTTTTTGCTTTGTAATCGTAAACAAATTGAAGAAAAAATTTATTTGTTCATCACTAGCAGGTTCAGACCTTTGATCTCATCTAGAAATCAGATGTGGACGTTTGAATAAACAGTTTGGAAGCCTCTAGTCCAGATGGTTTAGCTTAAAGTCCGTTCTCGGAGCTGCGGCAGTGTCTACCTTGTGCTCTCGGCGAGCTCGTTTCTGCTGCTGCTCGATGAGATCGGACGCCGACGCCGGAGGAGACGCTGCCCTCATACTGCGAATGACTCGAATGCTGTCCTCTGGCAGCGGAGGGAGACCCAGCTCCTCACGTTTGCAGACCTTTATGCTCTGAAGCCGCTCAAACCCTCCCAGCGTGAACTGAAACAGATGAGAAAGAAGGATTTTCCGGCACAATGCGTCTCTTCGCACCAGAAGCAGCCTGGATCGGTTTCCTCTCTCACCAGTATGCTCTTCCACAGCAGCAGCAACACCTTCTTCATGGGAAAGTGTGGGGCATGGCCGCTGCAGAACTTAGTAACCATTCCAAAGAGCATGACGGAGATCGGGTCGTTGTTGAACAGAGGTGAACCTGGATTTTATCACCAAGTTGTAATTCGCTTCCATGGGAAATTTTCAAACACATCCTAAAAATGATGGCAGCTATTCTGAAGATGTTTACCCAGTTCAGCTCTGAAGGTTTCCTTCATGATTTTCCATTCAGGCTTGTCGGCTGGGTCGTCCTGCTGGATCGTCTCCACCATCAGGTACATGATGTTGAGCAGAACTCTGAGATCGGTGCTGTCAGCGAGGGAGATGGCCGGCTTTCTCACCGCACTGCTGCAGGCAGCGCTGTTACTGAACAACAGGAAACAGATTGTTGTTATTCAGAGGAACGTCTGCCCACCCAAAGCCTCGTAAAATGTTGACTTTTACGAGGTCGGGTTCGTTAAACAGTCGTTGCTCGTACTCGATCTCCATGTTGAGAAGTTCCACCAGAGCAGAGAAGGTTCCAACATCAAGCAACAGAAATATGTTGTATCTCATCCAGTACTGAACCTCAGCCTCACAACTGCAGTCTGCAAAGGTACCTGAAAAAACAAATACACCAACGTAAAGCTAAGAAAAATACAGATGTTCTATGGCTGAATTCATTCGGTCAATTGTGATTAATCAATCAAAATTATTGTCAACTAATTATTAATCTATGAATTGTTAAATAGTGTGCATGAATTCAAAATGAGCCAACTGCTGAAAGAAAAACACACTCATGGCTGTAATGATGTCAAAACTGCTCAAAAACAACAAAGACATTTTGCATTTAAGATAAATACTAAATAAATATTTGCCTCTAAAAATGTTCGACCCAGAATTCCTTAAGTTCTGAATTTGAACAAATTTTTACCTGATTTAAATTCTATAAATAAATTGAAAAAACTTCTATTATTTGATTAATCCAATTATTAATCAGTTAACTCAAACATTAATCATCACATCAGTCCTACTCTGTATTAATGCTAAGTCAAGCAGAAAGGCATGAGCTTTTCACACGACTGTACTGAAGTATTTTTTTAGATGCAGATGAATTCTTTGCTATCAATAATCAACGATTCACCAAAGGAACATTGTTCTTTTTTACACAATAAATTGTTTTTTCTCCTTGAATTATTTGCATTTTTTAATCTCTAATTTTGTATAAAATAAGTTTAAGATCGCAAATAAAAAAAATCTACAGAATGTGCCAATTTATCTCATTGATTAATCATCATAATAATTGATAACTACAACAATAGCAAGTTGCAGCCTGAGTATATTTTTATTCCAAACAATGTAAACAACTTGCACTGACCCTGAGCCATGTAGAGGATGGCTCTGGCAACCTTTAGCCTCTTCTCACGGCCAATCACCTCCAGGCCGTCCAGCAGACGCATGGCGTGCGCTCTGTGCTGAGCGGCATCGAGGTCCGTCCACTTCTTATCCGACACTGAGGTCCAGGCAAACAGAGAATGCGACATTTTAGAAATACCTTCAATTTATAAATGGTAGTTTGAGGAATAACTACTCACCATGAGCTCTGAATTCCTCCTCGAAGCACTTCCTGTTGAGGGCAAACTCAGGTCCTTCTGTGTAACTGTAAAGCTCTGAAACATTTGCAAATAATTGTTAATAAAAAGGCTATAAATGCATGTAGAATTAAGTTTTGAATGCTGAAAAAATATGCATTGAGATGTCTGGAACATCTGTTTATTCGCATTGCACTATTACACAGAACAAATTGATCAAAGTGCTTCAATTTAAGCTGTGCATTAGAATGAAAACAGAATAAAAACACAGCATACACACCTGACAGCTCTGCGGCCCACTTATCTGTGTCAGAATACTCAAACTCAAGATCTGGAGACTCAGACAGGCCCTGTGAACAACACATAGCAGCTTGAGTCAATCTGATGGATGGCTTCCAAAAAGAAATCAGTTTATCAACCTTTTTTTAATCGTGTACCAAAAAGCACACGAGTGTTTTTCAAAGATCTTCAGAGGATGTTTGAGAAATTTAACAGACAAAACACCGAGATGAAAAAAAATTCTAAACTGTGTGTGATAATATAAAGTTCATGATCTTAACAGCCGCTCAGTGTGAGCCAGAAAGCTGTGCAGCAGATTGCTGGTTCTGCTTTTGACGAAGCCGATGATAACTGTTCAAAGTATTTGTGGAAAGAGTGTGACAATGTTCAGAGGCTGGTTCCTTCTGCGGATCTGAAACAGATCCTGGGCAGAGGACAGGGCTGCTCCAGTGAATCTTTCAGCTCCTCTCACCGTCATCGGCAGGGCTCTTCTGTCTGCTATACTCAGCTGGAGAACCGCACCAATATCAATAAGTTATCAGCTGTGATACTGAAACCATCTTACTCACTAAATCCAGTATGTATTATTTTCAACAACACCTCTAAGGGGATGGATCAGAACAAGAATCCTCACTCCACGCCATCAACCCTGGTCCTCAGGGACAGTCTCTTCATGTTTTAAATGGCTCCCTGGTCCAGTGCACATTATTAACACGATCGCATTCCCTTCACAGCATCATATCAAGTGCATTAAGTGTTAATGATTTTATTTTTTTAAATTCAGTTGTGTGGCAGAAAGGAAACAATCTAAACCAAGCAGTGGGTTTTGAGGACCAGAGGTCTTAATGGTTCATTTTCCTTCCTGTTTCAGAATGTTTCTCTGCTTTATAACACCTGATTCTCATTAACAGGCTTTTTGCTGAACAGCACTCATCTGAATCAGATGTTAAAGCAGAGAAACAAATTAAACATCCAAGACACCGTGCCTCGAGGATAAGGGTGGGAAAACACTGGTTTCGATGTTTCCCTTTTGCCACACACAAGTGAAATAAACACACTTCTCCAGACCTCACTGGGATAACTAGGGAAGCAACAATAATCCCGTCTATTTCACATATATTTGACTATTTTACATAAAGATTACCCAAGATATTTCCTGTTAAAAGGACACTACTTCATATAGATATGAAACTAGATTGCTCTGTTAGGTTTCAAAGTAGAAAAGGTGAAGTTAGTCTGATCCATGGCAGTTATGGCCTCTAATAGCAGCTAGCTAAGACTAGCTAGTTAGCGTTTAACATCAGAAACACCGATGATAAACGACATTAACTACTTAAAAGCCAATGACTGAAACGACACTCAGCTGCCGCTTACTTTCATTACTTAAAGTTTCTTGGTTCTGATACTAAAACGGTCAGTTAGTCCAACTGGATCGAGCTAGATGTCGTTACCAAAGCAGCAGCAGATCCAAAGGCCTCCGTTTGTTTATCTCTGAAAAGCCACGATGACAATGAACATTTTTCTCTATTCATACCTCTGAGTCTTTCCTTGGAGTTCGAGGGAATTCACTTCTGCCTCCTTTATTTGGTAGCATCGCTCTCTGTTTATTGTTTACAGGAAGCCCACTACCATTCCCACCGACCTCCATAATTCATTTGCAAGCGAAGTAAACTCTCGCGAGATGGAACGGGGTCTGCGAGAGTTTGCCTCTGACGTCAGCATCGCACGCTTTCTCAAAAAGAATGTTGAAATACTTCAAAATGCATTACAAATGATTTTTTTTCACCAACCTTGCATACAGTTTTGTAGTAACAACTAATAAAAGTGACATTTGCACAGCTTTCGAGAGTGAATCATTTATTTAGGACAGATGCTGAACAGAATGCAGATTCATAAAATCATTCAAACTAAACTACAGCTTGTGTTAAACGCAGGACATTACATAATTGGGAATCTTTAATTCAAATGCAACATTCTCCTTTTAAATCACAGTGGGACTCGACATGACAGTAGCTGGGATTCACATTCATTTGTGTTCACTGTTAACGTGATTATAATTAGTCAAAGCAGATACATTGATTACAGATGCGTTTTCAGGTGCTTCAATGGGAATAAGACTAAATGCTCTCACAAGAAATAAAACGGGAAAATCTGCAATTTCAAAACATTGAACATGTAAAATAGTTTACATTTTTGAGACTGGGCTGCTAATGCAGAAAAATAAAATTCCTTAAGACTGACGAAAGGATGAGGGTTTTAGTGCATAGATGTCATACTCTGGAGGAAACTAAACTCTGTTTTAAATACAAATGACTAAATGAGTTGCAAGGCACTGTCAACCAATAGTCACCATGGCTACAGCACTTACTTTCTCTCATTCCTTTGAGTGTCCCTGAATCTACTGCCATTGAAGCTGTCAGTGCAAACAAGTAAGCACTTCACAGCAGCCCTCAGTTATTCCTCAACCAACAATAGGTGAAATGGACTCAAATCGGCTGATTAAAAGGTTACATCAGCTGAAAACATTGGTAATAGTAATTATATCTTATTGCAGAAGAACATTTTTAAAGGGTGAAACCGCAGTGTGCACAGTTTTACGATGACTTTGAAAGTATACCAAACATGAATGGACAGTTACTTAGTCAATAATATGGTCATCACAAAGTACAGCAGTATATAATGCAGGCAACAGAAATGTGTTAACGAGTTTTGACAGCACAAAAACCACCAAACTCTGCAGCTTTACCAAAAACGATCAAATAAAAAAGTTATGGCTTATAGTTAGAAAGAGGCAAATGTCATGAGGATATCGAAAACGCTGCACAATGATGCTTAGACATAACTAAGTGTATAAGATGAGACAAAATGTAAAGCAAGATTTGGTTAGAACTGGCTGTAGAGGTTTGTTTTTGTTTTTTTGCAAAGCATTTTAGACTTTTTTTCTTCCTGTATAAAAAAATTTATCAAAACCACAAAGCCATCTGCTGCATGAAATAAGACCTATGCTGACCCATATTCTTCATTCTAAAGAATAATATAACTTTTAAAACACTGCTCTATCTGCTGCAGAATTAAAATGGAATATACATCACTAAAAATGAACTTTTATCAGGTCAGTTGAACCCAACACATTATTAAAACTTCAAAAGTATTTATTTAGTACCATTATAAAATGGAGATTTAAAAAAAAAAATACTGATTAAACATGATGCTGAAAATCAAATGAAATAGATCTTGTAAGAAAAATATTTACAGATTATGCAAATGCCCTTAAGTGACAAAAACATTACTGAAACATTTTTGTCCCCAGAAATTATAGTCCTAATTATTCATTGTGGTAAGCAGAAACCATGATATTAGTCAAGATCAGGGCCCTTCTTCTCCCTCTCATGGAATGCCTCTTGTGAATAAATGTTTTTATGTGAAAAGAAAAAACATTAAAGCAGCACTGAGCTATATTTGGCCACTAGGTGGTAGAAATATTAGAAACAAAGTTTTTTTTTAAGTTGCTATGGCTCATCTGCAAGCAAACCACACTAAATATACCCAAATAAAGCTTAATTTGGCTTCCTTAAAAACACAAGTTTTCACGTTTGGTCCACTTTGAGGAAAAAATATTCCCCACTCATCGTGTTAATGGCAGCGCACATCCCAGAAAGCTTTCACACAGTTTTTACGCACAAAAGTGAGTGAAAGAATCAAACACCCAGCTAAGTCTTTAAGGTTCAATAAGGAACTATTAATTGGTACATGCATATTTTCAGAATTAAATCTCATACAGTAATTATGTACATCTAAAAAAAACATAATAATAAATTGGCTCTCAAAACAGTTTTATCTCGTATTTAGTTCTTTATCTTTCGCTAGACCTCTATCCTCTGTGATTTGGCACATTTTACTGGAAAAGCTCTCAGTAGCTCTCATACAGGAACCAGCAAGTAAGGAAACACATTCTATACATCTATCAGATATCCAAGCACTCCAATTATTACATTAGCCTTTTATAGCCAGCTAAGTGCCACGTGCATCGTTTATAGGAAGCATCACATCAGATGCGTCTGAATACAAGTTGTGCCTCCCGTAAAAAGTATAAAATACAAGATAGATAAATCTATGTGCTGCCAGGAGAAAGGCTAAAATCAGAAATATACAGATCTATGTAGGGCTGGTCCGGACCGTGGTGCTGGCAGCCTAATACCTGAGAGAAAAAACACAAAAATACATGTATTTTTTTAAGTTTCAGAAGGTCCTATAAAATATTCATACTGGTTTACATTTTAGCTCGCATATCAAATACAATTCTACAATAATCCATTTAGTATAAAAATGTATATTCTACTGATTTTTATGTGTCAACTGGGTTTAAAGTTGTGTCATTGTCAAGTTACTAAAGTTTTAGGGTAAGCATCAAGAAGAAACATTTGCTACGGAATAATTTTCAGAACATTGAATGGAATCAAGACATATAGTTATTAGAAGAAATGTTTTAACCTGCATGTGCTCTATCATTTTAAATGTGCAAAGTACATACGTACCTATAGTAGTTTGGCTTAAAGGGGCCATTTTTATTCAAACCCAGATACTTTGCCTGCTCATCAGTGAGTTCTGTTAGGTGGGCATCAAAAGTGGCCAGATGCAAACTGGCAACATACTCATCTGAAAAAGAAAAAAAGAAACGGCATACGGAGACAGAGTGTTTGAATTCAAAAGACTCGATGTCTGAGATGATTTCTATGGGTGACTTTTATTACAAAAACCTTACATTCTCAATTTGAAAGCAGGAATTTAATCTCTACTTTCAAAACTTAATAGTTGTGTACTGTAAACTTCTGCTCTCTTTCAAATATTCTCACTTCTCCTTCAAATTTTGTTGTCGTTCTCAGATTTTCTACTTCTTGTACAGATATTTTCTCCTTGCACTAGAAGCTTTGTATCTGCAAAGATCAAATCTGCGATCACAAACCTCTCTTCCTTGTTATTGTGTAGTTCTCCTTGCAAGCTTCTAAAATGTAAAAACAATACTGTCACACTTTGAATCCTTACCCATTTTTTTGGGAAGCAAGTACACGTCTTGTTTGTAACGTCCCTCTGGGGCATTATACAACTCTATAAGGGCCAAGGCCTGAAACAGAAACAACTATGACTCACACGATCATATCAAAAATGAAAAAAAAAGACTACAAAGCTTGAATTTAATAAAAGCAAGAGGCAGGAAAAAGGAGTTAAAGCTATAAAAATAACCATCATTTAGTGCCCCAGTTACTCCGTCATTTCCAGGGCGGATCAAGAGATTACGAGCCATAATTGCAGAAAAAAAAAATTACTGCAAATCCTGTGTGCTCTTCTAGCTATTATAAAGCAGAAACATAAATACAGTTTGGCTTTAACAACCATTTTACCTGAGTGGTGGCTGTGATGGAAAGGACAAAGGTGGGAACGGTGGAGCAGCTCAGGTTCAACAGGCGCCCCTGTTAAACATGACGCCATGTTATTAGCAGGATGAAAGGAGTTTGCATATCATCGATATCACCAACTACAACTTCATCCAGAAGAGTAAAGAAAAGGACAGGACAAAACATGTTTTATAAATCATCCTGCTTAGATATAAGCTATTTTATCTAGTCAAGTTAACATCTCCAGTTATTTCTCACAAAAAGACAAGCACGCCATTGATAAGAATACAACAGTCCTAAACCCTAATTTTATTTATCAAATCTGTAGTTATAAGATGTAATTCCAATAAGCAAAGATGAAGTCCATTACCTCAGCCAGCAGGATAACCCTTTTGCCATCAGGCCAGATCACATGATCCACCTGAGAGCGGACTCGTTCCCACGTTAGCTCAGGAGTCCGTAGACTCGCCTAAAAGGGTCAAAAACAGGAGTCACTCTCTCATCTTTAACTCAATCCTTCAAATATCTT
This sequence comes from Poeciliopsis prolifica, assembly GCF_027474105.1. Taxonomy (NCBI): domain Eukaryota; kingdom Metazoa; phylum Chordata; class Actinopteri; order Cyprinodontiformes; family Poeciliidae; genus Poeciliopsis; species Poeciliopsis prolifica. The sequence continues at coordinate 13,171,453 of NW_026562378.1, forward strand.
TACGAGTTTGAAAGCAATAGTTTACCACATCAATCTCAGTGTTTGAGTGTCCCATGTTGCACACAATGCAGCCGTTTTTCATACGATCCAGCTGCTCCCTGGTCACCACGTTTTTATTCCCTGCGGAAAGGCCATTTTAACCCATCATCCACATAACTGCGTACAATCAAAGGTCAACAGTGCAAAGAGCCATTAGCTGAAAAGCCTCTATAGTAAATTAAAGAGCACAGAAGTATAATCCTGTATGTGTGCATTCTTAGGAGAACATCAGTATGACTTTACAGTTGGGTTACCAGTGCATGTGATGATAACATCGACCAGGCGAATGACCTCATTCAGCTTGACGACCCTGAATCCATCCATGCTGGTGAAAACAGAGATTAGTTCTGTTAGGCGGTATCAAATATCTGCTGACATGCAAATCAATTTAAGTGCAGAGCAGAGCTCCCCAGTGGGCTGTTATGTTGTGTGGGAATTAACTGAACAACACTGTCCAACTATGTTGAGAGTAACTACTATGATAAGGTGTCCACGGTTAAATTTACTGCATAAATCACACAATTTTTAGGCGTCAATGGAGTTCATTTAAATTGGCAGATTTCTGGGCAATTAAGAATTAGCCACATATTGTTGTTGGGCTTCAATAAGGTTGAGGCCATTACAAAAGTCTATAGGGTGTGAATTTTTTGACTTATCTTGTGTTCTTTTCAGCACTATATACATTTTCTTCATCTGTCGTTTAAAAACGCCACAGTGAGCTTGCTAAAAATTGAACAAAATATCAGATGGTGATGTTTCAGCAACTTGCAATGACTGAGCCTCTTGAATAACCCTGTATGTGGAATATAATAACTTTTTCCAAGGGGCAGCTTGGACAAAAGTAATTGACGGCATTTGCACAGGTCAGTGATCCCAAAAATACATCAAAACTCCTCAATCCTTTGAAAATATAAGACTAACAGCCATGTGTGTGTGAGGAAACCAACCGTCTTGCATTAACTCCACCGGTTCTGATGATAAGTGGACAAATAAGTCAAGCGAAAGTCTCTTTCTAGTTATTTCTAGCATCTTTAAATGCTTGTTATTAATGATGCAGTCTGCCCTGTGTGTCCACAGTATGTCAGCACAGTTAGCATGGCGATCATTTAATTTAATTTTCTCCTCACCAGGCTTGCAGGGCACAGATGGGATCAATCTCTGTTACGTAGACGACAGCACCCAAAGCCTTCAGAGCTGCAGAGCAACCTTTTCCAACCTGACACAAAACCACATCAGGCAACCAAGCTATTACTTTAAATCATAAATATAAAAAACTGCTGTATTTAAACTATGAAACTCAGTTTTCCCAACATTTGTTTTACGTTATTAAGACTTAGATTGTCTCTTGATATTGCAAATTGTCTCTCACCTCACCATACCCACAAACCACCACCTGCTTTCCTCCGAACATGACATCTGTGGTTCGCTTCAAACTAAACAGATTGGAGACATAAAATTAGCATATTTAGTGGGAAAGAAGAAAAACTACCCGGAAGATTGAGTATCTGAGTAATCAAAAATATTACTTGACGCCATCTGAACCATATTGTTTATCAGCTCAAACAAATCAAGGTTGTTTTTTTTTATTGGCTTATTTTCAATTTTGGATTAAAACAATTTATGTTTCACTTGATGAGGTTGATTTTTACAGCCTAATTCACGCACAAAGGAGTTACTATGAGACAGCAGTTTAACTTGAAGATTTTTAACCAGCAGGGACAGTGATTAGAGTTGTACAAAACACTGATCCAGTTGAAATATATGCTGATCATGTAAAAACACAGTGCACTATACGCAAGAAATCCATCAACATGTTGTTAATGTACATTGTAAATTGCATACTATTCGACCAGTGGTGCAACAAAAATAAACTATAAAATAATAATACCTAGCCCATTTTACTCACCCATCTAAGATAGACTCCCTGCAGCAGTACAGGTTGTCAAACTTCTGCTTTGTCACAGAGTCGTTTACGTTCATGGCTGGAACGCACAGCTTCCCAGCTTTAGAAAGCTGGTACAACCTGAATAAAAAAGACAAAACACATAAATCAGGTTAGCAAAAATCTAAACATGTTCATAAGATTCACATCTAATTTAAAGTAAATCACCTGTGAACTCCAGTAACGCTCTCCTCGACAATGCCTCTGATCTTCTTGAAGACGTTTGGGTATTTCTTATACACCCAGTGTGTCAGGTCTCCTCCATCATCAAGGATCTAACAGAGATTTAAAAGTTTTCAAACTGTAATTAACAAAACACAAGCATCTCTTCTGACCCTTTCAGAGCTATTTTAGGCAACTGTTTCTATTGGTCTCGAGGAGATAAATATGTTTTTCACCCACCATGTTGGGTTGCCAGCCCTCAGTGTTGACACAGCGGTCAATACACCACCAGAAGTCATCCTCAGATTCTCCTTTCCAGGCAAACGCAGCCACACCTGAAACATCGGAGACGGAGATAATATGAAGCATTTTCCACAAAAAAGCCACAACAATGCTTTGTTGAGGGTTTTTATTCTCTTTAACCCCCAGAACCAACAAACCCAATGGTCAGATTTCATTTTCTACTTTATTTATTGAGCTGTTTTAAGTTCAAGTCTGAAATGACAAAAGAACAAAACCATAAAAATAATTTAATTATCACTGAGTTAATAATTTTTTTATTTAAAAAAAATTATATTTTTTTTACATTTTTATTTATGTTTGTTAAATAAACATAAATAAAAATTATTATTATTCATTATTCAGCAAATACATTCAGTAATTAAAAAACAGTTAATATAGGTTACCTTAAAAAGATGAGTTTTAAGATTTGTCTTGAAAGCTGAGAGTGTTTCATAAATGTAATTTTTTTTTAGTTTTCATATTTCCACTGTGTGTCAAAACGGACAATAAAAATGTGTTATTTTTCAGTTCAAACTGTCTGAGTTTATGTGTAGCTCCAATATCAGGACCTGCCAGTTAAAGAGTTGCTCAACAGCAGTTGACATTTGCAGACTATTTTCCACAGAGTTTAATAAACAGCCCATCTTGAAGAAGATGACACACACCAACAAATTATTAAGACAAGCACCTAGAAGTGCAGAAGCCCCGGAGAGTACTGAACTCTCCTACTTTACCAGAACTCTGAATGTTTTCTCTGGGCATTTAGTGCACAACATTTAGAGAGTTGCACAGCAACCAAGGACAAAAAGGCTCAAGCAGAGCCACACTCTCTCTAAATGGGAATACTTATGTGGTCCAATCATCTCTGCAGGGCTCCATGTTCAAGAGTTTGCCATTTCTAAACAGTAACCTGGGTTTTAAACTACATTACAAAGCAAAGCTTTGCTCAAAAGGTGCTAATAGAGGGCATGTAACATATGTTATGAACATCATTGCTGCAGTCAAGTGGAAGTAAAATATAAAAAGGATCAAACAGCCAAGTTAATGATTAATATTTTTAAGATTACATGTTGGCTGGCTTGATAAGAGAATAGTTTTCATCATCTGTGCTGCTTACCTCTCTCTGCCAGGGCAGCAGCAACTTCATTCTGCGTTGAATAAATGTTACAAGCGGTCCAACGGCACTGAGCTCCAAGAGCCACCAGAGTCTCAATCAGCACCTGATGAGAACCACACAAAAATCGAAATGTGATATGAAATCTGTTTCACTTAAAACATTAAAGGGAGCATCCAAGCCTCGGTTAAGCCACTAAAGTTTGAATATATAAAATATATATATATATATCTTACTGCAGTCTGAGCAGTTATGTGAGTGCAGCCCACGATTTTGGCACCAGCTAAAGGTTTCTCACTCTGTGCTCTCTTCCTGAGTGAGATCAGCGCCGACATATCTGAACAACATAACAAATAGTGAGTGGGAGAAACAGAAGCACAGATGATGCTGAAAAACTTAGTTTTCACAATATCTCTCAGAGAGACCGTTATTTCTACATGCACTCTCTTAAAGTGTGTAACAGAACTTACTAGTACCGGGTCAGACACCCTTTTGTCTTCAGAACTACCTAAATTCTTGAGGGCATTTTGGTCTTTAATGGATGGAAATGGTCAAAAGTAAAACTCGGGTAAGATGACGGTGTTTAAACTAAACTCAGTTAATAATAAGACACCCAGGGTGCCAAAAGAATATAATCTAAAATATCTACTCTACTACTAATAGCCTGAACTGATGGTATTAGTGGAGGCCCACACCATCCTAAGTCCGGCTAGATTTCAAAACACAATCTGGAGAAGAATCATTTCTGAGGTTTGTAAAATTAACATCCATATTTTTCGTGGTCATTGCTGCACCCTTCCGCCGCCTCTGACTCTTCGGGCACCGGATCGGTCAGAGATCCAGGTTCTGGTGGACCATAGAACCACTGATAGCAAGAAGTGGAGAGGGACCATGGTTCAGTTCGATGTCCAATATGAGTTTTATAAAACCCTGTTAGCTTGGATATTTTCTTCACCACCTCTTGGTCGAGCTCTTCTTTTTCTTTTGTTCCTGCACTTTGCTGTCATTCATTCTGTTGTCCGCCATCATGAGAAATCCTTCCCTGACCCTCCGCCCCAAAGCACAAGAAGCGTCCAACTTCGACCAATAATAATCAAGAATTCATGATGGACATTTGCCAGAATAAATCAGACATTTTTTCAACAACACTGCCAAAATTCTCTTAGCCAGTGATAAAATTAAGACATTCTGACCTTATTCATTCACAAAAATACAAAGCATCTGTCAAAATGCAGGGGCCCCGGGCTGCAGCACCAGTAAGCCCGGGTTAAAATTCGGGCTTGCTAATATTGTCCACTAAGAACTTTGTTTAGTGTTGTAGTTTGGTCGCCATCCAGAAGAATGAACTTAGCCTATGTTTCTCATGACATTGATTGACTAGGTGCTTCTTATTTTCAAATCTGTTGTTAAATGGTGTAGTAAGAGGTCCGTTTTTTGTTATTATCATAATATCTCTAACCAAGAAGTTCATAGAAACTAGCACTGCCTGGTTTCAAAAAAAGCACATCAAGGCAGATTTTCCGTCTGCGTTTTTGATGAATCAGCTGCAAGTGAGCTGCTCAGTTCACTGTGTCTTTGTCATGCGTTACCTTGTTCTGCTATCTCGATTTCACGTCTCCCGAATTCAGCCTGCTTGATGTTTTTCACGCAGAAGTCACTGCTGCCCTTCGAGTTGACTTGTGTTTTGTCCCGAGGCGAAGTCTCGTCATCTGAGCTATCAGTGTAGGACGCAGCTGAAATGAAAAAATATATAAATGGCAATACTTATGATCTCTTGATGTTGTGTATGGAGTTCAATATGCATGATGTGAACTCTGACCAGAGCAGTAGCTGTCAGTGGAGGACTGCGAGATGGAGCGGGACAGGGAACGGCGGCCTGTTTTGGTGGGAAACCTGCTGAACTCCTGTTTCTCCTCAACAAACTGAATTTGCTATAAAACAAACAAACAAAAATAATTATTATTTGGTTTAAACTGACATGATATGAAACAAATGTAAAGTCAGCACAAGAAAAACATAAACAAACACAAAAGGATTTTATTAGACAGAAGAAAATGGAGTGGCATTGTTTTAAATATTTTGGTGTTGTAGTTTTACTCTGAATGAAGTCAGAGGGGTTTATTTTTCTTGTCCCATCATAATTCTTTCATAGCTAGTAAGCTTCTCTTTTCTGTTGCCAAAATTAGATGCTTAAGCCGCCTTAGGAAATTTGGTTTTGGATGTCCCAATCCAACTTATACTGCTAGAGAACAACCCTACTCAACTGTATTGCTATAAAAAATGCATGCATGTTGCATAAATTAGTAAACATTATGCTTATAAAACAGAGCAGTCTCTTTTGCCATGTCAGCTTATTTTTTAACACAGCAGCACATTTTTGCTGACTGAGAATGTTTGCATGGAGGGATGGATGGAGGGATGGAGGGATGGATGGAGGGATGGATGGAGGGTTTGAAGTAAGAAGGTGTCATATTTTCGACTTCATGCAGTCATTTGTGTTATGGATCATTTTAATAAGCTGATCCCATTATCTCTTGGGCTACATGTTCCATTGCTGATAGAAATCAGCTAAACATTTATAAATCTTTAAATATTGTCATAACAAAGTTATTCATTGTGTAACTAAGGTTATGACCACATACTTCAATACACATAATTTTATTTAATGTAGACCAACACAAAGCAGCACATAAAGTTTAAATGGAAGGAAAATTATTAATTATTAGTATTTTTTTTTTTCATTTAAATTATTGCCATGCATTACATTTTGCATTCAGTCCCTTTAACTCCTGTATCCCCAAAATAAAATTTAATGTAATCAATTGCTTACTTAGTTTGTAAACTGAGTTTACCTGGATGTAATTTAATCTCAGTTTAAATCCAGACGCTCTGTGAAGGCCTCAGAGGTTTGTTAAAGATCATTAGTGAACGACTGAGAGGATCAAAGAAGGCAGCTGACAGGTCAGGCAGAAAGTTTAAAGTAGTTAGGTCATTAAAAATATCCCACGCTTTGAACATCACACAGAGCACGGTTCAATCCCTCAACCCGCAAATAAAAAGTGAAAAACACAAACCTATTAAAATTAGAGAAGCAGTTCAGAAACCCCTGGAAATAACAAAGGAGCTGCAGAGCTCCACAGGAAAATGATCAGTTGTGCATTCCACAATTTCAGAATGGAAGGGTGGAAAGACTGTTGAACCATGTAGTCCACACGGTAAACATGTAGTCAGATCGCACCAAATTCATGCCACACTTTTTATATCTTTGTTTTAAAAAATGCATCAAAACAATTTACCTCCCACTTCACAATTATGCATTACCTTGTATTTTATACAAGATAATGCATAATCCTAAAAAAATAATCCATATGAATTTGTGGAAAACATCCATAGATACAAATATTTTTGCAAGGAACTGTACATACATAATAATATTTGTACTTCTGCATTGTATGTTTATATTAAGATATAAGCTTTTAGAAACTGTTATCAAGGTTTAAAGCAAAACATGCCAAAGTAACAAGATGGCATGAAGATAAAGCAACGTAATTCAGTCACACATCTTAACTGAGATAAACATATTTTCCCCTGCATTGCTCTTTGTGATTAAGACATAAATCACCATCTTAAAATAGAATAAAATGTTTTATTGTTCCACAATTGTGGAACAAATGACAGGAAATTGTAAGTTTTTCTCCTACAAAAACATAATCAAAACTATCCAGTAAACTTTGACCTCAAATCCATTGTATTAATTCTCAATCTGTTTTCAGGGAACAAAATTACTTCCACTTCAAAAAAATATCTTACTCTTTGGCTATACAAATGACTACTAAAGCAAATTTTGTTATTGCTGCAGAGTAACAGACCTACTTCAGAGAAAAAGAGGATGTGAAACAGTGAAATTAAAGCAAGCCATAAACTTTGACTTAGAACCTCTGGGTTGAGGGCATTGGAGCTTTGATTTAACTAAACTTCTTTTCCCTTGGGGTGAACCAGCTTGGAGTTGGCGTATTTTCAAAAATCTGCTGCTAGTATTTTTTCCATTTCCGTCTGACTTTAATGAAGCCTCAGGAAGGTCAAACTCCTCCCTGGTTCCTTCAAAGTGTTAGGTAACATGTGAGGGACTTTTGGGACGTTTACAAAAGAACAAATAGCCCTGTTGTTCCAGTGACCTATAAATATATTAATTATAGCAGTTTGTTTAAAAACAAAAAACAGGAAGCATATCTAGTGAGGTATAGCCTATAACTTCCAGATCTTAGCAGGAAACATGTTACTTACAAATTATACATTTTAAACAAATTCTATGTACAGTGTCTTGCAAATGAATTAAGACACAATGATATGAAGTGGAAGAACAATTGTACATGTTTTTCTGTTTTTTGACAAATAAAAATCTGAAAACTGTGACTTGCATTTGTTTCCAGTTCCCTTTTGCTCAAATATTTTTTTTTTAAATCCACCACAACCAATTCAGATGTAACCTAGTTAGTAAATGCAATTATTTCAAGGTTTGGACATCTTACAAGCACAGATTAATCCATCTTCTGAAAATGACCAACAGAAAGCATTCTGAGACATGTCCCTCCACTTAATAAACATATTGTGCAAGGAGAACAATAATAAGTAGAGGAGGTAAAAGGGCCCAGTGTGTCTCTGGAGGAGCTGCAGAAATACTACAGCTTAGATGGAAAAATCTTTTGATATGACAACCTTCAGTTGTCAGTTCAGCAAATCTGGACTACATGAAAGTGGTAAGAAAAAAAAAGCATGACATAGTATGATTGAAGTTTGCCAAAAGCCATGCAGGGGACACAAATAACATATGAAAAGGTGGCCTGGTGAGTTGAGATAGTTAGCAATAGGCTCAGTGATCTGAAAAACTAACACCCTGAACATCTGGTACCCATGGTAAAACATTGTGGTGCAATAGAGTGGTGTGGGAATGCTTTTCTTCAGCAGATAGCGTGTTGGAGACTGCAGTGGAGGTTTACATTTCCTCAGGATTCCCAGACATTCAGACAGAGCTAAATTTTGACAGGCTTTGATTATGGTTTGCATGAGTCAAACATGCCTCAGGAAACACTTTACACTTGTGGAAGATTCATCTAAAACTTCAGAATTTTGATGTTCAAAGCTGGTCTTTCACAAGCCACATCACAACGATGAGCATCTCTGCATATGCCACATTTAATCAAAATACATGAAGTATTTTGATTAAATGGCTTAAAGACACAAAATAAGAAAAGGCTGAAAAAGCATAAATACTTTTACAACACATGACGTGAAGAAGAGATGAATAAATGCAGCTGTGCAGCACGTTATTAACAGTTGTTTACCCTTCAAATAGTAGAAAGTCCGTCTGCGTAAAACATGACCAAGAGTCAGGCGAATGCAGCCACAAACATTTACGTAACAGCAGGCAGCATGAGCACAGAGTTGCCATCTAAACGTCCTCCATGGATGCCGTTAAGCTGTCCGTTAATGTAGCTTAAGAAGCCTTACCTTTTTGACTGGTTTGTGAGTGGGCACAGCGCTGAACACCGACGACAGCTCTCCCATGTTAATTTCGCTGTTCCTGCTCACGGTCATGGCTGAATATTTTTCCGCGACATTTTCGCTCTCCTTCACTTCTTTGCTCGCCTGCTTCACCTCCGATTTTGCATCCCCGGCTGTCTCGGACATGTTGGCAGCAGTGAAACCTTACCTGGACAGAAACACAAGAACCGCCGAAGTAACGAGGTGAGCTAATGTTAAATGTCCGAGGCTTCTGCTGCTATTACTAGCTCACTGTTAAAAGGAGGGCGGAAGGGAGGCTTTTATGGTTTTACGACGTTAGAAAAAAAAACTCAGTAAACTATATTAATAGCAAATAATCTGTGACTGACTTTGGTTTGGAGATGAACAATATCTTTATGTGTCCAGTTTGGTTGCGTAGGTTGTGTCCGTGCTGTTTCCCTTCTGACTCAACTGTCACCTGGCTGAGAAACTTTGTGGGCAGTTACTAACAGCCTGCCGGGGCGTGGCGTGCGTAAGGACGCTTTCACGGTAGCTGGGAAAACGGATTTATACAATGCCGGCGTTTTATTTACGTGTTTGTGTTTTGTTTTTAGTAGACCAACTTTTACACCAAAAATATTTTCATACTACCCGTAATTTAGAATAAATATAGAGAGTAACAGGCCACTCTCTACACCCAATCTACGTTGTTCTCGTGTTCTGACTGATGAACTATCCCAAAATTCCGTACTCAAAAAAAAATCATTTTAAGTATTCGTTTGCAGTCATTTGCGAACCGTGCTGTTGCACCAGAATAGTAGCACGTACAAATAGACAAACAGACAGACAGACAGACAGACAGACAGACAGACAGAGAGACAGAGATAGATAGATAGATAGATAGATAGATAGATAGATAGATAGATAGATAGATAGATAGATAGATAGATAGATAGATAGATAGATAGATAGATAGATAGATAGATAGATAGATAGATAGATAGATAGATAGATAGATAGATAGATAGATAGATAGATAGATAGATAGATAGATAGATAGATAGATAGATAGATAGATAGATCGATCTAAGCCTGAAGCCTGATGTGGTAAAAAGAAAACATTATCAGATGGCTTCATCTGCATGCATATTGTAAATAATTTAGATACAATAATGGTGAAGAAGATGTCTGAAATATTTGCGTTATGGACATTATCTCCAGACACAGTTCTGGCCCGCATCAGAGTCACTAATCATGAGTCAATTTGCCGTTTAAAAATAAAGTATTTGATTTTGTTTGTTTGTTTTGCTTTTATTAAAAATGTTAAACTCCCTTGTTTTCATTGCAAATACAATAATGACAGTGAAATATATTTAGAATAAAATAAAGCAAAAATATTCCCAATTTACATATTTGCATTCATTAATTGTAATAACAACAATCATAATCATAATTACACAATGTATTCATGTATTGATGGTTCTTGGAAACTATTTAAATCTAAATAGAACGGGTTACTAAATCTAAAAGAAAAATTAAAAGAATAATTATAAAGAACAACATTGGAATCTTAAAAGGCAACTTTGAAAATGAGTGTTTTGGCAAACTTTACCATGGATTGTTTTGTGGAAATTTATGTACACGATACATTACAAAAGCAATACAGGAAAGAGATGAAAACCACCACATTAGCAGTCAAACGTCATGACTTTGAAGTTACTGACTCACACGGAGCATTTTTTCAGATGGTCTGTGAGAGTCATAACTAAACAATTAAAAGCAAACCTAAAAACAATTCAACTGCAGTTTTTACCATAGTACTTTTAATTGTTTCAGCACCTTCTGATTGTGGACCGATTTTGAGCCGGAGTATAATCCTATGGTCTGCAACCTTTAAAACTGAAATTTTCGCCCTCTGACCAGTTGAATAAAACCTGAAAGGTTACCGGACCTTTTAGAATATACATCCAGATGAGTCCTTTTTTGTCAGATTAAAAGTACCTTTTGAAAATAGGTACCATTACAAACACTTATGTTTTTTTAAAAAAAGAAATAATTTTGAAAACATTTTTGTTTTTAAATATTGTTTATATATTGGTCTGATGTACCATATTCTAATTTTAAATGTTGTGTTTTTATTAAGCAGGAAATCATAACAAATAACTAAAAATAAAGGTTTTTAAACACCAATCTGTGTGCAATTAATCTATATAATGTGTTTCACATAGTGCTGTTTCTGGAATAAGTTGGCTGTTCAATAATATTCTAATTTATTGAATGTGTTTTAACACATTTAACACTTGTGTGTTTTAACACTTTAAAAATAATACATGATGATGTATTATCATAATAATACATAATACATATAATACATAATAATACATAATAATACATGTATTATCATAATAATACATCATCATGTATTATTTTTAAAGAACCATAATTTTAATTATATTTCAAATTTTTAAAAAGAAAAACTTAAAACTTTTGCAATTGAACTGAATATGTTTTAGTCACATCGTTTTCAGTTTAATGACAAGAATAACTGATATTAAATAGATTGTCTTAATGTTGTGGATATTCAGTGCAATTATTCTATAAAAACGGACAAACTGTTAAAACTTGTATTTGTCTTATATCGGTATTTAAAAACAATAGTTTTTAATATTTAACCAAAGTTTTTAAGGGTAATTTTTCAAGGTCCAAGGTCCAAAGAGCCAGATGCGCCTCAGAGCTGCACATTGCTGACGAGATTTCCAACAAAATGTTGAAACAGCGCCACATCTAACTTTGTGGCCAAACGTGGTATTGCATTTCCAAAATATCTGAAATTTTGAAAACAAACATTAATTGTATATTCGGGGTTGTATTTTTGATACCCGTATGCAGAGACGTAAGTATTTTCGCGTTTGTTAATTTGTAAAAGAATTTTGATTGAAAAGTATGACACGGAAGCCCGCCCTACCGGAAACAGCTTCGTGGCGGCTAAGCTACACACAAACGTCCTTTCCGTCACGCCATTTTCCGTCGACTTCCGAGAGGAGCACGTCTGCGGTGGAGACGCTGAAGCTTTAAACTGCAAGCTGCATTAAACACGGTACAGTTCATGCAGAATGTGTTCTTGTAAATTATGCGGAGTCGCATCTAAAACATTATTTTGGTTAGCGCCGTCGTACCGCCTCAGCTTCGTGTGTTTTTATTGTTCGGTTTCTGTGGCTGTTAGCGCGGCTCCTACGAGTAGGCCTCGGAAAAGCGACAGCCATTTTAGCGATACTTTTGAGCACATTCGTCGTGTGAGCCACATCGAGTTTTCACTTCTAAAAAAATGCAATATATCGATCTGGATTTTAATTAAGAAGTAATTTAATGAAATGTAATTTGAGGCTAGTTCGTGTAGGATCTAAGTACGTTATTGGTTACCATGAACTGTAATTGAGGTAGAAAAGTGGGTCATGCTCTCGAGAGTAGAGCATTCAAATTAATAGCACTGGACCTCTTTTGTCGATGAAATACTTTGATTTTAAGCGTGTAAGTAAATATTAAAACCGAATATAAAAAAGAACGTGTTGGCTTTCAATTTGATACTTTAGACACTGTTTTGCTGCTTTTGTGGAATCTGAAGTGTAGTTTGTTAAAACTCGTAGGTTTTGTTTGAGGTTTTTGAATATCACCCAATTTGTTTGGTTTTAATGAGTTTTTTTCTCCTAAAACATTAAAGCAAACGTGTGTCTTTATGAAAAGGATTTTCACACAAAATAAACATGAAAGCATTTTTAGTTTAGCGTTAAACAATTCAGTTCAAATTTTTCATGTTTAAATTTAAAGGTAAACCAATATAATTCATATTTATTAAAAATATGGAATATGCCATAGTTTTTTTGTGATAAGACATTTTCGCACAGTTGATTTTTCTTACTGCTGCGTTTCTAATCTGTTTTTCTTTATTTCAGATCCAGCCATGCATCGGGACTGTCCCCTCGACTGTAAGGTTTATGTTGGAAATCTGGGAAACAATGGAAACAAGACTGAGCTAGAGAGGGCCTTTGGCTACTATGGCCCCCTGCGCAGTGTCTGGGTGGCCAGGAATCCCCCGGGTTTTGCCTTTGTTGAGTTTGAAGATCCCAGAGATGCGACTGATGCCGTGCGTGAGTTAGATGGAAGGTGGGTCACCATGTGCATATCTTAAGCTATAATTAAAATACCACGGAAACAGGTTGGACTTGTGCCACATGCCATTACTCAACAGCTAATCGGTTTACAGGACACTTTGTGGTTGCCGGGTGCGAGTGGAACTGTCCAACGGTGAGAAGCGCAGTCGCACCCGCGGTGCACCTCCTTCGTGGGGCAGGCGCATTAGAGATCGAGACGATTACCGGCGGCGCAGCCCACCGGCGAGGCGAAGGTGACCTACATATTGATATTGTTTTCAATATTATGTGTTTACATTTTTCTCTGTGAGTTACTCTTTTGTTTCTCCTATTGACAGTATTTTTCCTGATAAGTGAATGTGGTTTTCCATTCTAGGCTTCTGTAGAGCTTTTTTTCTGCTGAGCTTACATTGGTGACTGTTGCACTTTCTAAAGCTTGTTGTTTTAAATTTGATCAAAAATTATATCAGAAACAGATTAATAGCAATAGTAATAAGACCTTCCATCTCTCCTGTCTACAACAAAATTCCTCATTAGAATGGCACGCACAGCATTGAGTTTTGCTTTAAGCATCAATGCTCCTTTTATTGTGTACACTCCTACTAGCTTCTTTACAGTGGCAAAATAGGTATTTGGAACCGGTTTAGGCTCTTATTTAAAAAGAATAGTTTAACCTGTTTTCAGATTTGGGGGGGGTGAAAGTGGCAAATGTGTTTTTTTTTCCTTCTTGTTTGAGGATGTTTTTTACTTTTCATCTATATTAATAAGAATGAAACCCGTTGCAGAGCCACCACCATGCCTCTTCTCACCACCTTCTCTGAGTCAGTCAACTAGTCCTCTTTCAGCATCATGTGACTGCTGATCATCGTGCCCCAATCAGCTTGGCTGGTGCTGTCACATGACCCGGGCATGGCCAGTCGTCAGGTTGCACCAGCCCATTGGTTCCTCAGCATGCCGTTCTCAACCTCCTCCTCCTTCAGCCTTTAACCAAACGGCAGCGGCCTACCTCACATTCCCGACCAATCAGCGTATTATGTTTCCAAAAGTCTACACTCCACCAGCAGCAGCCTGCAGCTTACCAATTAAAGCAGGAATAAAGCCACAAGCAGCCCCCATCTGCCTGCCAACTTATCACCTTGCAGCATCTGGCCAGTCTCATTCAGCCAATTCTACCCACCCGGCCGACAGTCTGCCTCCCTTTCGTCATTTCTAGCTTGTTGAAATCCAAAAATACTAGTAAGTTTTCCTGCTTCATTCAGTACACTGCAGATTACAGTTTTAACAGTGAAGACACAGCTGGTTGAAGAGGTTATTCTTTATTTTTTTCATTCATAGCTTTATTTTGATGTCCACAGCTTTTTGTAGTCGTTTGGTTTTTTTTTTTTTTTTTTTTTTTTTTTTTCCAAAATGGGTGTGGTACAATATCAAAACTCTGGAACTTGTCTCATGTTTTCAGAGCTTTGATATGCGTAGATGTTTTTAGAATCACACAATTAAAACACACTTCAGATTCCCCAATGACTTTCAAATCTCTTGGGTCATTGGGATTTTAGCTGGTCGTTTCTGACAGAAATGGCCTCACTTTGTCATGGTGCCACTTTAAGTCCGGTGGACCAGTTTCATACAGATGGCAGCCCCTTAATGTTTTAGTTTCCCCCGCATGGGCCCTGTCACAGAGGGAATAACTGTCCAGTTTTATCAACTTTTTTTAAAAGCACACCTTACAAACTGGACTAAAATTCACATTTAACTGAATTATACTGTAGTATAGTTGAGAGGGGATTCTTAAGTGTCTGCCAACTTTATGTGCTTGGTTTGTTGCCAGTGACTTTAAATTGTTTCCCTTTAAGTAACTGAAATAGACAAAGGGCTGTGCTGAGGTAACCCAGGATAGTAGGACCATAATAATTTGCAGTTCTGCAGGTTAATCAGTCAATTTGTCTTTGTTTTTAAACACTTGTATTTCTCTTGCGCAGATCCCCTCGCAGGCGAAGCTTCAGCCGCAGCCGAAGCAGGTTTGTCAACTTCTATAGTTTCCTTTTCTAAACTCATTTGTGAATCCTAATAGGATAGTTCAAGTACTCTGAACTGAAAGTTGAAAGGTGTATTAAAGCATTCTTTGTGGGCTGAATTTTGTCAGGATGTATTTGCTTGGAAGCCTGCGAACACCATTTATTCCATACTGCCGACTTAACCACAATCAATAAATTGTATCTTTTACATTTAGTTCCATTTTTAAATGAAATGTCACCCAGTGAGCTACCAGAGTCACCAGAAAAATGAAACTTGCTTTGTTTGAATCTTTTTCTTATTTTCTTTTCTAGGTCTTTGTCAAGAGACAGGAGGAGAGAGAGGTCCCTCTCCCGGGACAGGAACCATAAGCCTTCCAGGTCCTTCTCTCGTTCTAGAAGGTATCAGTACTTTGCCTTATGTTTCACATAGACCAGTAGAGCAAAAAAAAAAAACAATTTATTCTTTTTTTTAGGTCATTGCATTGTTTAGCATTCATAGCACCAGAAACAAATAGTGTTCTTGAAAAACATTCCCATTTGAAGTAGGTTTCTTCACAATGCCACTTGCAGAAAAAAAATTTTTTATATCAATTTTATTAAGTGGATTTTGTCAAGAAAAATTTCTATGATGAGAAAATTGGGACCAGTAGTCCAGAAATTTCTCAAATCACATTCATTTAGTGATTTGAGCTAAATGAATGAAACTTGACGCCTTAAATTAGCTGTTTATCAAAATTGTAAGCTGATATTTGCCATTCTTAAAGTGCTTTGCACAAGTGCAAAGCTCTTTCCACATTTTCATATTTTCATGTTTTGTGTGCTGAAACGACACAAAATTGTGCATGATTGTGGTTTCTTTAACACACACAAAAACATGGAAGAACCTGCTCTGATTCCATGAAACCAAAACTGAGCATTTCATGCTGCAGAAAAATCACTGTAGGAAAATTAATATCGCACAAAACTCTGGCCTCACGATTCCCATGGTGACATACGGTGCTGCCAGCATTACAGAGTGTAATGCTGTAATCAGGGACTGGAAAACTGGTTAGAGTTGATGGCAACATGGATGGAACTAAATGCAGGGCAACCCTGAGAGAAAAGCAGCCTCTAATACCACTGAGGTTCTGTTGGTTTGCAAAGAATGGGCTGAGATTCACAAAGCTAATAGAGACACACCCAAAACGCCTGCAGCTGTAAACGCAGCAGAAAGTGGAAAGGGCTAAAGGGTCTAAACATCTGTTTGCAAGGTTCTGTACATTTGTTAGCTGCTTGAATGACAAGTTTGGGATTTTTTTGGTTTATATTTGTACATGTTGTAACTCCGTATCTATTAACATTTCCCATCTTCGCCCCACAGCCGCTCCAGGTCAACTGAAAGAAGATAGAGAGTCATGACAGGTTTAAAGGGAGCTGCAGATGAACATTTTTACAGGCTCTGCCATTTCATATGATGGACTCCAGCATCGACGTGCGATCGTTTGTTTTTGTTTCGTCAAATTTTTTTTTTATTTTTTATTTTAACACGCCTTTTAGTGTCCCTCCTTTTCTTTTGTTATGACTTGTCTTCAAACACACCGGGTGGGTGCGTACAGGTGTAACGCCTCATCGCTGTCACCAACGCGCCACATTTTGATGATCCTGACACAGTCGTCGTCCCTCCCTGCATTCCAGATTTAATCTAAGCTTTTGGTTCATGTCAATGAATGTACTGTGTAGTTTGACGTTGTGTCAGTAGTTTGTCATTTTCACTGTGCAAAAAGCAAGAAAAGATTTTTGGGGAAAAGTGAATAATTTCCCCCTTTTGATTGTGTTTTTGATTTGCTACTTCCCTGCATCTGTTAATGGTTGCTTATTCTTGTTGAAGAAGCAGAATTATTGCATTTATTTGAAACTGTAGTGAACTCAAGTCAAGGTTTGCATATTAGGTTTTACATAGTTGATCTTTTGTTATATGTACTGGTCCTTCAATTAAAATACCTGTTGGTTAAAAATGACTTGTCAATTTGGATTTATTTAACTTTTTGATACAAATAAATACTCTTGATAAACAAAAGCAGCTCACCACCAAACATTTCTCAACTCTATCGATCTTGGCTTTAGCGGGTCAAACATTCTGACCCGTGTTTAGTCTTTTGAAATGGTCTGAACAGCTAATGCAAAGCTAGAGTAACAGATATTAATTCATTTAAGGTATGACTAAAATTAAGGATTAACAGTTAATTACCACCAAATCTGTTCATATTGTAAATCATTTCTGTTCACAAATGTGTTTTTCTCTAACACATTGACTCGTGCTTTGAAGCCACTTTTCTGACGACATTTTGAACTCTTTAACCCATTCCTACCACAAGAGGGCGCCATGGGAGCATGATATGAACCACATGCGTCATCTGGAGATCTTTTATCTGTCATCCTTATCAATGTTTGCGCCTTTATTGAATAATTCTACCACTATGAGCTTCTGCAGGTTTTGCTTTACATGCTGTCAAGGTTGGAAGGAGATTTTGAATGTAACAAATTCAAAGGATACAGTAAGAGATGATATAAATGAATGCCACCCATCCATTTATTGTCCTTCGCTTTTCTGGGAGACGACATTAGCAGAAAACAAACAGAAATGCATGCAGATCTATGTTCTGCTAATGTCTTAAAATCACAATTGCAGTGTTTCCATTAAATAAGAAATTAAGTTTAAATCACAAATGCGTATGCTTTTTTGATGGGATAAGGCATCAAATATCATGGCAGCAGCAACTATGTAGAGCAATATGAGGTATATTCATAATTTAGCGATCATAGGAGAAATCTGCGTCTCATTCATTGGAGCGACAAGCCTCTGGGAGAGACTAAGTATGCGGCCTTTTGGGGAACTTGATTTTACAGAAAAGCCCATATTGCCTGCAAAACACAAAAACAAGCCATCACCCTCCTACTCCTGCCTGTTGTTGTCTTTGTGGCTTTTGTCAGTAGTAACATCCGGCTGTGGATCACGTGACGTGTAGGATGCAGAAAACATTTTTTCCATTACACTTTTTGCGAAATACTTGATACTATTTAAAAACCACCTCCTCCTTACACAAAATCTGATGTGATTTATGAAAATTATGTCAGCAGGAGAAAAGAAACATAAAATAAAGAATAATTTTGCAAATGTTGGTGTTTTAAATAAAGAAAATTATAGCTTTTGAGACTGACCATGTGTTTTTCTTCCACTGAATTCTTCTTAAATGTGATACAACATTCTGTGAACAGCCAGCTTTGTTCGTACATTTTTTTGGTAACACTTTATTTGACAGAGTGTGTATAAGACTGATATTACACTGTCATAAACATGATATAACACCTGTTATGAACATGAAGGAGTCTTTATCAATGTTTATGACTGCTGTCATGAAGTGTCAACTTTGCACTATTTTGTAAATCTTTAACATCTTTACACACTGAAACAATTTGGTCCTATAAAAATGAAAATGTGTTTGATTTGACTGATAAAATATTATTTAAGCACATAATGGTTTAAACTCTTGCATTTACGACAGGGGTGTCCAAACTTTTTGTCACATGGGTCAAAACCATCAAGTCAGAAGTACTTGAAGGCCAAAAGATGCAATAAAAAATGTATGAATAATAATAATGATAATATTAAAATAAAATCAAGCAATGAAAGATGTTACTGTTTTTTGTAGACAAGGCTTACAACCTTCAAATGACTTGACATGATTTTCTCAATGATTTGTTTTCTTGTTTTTTCATCTGTTTTTCAAATTCATTTGGGCTTGATTGGACAAATTTACTCTGTTAAAAGTTGATTTAGGCAAAGCAAAGTTGAGTTTTCAGTAAACGTCTTTACTTATTATAAAAGATTGGTTATAAAAAGACAAATGCTTTCATACATTTTCTATTGTAAACCTCTACAAATTTGTATCAACATTGAATTGCATTTCGGGGGCCACACAAAATCACTCTAAAGGCTGCAAATGGCCCTTTGGACGGCTCTGCTCTACAGTAGAGAGGGCCACATAAATAGTTATGTCGGGTTGCATTGGGTCCACGGACCTCGAGTTTGACACCTGTCCTGTATACCATAATGACAAGCAATCATGGAAAATAACATAACATATAACACTTTAAATATAACCCCCGGGTAATGAGTGATATAGTGAGTTTTGAATGAAGTTATGACTTGATTTTGAAACTTAATAAACTGCGTCAGTAGGACAGACCAGAAACATCGAGTAAAGCTCAATGTTTATGTAATCAAGCTGACAGAAAGGTTGACCTTTTCCTCTGAATGGACCGAAACTGACAAAAAACACACGTTTTGTGTCGCTGACAGCCAATAAAGCCCCACATTAAACATCTCGACCAGCAGATAACAGCTTCTCCCGTTGTCTCCTTAGTTACGACGCATCCGGCCGTCTCTCTGTGACGTAACGACGGTCGGCTCACGTGCGCCAGCAGACAGAGAGGCATGCTCAAATCTGCGCGCGCTTTTCCACCTTGCCCATGTGACGTAATCGGGCCGATGACTCCACTCCACTCGGCATCCACGGAGACGCAGCAAAAAAAAAAAAAATACTTCGCGGGAATCCACTGAGAAACTCGCAATATTTCCACCCACTGTTATGAAACTCGCCTGCTGTGGGTTTGTTCCTCGTGCTTTGGTCACCTGATTCTGCTGAAGAATATTCTAGACTCAGTTACCCTAATTGTTAAACATATATAGCCTATATATAAATATATATATATATATATATATATATATATACTATACATATAAACAATTAAGGGTATAGTATTAATAAACGTGGAAGTAATTTTGATATGCTTTTAATATTTAAGCTGTATTTACAGTTTAAATATTTTCTTGTATTTTAATATATGCTTAAATATTAAAATACAAGCAATAGTTTGTATTATATGAATTGTTAGATTCATACTACTGTATTATAATGTACTCTATATAACTATAAATAATAATTATACATAACAAAAATCACAGTTACAGTAAGACAAAGCAAGTTTATTTGCAGCTGAACTGGGCCCTGTGGCAGAACTGGTTTTGAGAGCCAACCATCTATTCTATCCCATTTTTCATTTGTTTTCCAGTCCAACAATGTGCATTACCTAATGAACCAAAAGTAAAGTGTCCAACTTGGTTGTTTGACAAAAAAAATAAAAAAAAAAAATAAAAAATTGGTAATTTTCCAATATTTATTAACGCTAAAAACATTTCAGATTGTGATTGTTTGGAACGTGAAAGCTGTAAATAAACTATATTTTTCCGAGATATTTATTTGCACTGTTACATTACATCATTGGAGATCTAGGGTCAGATTTCAGGGCATTATGCTAAATAGAGAAACAGAGACCGCCCTTCCCCAAAGACTGGAATTTGGGAGGATTGCTCCAGGTGGGGGAGTGCTGCTGCTTCTCAAGGCAAAAAATAACTCTGACATCACGATGTCCTGAATCCTCCTCCTGCTTCCAGTTAAACTCACACTGAAACAACAAAACAAGATCTTTAAAAAAAAAAAAAAAACTACAGCTGATTGAGTCCTTCCTTTAAAAGGTGGTGTCATCAACAAAATTTGCTGTGACGTCATTAAAAGACGGATTCATCTGATTTTGGTAAATGTGTCTAAAATAGTCACGATGGCAGACACTGAGCTGCCACGTCTGAAGGGAGGGAAAACAAACATTGCAACCCTCCAGGATTTGTTTTCTTGCACAAATGTAATCTGCAGTTTTGTTTGATAAACAGTTACAAGCAGGTGAAACTGAATCCAACCTGCAGGAAACATATTGTCTTTTGTGTTTGCACAAGATACGCCGAAATACATCCAGGTTGACAGAAATGACCAGCAAATGGTCTGGAAAATAGACAAACTTGGGAATGCAACCAAAACAAAAACAACTTTATCAACTACAAAAAATCCTAAATTTATAAATTGTTATGTTACAGCATGACAGTAAAGCGAATCTGGGTGAAATTCCTGAGCATAAACTTAATTGAATTTATATTTTTGTAATTAGAATACAAACCTTTATCCTCTTTTTAGCTGTAAGCTACCAAGATCATCTCACTGGGACTACATAGTAATTACAGTGAGAGGTTTTAATGCCTGAAGCTTCGGGTAAATCATAAACTAAATGTTCACACAAAGTTTCTGCAGACATGTTATATCTGCCAAGCATTTCTCACAACGGATGCAGAATAAAAGCATAAATGACATGTTGGATGTAATGTAGGAGCAAGTTATCTGGAGATTGCATTCTCTCCACACTTTGTAGCTGAATTCAGTTGAAAGATAAGAAAGTGTTTACTCAGCAGTCCAAGTTTAAAGACTGTTTTGTGTCATTAATTCCAGCTCTACTGTGCATTTTGCATAATTTATGTCAAGAGCTCCTCAGTGTTCCTTGTCACTGATGAACAAAGGCTCCTCTGTTGTCTCAGAGAATTCAGGCCTCTACAAACTGCATCCACAGCATTGATTTTTATTGTCGATGTGCTGAGAACTGGGCTGAATAGTAACCGCACTGGAGAACACGGGGAGTTCAGAGCGTGACTCACCGCTGGAATAAACCGACCGGGACTCAACACTAAAAGTGGGAGGAGAAACACTTTGTTTACAATTGGGAGACAAAGTGTGTAAGTTATCAGGTTCCAGATTTTTATTCTTGTTTGTGACGAGCCTCGAAGTGACAAAATTACCACAAGTCCTATGAGCAATGCATTATTGTAAGCAGATAAGTTGGAAAGCTGCATGTTAATTGTTTAATTGTCATTTAATGTGCAGAATAACAATCTGACATGTGATATACTGTTCTTTCTGTAGCTGTTATTTTGTAATATTTGCCGTATGTTTCACCTTATAAACATTTTAAACAGAACACACATTCACCCAGAGTTTACCTTGTGCATCAAAAATATGACTAAGTGGTAATAGCGCCTGACCAAGACCAAAAGATCTAAAACCTGAAAGTGGTGATGCATTGATTGCATTACAAATGCAATCAATGCATTTGTAATCAGTGCAAATGTATTGCATTTGTAGCTGATTACATCAGCATTGATTACATTTGTAATCATTTGCACTGATTACAAGCCTGTAATCAGTGCAATACATTTGCATTGATTACATTAGATCTTAGATCAGATCCGATCTGATCTAAGGTGATCAGATCAGGGAAACAAGCAAAATGTTAGAGATTTTGTGTCAGCTCTGCAATTATATTTTTACCACTTTATTTAAGTAAAAATGCATGCAAATTATGTTAATATGTCATTAAAGTATTTTCTATGAGCTTTATTTCAATTCTCTTGTAGATTAGAGCAAAAGTAATTAAAAGGAAAAACCCCAAAGAACAGAAAGGTCAGAAATTTGGTGATATACCAAACTCAGTGTCAGCATTTGTATCGGCAATACAGGTTTTAGTATCAGATTGATATTAAATTATGCAGTGTGACACACCTACAAATTGAAGAAAAAAAAATTATATATATATATATATATATATATATATATATATATATATATATATATATATATATATATATATATATATATACATACATATATATATATATATATACATACATATATATATATATATATATATATATATATATATATATATATATATATATATATATACATACATATATATATATATATATATATATATAATATATATATATATATATATATATATATATATATATATATACATACATATATATATATATATATAATATACATATATATATATATATATATATATATATATATATATATATATATATATATATATATATATATATATATATATATATATATATATATATATATATATATATATATATATATATATATATATAATTCTGGACGACAAGCAGAACACTGTGCAGTGGAAAACAAACAGTGCTTGATGTTTGTATTTGTTGTGTATTTGTTTTTATTCTTCAGCAGGAACAGGAAGCCAGAGTTTTGTCTGTGTCTTTTAATATATTTGCACGACTTTGTCCGGCTCCGAAAACAAAATTTGAAGTTTGCGGTTGTAATGTCATAAAAAGATTATGAGGTATGAACACTTCTGCAAGGCAGTGAAGTTTCTAAAGCCCCTCTGGTAAGATCCGCTCAGCAGTCTGGAGCAAATTGAAACAATTTTCTTTTTGTTTCATTGAAGTGAAACAAAAAGAAAAAAAAAATAGAATATAACAGAAAGAAAAATAAACGCGGAGTGTGTGTGTGTGTGTGTGTGTGTACGCGCGCGCGCGCGTGTGTGTGTATCCAGGATGTCGTGCGCGATCCAGACGTCCTGAGCAGGAAGGTCTTTCACCTCACTTTCAGAGCCAAACATTCACGTGTAACTCGTGTTTTTACCGGACCGTGGCCACGTGTGCGGGCACAGCCGACCCCGCCCCTTCTGGAGGAGGGTCTTCCACTCCACGGCAGTTCATAAAAGTTTGGTCGGCGTGCATGGCTGTGGGAAAACTGGGAGAACCTCACAGGAGACGGTCGCGTTTAGGTGTGTTCTGTGTAGGGTGTGGATTGGATAAAACATCATCATCATAGTTGTGGAACCGAGTGGAAGACAGCAAAGAGGTGGACAGACAGACAGACTCACTCACTTGATACCACTGAGGAAGAACTGGACTTCATTTGAATCAACATGTAAGTAAAAATAACTGTAACTTTTGATCAGACTGGAGAAAACACCAACCGGAGCTCTGCAGGAGACTCCAGTATCTAGAAGTTGCCTAATTTATCTTTCTTTGAAACCATGTGAGGTTTGAATCTCTTGTCCCATTCATTCAAGATTCATCTCCTCTATTGTGACAAGCTGAAATAAATCCGGTTTTCTCAGTCAGTCTTTCCATCTACAAACTTCAGAGGTCACCTGGACTTATTGCTGGGTTATTTTTACACACGTGCCAGAGTTGTGTGGGTCCTCCTGCCATGCACAAAGTGACAGCCCAGATTTGACTGCTGGACACGAGCTGCAGACTCACGTGGAGCAGGGAAGAAGGTAGAAAGTGGGCAGGGTTCCTCTCCTGCTTCCCGCCACTGCTTGAATCATTCCACTCTGGGTTGGAGCGCCTCCTCCCAGTCTGACGTCCAGTGCCGGGATAGGGTGGGGACTGGGGCAAAGCCGGGTCACAGTGGTGTTCATTCATTCTCCTTCAGCAGTGCACTTCACCAAATATAGAAGAGGTGCTCCTCCCAAAACAGAGGGACTTTTCTTTAAAAG
Source organism: Poeciliopsis prolifica (assembly GCF_027474105.1). Lineage (NCBI taxonomy): Eukaryota > Metazoa > Chordata > Actinopteri > Cyprinodontiformes > Poeciliidae > Poeciliopsis > Poeciliopsis prolifica. The sequence continues at coordinate 13,195,912 of NW_026562378.1, forward strand.
TTCTGCGTCACTTTTATTTCAGTTTTTGTCATGATTGGAAGCCTGATCTTTGCACTACCCCCATGCACCCATGACCCCCCACCCCCTGTTATGTAACAGTGGGTGGTGAAGGAAGTCATTCAGACTTATAATTACAGCCTATTAGTGCCCTTGGTGGTTGGTGGATTCATTAGATGTATTAGGTTGTTCACCTTTTTCTCTATAGAGTTTATCTAAAATATTCTAAAGAAAGACCAGCTTGACTTACAGTGGTCCACTGTAAATCCAGATTAGTCTTTTGACCTAAAAAACTTCTGTTTCAAAAACACCATGGCAGTTTAAGCAGAGACTACATTATTAGTGTTGTGGTTATCTCCTGAAAAGGTGACGGGTATTCACATAGAAAATAGTCTTTGGGGGCAGTGCGCCACCATAAACCCTCCTGTGTGAAACGCATGCCAAGAACAGAGCATGTAAAGTCTTTCCAGTGAGTATTATTAAATATTATAAAAGTAAGACAGTAAAAATATGTATAATTCTGACTGGAAAGTTTTATGTGCTCACTTTTCAGTGCATGCTTCATGCAAGAAGTTTGTTGGTGCTTCCAACCTGTGTGAATAATCGTCAGATTATGTCTAAATAACATCTAATAAGAATTTACTGAATGTGAAAATGGCTGCAAACAAACGTGCAAAATACAGCCATACATCTTGAAAAACAAAAGTAGATCCTCCTGCACAACAAATACCAATGTAGCAAGCGGTTTTTGAATGGTTAGTCAACAGAAAAACACTTTTCTGTGTCTTCCAGCAGCCATTGTGCAGTGCATACAGCAGTAAAAGCAGCTGACCAAATGTGCTGGCGCTGCAATTGGGTTCCCTAGGTGACGTGCTGGGGTTGCTAGGTAATGACGCAGTGCCTGTTGATTGCGAGTCATTAATCGGGAGGTTTTTGAAGCAACCCATTTTCCAGACACCTAAAAACATTAACATATTGCAAAAATAATAATAATTATAAGGTTGTTTTTAAACGCTTGGACTGTTTTGATAAACAGTTGAGACCCAAATGGAAAAATGTGCAAAAAGTGAATTTTGCACCTTTAAATCACAAAACCTATTAACATGCATGAAATCCTATGAATTTTTTTTTTTGACATCCCTTCACCTACTTGTTCTAGTCAGATGTTATATCACATTAGTCAGATATGTCAAATAATTTCCTTTTCATATTAATATCTACCCCTCACTATGCAATAACTGGGAAGCCAAGGCAGCCTGTGGCAGATTTCTTTTGAATTTATTAAGCAAAAACAGTAGGAACCGACAGGAACCCGTTTGCTCTTTACTTGATTACAGTGGAGACATTTACTGCTCCAGTAAGTCGTTCTCAAAAACAGATCCTTGCGCAGGTTTGACCCCCACATAAAGGAAACGCCTCAGGGAGGAGTTGCACTGCCACCTGGTGGCCGGCTGAAACACCGCAGTGGATTAGTCCCCACATGTCCAGCAGATTATGTCCAGGCATGTACCGAGCAGCAGAGAGGAGGGGCGGTGAGTCACTGCCTGCCTGCCTGGTTAAAAGCAGCGCTGCAGTCAGGCTGCTTCTTCACACAGGAGGTGTTAAACAAGGCAGGGAGATGGTGAGTCTGGGCTCTCATTTTCTGTTTGGGACTTGATTTTTTTTTTAAAATTATTATTATTGCTTGTTCGTGTAAGGATTCAACTTTTACATTAAAATAGCTGATCCAAGATGTGTTCATCCTTAAAGAGGTTTTTCGAGAAATTACCCAACTTTCTTAGAGACAGCGGCTTTTAAAATTCACCAGAGATCTGTTGTGTTTTATTTCCAGTGCAGAATCATGGCTCCTCACAAGCCGGTGCTGAGCTCCCAGACGGGGAACCGACGGGCCCGCAGGAACCTGTTCGGCCCTGTGGACCGAGCCCAGCTGCAGGTGGAGTACCAGGCAGCGCTGCGCAAAGACCTGGACGAGGCGTCCAGACGATGGGGCTTTGACTTCAAGTTGGACAGGCCCGTGGAGGGCAGCGACTTCCAGTGGGAGGGCATCCCAGAATGCGGGGTGCCACTGCTCTACAGGCCCTGCGTGCTGGCGCAGGGCCTGAGGCTGACAGGAGGGACAGGAGGGGCAGGAGGGGCAGTTCAGACCAAAGCAGCCAGGCTGGAGAAGGAGAACATCCCTCTGACGCCAGAGAAGTGGAACCTGGAGAAAACGCCGGAGAAGGGAGACAACGCCGCGCTGAAGAGGAAACAGACGAACATCACAGGTTGGTCCTCATCTTATCTGTCAGAGCGAATCACATCGATCGATAAAGATAATTATTGATCAGTTTTTTGTTTGAAATATCCAAATTGCTGCCAAACTGGTGTTTCTGTTTTGTCCAGTTTTCACATCATACTGTTGTTATTTTTTCTTTAAATTTTAAGCAGCTATGAAGGATGCAGGTCACCAGGTTGTTGATAGGTAACCAAAGAGAGAGTGAGTTAGTTGATGCAGCTGATCTTACTAAGCTGCCCTAGAGGGGTTGAGTGGCTCGTTTTTGTTTTTTTTTTCTCTCCCTCTGCCTACATCTCCCAGAATGCTGTTTGGTTCTGGTGGCAGTTCAGAGAACTGTACATCAGATGTATTATTATCTATTGATGTAGATCGTCATTGATTGATTTCCCAGGTGTAGTTTAGTGGGAGATAAATGTAGTCCTTTTTTTTTTTATCCCAACAGATTTCTATCAGGCCAAGAGACGAGTTGTGTGGATGCCGAGGAAATCCGGGGAGTGATGCTCACGGAAACGCTGCCAAAGCTCCCAGGAAACCACACAGGCAGCACCCGACTCAGGACTCACATGTTCCACTGACACATGACCACACAGACTACAACCATGAATCATGTAAACACAAAAAACCCCAGAGGGGACCTCAGCTGCTCGTCAACGCTACAGTATACGGTAATTAGGGTACTGTAAAGGAGGGAGCTGGCTTGTTTTTTCCCTCGCCGGTGGTAAGATGGGGGCATTTGAGCAGAAAAGATTAACAGTAATCCCTGGAATCAGTGGATTTATTCTCATTTGGATCAAGGGCTCGCCAAAGTGCTGACTGACGCTTGCTGAGGTCGTCCATCCCACGGCTCTTTCATAAACCTCAGCTTCGCGGTGACGGTGCCTCTCTACGGAAACAAGAAAACCCGGATGGAGCGATTTGAGACGCCGCCGAGGCTATTGGGTTCAGGAAGAAGCTGAACAGCAGGAGGAAGCACTTTGTCTCCTTTGTTCAAATGCACTGTTGTTTTTTACTGTGTTTTCTACTTCTTGTACTTTGTATGAAAATACTTGAGGAGCTCTGATATCTTCAGCATGCAGAAGCTTTGCTTAGACGCTAAATGACAGAAGTGCTACTCTGCTTTCTTCCATCCAATCGAATGTATGTAAAAGTTGTCATTTAAAAAAAAAAAATCAATGCTGACAATTTAACAGAGTTATTAGCCTCTAGATCTTGTTTATATGTTGTAATCTAACTCAGATTGAGAGATAAAGTTTTATTTAGCATCGTAGCATTAAATTAAAAACATTGCAGTATTGCACATCCAGAGCCTTCACTGTGCCTCGGTATTTTGAAGCTCCATAAAGGACAATCGGAAGAAAGCGTTCCTGGACTCAAATGTATTATTTGCCAAGCTGAAGCACATTTTTATCAAACAAAGCGTGTTTCCTTTCTCTTTTTTTTTTTTTGTCTGACATTTATCTCTGTTCTGGCAAATCCTGCTGCTATGGATAATCTGAACGGGTCGCAGACAAGGGCCTGTAATTCTAATCCTTCACATACTGACAGCTTTGAAATGTCCACCGCTGCAAATCCGAGGCAAAAAACTGCCACACACAATGAATGCACTTCTGTTAGTAGATGCTTCTGCACAAACCTTATAAATATATTGTTTCTGTTAAAGAAAAGCTCCAAAAGTGTCTATTCCTTTATTTATTGAAAGATGATGTTTCCAAGTGTCTATTTAGATTGTCTAATTATGAATTTTCCTAGCTCAAATAAATGTTTCAAATGTTTTTGAATGGCTTTGTCTTTCCTTTTTTTCAGGGGATTTTGTTGTTAATTTACGCCTTTCAAAAGTCCTTTGGTTCAGTTCGACCCGTTATCATCACAAACCTCATGCTGTTTCAATAGAACTTTATCTTCTGGAAAATGATGCATAGTTTTCATTGATTTTTCTTTAGAAAAAGATCTGATATGTGTGGCAGGCACTTCTAGCCCCTCCTCTTCTATTCCTTATGGCTTCAGCTAACAATTATTTTAGTAATCAATTATTCTGACAATTCTGCAGAGGTTTCATTTAACCACTTAGGCTTATTTTATTCAACATCTAAAAACAAAAAAATACAAATCTGCAAACATTCAAGTCCCTTTCTATATGAGAAAATATTTTATTGCCAAAATGCAGTAGCAGTTTGTTTTTGATATTTTTTGCCTGATCATTTGAAGCAATGGATAAAAAAGGTTTTTCATCCTACATGCTTAATGTATATATTTTTGTCCAGTGTTGCTCTGCTGGTGTTATTTCACCAGATGGTCTTTTTCAGAGCCACTGTATTCCAGTTAACAATTAATCCATTACTAAATTAGTTGATGATTATTCAATAAATTGATTAATCAGAATTAATCCAATTAATTGTTTCAGCCCTTCCCACATTAGTAACAAAAAATAGTGGCAGGATGTACAATCTCTTGTCCACAGAAACTCTCCATCTCTATTTATTTATTTAACCAAGAACAGTCAAAAGGTTTCAGATTTTTATGTATCAACTTCCTGTATCAACTTACCCCAAAAACACAGTGAAATGAACTGAAGTTTAAGTTTGTGGACGCCGTTGGTTTGGACTTGGCTGCATTTGCCGTCCTCATCTGTGTGGGATTGCAGCTTAGCAGGAGCTCTCAGGCATATATTTATTCACAAAGGTGCTATAGTGTCATGCAGTATTGAGTTTTTTGTAGGAATTTTTAATTTAAAGGCGAGAGGACCAAGATAGCAAAAGCATTGAAGCCTTCAGTTTCCTTGTACATGGAACAAAAAGTCAAAATGTTCAATGTGACCCATGCTGCCCGACGAACAAAAGTGTCATCACCTAGATTTAGCCAAACAGACAGCGGCCTCCCTCTGGAAAAACAATGTGGTGATTGATCTGTTTCTGCATGTCACATCTATCCTCTCTGATTGATGCAGTAAGCGGCTCATCAGTCCTTCTTCAACAAAGTCAGATTGCTGCTTAAGGCAAACCTCAGAGCATAAAATAACCTTGTGACCTTCATATTTCACCGGCTGAAAGATACAAAATAGCTGAAGGGCCTTTTTACAGCTCAGAGCACTATGAGCCGTCTTTGCCAGAAGAAAAGTACATTCTCATCATTTATAACTACTAGGTTGTGACATGTAAGGCAGAACGTGTTATCTACATTTGAAGGTTAGACCTCCAGTCACAGTAAAAAGAAAGTACACCCTTTTTTACTAACTGGATTTTAAGCATTAGCACATTTTATAAAGTATCCGGATTTAAACAAGTTCCTCAAAGTGTAAAAAACATTTATTTCATTTAATCACAAAAAAAAAAAAAACTCTGAAAAGAAAACACTGAGTACATCCTTGCTTCTTCCAGAGGCTTTCAGAAGCAAAGCAGCCAAGTCTTCCTGATCCACCCTATGAAATGACCATGAGCAGATCTGATCACATTAGTGGTTTCTGATCATTTGCAAATGTGTTAAACAAAGACGACAGCAGCTGCAGCTCCCCAAGAGTTATGAGCCAAGTCATCTTCATTTATAAGATGACCAAAGTGATGAACAAACATCATTTAAAAACAACATGAAGCCATCTCTAGGCTACATGAAGTCTTGAACACATTTCAAATTAAGAAAACATTCAGGAGCGTCTCCAGGTTGAGACTGAGCAACGTGCAGCAAAGTATCTCAGTGAACCAGGATCGAAGTCCTTCACAGCAACATTTGAAAACCAAACACAAATGTTGGTGTTTGGGAGGGCTGATGATCTGCAGTCACACGACCTCTGACCCCTGGAGCCATTTGTCAACTGTGAGCCGTGGGTGTCGTGATGTCAAATGTGAGGCAGGCAATCAGCCCAGACATATTGATCTGAAGCAAAGCTGTGAAGAGCGGTGAGCTGAAACATTAGAGACTCAAAAAGGTTTGAGACAAAAAACAAAAAGAGAGAAATTTAAGTTACTAAAGCTGGTTCCACAAGTTATTGAATTATGGAGGTTTCTTAGGTTTATACCATTTACCTTGATTTATAATAAATAGTAGTGTTGAAACTGTTGGATTCTGAAATTATTTTATTTTATAAAAGGGACAATTAGCAGATCCCAGCAGGTTGACAGAAGAAATTTAAAAGAATTAACATATATATGAGCTATTCTATATAACAGACTTCAATGTATAGCTAAAAGTAGTGTCATTTAAAGTAAAAATGTATAATAAAAATAAAATCGAATCCCATCCGTTAGAAAATATGTAAGAAAAAACATGTCAACTTAAACATTATTCAGGATATGAGTATAATTTTAATCCAGTTGTGTTTTTGTTGGATTAAAAAAACCACAGAATCTGTTCAGAACAAGATTATTGTATTTTTCTGCATGCAAAACTCAAGAATCAACCTCATTAATACATTTTTATTATACCTGTTTTAATCATTTATTTATTTACTTGTTTATCAATCATTCCGAGGTCAGGACCCACAGTGCAGTCTCAGCTTTGAACACCACTAGACAGAGCTCAGCAGGACTTTTAATATTATTCTTAACAGTTATTGATGTAGAAGCCTGGAGTAATTTCAACATATCCAACAACTTACTGTGGAATTGATTTGACATTTTCTGTCCTTTTAAAGAACTCAGAGCAGTGAGAATCTCGTCCCTAAGAGGAAAAAAAGGGCCTGATGCACAAATTAATTACTACTGATTGTAATCGGAAGCAATAGTGTTACTTGAAATATTGAAAGAAGGTCCTTGAAGATGCAACTTACCTGATAAAAATGGCCTCGATGCGCCCTCTACTGGTGACCTGTGTATTGCATCTGAGCCACACCGCTCATTTTGGAAGACATGCATAAAATGTCAAGAAAAAGAAAATACAAATAGGTTTTTATCTTTAAAATGGAGAAGATAAATTGTATCTTATATCTGGACGGATTCAAGCTTCCTGTTTTAGATTTTGGATTAAGAGGATGTTGTTTTATAACCTAAATCTGCTTTAAACTTCTGCACTTCATCTCTGATGTCTCTGCTGTGTTCTTTCATGATGCAAGAAACCGCTGAGGCCTTTAGGGATTAAATTACACACAGACCGACTGATTTAGGTGACTTCAAAAGACATTTGGAGGCACTGGGTTTTATTTAGAGGTTTTAGAGTAAAGAGGGTCAAATAGATAAGCCTGCCACATATCTCAGATTTTTATTCAAAGATTCATTTTTTCTCCATCTAACAATTATGCTACTTTCTATTGGTCTTTCACCCAAAATCCCAGAAAAAAACATTGATGCTTTTGGCTGTGATACATTGGTGTCCAAAGTGCGGTGCAGGGGCCATTTGCCGCCCCTGGAATGAATGTTTTTGGGCTCCGACTTCAGTTTAATAATGACACCAATTTGCTCCCCCAGTGCAGGGGGTTGATGTAGATGATCATTTTCTATTTCTAATTAGGTCAAAATGATCACAAACATATTAAAATGTTCTTACAATAGAAAATGTTAAAAACACCAGGTGTTTGTTTTTAACAAAACACAGCTTTTGCATTCTCTTGCAGGCACAACTTTTAAGCAAAACCTCACTTTGCAAACACTCTGCTTTTGATTTATTGGTCAAACTTGGATGAATACAGGTGTCAAAGGAAGAGCAACTTAAATCTTAATTTTATTGCTCAGAATTGGCTAAATTTTGTTCTTTTTTTTCTATCAATACCTTAAAAAATTTGCAACATTTCTCTCTCTCTGGTCTGCCTAAAAATGAATTTAAATGAACTCTGATGCGGTTCGAATGCTGTGTGAACGCCAAGTGGACCAGACACCACTCCAAAAGCAGGAAGTGAACTACAGCGCAAGGCATTCTGGGTAAATACAACCAAAGAAAACGAGGAGTCTCACAGCAGCTGGAGAAATGACTAGTTGTCTTTTACCGAAGTCAAAAGAGAAATCCTGCAACCGCTAAAATCTGAAGCCTCTCCATTTTTGTTGAGATTTTGTGAAGAAGGAAGTTGCGCTCATGTCTTCTTCGGAGGTTTTCGTGTCGTTTCCTTCGGTGGCTCTTGGTGCAGCGCCACCACAGACCAAAGGGGTGAACAGGCTTTTCAGTTAGTGTTTGTCTGTTTGTTTGTTTTTTGCATGTTTGGCAGCGCAGCGTGAAAGCGAAACGCGCCAGCTGAAAATGTAACAAATGCCGCAAAGCCAGTTATTATGACTTGACGACAAAAAGCCTGGACGTCTCTACTCTGACGCGACAAACTGGGAAAGGGCGTGAGAAACATTTGTCGATGTTGTTCGGGAGACTTGGCTTTTGCTGCTCTCCGGTTAGTGATGACAGCTTGGTTTCCTCCGCGCTGACACGCCGACCTGCACAGAAACATCAAGAAGTTGGGCGGGTGAAACTTCACCAAGCTGCGCGTCATTCATTCCCACAGCCTCCTGTTGTGACACCAAATCCTCCAGTCTTTGGCGGAGACAAGGGAGTCACCGCTGTGTGCTTTGGCAGCACATCCAGCTGTGTGTGTGTGTGTGTGTGTGTGTGTGTGTGTGTGTCTACCGAGGGTTTAAAGGCGGCTGTAGTGCGCTCCCTCCCTTCCCCTCTCTGGCCTCCGCCGCACAGGAGCACCTGCACGCCTGCGCTGAGCTCTCCCATCCCATCCCCCCTCCCCGCCCAGATTCATCTCCATCCATCTGTCCCCGAGCTCCCACATCCATTACAGGGCAGCACGGCTACAGCATTTGCATGTGGACCGAAGCGGAGGTGCAGAGGGAAGCGGGGCAGAGGGAGGCGGAGGAAAACCTCTGAGGGGAGAGAAAGGGAGGAAAACAGATCAGAGCGAGGGAGAGGGAGGCAGCAGATATCGACGGCTGCAACAATGGAGCTGTAGGATCCGGAGAGGTGGTAGTCCGCCTGAAAGCGGCTGGAGAGAAGGGGGTGAAGATACTACATTTGAGGTGGGGGCTGGGGGGGTGAGGAAGGAGGGAGGAAGAGGATGGGCCTGGAAGACAGCCTTGCAATGGCACTGCAAAAATTGGATTAAAGCAGTATGGTAACGTTTCTGATTTAATTTATCGCTGTGCTGCTTGTGTGTCGCCGTCCCCTCGCGTGTCCACGCCGTGTCTCCAGAGGGCTCGGGCATGCCCCGTCCCTCATGTCTTCTTCTGCGCTTCAGACGGCTGCCATCACAACCCTCATCATCACCAGCAGCATCCCTCATCCACCCATCCATCCCTCATCCACCCATCCATCCCTCATCCACCCATCCATCCCTCGCTCTCGATGCATTTTAGATGCTTTGCTCTGGTCTGTTGCCTGTTTACACCCAGACGGCAGCCCCTCCACCTCCTACTACACTGGCTTGGCTGCTGCAGAAGCATCTCACTCTCTCAGTGAAGATCAGGACATGATTAATCACCCGGGAGTCCAGTCATCTGTTATTCTCCCCGGTGCTGCTGTGAGATTGCAACCCAGATTCAAGGAAGAGAAAACACCGGCCGCCTTGCTGAGCTCCAGCCGCAGAGCACAGGAAGCTAAGATAGATAAACCAAAGGCATTAGAAATATCAAAGCAGCGCACCGAGATGTTTGCAGCTTCTGATTAGTGTTGTGACACAATAACTGAGCTGCAGATCGCCGCTATATAGAAACCTGAGCTGGGATCAATGATTAGTTGATTATTTATTTGGATTATTTCCTCACACGTTAAATAAGAAATGCCTTCAGGTTTGTGTCTGCATGATCCAGAACTTATCCAGGGCTCTGAAAGAGCATCTGCCTTCCCCACAAATGTCTGCTGCTTCCACAAACATTTCACTGTCAGACAAAAAACAACGACAAAGTGCTGTTTTGGGACAAAAAACCTACACTCTTAACTAGAAAAGTAACTTTTTTCACTTCTGATACCGACAGAGATGTCTGAGGTTTAGCGTCGGTCGATAACAATCTGACAGGAAAACCGCTGAATTGACTCACAATATTTATTTCTTTTAAACACAAACATAAATGTATGAAATTATAAACGTACCTGATAACTCAGCTCCACTACAGCATAAATGTTGTATTGGTCAACATTTAAAGACAACTTTAATTTGTTCCGTCATTGTCTTTAGGAGTGAAACGGCCAATGTCATTCTCAAGTTTACTGAGGCTCTCAGGAAACAAAAACGAAACGTTGACAACCTCAGTCGAACATGTAAAAAGTATATTTAGTATTAGAAATGCTAAATACAGCTGAAGGGTTTCTATATTTTATGTTTTCTCCTACATATTATGTTGTTTCTAAGTTATTTAAGTGCCCAGAGGTCTGCATTATTATTATTATTATTGTTTTCAATATAGCATTATATTACATTAAAATACATAATAAAGGATGACATCGCTCAGAGCACAAAGAATAAAAATAGACTGATTAGATCTACCTTACAGATGAGGAACAGGAAGGAAATGGTAAATATCTGGATGTTTTTGATGAAAGCTGCATCTTTGCATTATTTTTGTTTCGCTGCTGTTTTTGCCTTGAAATTTTAATGCATAATTAACGGCCATGGAGGCCATTTTTACTCAGTTTCGTTCTTCTTGTTGAATCATGAACTCTGACCTTAACCAAGAAATATCAAGTGGGATCTGCAGCCTGAGCTCTTTTGTGATTTGGTGGATGTGCTCTTGGAGTAATTTTTGGTTGGCCAGCATCTTCTGAGACGTTCGCCATGTTTTCCGTTTCCTCCATACGTGGAAACATTTTTCACTGGTTCCCTTAAAGTCCCGAAGCCTTGAAAATGGTTTTGTTACCTTCACCAGTGAGTTTGCTTGTCATCTGTTCTTCCATTTCTTTAGATTATGAATGATTTGTTGCTTTTTAATACCTCTGTTATCAGACAGGCTCTGTTTAAGTGGCTTCTTGATTCTGCAGAACCGGGTGTTGCTAATGAAACGGATCCAAAACATTGGTTAATTGAAGTAAATTCATAATTTATTAAAGTTAATAACTACTTCATTCACATAGAATCTGTTTGGTTTGGATGTATACCAAACCAAACATAAACGTAGTCTTACATAAATATGTAAGATTAAAGGGGAACACCTTTAATCTGCACAGTATTGTCTGGCATGCAGCTGCATGTTTTTAAATGCACATTGTTGCACATTTAAAAAAACAAAAATAACAGCCTCACCTTTGCTTCAGGTTCAGAGTGTGTGCTGAGAGGAAAGCAGTTCAGTTAAGTTTCATCTAATTAATGCATAATAGCCGCTCTGTGAACTTCCTGATCCCTCCACCAAATCAATTATAGCTGCACAGCAGGGGGTCAGAAATAAACTGATTTCAGGAGCTCAGGGATTTTACTCTGGCCTAAAAATGAGTCTTTCTTAATGAGACCAGTCATCTCAACTAAAAATGTTGCTTTCATCCTGTTGTAGTTATGATTATCATACAATGAAGCATGTCTTTATTTGAATAGTTTTAATCAAGCATAAGAAAAACTCTATTTTATGCTTTTCTTTTCTCTGGTAGATAAATTAAATTCGTATGTTTTTTAATGCAAACAAAATAAATAAAAAGACATTTTATTCAGATTTTCAGCCGTGCAGAGCGACCTAAATAAACCTGCGTCTCCATATCTGGGCTCCTTCTGAAGCAGGCTGGAGTGAATCGTTACATATTTTATTGGCAGGTTGGAATCCGTCAGGTTTAATTTAGAGGATCTCGATTTGGGTTTCGTGCAAAAAGCTTTCAGCTCTCAGGGATCGTCAGGTCATCTGGCACAACCCGGCTCGTCTGAGGCCTGTTGATGGTAAAAACATTTAGATTTTTACTCTTGCATTCAGACTTAATGGGTTTTCAGGTGGATTTAGGAGAAAAGAACATGTCGCTTCATGCAAACCTTTACTCCAAGACACCATCATTATTGATACAATAATTATGAATCACTGCTCCTCGTCCTGCATGGTTTGTTACAGTATCAAACCTCTTGATTATCCTCTGACTCCAGAGTCAGAGCTGAGCAGCCGTTAACTTGTGGACACTGTTCATAAAATTTGATCAGGTCCTGAGTGATTTAAGGGTTTGTATTAACATTAACGTCCCAATCTGGTACTTCATTTAAAAATCAATGCCTCCACACACGCGCTTGAAAATCTTTAAAGTGCAGATCTGCCCGTTAGTGTTGTAATTCATTCACTCACGATTGATGTTCTGGACGCTACAGTGTCCATTTATCTTGACAGCAACTGATGTTTTGTCCAAACAGCTTTTCATTTCATTTCTGCAGTGAAATTATTTGTCTTTTTTTGTCACACCTAATAACAGGTTGTTTTTTTTAAATCGACTCTGGTTGGCAAAATTGTTTGAATTCATCCTCATTTGAGGGTTTTCAAACCATCTAAAAAAATCTCAGCAGTACAGACTTTGACTAGGCCTCAACAAAACCTACATTTTGTGCAATTGGTGCCGTTCAGACGTGAACTTTCTAGCGGGCTTTAGATTGTTTCCTGATCTTGAGCTTCAGAGCAGGAACTCAGGATTGTTCAGTCAGGATCAGGTCATCCAAAGAAACACAGCAGACCAGATCATCACACTGCAAAAACACAACGTCTTCCCAAATACTTTTGTTCTAATTTATAGTGAAAATTTCTTGCTATAATTGCAGTAAGACAAACCTAACTTAAGAGCAGCATTTGGGAAAGATATAGTAGTTTGTTTTAAGTCAATAACAACCTAATACTGATGAAAAAATAATAGCTCCACTGGCAGATTATTAAGCTTTCATCATGGACAAAATGTCTTATTACCGGTGAAATAATCTTCCAGCAGAACGTCGACTTTTTCATTAATACAAAAGGCTTTATTTACGTAAAACAATCCCTTATATCTTGCTGAAAGTTTTCTAGTTTTGTCTTATTTCAAGCATGCTAGAAAATAGCTTTGAGTTAAACTGCTTGTTGATGCTGTTTTTCTGAAATGCTGCATTAGAAAAAGACGCACATCTTCTTTAAAATACTTTTTTTTTTTCTTATCAGCCCACAAAATATTTTCAAAACAACCTTACTGATGACCAGAAGATCTTTGGGAAAATGTGAGGCAGTGTTTCTTTTTGCTCAGAGTGCCAGTCTCTTTCTGTGATGCACTGGACATGAGAGTGATTTTGGTCATTATTTGGAGCTTCACCACGATTCCATGCTTTCTTCACTTGTCGTTCCTTAGACTTCGTGGCGTCATGCAGGTTCTGTTTCAGTATTTTCTTAGCTCTACAGATGTGGCAGTAATCACACTGAAGTGTGGGACGTGACCTGAGCATGATGATGGGTTGAGTCACGGCTAATTCATGGTTTTCCTGGGAGACCATTGTACTTCCAGCAGCTTTTTGTACCCTGAGTGAATGAAGTCGTCGTTTGAAGCTGCCGTTTGTAAAACGTCAGATTGTTTTTGCCTGACATTAAGATTTATTTGCTTTTTTTTTTCAAAGTGTTTGCACAGCCTTTGACAGTTTTGTGAGTCTTCAACATGAAATAAAAATGGACTCGGAGGAAGACATGAAATCTTAATAAATGGCTCCATCCTGATCCACGCAGCAACCTGACTTACATGCACTCGAGTTCTTGTTTTTCCAATTTTGAAGAGCGGGTAAGACTAATCGACTTTTGTGTCACGGCATAATTATACCCCCATGAAACAACAAGACAGATATTTTTAATGAAAAGTTCCTACAAGTCGGACGTCCCTAAAACAGAAAAGTTACATTTGTTGAACTTTTTGATTTGCTTTACTGCGAGACCAAAAATGCACTTAATCCTCTTCATAAGTTAAATTGAAAATTTTGAGATTTTGCAGCTGCAGTAAAATATTTTTTCTGTAGGATTTTTTCCACTTACATAAAGCAAAATTAGTAGGATGATGTAGTTTAATCTTTCTTCTTCATTTTTTTTATTTAACCTACAAATGCATAATCTGTCTCCAGAATATCACAGACATGTTTGGATGTTCATTTGCAAACTTCATCTCCATGATCATTTGATCATATTTCTGCACATTTCTGCATAGATATTTCTTATTAACTGACTTCTTTGGCTTTGAATTAGCTACTTCCAGAGATTTTTTTTTGGTTTTTCAGCCCTCAGCTTGACCTCCATTATTCCTGTTAACTGTCATTTCTTAATTAAATTTCAAATGGGTCCACTTTATGTTTACGGGTATCATTTATTTTAATTCTCAGAAGGCTTGGCAGCTCTGTAGAGGAGCCAGTTTCTGCTGAGTTATGGAACTTGTGCAACAAAGTGACCATAAATCCAGTGATGACAATCAATAGGCCTAATAAGATTAGCACAGCAGACGTCAAGTTATCTGAAATCTCACCTACTGTAATAAATGTGTCTTGCTTCCCAGAATACGAGTCGTTACTTCATCAAGACCAGCATATTCTGGCCGGAAGAGCAGAAATTTAATGATTTTTATGTGCAAGTCATTAAATAGAGAGGGATGAGGTGTTTGAAGTGTCACTGTGATAAAAAAAATCAGTAGATTTTAGTGAACAAATGAACTGAAACCCGTATCTACAGCCTCTGCTTCTGTCCCCACAGCTGGACAAGAGTGAGGTGGCCACCTTAGGTCTACCCCCCACCTCCAGCCATGGTGGCTCTGACAGCAACATCAGCACGGACGGATCGGCGGCGGCGGCCGGGGCGGCAGGGGGCGCGGAGGCCGCGAGCGCCGGCGAGCCCCAGCGGACGCGTGTCGCTCTGGAGCATCTCCAGCAGAAGATCCTGAAGGTCACAGAGCAGATCCGCGTGGAGCAGGAGGCGCGCGACGACAACGTGGCCGAATACCTGAAGCTGGCCCACAACGCGGACAAACAGCAGGCGTCCAGGATCAAGCAGGTGTTTGAGAAGAAGAACCAGAAGTCGGCGCAGACCATCGCACATCTGCACAAGAAGCTGGAGCACTATCACAAGAAGCTAAAGGAGATCGAGCAGGTACATGGCTCTGGTCCGACGATGGCGCTGCTCGCTTTAGGTCCTCACTGGCATTAACTCAAGACAATATTTGTGAGGACACACATGCCCAAATATGCATTCTGTGAAAAAAATCAGGACGTCCTACAACAACTTGTATGTGGGTCAAGTAATATAAATAGATAAAATAAAACACCTTTTTAATTATTCGGAAAGATTTAAAGGGGCAATATTGTGTATTTTTCAGGCAAATAGTTAAATGTTGAAGAACAATAAAGTACTTATGTTACCTTAAATTGTTATAAAATTGCTGTATATATGAAAAATGACTTAAGTGAATTTTGACTTTGCAATTTAATGCCTTGAAATTAGACCACTGTCACTTTAAGAAGCTCCCACTCTTTCTGAATCTCAGCCTTCAGCATGTCATCACAATGTTTCTTAACAGGTTTTACCAGCAGTATTTTGACAAGTAGCTTGTATAATGAATTGTATAATGAACTCAGTTCCAGCTGGTGTTTGCTAATTGCTGCTGGCTAGTCTGAAGGAGCTAAGAAGTGGAGCTGCATGGGAGGGCTGCTCTGTCATCCCTCTTTAAACCTGAGTGTTGTAATGAGTCAAGATATCAGAGAAAAGATTTCTCTTGTCTTCCCTCTATGCAGAATGGACCGGCCCGGCAGCCCAAGGATGTCCTCCGGGACATGCAGCAGGGGTTAAAGGACGTGGGGGCCAACGTTCGAGCTGGAATAAGCGGGTTTGGAGGCGGAGTAGTGGAGGGGGTCAAAGGTGGCGTCTCGGCCCTCACTCACACGGCCGTGGTGTCAAAGCCGAGAGAGTTCGCCAGCCTGATCAGAAACAAGTTTGGCAGTGCGGACAATATCGCTCACCTGAAGGACACGCTGGAGGACGGAGTCGGGGGAAACTCCGAGGACGCCCCGACACCCCGAGCTCTCAGCGGCAGCGCCACTTTGGTGTCCAGCCCCAAGTACGGCAGCGACGACGAGTGCTCCAGTGCCACATCGGGCTCCGGAGCGGGCAGCAACTCTGGTGGCGCCGGAGTGGGAGGAGTGGGGATGCTGGGTCCGACGATGGGGAGCCCCCGACTGGACGGACACCACCACCACCACCATCACATGCACAGCTCATGGGACTCCCTTCTGGAGGGGCTGCAGGAGATCAAGGCCAGCCAGACGCACATGGAGGACGCCATCGAGGACATGAAGGGCCAGCTGCAGAGTGACTACTCCTACATGACGCAGTGTCTGCAGGAAGAGAGATACAGGTAGAAACAAACTCCATGTTCCTACTGGCCCTATGGCAGGCCGTTTTAACACAAAATCAGCTTCACCACACTTCAATTCCAAATATCTGACGTATTAGCAAATGAAGATATCTCTAATTATACTTTAACTAGACAAAAGAACTTTTTGAGATATCTCTAATTTCATTCTGAAAAATATAAATGACACCATGAATTTCTATTGAAGCGTCTCTCTATCTGAAACACATATTTTATATATCAACAATTAAATTATGACTAAAGTAAATTAAAAAAATGCACTTTTTGTTCTCACTGGTCATAATTACAATTTAAGATTTCTTGAACCATGATATCTTAAATATTCTTATTTACTTTCATTTATTTAGGGTAAACATACTTACAGGTTTGGCTAGGGCAAAAATTGCAGATATCTGGATCTGCACTTTTGACTTTCAAAATTAATTTTAAGATATCTCCAAATCAATTAGACATGTCTTTAATTAGACTGCTTTTCTATTTCAGATATCTTGAATTAACGTTCTGACTCGTCAAAACATCACAGATTTATGTAGCATTTTATATTTCCATAAAAAAATGGGAAAAAAAAGATTTTTGAAACTGCACCATTTTCAGTCATTTGAAAAGTTTGTAAGAAGCCCAATTTTTAATAGCGATATCTAAAAACGTAATCTTTAAGGCTACCCTTACATTTAATGTCTTGAATTGTAATTAGGAAGGACTTCAAATGATGAATCTAGTCTCTTCAATAATGTAATTGAAGATATTTTGGATTATTCTTCTTCCTCCTAGTCAAAATATGAATGCAGATCATTTAAATTATCATTCAGGATGATCAAATGTAATTGTGTCCAGTTGAAATGCATTTTTAGATGTCTAGGATGAAATTACAGATAATTGCATTTTATGTTAAAATGGCCTGCCGTAAACCTCACAAAGCTATCAGGAAACAGATGACCCAATCATAAACCAAACGGCCTCCCCAATCTTTTTGCAGATTATGGGCATCTTTTAAAAACCAGCCACTCTGTCGTGCTCTGAGACTCAGACATGAATGTTTCTGTGTGAGAGCGGCGCAGAGCGAGCAGGACACTTGCTGAGGGTCTATTTTCAGCTCAAGATTAATACGTCTTCTGTTGTCCAGTGAGTTATTACTGCAGGGATTAGGAGATCAAAATAGAAATAAACATCAGTGTTTATTGTCATTGGAATAAAAGGAAATGTCAAAGGTCACTCTGAGATTAAAAAAACAATGCAACACACACATTACTGTGGGTAGACGTCCTGACGGAGCGTTTTGCTCTGTTCTGTTCTGTTCTGGTGGGTTGGGTTGGGTTGTATGTCCAGGTTTGAGAGACTTGAGGAGCAGCTGAACGATCTAACAGAGCTGCACCAGAATGAGATGACCAACCTGAAACAGGAACTGGCCAGCATGGAGGAAAAGGTCGCCTACCAGTCCTATGAGAGAGCCAGAGACATTCAGGTAAACACTGACCCGACTGCTGCAGATTTATTTACACTCTTACTCTCTTAGTCACTTATCAACTTGATGATTGACTTTCTTACCTGATCATTTACTTATTTACGTTTCTACTATTTACCTTTTCGACTTACAGTTAATTATTTACTGACCTGCCTTCATAATTATTGATGTCCTGATCGACTTACGACCAGAAGCATTTCATTCACTTCTTTTCCTCACTTACTTAAATATTTATTTTCTTTCATATCATTCACTTATGTACATGTGTGTGTATTTGCTACTTTGTAGACATTTCATAACTTAGAGTATTTATTTACAATATAATTATTTACTCACTTACAAATGCATTGTTTCACTGACTACATATTTATTTACTTACCTATTCACTTATTACTTACTCAGTAAATTACTTATTAACTTTTGTCAACCTGCACAAACTTCAATTGCTTCCTTTCTCACCAGGTAGCGCATTTGTATACATATTTAATTACTAACATATTTACCCACCTATTTAGTTACTTAGCTTATTAATTATTTAGGTTTTACTAGCATCCTCACTTAATAATTTATATGTTAACAATAGTAAGTATATTTTTTTACAGACTTACTTCTGTGCTTATTTGCTAACTCAACTAATGAATCCACTTTGCACCTTATGATTTATTTATTTAAGTGCGAGTTTTGTTTCATTTACCAGTTGGGTTATTAAGACACTTGAATGATTAATCATGCATACTTGTAATGTCAGCAAATTCATTCAGAATGTTTTATCTTAATGGTTTGTTGGGTGAGGAGGAAGTTTTGCATCTGCTTCACTTCTTCCTCTCTGAAGATAAAACCTGAATCTTTTCTTTGTGCTGCACTTTTTTGATGATCCAGCAACTTTAAATGGATTTGACTGGAAATTGATGAATAAATGATCATCTGTAGGAAGGGCGTTAAGGTTCAATTTACATAGAAACCGTAACATTTTGCTGCCATTGTTGTTGGAGTCTCTCAAGCTTTATGAAACTTTTCTGAGATGTGAAATACTCCACAGATGTGAAAGTCCGCATGCCCAGAAGGAACGGCTTCAAGATTTACTCTGCGTGGGAAGACAACAAAAACAACAGTCATTGTGCTACTAAACATGTCCAGCTTAGCACATTTCTGATAATGAATACATGACGATCTGAAATCGCAGCGCCATTTAGTGGCCTGGCATGACAACTACAGCTAACCAGCGGTCTCTCTTTTTGAAATTTGATTAAATTATGAACCGTTGAGGTTCAGGGTAGGGAAAAAGAAACCATGATGGGTTTAAGACGAGCACATAACAGTAAGACAAAGAAAGGAAACGGAGCCAGTTTTAAAACAAATGTAGATATACTGGCAAATATTTCTCTGAGGAGCAATAAAGTCTAAAACTGATTAAAAAATCAAAACAAGTGGTAGAACCTCTCCAATTATAGCACTATATAATAATTTTAGCGAGCAATAAAACAAGATTTACCACATCAGATATTTGCTATCAAGGTCTATTTTTTGTGGACATTTGTTAAAATCCCACCATCAAAGATGACAAAAGGGAAAATCAGCATGTTTGAAGTAAAAAATGATCATTCACAGTGACACTGGCTCACCTGGTTGTTTTCTGGGCCTGTGTTGTGCAGGAAGCCGTGGAGTCGTGCTTGACCCGCATCACCAAGCTGGAGCTGCAGCAGCAGCAGCAGCAGGTGGTGCAGCTGGAGGGGGTGGAGAACGCCAACGCCCGGGCTCTGCTGGGGAAGCTCATCAACGTCATCCTGGCCCTCATGGCGGTGCTCCTGGTCTTCGTCTCCACTTTGGCCAACTTCATCACCCCGCTGATGAAGACCCGAGCGCGCGTGGCCGCCACCGTCCTGCTGGCCTTGCTGCTGTTCATCCTGTGGAAGCAGTGGGATTTTGTGGAGTTGTGGTTGTTGCCCAGCTAGACCTGGATTTAAAGGAAGGACGGGAGCAAGGAGACACAAAGAAGCTTCATCAGAAAGAGGCGGAGAGAAACTTAATGGACTTGGTACATTTGAGGAAGAACTGTACTGCTCTCCAGTTGAATAAAGACGCCGCCTGACTCCATCCAAGTCTTCAGGTGTGGATGATAGACCATCAGTTTCATTGCTATCACCAAAAAAAAAAAAGTTTCCTGCAAGAAATCTGATTTTCTAACTATTTAAGAGACACAAAAGATCAACTTGCGCCTACTGTAAATCTTCATGTTGAAGCTGCAGCATATGTTTGAAACCAAAATGTTTTTTTTCCACGAATGTCATGTGCTCTCATGCATGTTCTCACATGTGCACTCAGATGCATCCAGCTGGCATGAGTTGGCATCTCATCAATGACGAATAAATGTCTTTTCTGCCATTTCTGTTGTCGGAAACTAAAGTGCAGACATGTCGTTTCTCCACTCAAGTCATTCTTGTGTTTTTCTTTCACATCCTGTTCTGGTGTTACTGCAGTGCTATTGGGCTCGTTTTCGGTGGGGGGGAGGGTCACAGCTGAACCTGCTAAAACTCACAACACTGAGTGAAATAACTGATTCTGTACACAAATACTAATAGTGAAGACCTAAAGCGACCCACAGTGTCAAATTACCTGGCATGTCAACGTTTATATCCAGTTTGCAAAAACAAATGTTTTATTAAACTGTGTAAGAAATAAATGATTTCATATATGAGACTATGCTTGATACATTTTTACTGTACAGAGAGGCTGTTTAAACACAAACTAATGGCTTCTTTTTTTTCACAAATTTGCTACTGAGCTCAAATATCCACTCACCCAGTCCAGATGCAGAGGATCTCTGAACCAAACTCATGATGTGCATCTTCCAGGCAAAACTTATAAGCCTGGAAATACATGAAACACTGACCGAAATCTTTAGTTTTCACAATAATTCTGATTATCCTTCTTTGACAGCAAGCCAATCGCAGACTGACAATAATCTTAAAATCCCTAAATCATGTCCTGTTTTTATAAATCATGTCTTTTCTGTTCCTGGTGCACGAGAAATGTTTTTCACAGGATTAACTAATACAGTAAAAGTGAAAAAAAAAGAAAAAAGAAGCAAGTTCACCCACCTTCAACTTCTGCATGAGGATGAAGTAAAAACCATCTGGTCTTTCTGATTTTGAACAAACTCAAAGTGCAATACATCAACAAAAGGTCATTTTGTTGATGTATTCATAGGATCTGATCTTAGTTTTGATGAGGAAAAGATCCGATTTCTCAGCATTTGATTGAATTTGTTCACAGATCAGAACTTCACTGGTTCTGATCAGGCACCTCCACCTTTCGACGCGGCTTCAGTCCTGTGCTCCTGCATCGGATGGCTGAATTATCTCCTCAACAAGCAGCCAGCAGTCCTGCTGATGACCTAATTGAGTGATTCAGATACGCCGGAAGCAAAAACATCACCCACATTCAAACTACCAAATCTGCTAAAAACAAAAAGAAAGGGGGAAAAAAACCCAGAAAGATTCAGATGTGTTTGTTGTCTTTTTAATAATTACTGTCAGGCAAAACCCTTACGAACAATACATTTATGACAGGTATTCTTACAGTACAAGACAGAACTCAAGGAGATCAGAGCCAGTGGCATGGCCACAACTGACCGCTATCAAGTAAGACATTCATCGTCATTTAGATTGTTCCAACTTTCACAGAGTTCACAAATGTGTTTTGCATTTGACTCGTATCAAACACAAGAGTTTTCTTGATTACCTAGCAAATTCTAAAGACCTCGATAGAAACAGCAGAGTAGAAAAAAACAAAACAAACACAAAGAACAAAACCTTGGATAACAAGCAGAGGAATTCCTGATTTTATTTCAACTTCTTGTTAAGATGAACGATGTACAATATATTGCTTTCAGGTGCACGACTTTAAAACGGGTATACCTCCCCAAGAAACACATTCTTCAGATTCACCTTCCTCTGCCATTTTTTTTTCTTATTATTATTATTTGTTTCTCATCTGCCAGCAGGTTAGACAGAGGTGCAGCGGTCAAACCGTTAAACCGCAGGAGGAGCTGCTTCTTAAAGGAATAAACGAGCCAAACGTACAGTAGGACCAGCAGCTCCTCCAGAGAATTGCAGCTTCCCTTCATTCATCATCATTCGTTGGAAACTCAGTTTATTCGCCTCTTTTCATGGAGTTAAAACAGAAGGACCAAAAAAAAAAAAAAAACTATTCATGTTCTCTGAGAGTCTTGAGCCTAAGACACAGTATCCAGTCACAGCGTACATTGGAGGAGAGGAAAAATAAAAAAAAAATAAAAATACAAATGACACACGGTGAGTATTAAAAGCTTCATATTTGATATTACACAATAATTAAAAAAGTTGAACAGGAGGCAGCACGGAGTTTGGACCGATCACATATTTAGTGCTGAGAGATCAAACGTGACACTAAAATGTGAAAACAAAAGAAGCGTTTCGAACTCCAGAGTCCGTGTTGCCCGTGAATGTAAAATGCTGTCTCAGTGGAGCGACTGGACGTTTCCAGCCTCAATGTGGTGTGAAAACATGGACACACATGTTGGGTGTTCAGCAG
The DNA here is from genome assembly GCF_027474105.1 of Poeciliopsis prolifica. Classification (NCBI taxonomy): domain Eukaryota; kingdom Metazoa; phylum Chordata; class Actinopteri; order Cyprinodontiformes; family Poeciliidae; genus Poeciliopsis; species Poeciliopsis prolifica. The sequence goes on from NW_026562378.1 coordinate 13,218,435, forward strand.
GACAGGACCTGCTCCCACAGTCTTCAGGCCATGAAGTAAAAAGTTCGACCTGCAGGCCGAAAAACCTGCAGCCTCATTTATGAAAAGGTTTCTCCGTCTAACAGACATTATCCTGCCTTCTAAACATTAATAAAGTTTGCCTTCTATTAGACATGGCAAAAGTTACCCACCACCTCCATCGGTTTCATCTCCAACCACAGACGCATCTCAACAAATTAGAACCTTGGAAGGTCGAATTTAGTCAGTAGTTCAATACAAAACTCCCACCGTACAGATACATTACATGGAGTGATATACTCCACGTGTTTATTCCTGTTAATGTGACGAATCCAACTTGCAGTTAATGAAAACCCAAAATATAGTTTCTCAGAGCTTTAAAATATTACGTAAGACGGATAAAAATGAACGCAAACGTGATTTTATGGATGATTATCCAGTAGACAGCAGGGGCGCGCAATATAGAGTTAAAGTTTTATCATTATACTTTGTGATACTATCATGATGACAATAAAAGTAACAAACCAAACTATTTATTACTTCTTTTTAAGGTTATTGTATAAACTGCAACTGCATGACATAGCAAAATACAAGTACTCTTTTAAAACATGAAATGAAAAAGTCTGATTAGAGATGCTAACCTGTGCACAGAAACTGCATTTAATTATATTTAAATTTATTTGACAGTCATTGATACTTTCATTGAACAAACAGTTCAATGAAACTGTGTCATTGAACTGTAGTGGTAGTAAATTAGAAATTATTGTGACAGTAAGAAATTATGATAAATGATAAATACGATAAATGCAGCAAACAGTCATAGAAATTTCCCATTATTAAAATCACCTGAAGAATGTTTCCAGGATTAAAAAATTAATGTCCCAACAAGACAAAAAGACACTCAATGCAACTTCAGTTGCATCGATTATTACAATAGTGTGTTTACAGGTTTCAGCTGATCCAGGAAGCTGCTGCTGACTAAAACCAGGAAGATGGAGAAAATCACCCCACATCTAAAATCCTGTACTCAGATTTTAAAATGCTGCTAGTTTATAAACCACTGAACGTCTTAGCACCAAAACACCTTACAGATCTGTTGTTGTTGTACCAGTCTTCTGGTTCTGATCTGCTCTGCATCAACAGAACCAGAACCAAACATGGCAAAGCAGCTTCAACAAACATCCAGAAAACTGCAAAACAGATGAAACACTGAGTTTCTTTAAATCAAGATTAGAAATCGACCTGCTTAGTGTTGCCTTTGTTTCATAATAAGAGATACATTTCTGCTCTGGATTACAACTGTTTTTATTTTCAAATTGCCAATGTAATGTAAAGTTTCTTTTTTATGTTGTTTTTTATCGTGTAAAGCATTCATGAACTGCGTAAAATATAACATATAAATAAACTTGACTTAATTGATCTTACGTAATATATATATTTTTTTGAGAAACTAGCTTTAGGTTTCGAAACAGCTTTAATTCAAAATCATGAAAATAAACTGAATATAACTCTGTAATGAATCTAAATACGACAAGAGTTTCTCCCCTTTGAATTGAACTACTGACAGAAATTACGTTTCCGATGATATTCTAAGTTCCTGACATGCATTCGTACGGCCGGCTTCCCCTTTGCCCTCGTTACCGTCTCGTTTGGCAAACCCTTTCAAAGTGACATCAGGGAACGCTTCAGACACCATCGCCTCAAATGCAGCCCTAAGTACAAGTCACAGCGAGAGAGGTACCTAGGCAGACCTCTGGGTATAGAAGAGAATATAGGCCTGAGTGTTGCACACTTCCTCCACGCTGCAGACCTTCATCTCAGAGTCATTACAGTGGACCCAGAAACCTGAAGAACACAAGACAAAAAGGTAAACACCAATCCCGACGGGACGGGAGTGGGACATGAAAACGAGCGTTTTCCCACCTCCTTCTGTGTTGTAGCAGTATGCGGTGTAGTGCCCTGAGCCGAAGCCTTTACCATGATGCATGACCACAGCAGACAGATCGTAGGTGTAGCCTCCTCTGTGGACAGAGTGACCTGAGTCTGTGCAGCAGTAAGGTTTGATGTTCAGAACCTGGTCAAAGGCCACATGGACGCCGATTTTCTCCCTGTGGTTCCGGCCCGACCATCTGCCACAGGGAAGGGTTGGCGTTAAAAACAACAACACGCATCTTTGCCTCAGACACAGAAACAACCGCAGAGCATTGTGGGTAGCTTTTTGAAAGAGGTCTATCAGACAGGAAGATGGCAGAGAAACTTGCCTGAAACGTTTGAGGTGCAGCCGTAAAACCTGAGGTAAGCGGTAGATCAGAAGCTGCTTACGTGCTTCTGACAGAACTAAAGGTTTGTGGGATGATTTTCTTCTTCTTTCTGAAGCCAGGAGAGAGAATAAAGAGTTATTCCACAAAATAATAATGAAAGTAAATCTGCAACTTCATTCTTTTAAGAGGTAACAACTAATTTACTGTGCCCAGCAATTACAACATAGTGCAAGTTTTATTTATTTTTGCATCACTTCAACAAAAGATTTGTACCTCTATAGTTTGCGTTCTTACTTTGGAGATCATAAATCTCCACTTAGAAGTTATTTTACTTTGTTCAGGTCTTTTAAATTAAATTTTCTCAAACTTCAGAGCAACAGGCATTTGCATTATTCAAATTAAATAAACAGAAATGGTTAGAGTGCACATAACTGAGCGACAGTGACCTGTGTTCACACCCATTTAACCTCCTCGCATTTACTCACAGTACAGCCACAAACCACTGTGTATTTGTCTTTGACTGACTGAACACAAAATAAGAAAAATAAAAAACATATTGTTTTCAAATAAATCACAAAGCAAATCTGAAAAGTGGTGTCTTTATACAATAATCAGATGAATTTTGTTGCATAAACCTGTTTGAAAACCAAGACTTTTTTCAAACAATTTTGATCTTGATTCTAAATCCTAAGTCTGCTTTGTACCCAGATGTTCAGCACTTTGCTTGAAAGCATTTTATTAATAGTGAGTATTAGTGGTTTAAAAATTTCAGACATAAGCAGACATCCTCCACCATCCAAGTCAACCAATAAAACTCTGACCAAAATGGAAAATCTGTCTAATGAAGAAAAACAGCAATCACGCTGAACAGCGGCCCGGTTCTCTACCAATCATCTTCAAGTGTCATTAATCAACTGCAGCACTTTGTTTTCAGTGACTGCCGTCTCCCCTCCTGAATGCCACACACTCCCTGCCAGGCAGCCGCAACTTTACTTTACATCAAATCAACCAGACGCAGAAGAAAAAGAGCCTTGATTTTCTTTTATTTTCATGCCAGATATTTTCAGTCATGAAACGGAGCCGTCTGTCGGCGGACATTTGGTACCGACATGAGTGAGTTTGTATCCACGCTGGAGGCTTTTAGTAAACGCTTTGTCAACCACTGATTTTCTATAGCTTACCGAGTCTACTTTAAGGATACTTGTGAGGTTAGTAAAGAGCTCTGGAAAAAATAAGAGCCCGCTGCACTGACCCCCATTGAAAACCTCCTGGATTTTCCACCAAATATTGATTTCTGAACTTTTCCTGAGTTAAAACCTAGGCGCCGTTGTTCATAAATGAACATGATCTTGTTTTCTTTGCATTTTCTGAAAACCCTGCATCTTTTTTATTTTGACCATTTCTCATTTTCTGCAATAAATACTGAATCTTTGCTTAGAATCTCAGAGGCATGTTGTCAGTAGTTCATAGAATAAAATAATAATGTTCATTTTACTTAAATGTAGATCTATAAAGAGTGAATTCAGAGAAACTGATCATTTTAAGTGGCCTCTTAATTTCTTCCAGAGCTGTATAATGCATCCTTAACATTTGATTACCATTTATAATCTGTCATGCTTCAGGAGAGATAACGGTTTGCAACAGGACGCAGAACCATAAAAATAACAGATCATTGAACTCCAGAAAATCCAAAATATTTTCCATCAAATAAATATATCAAGAGAAGTAAGAGATCCCACATGGGGTCCAAAAATGGCGACACTTGGCTCTAAATCAGGGTAAAAAGTGGTGAAGTTGAAAATCTGAACCAGAACTTCATCAACACTTTGGGCTCAACGAGTATCCATTTAATCTGTTCAGGTCAAATACTTCAGATGAGACGGCAATTTAAAGTTTTCTTTAACGCTGACACAGAACTTTCAACTAAAAACCTTTATTATTCTGAAAACCAGAAAACGGGTTTTATTTAACTTTCCCTTTTGGCTTCCGGACTCTTTCAAACTTGAAAAGTGGGAGAAAAGTTTCATCTGGCCCTGAGGCTTAATGGTTAATGGATAACTCTGGTAGATAATCATCATTTGAACAAACACGTGTTTTGATCAATGCAGCTGATGTGAAAGGTTTGCACTAACTGTTGCAGTGGTTGCACGCGTAGATGTTGCCTTCAAGAGCCTCCATCTCTGTAAACTTGGACAGCATCTCTATGAGGGAGCAGCTGCGCTGGTAAGCAGTGGCGCCTGAGCCTTTGTTCCTGCTGTGATATCTCTCTGGAAACTCCAGCGATAAATCCCAGAACGGCTCCACTGTGTTGGACTTGTGCTTACAGGACAGACACGTCACCTAAAAACAAGAAGAGGAGGAAGGAAGAGATTAGCACAATAAAAATCAATCGTAGTGTTTTAAGTTCTTGATTATTATTTTCTGAATTTTTATATTTAATCATGCAATTTCTGTTGTTTAATTCTGTTCACTTTGCTGAAGAGGACTGTTTAAATAAAGTCTGACCGATCATTTTGATGTGGTGTCCAAATTAGAGATGCTCAGAGAAACTGGCTGGTATGAAACTCAGAAATCTGGTCTGAAGTGATTAATCAATTATTGAAATAATTGCAAACTAATTTAGTAAATTGATTAATAGTTAACTGGAGTAAACAGACTCAAAAAAGGCCTTTTGCTGAAAGAACACCACATTCTGAGCAGTAATTAAACCAAAACTGTTTATAAGAACTATTATGCATTTCAGATATATATATACCGGTATATAAAAAAAAAACAACAACAAAAAAACATACATGACAGGAATACTGTTCCTGAATCTTAGGTAATAACATTTTTACTTTCTTATCTAAGGAATTGACTTAATTATTTCCATCTTTTGAGAAACTTGTAATATCGTATGAAAAAAGTTTTAGTGACGAAATGAAAAATTTGAAGAACATGCCAATTTTTTATCCAATTAATCATCGGAATAATTGATAGATTAATCGACTGTCCTCATCTGAACACCCCATAACCAAACAGGGGAAGTTGCCATAAACAATCAACACTCTTCAATGGTCGTTGTGACTAAGCGGCTGTTTATACTACTAATAAAATGCGACCACAATCAGACTTCTGTGTGAACAATTTACGACCCAAAGCGACCCGCATGCGCTGATGTCACACAACAGCGCATTGTTCACAGAAGTAACAATTAATGCCGCCATCTGTGGCTCAATAGAAGCCGACAGCATCGACATGATCATACCAAACCAAAGCAAACCAATAAAAAAAAAAAAAAACATAAACTAATAGCAGTGGCATTTTGTGGCGCATGACTGTATTATTTTCTCAATAATCACTGCTTGCTTCAGCCACGATTTACATCCTGATTTACCATGTCTGGCTTCTTCTGGTGCAGAATCATGACGCGTTTCTCCCGTCCATGACGAAAAAATCAAATAAAACGTGGCGTGACCGCTCAGACTGCAGACGCCTTGAAAACAATGTTTTACTCACATATGGAAGTGATACAGCTCACTTTGTCTGGAGAGTTAAAAGATCAGAACTGGGCTTTATATAAAATATGGGTCCCATATGAGCCAAAACAATAAATTAATTTTTAAAAATTGTTAAGTTCTAAAGATGCTATTTAAATAGAAACTGTATTCTGCACATTAATATTTGTCTGGAGTTTGTCGAGGGTCCAATAGAGTCAAACTTTCAACAAAAACTGTTGAAATGTCCGTTTAAATCAGGGCTGCCCATCATCGAGGGCCGGCATCCTGCGTGTTTAATTGCAACCAATTAAAGAAAAATTACAATGTCGATCAAAGAGTTGCTTTGAGTGAAATGAATTACCGTCACAGAAAAAACAACCGTGGCTTTTAAGGTGAAGAAGAAACCTGACCATCATTTCTCAGGCTTTAGGGACATTTGTTATTGTTACAGAGGAAACAAAAGTGTTTTATATACAAAAACAAGCAAAAAATAACAAAAAGAGGAGTTATAAGAAGAAAAAAATATAATTTTTTTTTGTTTTTTTTCAGTTACAATGGAGCGGTACCAATAAATAAGCCATAGATCAGAATTGGCCAGTTTTCAACTGATCAGTGACCTGGAAGTCAAATAGTGAAAAGTCTGCTCTCCCTGCCCCCCGTTCATTAAATCAGGCCTGTCCACAGAGCGGCTCGGGGCCATTTTGTGGCCCCTGGAATGATTTTGTGCATAATAACAATGATGACAATTTGGCCTCCAGCAGAGGTGATTGATATGGACTGAGATTTTAAATTAAAGGAAAATTAAATCTCATTACAATGGAAAATATTCCACACAGCGTCTAACTTGTACACTCATGGCTAGATACAAGTTAAAATCCAAAACAATAATTAAAAATAACACAAAACACATGATAAATCAAGTTTTTTTTCCTGTCTTTCTACGTAAATATGGTCTAATTTTATACTAAGTAAACTTTGATGCAGCCACATTTTTTATTCATTATCTATAAAGTGACCAAATCATTTACTTACTGCTGAGACAATACTGAATTCTCTATTAATTTTTAGAAAATCTGGAATTTTTTTTTTTGTTTAACCAATGAGTTTCCATAGTTTGGAGTGACGTCAGCATGCCTTATGCTTACCATGTTGTTCCACAAGATTCCATGTATTTGGACTTTGTTTGATGGTAATTATGACTTTAATTACAAGAATAAAATTGTAACATCGGGAAAGCTAAGTAATTTTGTGAGAACTCCTTCACAATAATTAAAATTAGGAGCCCTGAGCATTTTATGAAGTAATGCTTTAGGAGAAGTCTGACAGATTAAGAAATACGTAATCTTTTAACACACCTGCATCAAATTATTATCAGTAGTACATTTTCTAAACAATTGTGTCTATTTAGAAGAAAGAATGGCACAGACTGAACTGCTGAGATCAGACCTTCATGACCCTTTGGAAGCTTTTTCTCATTAAAATGACTTCTTCCTCACATTTTTACCTTTGCTGTTTTTTTCTGATAAAATTGTGTCTTTATTCTGCCAGTATTATGACTAGATTTTCACAACAACGATTCTCATAGCCACCATACATCTCACAGAGAGGATGATAGAAATAAAAATCATTTTTTGGAAATATTTTCTGTCATTTGCCATTTCTTTTTTAGAAAAGCAAGCAAGGAGAAATCGAAAATCAATTGAAATTGAATCAAGTATGACAAAAATCTGAGATTTTATTCAATATTAGTCTGAAACAGTCTGACTGGAGTATCACTAATCAGTGCTGTATTTGCTGCCATGCTGCCGTTCTCACCTGGCTGAGCAGCTGCCCGTGAAAGATGGTGTTCAGAACCTTCAACACTTGCTTGGACAGCTTCCTCTTTGTGATGGGGATGACTATCCGCCGCTTGGACCCCTCCGTGTCCAGCTCCTGCTGCACCTTGTCCAGCAGCTCACACAGGAACTCCTGGGCGTCTTGCTGGTCGTATCCACGGAACGCCGGGATGAGGTTCCACACGGAGTGCAGCATGGCGAAGGGAGAAACAAGAGTCCACCGGCCCGACCACATGACCCTGAATAGTGTATGCAGCTCGTGACACAGAGACATTTGCTGGCGAGTCGAGCAGCGAGGCTCTTTGGGCTGGACCAGTTCTGCAGCCTGCGGGGACGGGGCAACGCTCTCCTTTTTGCCCACGGGCAAATTCCAACACCCCGCCTTCTCCATGCGTCCCAGAGGGTTCTCCGAAAGTGGCGGAGTGGTGCCACTGTTGACGACCGCTCCAGTCACCCCCTTCATGCCCTGGGAGTGGTTGGTCTTGGCCAGAAGCTCCTCAGTCTCACACAGGTCCAAAGTGAGAAAACACTCCCTGAATTTCTGCAGGTGGCTCAGCACTTGCAATATTGAGTTCATGTAGCATGTGTTTCCCAAGTTGCGTAGACCAGTGACACCTGGAGCGTGCCTCCTCCGCGTTACCGCGTGCGTGGAGTAGTACCTCCTCAACTTGGCGGCTCTGCTGATCTGTGGCGCCCTGCGGGGCAGGGCGAGCAGTGAAGGCTTCTTGGGAGGTGGAGGTAGGCGTTCTGGGGGGTCGCGAAATTTGCGAGGAATGAGTGTCATGGTTGAACGTGGCGCCTGAGTCAGAAGCCTGGCACTCTTTCTTGGAGGAATGTTGCCGAGGTCTTCCAGGAGTTTCCTTTTCACCTCCTTCTTTTGTCTCCTGGCCTCCTCAAGCTTCTCCTTGCGCTGGTTCTGAACCTCTTGGTGTTTTCTAATCCACGTCTGAAGCATCTTTCCTAGGAGCGCTTTTCTCCGGTGGCGCAGAGCCAGCTGCATGGCAGGTTGCGGCCCGCCTTCCAACACCCAGGGAGCGCAGTCCCCCCCAGCGGAGGAGCGCAGTGACCGCCTCCCTGGGCTCCGGACGGTAGAGAGAGCGCCTCTGAGGAGCTTGAGGTCTCCCTCTGCGTTATCATTCAGTACATAGTCTCCACAGGCGAAGCAGAAGACGTCCAGCTCACGCACCTCCATGGCCAATGGGTGTTGGGACTCCTGAAAGTGTTTGAGGAAGTGCTCCTCTATGAAGCGTCCACAGGCAACGTGGGAGCACTTGAGGCAGGCCCACACCGAATCCGTGGTGCTGCACTCCACACAGTGCCATTTCTGTGGATTGAGGATGGAATGGTCTTGGCCCAGACGAAGGCGAACCACGTGCTTACAGCGATCCATCTGTCCGGATGCACATGTGGCCTCAGTTATAGGACACACGTCCTGCAGCGAAGCAGCAACTCATTCTGATGGAAGATTTACACGAGAAGAAAGAAAAGGTGCAGATTTGTTAATATAAAAATATGATTTCAGTGCCTTGTAAAAGTAATCATACCAAGTCTGTAGAAAACAAGCAAATCAATTAATTGCATGACAGATCGATCATTTCCATTTGCATGATCTAGTTTTTTCTATCTCTTTCTTTCAAAAACTGAATGACAAAAAGCTTCAGTCTCAACAGAAAGCTTCAGTCTCAACAAGCTCCTTCTTTTGAAGAGCAACTTTGATTACAAAAGCTACATTTTACTTATCATTTCTGTACTTTTGTGTATTTATTTTGGATGTTTAAAATGTTTTTTTAGGAATTCAAGTTTATTGAACTATGAGAGGGTGAACTCGCATCATTATGTCACTATTAGAGACATTAATACCTGAGATTGGTCTCAGAACAACGTTATCATTTATTGCAATAACGTCTGCAACAATTTATCATGCAGCAAAATTTGTAATTGTGACAGGCCTACACGCCACTGGGAACTTTTTCACAACTATATTGTCAAACAATCTTACAGTTATCTTTTGGAGTAGGTCTATACCTGCTTGCAAATTTTTATCCACTTTTATTTTTAGAAAATAATCCAAACTCTGACAGATTAGCAGAATCTGCAAACAGCAACCATTGCATCATGCCACTGATTCTCATTCTGATGTATGCCGTGATTTTGACTGCGCCAGTCAAACATGTGAATCCATTTTGATTCTGACTGTATTTTTGCAGTCACTGTCCTGCATGAAGGTGAACCACGTGTTTGCTCTTTCCCCTACATGGCTTGCTGCAAACAGCAAACATGACTACTTATGGCTTTCTTTCAACAATAAATCTCTTCCAGCCACTCTTTAATGAACAGCAGAGTTGTAGAGTAAACAGGGGTGTTGTGCAAAGACAAACACTTGAATAAGTATTATTTTCACTGCTTTCTTTTAATAACAGCAGTCACTCTGTAGAACAATAGATTGCTGCAATCAGTGTAACAACCACTACTACCAGCAAAATATATTTAAGTTACTAAAGAAGTACTTTTATAAATACTGTATAGTTAGCTGTAATCATCTGCAAAATGTCTTTGCTGCAATTAGTCTTTCTTGGCTTCTGGAAGAACATTTCCAAAGCCTCCGAATACAAAAACTTTGGCCCATTTATGTCTACATTTTTTTATTTGTGTATCTATATTTTTTTTATCTGTCTCTCTCCGTCTTTAAGTCTTTCTCTAATGATCATGTATTCATTTACTTACCAAGCTCAGTCTAATACTGTTAGGTGGAGTATTTCCCCTCTGACATTCAAGCAGGATCACAACCTTTTATGCGATGACTGGATTTTTGCTGCATGTCGGGGGAAAGACATAAAGCTTTTGGACTATTTTGTGTACTTGGACCTCTGCCGTGTATATCAAGAGTAGGAGAGCAACTCTTGCTGCAACTCACAGGAGTGCAAGTGCTGTCATCAAAATTATAAAAATTGCATTTAAAAAATGCAGATGTACTTGCTTGTTTCGCACTTTTTTGCAACATTTTCATCTTGCGGCTCAGCGACTGCGAGCCGCAAGAGCATGAGTTTCTGGCCAGGTTTTGTTCACTTTGGCGTTTCAAAAGAGAGAGCTTGACGAGCGTGATCTAATTTTGTTTAATTAGGCTAATAAAATCAATAGCAGAAACTGTGAACACATACGATTACTTGATACATGCTGTGTTCCTGTAGGTAGAAGCAGTAAACTGGAATCTTGTTTCATATCCAAACCCCACAAAAAGGGTCTCCCCTACTTTATTCCTGACCCAGTTCAGAGCTCACACTGACCTCTGAGGCCCCAACAGAACAGCTGAGACTGAACATCCTCTGAAAACCATATGTAATTTTTGCATTCATGGATATGCTACACTGTGTTCATCTACGACATAAAATCCCAAGAAAACACAATCGGGTCTGCAGTTGTAAAATGTGACCGGTGGAAGAGTTAAAAGGAGTTGAACCCTCGCAATGCACCGTAGACCACTGTCTCTTCTAATAAACAAAACTACTGAGTATACATATATATAGAGAGGAAATGAAACGGGTTTACTAACTGTACAAGAAGTTCTCTTGATCAGATCTGTTGCATCACATCATCTGAAATCAGCAACAAGCCTCAGGCCGATCGCTCACATTCACCGTCAGCACCAACAGGAAGAGACTGGAAAACAGCCATGACAGGTCGCATAATGAACCAATTAATGAGGCCGTCGGAATTTGTGTAAATAATGCTACACAAATAAGGCATTTGCAGTGTTTCATATGAAGTTGCATGAAGAATTTTAATCAAGGCTTTTTCCAATTCCTGAACCAAATACAGTCACTGAAAGCATAATAAAAGATGTATTTTAACAAGGAGGGCTATCTTTTATTTATTTATTTCACTATTAACAAGATCGTGAATAAAACCTAGCAGGACTTGCGTGTTTATCTTTAATAATTTCTTGCAATTCCTTATTGTTTCCAAGCTCTGTTTGTTAGCTTTGCTTCATTATGAACACAGCTCAAGCTTTGGCTCCCATATACAATCTTTAAAAATGGACTTTTATAAATTGTGATTTTTGTTTTAATTGAAGATATTAACTGTCTTTATGTGGAGAGGAACTCAAGGATAAATTGTATAATTTTAAACGTGGAGTAGTAGAAATACAACGTATTTGCAATGCCAAAAGTTTTGTTTTATCATGTGCATACTTGCTGTGTTAATATTTTGAGCTAGATATAAAAAATTTGACGACCTATTAGGATACAGTAATTAACTCTTAACAGATTTCTTCTGTTTTTATTTTCATGCTTAATGATCCTGTTTAAACACTTTTATGAGACAATAGTAACCCTAGTAAATACAAAATACTATTTTAGGAAAAATAAAATGGTAAAATGGTATTTTTTACCATTTTATTTTTCAAACTTAATCTGGCCCTGTGTGAAAAAGTAATTGCGCCCTAAATGTAAGACATAGTTATACCACCTTTGGCAATAATAACCACACAGTATTTTACGCCACTGTTGAAAAATATTGACTCACTTGTCTTTGCAGAACAGTTTAAACTCGGCCATACTGGAGGGTAATTTTGGTAGCCCATCCTCCTCTGGGAACATTTCTAAATGTTTTCTCCATTTGTTCTCACTGAGCTTTGACTCCCAATGGTAATGGCTTGGCTATTTACCAAGCCATAACTTGGGCACTGATTAAAATCAGTGCCCTTGATTCTCATCTGCTTTTGATTTATTTGTTTGTTTTATTTATTTTTTGATTGGGAAAAGTGTGTTGCTTGATTGAGATTCTTCTTTTGTGCGTGTGTGCCAACTTCATGTTTTGTTTAATGTCTTGGTTGCACAGCTCTGGCAAAAATCCTCCTCCTGTGGCCTAACTGTAGAAATTAAGACCAACAGATACAGTTAATCACAGCTAATTTTTAATTTAACATAGACAGAAATTGTTCACAAAGGACCACATCGTTTTAGCAACTTAATAGATTATTTATGTTTTTACTTATGTTTGGCAAATTTGTTTGGCAATCTGAAATACTTAGTTATGACAGAAAAAAAAACATTAAAGGAGGGGGGACTTTTTAACATGTCCCACACAAACATGGCGTTTATCCCACATTTTATTGACCCGGTCTTTCTAATCAACAGACTTTCAGCATGTGCTAAATTTAAATTCTTTCGACAAAGTTTCATGGTGCATTTGAACAATTCCTTTAAATAAGGAATATAATTATTCCCTAAAATATACAAAAAGGGTACGAGTGAGTAACCAAAGCGTGGTCAATCCTTTGTGGTCTGTTCTAAACCAGTTTTTCCTCTTTGTGCAACTCATTCACTGCTTAACGGTGAAAAAATGTTCCTGGAGAGAAACCATGATCTCTCTGGGTCAGGGCAACTGGTCCCTTCTTGGCTGCAGACGAGCCGTGTTATGTTGTGCTGCTGCCGCATGCACGTTCACATTACAATCGCATTAACCCTGATATTTAACATCACTACATCTCCGCTGCATCTTTGCGTGTTTTTATCTGCTGTCCGGTTCGAGGGGAGCTTTCTCCTCCAGCCATGCTAGCCTCTAGCTCACCATCTCCATGTTGAGCCAGAACAAAGAACAGTCGGTAAGCCACTCTCCAGGAACCTCCAACAACTTTGTTGCTGTGAGCCCAGCCAGCAGTAAGTTAGCTAACGCCGCTAGCCGCTAGCTACAGCGGCTCCGCACAGGGTTTAGCTCCTGCTACAAACCCCTTTTATAGCAGAAGCTCACTTTGTTATACTTGCCGTATTTAAAGTGGTGACCGTTCCAGTTGCTAAATTAACTCGGCTGCTAACGCGTTTTTTTAAGCGAGGACAATTGAAATTAACCTAACGGTTGTTGTTGTTGGCTAACGTTAACTAACGGCTAAGCTCCCCGAGCGAACCGTTTAAAAACTCCCCGGTGACATTCTCCGCGTAGAGCCGCCTACAGAGACATGGACGCTGGGCCTCGGTTGCGCTCTCTCTCTTTTTTTTTTTACTACATTTGCATCACCTTTTATTTAGGAAAGAACAAAAAAAGAAGAAGCAAAGGTTACCATCGTCAGCATCCATCCATCCGGTTTACTCAGAGAGCTGCGGCGGATTGTTGTCCTCCTCACAGATTGAACAACCCAACTCTCGAAACGAGCACGGACCCAGCTGCTCTCATTGGACCGGGACTGAGCGGCATCCGAGAGCTTATTGGCCCGGCAGCTGAACAACAGGCGGCAGGATGGGCCGTCCTTCCGTCCACCCACCGAGGCCACATGGAACAATAACCCGAAGCTCGGACGAAAAGAACGGCTACCTGACTCCGGCTCTCCTCGCCATAAACCGGGTGGCCCGGGCGTCCGATGGTGGAAATTAATCTAATAAAATGCAGAGAGAGGAGAAGGGTAGTGCAGATTTGAGTCTGCGCTGGAGGTGGTTTCTCCTAAAGCCCACTGTGAATGATTGTTGTTGAAGTTGACGAAAAGTGACACCAGTACAAAGCTGCTGCCTGCAGCAAAAACCTTCCTGTTCCCACAAGAACAGCAACTACTTTAGACCATCAGTAGTTTGTCATTTGCATTCATGCTCTCTTTTTTCCAGTTTTTGTCACGTTATAATTTAATCTTAGTATAAATACATGTTAACTACACTGATCCCAGGTTATAAAATACAAAGTTTGAACATTTCAAAGTGATGGTCAAAGAGTATGGCATATTTACAAATTTAGTAAGGAAATAAGAGCATTAATAAAAGATTTAAACCTGTTGTTAATGCTGACTGAAGAAGAGCTAGTATAGCGTCTGTTGAAAGGATGGTCTCTCAAACCGATGGTTCACAATCCTTCATTGAATGCCTTTGAATGTGAACACACCAGTTTGAGAGACCACAGCTAGTTTGCAAAGAAAAACTGAGAATTTCTGTCTCCAGATGTGCAATGGTAATAAAGAAATAAACCAATTTGCAAACCATTCTTCTCCTTCATTTACGCAGTTGTGTATGGGTTTATTTTGATCTATGAAGTGAAACACCAATAAAATGAATTAAACTAACATAAAAAATAGAACAGACAGCAGTGGTATAAACACTGGTGTGAGGATAGTGTGCACAATCACAGCAAAAAGATTTGAACACTAAAATATTCTGTCGCTCTGGGGAAATTGAAGAAACTTCATCCTATTTTCGTTCCAGTTTCAAATTATTTAAACCAGCTTATTTTCTAAACTGTACAAAACCACAGATGCCACCATTACATGCACATGTTGAAAAAGTCCTTAAATCATCATCCTCAGATACATATTCCTTTTAATGTGCAGTTTTAATTACTGCACACAATAATTATTTTTTTTGTGTTGTAAATTTGCCCTCTCTTGTTCTCATATCTTTTACCTTTGTGTAAATATGCATGCTTTCATTTACCTTCAACTTGCTGCTGGTAAACCTACATTTCCCTGCTGACTGACAACAAAGGATATCCGTTCTTTTGAATTCTATGCCATTGTTTATGTTGAAATTAAATACTCAAAAAAATGTTTTAATCAAAACTACATCTGTAAACAAATATAATACTGTCATAGATCTTTCCTTAAAGTAATTTACCATCTATTTTTTAACCTACAATTAATTACCCCTAATGTATTGTATTTGTACCTGAATTTTCTATGAAATGGTTGATTATTGTAAAAAGATAATAAGTCTTTCTAGAAGACCGCTCAATCATTAAGGTTTTTTAAGTTTCATTATAGTAATATTGTCTCTGCTTCATTGTAGTAATAAAAAAAAACAGTCATATTATTTATAGAGCTTGTATAAAAATATAATGCATGTAAGACTTTTTTTTATCATGTTATGAAGAACCTTGCTTGCATATTAGCATTTAATACACCCACCTTTCATCAGGATGTTCAGAAATGAGCATAAAAGTAAAAACATAGACTATAGATATTTTTTAATATTAAGTGTTTTTTTTTAATTTATTACAAAAGGCTTTCAACAAGTTTAGGGAGATTAATGCAAAGTTGAAGCTTAAGAGTCTGACAACTCTTAAGCTGTCAGACTGATCCATGGGATCAGAACAAACATATGAACACAGCAATAAAAAAAAACTATGTTTCAGACTCAACGCACATTGCTTGCAGGGATCTGTAATTTACGAAGTTTGTTGAACAGCTCCAGGTACTGAGTCATGGTTTCAACACAGTCCGCTGGAGCGAAGAGACCCTCAGGTTTGGCAGCAAACACGGTTGGAAGTTCTGGAACGTTGTTGCCAAGAAAGGATTGCATGAACTCCCTCATGAGGTTCCAGCAGTCCCCTGGGACCACACAGGGACAATATTCCACCTGTGAGAAACAAACCCACAGTTGAAATGACAGACTGAAAAAGGTGCAGCTCTTCTCTTACTTCTAATACCAAACTGTGGACACACCTCCACAGATATCCCTCTGGCGCTGGAGCTCATTGTGACAGTGCCGACTTTGATCAAGAAGTCACAGTAGCGATACCTCGAGCCACGGCACTCCACTTTGTGTCCCTTGGCGTTCTGGAAATGACTTTTCAGCTTCACCATAAGGACGTCAAAGTTTGCATCTGCCGTCAGGCAGGGTCCTCCCTCAAACAGAGCCATGCAGCTCAGGGGAACTTCAGAGTTGTGCATCACATATAAGAGTTTGGAGGGCTGACCTGCAACAGGAAGGCAACACTGACTTTAAAGAAATGCAAAAAGTTTTGCAAAGTTAAGCAACAAAGTCACCTTGGTGAGAATTGTAGCTTTTTATCTTTTAAATTCAGTCAAAGCACTATAGAGTATTATAATCTGGAAAAATTCAAACTAAATTCAACTTAAATGAAAAAACAACAACTGCCATTCATTTGGACTTCAACTGACTAATAACATGAAGTAGATTAAAAGATGTTAAAAAGCATCACATTATGCAAAAGTTTACATACGCAATAGAACTCATATTTATGACAGCGTTTTTCCATCCTGCTCTTGAATGTCCACTGTCCAGCATGTTAGATATTTGATTTTTTTCCACCTGCCTCAAAGGTGACATCATGGAAATTTATTTTTGGGGACAATCTCCAGATGCTTGAAAGTTTCATGCTCTTCTGTTCAGACAATGATATGCAAATATAAAGTTCCCTCACAAGCAGTAAACATCAGCAATAGGCTTCAGACTGCACTTTAAACATATATTTGCTGCTGTAACTTGAATTATATTTTGTATGCATTTTCAATTCGTTTCTCTATTGTAATTTAATATGCCACCATTAAGAAGTTAAGCGACAACTGTTTCTTTCATTGTTCTGATAACAGTGTCCATAAAGATGAATGACTTCAAACAGCAAGGGGAAGCCTGGAGTGCCATTACTCACAATGAACCAAATCTCGTACCACATATTACAGTTCAGTACATTCAGAGACTAAGACTTTAATTTGTGGTCTGACATCATTAAAATGTGAGTTTTCACCTAAGTGGCCATTGTCATATTTGGAGGAAAAAAGGGGTTAGCTCTCTCAAGCCTGAGAACACCGTCTCAACTGTGAAGTGTAAAAGTGGCAACCTCATTTTATTTGGGTGTCTGCAGCAGGAGGGATTGGTGCACTAGAAATACACTCAATCACGAGGAACCAACATAATGCAGGAATATTGGAGCAACATCTCAAGATACCAGGAAGTCAAAGCTTTGAAACGAATGGGTTCTTCAAATGGACGACGACACAAAGCATAAACGTCTGGGTCACAAAGGTGAACCTTACCACCTGGATTTCCTGTGGACTGGTAAGTCTCACAGTCCACACAGAAGCTGCCCTGCTTCACAGCACCCAGCTGCTCCAGTTTCTTATGCAGCATGTCCACTGTCTGCTGCACACTCTTTCCCTCCGCCACAGGAACCGGACACACACTGCAGGAAACACACCACCAAAGTCAGAGAATGCATACTGGGAAGTATACTAGTTATGTTACCAGGCATCCCATGTTATTCATCTAGTGTTGAATCACCGAGGAGAAACAACAAAACAGATATAATAAATGATAATAAATCACAGATTAATGTTTGTAAAGTATAAATACAGGTAATGCCATCAACTATGAACTCACCAAGTTACTCCCATTGATCTTTGTCGTTCTCTCCTCCTGCCGAGTCGTTCAGCTTCGAGTACTTCCGGGTCATTAACGAGCCAACGATTATTACTGAATTAACGTTTGTTTTCAAAAGAATTAAAGCAATAATATATATGTTAATTACATAAGATAAACTAAGCGGACATTCTTATATTATAATAATTATTCGATAGTTTTTTTTTAATCGTTTACGCTAAACTGGATGTTGTACGTCGTGAGTTACGTCACTTCCTTTGAGGTCGACTTCCACACGTGCTGAGCTACAGACTGTTTACACTGTTTTCCAAAGCGTGCTTCTACTTTTAGTTACCAATGCTGACATATAACGCTTATATCTTCGTGTCCGCCTGAGCGACGCTGCAGCGATGCCCAAAGTAAAGAGATCCAGAGGAGGAGGAGAGAAGAGCGGCGGAGCGGCCGCGACGGTGGCGCTGGCCGACCAGATCCTCCAGGCGGACACGATCCGAGCCCGAGGCCGGGTGAAGGGGCGAGACGTCCGCTCAGAAAACGACGATCAGTACGTAGATGATCGATTGTCGAGGAAGATCTTAGAGCAGGCCCGGATTCAGCAGGAAGAGCTGCAGAGTGAACATGGACTGGCCCCGGAGAAGAAGAAGACACCAGTCACTGTTCTCGGTAAGTTTAGAGAGGGTTAAGCTTTAACAGCTGACTTGCTCTTCTTGAGAAAGAACATACATATAATAATGACAAGGTTGGATTAAGTTTAATGTCTCAGTGCTCGACATTAAGTTTACACTTTGAACTACAAACTGTGTGGTGAAATATTAAGGACCTATTTTGTGGTCAGTGATATTTTTAACCCTACCCTTCATTCTGCGTATTTAACATGTTTTTGTCCGCTCAGCTGATTTATCTGTGACCCCAACTCTCTGTAAAGGCTGATCTGCTGTATTTGTACACTGCCTTGCAAATTTATCCGTATACATTTAACTTTTGTCACATTTGATCAGATTACAAACATGAGGCTCAGTCTATTTATGTGATAGATAAACACAAAGTTGGTAAGGAAACAAAATCTGTTCACCCCACTTTAATCAGATCAAAATTAAAGGTGAATAAAACTGATGAAAGATATAAAAAATATCAGTCTTGGATTTTTTTTTCTTTACAAACAAACAAAAATGTTCCAAAGTAGTGTTTTATGTCAGAATATCAAGTTGATACTTGATGGATTTAAAATTATGGATTTTGAAATGGAGCCTTCCAAGTCAAAGCTAATCTTTCATGTTGTGTTGTTTTTATTACATCCTGATAATAAAATTTAACTCGGTAAATACTTGGTACTCTAATGTCCAAAAGTCATAACGGCACCTGTATTTCTTGTTATTTCCATGTAATCCCATTAAAGGCCCCGACTGTCAGGATGCAGACTCGGATGAAGAGTGGCCTGCTCTGGGACACGCAGGTGCTGGTGATGCCGATGTGGAAGGCGACTCTGAAGTTGTTGTGGACGCCGACGATGAAAAGGCCATTGAGATGTTCATGAATAAGAACCCTCCAGTGAGGTAAGAAGCAACCTGGATTCATTTTGAATCTTAAGTGTGTGGGGATTAACGAAGATTCTCTGTGAAGTTATGCCTGTCTTCCGGATCTAAGACGGTTTTGTTTTTATGATGTTTGCAGGAGGACCTTGGCGGACATAATCATGGAAAAGATCACAGAGAAGCAGACCGAGGTTGGAACAGTGATGTCTGAGGTGTCAGGTCGCCCGATGCCCGAGCTGGACCCCAGAGTCATAGAGGTGTACAAAGGTGTGAGTAAGGTGAGTTCACCATTCGTGTCCCCTGGACTGATTTTGTTCAGTCCCTGACTGCAGTACAAGAATGATACAAAGTTTTCCTAACAGCACAGGTGGTTGATACAGAATATTTTGTTAATTAGGGCAAAATTATTAAGGACAAACTATTCATATTTTAATAACCACACTTATTGCATTATCTTTATTTCCATAGTCAATAGGATCACATGTATGACTTTTACTCAAAGCCCCATTCCATCCCATTCAGTTAAATTAAATTCAGTTTAGTTTTACAGCACCAGTCCACAACAAATGGACGATTTGATCATCCAGCCGTGTAAATTCAAATTCTTCTCAGTTGGGTTTGGCTATAGCAGGTTTATTTTATGTGAGTTAAATGTAGAAACAATTGAAACTGAATTCATAGTTTTTTCTTCTCTGTCAGGTTTTGTCAAGGTACCGCAGCGGAAAGCTGCCAAAGGCTTTTAAAATAATACCAGCACTCTCAAACTGGGAGCAGGTTCTGTATTTGACCGATCCAGAGTCCTGGACTGCGGCTGCCATGTACCAAGCAACCAGGTGGTTTATCTGTCTTCTTTGATTTTCAGTTAAAGTTCAATAATACGGAGGTGACTGAGGCAGATGATTTAACATGGTGAAATAACACTTTGCTGTTTCAGAATTTTTTCCTCCAATCTCAAAGAGCGAATGGCTCAGAGATTTTACAACCTGGTGCTGCTGCCGAGAGTCCGAGACGACATCGCAGAGTACAAGCGACTCAACTTTCACCTCTACAGCGCCCTGAAAAAGGCCCTGTTCAAACCAGGAGCATGGTTTAAAGGTGGGACTCTATCTTAACTTTGCTTATGACTAAATGGAAGGCCCTACACCATAACAAAAGTTGCATGTCTGCCTGGCCTTCATGCAAAGTAGATCAGGACAGCATGTGACTGCACACCTCCACCTTTTGGAGCTGCAGAAAAGCCGTGGTGGTGTACTGCTCGTTGCTGCAGCAGTGATGCATGCATACAGCTGACAGGTTGGCTCAGAGAGTGGCCATAAAACAAGTTGTTTCTTAAAAATCAGTTTATAAATTAGAAGGTAGAATAAAGTGGAACTTCATCCATCTGCAGTACCTGCTTATCTCCAACGGGCTGAGTTTACCCTGGACAGGATGCCATCCAACACAGGGACACACGCTGAAGGACAGATTACAGACAAATGAACCCAACACTTTTGGACTGTGTTACTGAAAGAACAAGTCAGAATAGTAATCAAAACAAAACAGTACAAAAATCTATACACATTACATTTAAGACATAAAAATATACTTTGTCTGTAAATATGTTCCACACAGAACTCTAAAGTGACATCGTTTTAGCTCCGCCCGGTTCAAATGCTGTAAAAAAAGTAATCTCATTCTAAACACCTTTTGGTATCCAGTTATTTATTTGTCAGTCAAATCATAATCAACAGATCAGCCCTACAATGTGTTGGTGTTAAGTCAAGTAGAAAGGACTTGATGTTAGATGGTATTTTTTTAGCTGCAGATCCATCCTTTGCTACAAACGATCAAGTGTGGACTGAAGGAATGCTGTTATTGCATTTCAGGCAATAATATTTTTATTTTCTTACTGAAAAAATGAACTAATTTATTTGCATCTTTTAATGTATATCTGATATTGTTTACATAAAATTGCAACATAAAAAAATCAGCAGAATTGCCAATTATTTTTTTAAATTAATCATCAGAAGAATCGGTAGACTAATCGATTACTGAAATGATTGTTAGTTGCTGTCCGAATTAAAGTAACTTGGTGAGTATGTTGAGCTCTGGTGACCTTGGTAATGCGGCGTCAAGGTCATGCTGTCAGCGCTCACTAATGGACTTGGGAAGAGAAGTCTGACCCACTTAGAGACGTCAAAGCCTGCAGGGCATCGCATTTTGTTGTGCATGGGGTGCAGATCAGGGGGGCTCCTGTTGACCCCTGGCCATTGCCAAGAAAACAAAGAATGGGCAAGTGAGCTTCAGAACTGGCGCGATGAATAAAGGTGACCTGACCTGATTCTTCACACGTTTTTGTCACTCTGACGGCAGGGTGTGTTTGAGTAAATCGTGACTCCTGGAGGCGCTATGGGGAAGAAGATAAGTAAACAAAGGCAGTTTGATGCTTGAGCAATGTTGTCTTGAGAAACCTGGAACCCACCCACCCACAATGGATGTTACTTGAGCACATAGCCTCTACATAAGTAACACTGTTTCATTCAATTCCTGTCGGCTGTGGGACTTTTCAGCCGGATATTTCTCCCTAGCACAAAGCAAATATGATTCAGGAGCACAAGTTTGGACTTGAGTGGCCCTTAGCAGTCCTTCAGGATAACAGTGACATAGACAGCACTTATTACAATGAAGAAGGAGCTCCTGCTGTATTTATTAACAACAGGGCAACAAAATAAACTTCTCTAAAACAGCCGGTGAAATGCAGCCTGAAGTTGAAGTTTATTTTCAGTGTCCATCTGTGCTTTTATTTGCTTGGTAAACAGTAATCGCTATGTAGGTCCTCGTTTCATGTCGGGCCGAGATCCAGTTTTTTGTGGCCTTTTGCAGAAACAAAGTGGGTAAATTAAATGAATGAAAGGATTTGACAGCTTGTCGCAGAGCAGAAATACCATCCTCCCTGGGATCTGACACATTTCTAAATTTAGTGCCAGATTTAAACATTTTATTCTGGGGGACACTGGGAGAGGATTAGCAGCTGCCTATTGAGTAAACGACACCACTGCTTGTTGCTGCATAACGAGCTTCGCAGTCCAACTAAACTGGGTCAGAACAGTCTTCATGTCTCTGTTGAACAGTTCATCTTCTTTTAATCCTGTCGGTTCTTGTGTCAGCAAGTTGCTCCAGTTTGAAAGGAACGATTACGCAAAAACAATCCATGTCCTAAATAATAGAGGGAGGATAAATAAACTATAAATAAAACAACAAATACCATGCGAGTCATTACCACCAGGTGGCAGTGTTGGTCTCAAAATAATAAAATGTATTAATACTTTCATGATGCCTTATTATTAAGAAAATGCAAAAATAAATTAATTATCCATTTAGTCTCTCATTGTGAAGGTAAAATTAGCAGAAAATTAAATATTTACCCTCATAAGTTTTTTAATATTTGTTCATGCTTTAGTATTAAAAGCTTTAACTGCAGCCAGCTTCACCAGTGCAACCTTTTATTTGCTTTTTCTGTGTTAGAACAACTACTAGTTAATATAATAAAGAATCCATATTTATAGCCTTATATGTCAACAAATTACAAGTTCCCACAGAAATACACAGCTAGTTATTATGAACATATTTATGTCTGTAAATATCTTCCTCCCAAAACTTCTCAAGTAGCATGGTTTTATCTTCATCCAGTTTAAATTCATCTATTCTTATTGAACATGGGGAACCAATATGAAGTTTTATACTTTTCTATTAGTTAATCCAGAGAAACTCCTATTAGTTTGTAAATTGTGGAGTACTTTTTGTTTTTGTTATGCTTTTCTTATGTTATTTTGTTTGAATTTCCTCTAATTTATGTTGAGCACTTTGAGTTGCCTTGTTGCTGAAAATGTGCTATCTAAATAAAACCGCCTTACCTTACCAAAGGGATGCTTATGTTCTCAAATTTTAGGCAACAAAATATTTATTTTCTTACGTGAAGTTGGAATTGAGTTTTAATATTAGCAATTTCTGATGCATTTCTAGTATCATACATAAAAATGCTCAGGTGTCTGTAAAATGTGGCAACGTCTTTGTGCAATTAATCGTCAATAATAGATGACTGAAATAATTGTTAGTTGCAGCCCTACTCTCGTGTCATTTTTGATCCACCTGTTTTGCATTCTAACGCTTTAACTGAAGTAATATTTTGTGCCTTTATTGGAACGCAGGTATACTTATTCCGTTATGTGAGTCTGGGACGTGTACGCTGAGGGAAGCCATCATCATTGGAAGCATACTAACTAAATGCTCAATCCCGGTGCTGCACTCCAGGTAAGGCGTCTTCCTCACGTCCACACGCCGTCTACTCACCGTCTCATCGTGTCGCATATCAGACCCACTGTCTCCGAAAGCCGATTTAGCATGTAGTCCTTGTAAGTCAATGCAAGGTCAGTGTTGCATAACTGGTTTATTCGTTCTCGTCTTTCAGCGCGGCGATGCTTAAATTGGCAGAGATGGAGTACAACGGTGCCAACAGCATTTTCCTGCGTCTCCTGCTAGACAAGAAGTACGCCCTGCCTTTCCGTGTCCTGGATGCCTTGGTGGCCCACTTCCTGTCTTTTCGCAGTGAAAAACGTGTTCTTCCTGTGCTGTGGCACCAGAGCCTCCTGACCCTGGCCCAGCGCTACAAGGCCGACCTGGCCGCTGAGCAGAAGGAAGCACTGCTGGAGCTGCTCCGGATCCAAACACACCCTCAGATTTCAGCAGAGATTCGCAGAGAGCTGCAGAACTCAGAGTCAAGAGATGTTGAAGTTGGACTCCCTGCTATAGTTGATATGGACTGATGTAGTCTGCTTTTTCATGTTCCCTCAGGGTAAAAAAAACTTTGGCTGCCTTTGTGTTAGAAATTTTGAAATGACAAGACCTTGGTGGAAACTGGTCATGCTCCTTCTTGTTACTGCAGAAAAAACATGCTTATTAGTGGTGATGTAAGATGTTATTTTGTAACACAAATCTGAGCTTGGGAATAAAGAAGCTGTGGGAATTCAGAGTTGGATAAATTAGCAATTCGGACTAAAAATCTACTGAATGGTAATGATATGGTCATTGATTTTTATTTATTAACAAGCCACAGAAGCTCAAACTTGTTGAGACTTAATCCATTATTAGTCTTGGAATGGTTGAAGAACTAAAAATTCTATATTTCAATCACTGCAGCAGAAATTGGTTCTCTGACTTTTAGAGCATCTAATATTTTGCTTGTAGTCGTCAAGTTTGTCACAATAAAGAAATAGCACAACTTCTTTTGCATGCAAACATTAGTACAGTGTTAAACAGAGCCCCTGATAATGGTTGCTGCAAAACAAATCTCCTTTATTCAAAAGAATAATAACCATCCTAATAGTTAATGGTTATTTCAGTTGACTATTTTTATTGCTAAAAGTTTAAAACAGTAGTTTTTACAACTCCATGTTGGCTAAGGACAGGAAAACATTTCAGTCTTTAGGTTTTCTTCCCACATCTCCAGACTTTTGAATGATTCAGCTTCCTTTTTCTACACAGTGAACATTTCAAATGTTAAAGCGTGACGACAGCAACCCAAATAAATAATACTCAAAAACAGAGTTATCAAAGCTAAACTGGCCTGTGAGGGGAAAAGCACACACAAAAGTACATGCAGATTTTGTCTATAATAATCGGTTGTGCTTCAAATGCTGCCCTCAGGTGTTTCACGTACCTGTCATTTGTAGCCATTCATAGGGGGGGATTTCCTGGGATTCTTGCTACATAACCCAAGTGTGTCTGGGATACAACTCAGAATGTTTACCATTTTCCTGTAAGAAATAAAGTATCTTAAGAGATTTTTTTCCTATGTACTCAAGTTGATGATTTAAGGAAAAACAAATAATATGGAAGAGCAGCAGGGCCATTAAAAAACAAAAATCTGAGAATAAAGTTCAGAGTTCTTAATTTAATCTCAGAATTGTGACTATTTTCCAATATTAATTTTTTTTTTCGTAAGAAACGGAAGAAAACCTTCACGCTTTGAACTCCTGTCGCCATGGTAACAGCACACTTAGCCGCTAATGCTAGGAGTTTTCTTTTTAACTTAGCTAGCGTCTTTACGGGCGGCTGGATGCTACGTTTGTCATTCAAAAGCGTTTAGGGAAAGATGGAAAGCTTCCAGTATGAGTCGGGGACGAAACGCGTCCACGAGCCGGCGCAGGGTGTGGTTCTCAGAGCGGGTAGAGACCCCGAGGTTATCGGCGACCGCAGGGCCCTGGACAACCTGCGGGCCCTGGAGGAGGCCTGCCGCGCGTCCCCCTGCTGCTCCGTTCAGAAGGACATCCAGCCGCACATGAGGAGGATTGTCACCATGTGGATGCTAAAGGCACGTCGGTCTTGTCTTAATTTTCATTAAACACACCCGGTGTCGTTCGGATGATAAAAGCCGGTGTTTGGCAGGTGTGCGAGGAGCAGCTGTGTGAAGAGGAGGTGTTCCCGCAGGCGGTGCGCTACATGGACTCCTACCTGAGCCGTTTTCCCATCCAGAGGTCCCAGCTGCAGCTCTTAGGGGTGGTTTGCATGTTCCTCGCCTCCAAAATGAGAGAAACTGTCCCACTGACAGCTGACAAGCTTTCTGTCTACACAGACAACTCAGTCTCAGTCTCAGATATTTTGGTAAATCTGTTATCTTTCTATTTTCTTCCTTCTTTTTTCTTTGGTTCATATTTTGGGGGAAATATATTTTTTTAAGTAAAAAGTTACATAAAATCCATTTAAATCTATCCTTCTAAAATATATTTACTCTCTTTAGCAGACAGCCATTTGCAAAAGTATTCATTTGGAATTGAACTTGATTTAACTGGAACCAGTCACTGGTTTTTAGGGGTGGCATTTTGAAGAAATTAAAAATGTAATCTATCACTTTAGCCAACTTGGTTCAGATTGATCTTTTTACTGATCTAACAAAATAACAACAGTCCTCCTGTAGTCTGTTTCCATGAGGGCCAGATTTGGCAAGTGCAGTTCCTATAAAACCATTCATTCTCTTGGATGTTTTATGCTTTTCGTTGGTTTTACGAATAAATCATGATCAACAAAATTTGTCTTTCTGAAAAAGAAAAAAAAAAAAAATTATGACAAATAATGCATCTGTTGTTATTATCTGGGTGTATGAAAATGTATAATATACATATTATCTAAACCTTATTATAATCAACATGTTATTTGAATTAAAGTGCCACCAATGTATTCAGATTCAGATAACATACGTTCAGTCTGATAGTGGTAGAAAAATATGCTAAATTGAAACTTTATATCTAAATTTCTAAAACAAACTGGGGAGTCCGGAAAAGTCTGGAAATCTGACCTGGAAAACTTAACAAGTAGTTTATAAACTACTTTGTATATAATAAAGAACATTCCCAAAGCCCTTCTAAGCTTCTCGACATGAATCATTAGTTGTACTAACTTTTTGTTAAAATGAGCCTCACAATGATACAAGACATCAACAATGTAATTATTCTGAAAAGTCAGAATAATTGTGAATCCATTTTAAACTATGCAAAAAATGTGCTTTTTCCTGTAGCCTTTGTTGATGATTTAAAGGTATTCATGCATACATGACTTCCTTAGTGTCAACGTGAGGTAGTGGGGGCCAATGACCGGTGGCCTCATGTATGTGAATGTCCTTGCAGTGGGATTATGATGGAAGGTTGATTTAGAGGAATGTGTATGTTGCAGCAGTGGGAGGTGGCGGTGGTGTCCAGGTTAGGCTGGTGTCTGGCCTCTGTGGTCCCCTCTGACTTCCTGGAGCCCATTCTTCATGCTCTCCCTTTCGTCCAGGCCTCTCACCTCCAGCACATCCGCCAACATGTTCACTCCTACATCGCTGTGGCAACAATGGGTGAGTTGCGTAACATTGTTACCTACACATGAGGTGGCTGGCTCCAGCAAAGAGGAACAAAAGCTGATTGATTAGCTTGGTTACACATTTCATCTGGTCATAAAAGGAGTCTGTGTTATGTTTTGAGTTACTGCATAGCTGATAACTTTTATGTAATTAAGCATTGTTGCTCCTGTGAAATCAAACATCTTTGCAAGCAGTGACCAGTTGCAGTGGCAGCAGCCATTACTGTGGTCACGATGTGTCAGCATTTTGTTTTGGAGGCATGGAGCTGAGTTTGTGTAATCCTGCATTGTCCTACCGTGAAAGTCCTGGCTATTCAGCTGGGTCAGTTCCCATGATTCTCTGTGATGGTGCCAGAGGCAGCAGGTCATAAGGATGCCTTCAGTTGGTTCTCTTTCAGACACACTATAATGTTACAGCACTTTCAGTAAAAATAATTCCCGGATCTCGACTTTTTGCGGCATTCAAAAAGGTCTGACGCAAACACAGAATGGATTTGTCTCACGATTTCTCCTGCCTGCAGCAATTAGGATATTAGGTAGACAGGTTTTGGGAAAGGACTTCCTCTCTATTTGTCTTTCAGGGTGTGTCTCGGTGTTACCCTGTAGCCTTGAGTATCGCAGAAATCCTCACAATGATGAAATCTCTAGTAACTCACCCGCTTTTTGTGTCTCCAGATTGCAAGTTTTTGTCCTTCCTGCCCTCTACTCTTACATGTGCCTGTGTGAGCAACGCCATACAGAAACTAAAGATGGTGGACAGCCACAACTTAGAGTCAGTTATCAAGTTTTTGGCCAGCCTGTTGGCTGCTGATCTGGTAAGTATAATATTTAACCAGTATTTGCTGCAATCGCTTTGACTTTGCCCGGTCAACAGTATGTTTTGAAGCTTTTTCTCCCAAAACTTCCTTATCAGCCTTCATGGGATTTTATGTGGCTGTAAATGCTGCTGGAGTTGTTCACCATTAGGTGTAAGAAACCTAAACCAGACAGTTCCAGGTTGGTTTGGATACCTGTTCTCCTTAAAAAAAATGTAATTACTATTCTGAAACTTTTAAGTGTAGTAAAGAGAAATAAACCAAAGAAATCTTCAAGGAGACAAATCTATTTTTTCTCAGCAATTATGTGTAATGAATTGATTCAGGTCTCTCTTTGATTCAAACTAATGGAATAAATTTACTTCTTGATTTTTTTTGTATTGATCTTGTGCTGCATGTATGGCTAAGAACGCTTAAACAGAGTATTTCAATATGTTAAGGTATCCCATCACCTTAAATCCAGGCCCGTTTGTGATTCTTGACCCCAAACAGAGTACCCTCATCTGCTGCTGCGAGCTGTTAGGAAGCGTGTTGGAGCTCAGTCTGCCCTCCTGGATCCAGGAGGGAGTTGGCAGGAGAGAAGCACACAGTTCAGAGATCAGCTGCGGTCCTGCACACATCCAGGATGTCATCCTGACACCGCTTGTACCATCTCAGGAAATGAAGCTCAAACACTCCTCCCTGCCATGAACTGTTCAGATGATTTAAACTAAAATTGGGAAGCAGTGGAATTATATCCACAGCCCAATTTCTAAATGTTATTTTTTCAATATAATTATTTAAAAAAAAACCTGTTGAATTTATATTGTGTTTAGAAAAAGCTCTGTTCTAAAATTTCTGATTGTGCTTGCAATTCATCAGCGATACTAAGCTGCACTTTAACCTTGACAACAATGTTTGCTTACTTTCTACAACAGTATGTTTGAGTTTCTTTGTACCTCGTCTGCTGCTCTGATAAGTTGAAACTGCTGTTGCTGCACGTTTCCAACAACTCATGTGATCTACGTGGATAACATGATCAGTCAGCTAATGAGTTTTTTGTTTTTTGTTTATTGATTTCTTCATCCCAGGAATGTAGATCAAACAAACCAATGACAAGCTAGAAACTTTGACCAACACAGACATCGTAAAATGCGTAAGCAAAGCCTCCAGATTTCACTTTCTCTGAGGATAGGAAAAAGTCAAAATGCTCACATACACCTTACTCTATTCACTGAAAGTGTCTTTGTAAAGTTGCTTGTTTGCCTTATAACTTTCAGTTGAAACATGATTTCTTATGAACATGCACAGGCAATCTGTTCCTGATGATCTACAATAAAACTACCACATTAATTTAAAGACAAAAGATTTTTTGAACAGCAGCATACATGTGCAGCTTTGACATTAAAGTTAAAGGTCATAAAATTGCTCTACCACACCTAACTTGATACCAATAGGAATTAGGCAACTTGTGTGTATTGTATAATTTTTTTACCAAACAATAACATCTTTCTTGCTTGAAAAAAAAACAAAGCAAAAACAGTAGACAATCCAGAGTCAAACTGATGTGCGAGAATTTTTAGGCTTAAATAAAAATATCATCTGCATATATGGTTATTCATTCCAAGTTTTACCCTGATACAAGTCAAAATATTCCAACAGCTCACACTCTGCCCACTTTGCCCAAGCACGTGTTTCTATTCTTGTGCCAGAAACAAAGACTTGGTGCACCTCGCCCTCTGTTAGGACCTGCCACGTGCATGCAAATCGTCAGAAGCCACCTGTTCATATGCATTAGTGCAAGTTAGGAGGCAAAGCAGGTTTTACTGGTCACACCTGTTCAAGTCATTATCCAAACAAGTAATTTCAGGGAAAACATGAAAAGAAACAAAACACTGAGATTACATTTCTCTTACAGGCAAACGTAATCTTGGCACTTTCTGTTTTACAAAACACACCAACGTCTGAGTAAATTTACTCTTTGGTTTACAAAATGTCAAGTTTCCACACAATAAAAGCCATTACAGCAGATAAGAAATCCTAACATTTAACCCGATTTCTCTACATACTGATCACAAAACTGAAATTTAAATGGGTCAAAACTGTGTTGACTCACACCAACGGAAATAAAAGACTTTGTAAATCAAAACTAACAAGTGGTCATAAATGTGGAAAGTAGGCCATCATGACACACTGGTAAAGAGACAATTAAAAACAAAGTTATTCAATCGACTGCTGTACTTGAAATATCTTTTCCAAATTACTATTTTGGTTAAAATGTGAGACACTGAACATTACAGCTCTGAAATGTTGAGCTTTAGCTCTCATCTCCCAAAAATCTTTGATGTTTAACCGATCCTTAGCTCTGTTTAGTTTAAATAGAATTAAAATCAGTTTCTTTTTCTAGATTAAATCCCAGTTATGAATCACCCAAGACATATTCAGATCTTTATGTGCATGTCCTCCCTTTTTGGTTCGGTATAATTCTTCAAGTTTTCCAGAAGCCCCATCTTGGCCATCATGTCCTCAGTAGTTCGTTCTTTCCTAAAGCCGGATCCTTAGCTTGCTGCAGATCCCTGTATAACCATGGCCTGTTTGTAAGTTTCTGTCACATTATCGCAGTCACTGATTGAGAAGGCGCTGTCGGCCACTCCGGACCTGTAACAGTCCCATGGTCTCAGCACTCTGTCGGCCAGAATCCTGTCCTCAGCTATGTCCAACAGATTGTCTGCAGAGATGCTGCCTCTCATGCTGGCTTTGGCCGGTTTGTTCGATTGTGTCGGAGGTCTCACGTGGTCCGGCAGGTCCAGCTGATCAAAGGACTCCGAGGACAGAATGCTGTCTTCACTGATGGCTCCGCTTGGTCTGCACTTGGTGGCTCCTATTGGTAAAGAAGCTGCCAACTGATCCAGAGAGCCAAACTCTTGAAGCCCACCAGAAGAGAATTTTCCATTTCGCTTGAGGATGCCTTTTCTACAGGCTGGAGCTGAAGGACACTCTTTAGTTTGTGGCACCCAGCCAGAGTCACTGTGTTCAGGTGAAGAAGAATGATAATCCGACTCTTTCTCTACGGGTTTCTTGAGAATGCCTTTACGTGGCAGCGCTGCAGAATAACTGATCTGGGAATTCACCACACCCACATTTGGGCTTTCATGTATTGCTTTCTGTTTTGCACTATTGCGCCTCTTTAGAATACCCTTATGGGGCCGGGAGTCTGTGACTGCGTCATTAACCGGATGCGAGACGTTATTCTCCTTTTGAGACCTTCGTAGAGAGCGCTGCCGGACGACATCACCTCCACTGACCTGCGAGCGGAGCAGGCAGCGCATCTTGGAGCCATTCTCCAGTAAAGGTCTGGATGTACGCCGTAGCCAACTAGCAACAGTGGTCAGCCCAGTGGGATTTTGTGTAGACACCAGTGAATTGGTTTGTTCTGTAAAACTGTTTTTCCTCTCGCAGAGCAGCACTTGCTGGTAGCCCCAGTTCAGCCACCAATGTCCCGCAACCTCCTCAATTGTAGCTCTGCGCTCGGGATTCACCATGAGCATCCAACGAATGAGTCCACAAGCATCTGTGAGAGCAAAAGAAGGAAAACATTACAGATCTGGTGCTCAAGTTTGCCTTAGAAATAAGATTACACATCCAAATGAAGAGCATCAGATGTACCAGATGGTTTGCTTGGTTTCCTGTAGTTCCCTGTGCTAATCTGCTGGACCAGGATTTTGTGGTTGAGCCCATCAAATGGCATGGTGCCATGAACCAATGTGTACAACAGCACACCAAGGGACCAGGTGTCGACCTCAGGCCCACGGTACGGCCGTCCATTGACGATCTCTGGGGACGCGTATAAAGGGCTGCCACAAAAGGTCTGAAGATATTCATCTCTGTGGTAAAGGTTGGACAACCCAAAATCTGCAATCTGAAAAGGTAAGAAGTCAAAAGATTACCTTCATATCTCCTGATCTTGTGGATTAACATTTTAACTTTCCATTATGACAGAGATTATTTATTGAAGATAATTATTCTATCTTTAAATAACGGTTCATACAACAAGTCTTAAGAATACATGCAACATTTAGTAAAGTGACAGGTTTTGTAAAGTAAAAGCATTATTAATCATTTTCCTCATTTAATGTCACATACCTTCTGTACAATTCATTTGAAAAACAAATATTTGTGGAAAACATGTACAAAACAAGTAACCTGGTTGCATAAGTGTGTAAATCTATCAGATTTAAATGACATCTCTAGTGTCATATTCAGTTTTCCACTCCATTCCAAAACTTCAACTTCCTTCAGGTGAAGCATTTCATTGTTGATTTTGACGTTTACTCAGACTCACAGTGACTCAATGTAAACTCACATCTACCTTGATGGAAATCCAAGTTTTGCTTTGGGCATGGTGCACAAACATATTTGATGAAAATGTAGCAAAAAAAAAAAAGAAGAAGAAAGAAAAAAGTTTTTTCTACTGCAACCCTACTTCTAAAACAAAGAAATAGTACCAAAGACTGCAGCACCTTCAGCCATTAGTTTCACACTAATTGTTGGGAGTTCAAGAGCTGAATTTAAATAACCTGGTCTATAAAACAAAGAGTTTATACATTTATGCAGCCAGTTACTCCTCATTTTGTATTGATTTGTTTGATTTTCAGTCAAATTGCAGTCTACTTCTTGGTAATCTGGCAAATATGCAATTTTAATAGCCTCTCTAAATAAGAAAAAGAGTAATTACGTAAGGAATTCCAATGCATTTTATGGTACAACATAATCTGAGAAAGAAAAGTCCTGGTAAAATATTGCCAACTTTCACGAGTTGTTGCGTGTGAATAAAACAGGGTGTAAACGCAGCATGCATACCTTCACATTGCCGTTGCCATCTAGTAAAATATTCTCCAGTTTCAGGTCCCTGTGTACGATTCCATTCTAGGAGGAAATAAAAAGTTCTTTAAAAATGTGAAATATTTTAACATAAAATTTAACTTCACTCTCATTATTGTACATCAGTTAACATTAAAATGTCCACACTACATATAAAAAGGCCATCTTTTCACTGTCAGACTGAACATTTTCTTCAAGTATGTTAGCTATGTGTCTTTGTCCTTCGCTCTGCAGGGGGGAATACCTTTGATATTTAAATTAGTTTCCTTTGGAGCAAAAAAAAAAAACACCACCAAGCTGCGATTCACAATCAGTATGATGATGCATTCTGGAGTTTTGTTACATTTGTTTGTAGCCAAGATGCATCCATGTAAAAACTAATAATTTGTGCTGACATTTTGGGTAATAAAACATGTGTCAATGACCTTTCAACGTTATGCAAGCATGGAAGATTAAATATTTAACAAGAGATGAGTGCACCATAAAAGTAAAATACGACAGATGGCCGACATAGTCTACGACAAGCAATTAGCAGTAAGTTTCATCCCAGCAAACATTTATGAAGGGAGTCCAAAGTGCAGACTGTTCACCCTGACATATAGGAAGCCCTAAATGTAATTGTCCTGGACTGGACCGTAGAAACAACTAACTCATGTGTGTTTGTCAGGGAGGGGGTTCTGTTCATTCACACCCTCATTAAACTGTTAGTTTGTGTGTGCGTGCGTTCTGGAAGAGCTGGCCTCTAGCCCCAAAGCTAGCTCTGCTCATTTCTGTCTCATTGTTCTCACAGCCTTCCTGTTCAGAGCTGCCTGGTGACAGTAAATAATGACCCTTATGTAACGTTTTGGAAAATTTATAACCCGTTTCTATGGCGTTTGAATGATGACTTTATGGGTAAAACATTCTTACCTGATGGCAGTAGTGCACAGCAGATACGATTTGCCTGAAGAAGTGCCTAGCTTCGTGTTCGGAGAGGTTTTTCTTGTCGCAGATGTAGTCGTACAGATCCCCCTGGCTGGCATACTCCATCACTATCACAATTTTGTCCTTGTTCTCAAAAACTAAGAAAGCAGAAGAACAGCCTTTGTTTAAACATTTGCAACACTAAGATGCTGAGTAACAGGTTTCTACAATAAGGATGAAGAAGCACTGATAATGACCGTCTCATTAGAATCGATTGGTGACAGAGGACAAAAGAGTCAACACATTATCTGAGCTGCTGCGCTCAGATAATGTGTATAAGCACTTATATAACCGCATCGAGTCTTCAACACAAAGACCTTCGTGACTGAACTCTCAATCCTCATGGCAAGATGTCTTTTTTCAGCTTTTCTTACAGCTGGCGGTTTGAAAATGTTGAACTACCTGGTAAATCGAAACTCTCAGGAAACTAGGAGTATTAAATTTCTACCTTCGTAAATGGTTATGATGTGGGGGTGACACAGCGAGGACATGATCTCAATTTCTCGCCGAATATGGACCAGGTCTTGCTCATCCTTGATCTTCTCCTTTCTGATCGATTTTACAGCCACCTAAAAGAAAAAAAATGGGTCAAAATGCTTGAATTAACGTGTTTTATGATAAATTTTTTAATCACAGCACAAAGATTTTGTGTTTGCCATCATACTGTTTCCTTTTAATGAGAGGCTGAGGAAAGTAAGATTTATTAAACATTTCTCTTCCCCTACCTGTTGCTAAC
This sequence comes from Poeciliopsis prolifica, assembly GCF_027474105.1. Lineage (NCBI taxonomy): Eukaryota > Metazoa > Chordata > Actinopteri > Cyprinodontiformes > Poeciliidae > Poeciliopsis > Poeciliopsis prolifica. The sequence goes on from NW_026562378.1 coordinate 13,252,876, forward strand.
CACTAGCTAGCAGAAAGAAAGCGACTGCGGTTTTCTAATACTTAAAGACCAATTTATTGGTTAGGAAATAAACAAACCCCCACAGTGGAGTAAACATTATTTCAGAGATACAGTGAAACCTTTGTTTATTCAAGGTTGTCACACAGTGGAAATGTCATACCCATCCATTAAAAAAAAAAAAACAGCAACTATTGTAGTCACAAGTGACTCCAAAGTAAGTTCTTGTAAATCATTTTTCTATGAAAATAGCTTTGGGCAAGATGCTCACTTGAATTTCACCAGCATCATTTACAAATTCATATGAAAAGGAAGGCTGTCTTTCGATAAAAAAAAAAAAAATCTTTGAATTAAAAAATAACTCTTGTAAGACTAAACATTAAAATCAGTTTTCAGCCCTGGTCCTGATCATTTTGCTCCATCATTTCATATCATTGGTCGTTTTATGCCAGACTTTTCAGATATAAAACATTGTTGTTGTTGAATTAAAACACAATTTCATTTCGATTTTAGGTAACATTTGTTTACATAACTTTATGAAAATACTTGACTATGACAAAACATTTGTATTCTGTCCTCTAAGGAACTGCATACAATATATAAAATTGTTTGTAAGAAAAAGAAAGGTACAAAATAGCAATGCTTTTTGTCTGACATTACAAAGCAATGAAATTCTTGACCACCGGCTGAGGGCAGTGGACCAAAAACATCTGCAAAGCTTTTTCTAAAAAGGCCAAATGAACACAAGTCTAAATATTCAGGAATTGAAGAAGAAAAATAAATATTGTCCACCATTTTTTTTTCTCTGGAGCCCTTAGAAGGACGACCGAATGAGAACTATGGCGTCTGTTTTCCTTTGAAAAGACTGTATTCATGTTTGTATGTCATGGTTGTCTATTTGCAGCCCAGATGCCTGGGATTCCTCTGTGTGCGTCATCAGTCTGTCCAAAGCTCAGGGTGTCATGAGGCGGCAGATGGCCCAGCCGGTGGGGTGTCCTCCTTTTTCTCTGCTTATCTCTAAACCCTCAAGGCTGCAGACTCAGGAGAATGAGTAAAGCAGCGACTCGCTAAATCACTTTTGACACGCAGCAGTCTCTTGTCGTGAGTCAGACTGTCTGGCGTAGTTCTGTCTCTCGGGTCAACAAAACATTCACACCACGACACTGACTCCTTTTTCTGATTCTGGGAACTGGCCGTTTCCTGCGATTGTTAGCTTAGCTTTCAGAGGGTGTAAAATCCTACTCGTGACGACCTCACACCCCGTGGAGGTTTTCAGACTGTGTGCTGTCTTTGTTGGAGGCCAATCTGCTTCACACAATACACAACTAGTGGTGGAAATGTTAACGTCTTTCTGTACAAATACACACAAATTATGAATCCAACCTACAAACACAGTAACGGCAAAATTTTGTAGGTGTAGGCTGTAGTCAGAAATAGCTAAAAAGTGTTTTTATGAACATTTTATCTAAGGTGAAAGGGAAATGTGATGACATTTCTGCAACACAGAAACACTTTCACTATTTAGCAAACCAACGAGTGACTTTAAAACTTCAGCTCAGCTCATTCACTTTACTTGGGCACTTTCGTAACTTCTCTTAAAAAAAACTGGTAAAAACTGGTGCTTCTGTGCAGACAACTCCCATGATGGAGTTAATAAAAAAATCCTCTCAATCTTTTCTAATCTCTGACCTTAAGTCTATGCCAGATAAAATCATTTCACCTGCTTTAAGCAAATCCTCGTCAGGAAATGTTGACGTAGGTAGGAATATTTGTAGAACACCACAACGCTGTTGCAGTTCCAATTGGGTATGTCACAAATTAACTTTAAAAGCAGTTTAAAATTAAGCCAAACTTATTCAGAATTAGAGAATATTATAATCCAATGTAGGGGCCAAATCTGCACAGTTTTGCTGGTGTGTGATTAGCAGCACTTCATATGTTCTGACCCCCAACCTAAATAGGATGATGTAATTAAATATGTGAACTTAGACAACAGGGGCAGCAACAGTGACATGATAAGAGAGATAGAGCCATTCATTGTCCGAGCCAACCAGATATCATTACTGAGGATTTATTATTGAAAATCAGTGTCTTGTTCTTTTCCCTTCTGTATTGTTTCTTGGCTTGTCTTTACTTTTGACACTTCTCCTTTGACTGAATCATTATTAAAAGGAAACCCGTCAACAGGAATGAATCTCAGACACAGACTCATTTCTCGTGAACTGTTCGGCAATAAGTCAGTCAGACAGTGAGAAAGAAGAAAGGGTGTGTAGACAAGACTGAACTCGTTTGCTTCAGGAATATCTGGGAATTTCCTGATCCGACTTCCTTGAGATGAAACGGGTTTCGCTCTTTCTACACGCTAAAAGGCAAAAAGATCTGATAAGATAAGCATCAAGGTTGAACCCAGTCTGTTATTTTTAGCAGTGACCTAATTGAAAGCAGATAATTGAAACTAAACCATTACAATATTTCTGCTTTCACTTGTGACGTCCTGTTTGCTGCAACTTGCTGAATTTTATGAAAACAAAAACAGGCATTGAATCGTGCGTTTGTTGAACCAACGGTTGTAAAAAATAAACAATCAGACTTGAGTAAAAATAACACCAAAAATACATGAATAAATCAAAATATACAACATTATCTAAATTAGTCAGAAGTGAAAATGACTAAAGCATAAATTGTAAAAATAATGAGTCATTGATATGAGTTATGTTATTAAACACAATATAAATAGAAGCTAAATGTGCCTTTAAAGTAAATGTGACCATTATTCATAATGTTATTATTAGTTTATCTTTACCCCTCTAAAACAGCAAGTCAAATTTATTTTTCTTGGAGACGAAGTAAAAGTGTGGAAGCCATCTTTCATTCAGCTAAACGGCAGTGTGCAGCAGAAAACCGGGGTGCCTACTCCATTTTCTCTGGCATTTAACTAAAATTGTTTTGCAGCTAAACACCGGCACCATTTGTTTTTCTCGGTTTAGCCATAACGTTTTTACTAATGGAAAACAGAAACCAAATGTTTATTAAACTTCCTGTTTCAAAACATAAAATGTAAAATTGAAACGTTAATTTTTTTTTCTCTAAAAGTAGAAATGGTGACCACGTTAAGAGGGAATATAATTTACATTTCCCATCTTTAGCTTTTTTCCCCCCCTCTCTTTCCCTTTTCTTTTAAATGCCTCTCATTTCCTTTTATGTCAAAGGGAATTGGTATTCACCTGGACATCCCCTTCTTCCTGAACCAGGAAGTTTGAAAGAAAGTTTCCAAACTTTCCTGTCAAAGATTCCTTCAGGGGAAAAGTTGCTTTTGTCAGCCCATCACAATGCCTTTGTGCTATGACTCATGTGTGCATGTCAAATCAAAGCGATGATGTTAAACTAGTTTCAAAGGTGATAAGAGCTGCGTTACTTCAACTAGAAGTAAAATGTAACCATACAAGAGAGTAAAAAGTATTTGATAAAGTAGTGAGGAAGTGACCAGGAGATCTGATTAAAATGTTCAAAATGATGTCATGAGAGACAAAAATATAAAGTTATGTGATAATTCTGGTGTTTTAAAGACAAATACTAGATATAAATATCATTGCAAAATAAATTTAAAAATAAATAAATACTTTCCCTATTTTATTTAGTATAAAAGTTATGGAATATTGGTAAGAACAGGGTGAAGTACTTGCAATACATGTTTATATACAGCCACAATTACCTCCAAATAGCAGTGAAACGATGAAGCACAAACAATAAGCCTTACTTTATCATAAACTGTAGATTAGTGTCTGTGTTTGGTGCATTAAAACATTTTTGTCCTCCATTCAGTGAAGCAGAAATTGTATTAAAGAGTAGCTTTACGATATTACACCATGCAAGCACAAATAAAAAGGACGATGCAGTAAAACCGGTCGAGTTGTTATGAATCAATGTTCAGTGAACCTTTGATTAGCTGTTGTTGTGAAAGGTCTGTTTGTGCAATGTCTTTGCACAGCTGCCTAACCCGGCTCCTGGTTGGTTATTTAAACAACTGGTTCGCATTCAATGCATGTTTTGCGATTCTATTGATATTTTTAATTTAAGAAAAGCAAAAACAAAGCACGCACAATGCATTTCATGGAGAAACATCCCAATATCCCTAAAGTGAAACATGAACTATTTTCTCCTCTCACTTAAATGTAAAATACACACTACCAGCTGGCAGACTCATAAGAACAACCCTCTACCTGTAAATAACAGGTGGTGATCAGGCAGTCTGCGCACCTGGTGTGTGGCCCATACATTATTAACAAAACCAAAGAGCATCTGCTGTTTCTCACCAGTCTGCCAGATCTTTCCTTGGCTTTCTTCACCTTTCCGTAGGTCCCTTTGCCCAGGCTCTCCAGGAACTCGTACCTGTGCTTCAAGTTGTGTTTGTGATGGTGTCTTTTCACGGCTTGCCTCCTCGCGGGGACTGGGGACGGACTTTTCCCCAAATGAGAGTTGTCATCGGGTGGGAAATGGGCAGCGCGTGGGCCATTCATGGTGACGCACCGGTGCGGTGGTGGTGGTGGGGGAGGAGGGTCTTCGTTACCTACTTTCAGAATCAGGTGTTGCGGTAATAAAACGCATCCCAGGGACTCCGGAGCCGACGGGGTTCTCTCCGGTTTGAAATTAAAAAGGTCTGCTCTTCCCGTGGAGAGCTCTGACCAAACACAGAGACACGCAGGTACACATGTAAGCGGGGGAGAGAGGGAGCACCGCCCGCACCGCACGACGTCAGGAGGAGGCGCTTCAGGTGACGGATCAAATGTTCCGCCTGTGAAAGTAGAGCGCCCTCAGTTTTTCCTCTCTCTTTTATCAGTGTTCCTGTTTTTTTACATTATACTTTATTTAGAGTTTCTTGATTCTCCTTCGCCCACTTTGGTTGCTCTCCCAGTCGGGACGCACAGGTCGACAGAACAAACGCCATTAATAAATTGAGAGAATCAGAGCATCAATATAGCTTTTAAATGAGGAAAAGTAAAATATATTTACAGAGTTTTATCTCATTATGCTGTTAAAATGTGTCATGTTTTCTAGGATATAAACTTATTTAGCACATTTACCTCTAAAGATCCCAAATTAATGTGATAATATCTTCAATAGAATACAATAGAAATTATGTTTGAAATTCAGCTACATAAAAGTAATGCAAGTCAAAGCATCAGGTTCACAAAAAGATAAAAATATAAAAACGGAAATTACAGACTAACTTCCTAATTACAGACTACATTAAAATGTCCACATATTGCAAAACAAACAAACAAATACTGCAGTCATTACAAATAGTATCCCTAGATTGAAAGAAAATTGCAACTGAGAAGGGTAGGATATTTTTTTTAAAGTTCAATATGTAGATGTATATTTATGCACAATAGCTGCAGATTCTAAATGAGATATAGAAAAATACGAGCAACAATGTAAAAAGTTGAGTTTGTTGGGAGCAGTGTTGGTCATTGACAGATCTGTCTCTTACTTTTGTAGCTATCTGAACAATATACAAAGTCCATAGGAGCGCTGAGATATAAAAATAAAAACTTTGGTTTAAAAAAAAAAAAAAGTTATTTACAGTGCCATAGTCTTTAAACACATTGCGTTTCTGGTCATTTCTTAGCGCAAATTATATCTGTATCGACTTTTGTTCAGAGGCTTTAGATAATTAAAGAAAATAAGGAACAAGTTTTGACGATGCCTTGTCATTGCAGCTGCGGGCCACAAGAGGTCAGCAGCGAATCAACTGTTTTCTGAAAGTAGGTCAATGAAATCAAATAGTTTGATAACATGTACACTTTAGTTCAGTGTGTAAATATACATACATGTATATGTGTGAGATATGTGTGCTCTTGGGAACAGCTAATGGACGTGTCAGTGAGGATGTTATGTTCAGCTGTCGTCAGATTTAATTTTTGAAAAGTAGCCGCTCATCCACACATTGTGTCTTGATTAACCCCCCGTGGACAGTCCGTTTGTTTTGCATCTTGTGGACAGAGCGATGTGCCAGACATTTCTCCACTCGTGCATGCAAAGGAACATTGTGCACAAGATGAACAATGGATATGAACGGATTCTGGTGCCAAGTCTCACAGTTGTGACCAAAATTTAGAGGAAAAACAAACACATGACCTAGAAAAAAATATCACATCATCGGCACTTCCCAAAAAACGAAGGATAGTAAGGTGGAGCTGCAAAATATTAATTATTATCAGTTTGACTGTAAATGCGACTCTTTCATATATATAAAAAAATCTGATTTAGAGTGAATACATTTTATAGTTTATAATAACTTTTTTTGAAGCTTTTGTTGACCTGAAGAAATTAATTCAATATGGAAAGGAAAGCCTTGATTCTCTGTCTTGGCTAAATATTTGCTACTCTTTTGGGAAAACTTAGCAAAGTTTATTCAAAATAGTTGCTTTTTTTTGGGCTCATGCCTCAACATTTAAGCAAAAGTACAACATTGTAATCAATAAGATTCCGGTCTACCTTGAACTTGAAACTTGTAACACCAGCTTCCCCAGTGGAAATCAACTGGCTAGCAACCAAGAAAGAAGCTCCTGCTCCAAAACTGACACCTTTATGGAAACATTTAGCAGAAACCAAGATCACACCACATGGGGAAAAGTTTTATGCTCAGACAAGACAGATTTATATTGGCCAGTCAGTTGAAATGCAAAAAATAATGTACTAAATGTCAACGATGTTCAGAAAGGTGTTTACCACTCATAAAGTTTCAAGAGTCTTTGGCGTCGTTTAGCTGTGGAAATAATTTTTTCAAGATGATGTAGAACTTGTGATGTGTTTTGTGCCTCCAGAGACAATAAAATGTACTATTTGCCTTTCTAGATAAAAATTCAGCATAACTGCTGGTATTGCAAAATTGATCTGGTTGATTTTCTATCTGACTTTTTCTGTTATAATGTATCTTTACAGGATGGACAACAACTTTATATATAAAATACTTTAACATCAGCTGCAGCTGAAACAAAAACTGAACATAAATAAAATAAGAAAAAGCTAAAAAAATCAAGCTAATAGACCTTTTTCACGGCAACCGGAAGCTGTATCTGATGGGGCTTCGGCACTTCCTGTTTTGGTGACTGTAGTTCAAGTACTCTGAAAAATGGCTCTCCTCCTCCAGTCCTTTTCATCGTCCTTACTTAATTTGCCAGCCCTTTCTTTAGTTTGCTAAATTACGTGGAATATTGGAAACAAACATAATTTAAACTTTTCAATTATATTCTGATTGCATTCTGAAATGTATTTGCCAGTACAGTTTGTGAAAAACAAGATGCTAGGACTTAGTTATGAGATACTCGATGACGCTTGATGTTGAAACTGTGCTTTACTCCTGCATGCCTGCAGTGTAAAATATTGTCGAGGGACAGGTAGTTGTCAGACCTAGATATTTCAGGTCCATGAAGAAAAATGAGGAACCGCATAAGCTGCAGGTTTGAAACAGTCAGAAAGCCGGTTGGCTCTTGTTCGGTAGTTCGAGTTCCTGATCATATTTGACAGATGAAGAACTTCCAAGTACGACTTCTGGACAACTCAGAGCTTTTTCTAACATCTTCCTGTTCAGAGGGGACTATTTGTTTTCTGTTTTTGTTGTGGTTGCAACAGTCTGTTTTTTTCTGCTGTTGTTGAAGCTTACCTTCAAACTAGAGTCTATTGTTTAAAGCTAAGCATGCTATATGTATTGATGTATATATGTGTTACTAAAACAGTTTTCTACTTTAGATATCACTGGGTGTTGGAAAAGAAAAGGCTGAATTACTGGATTATTCCTGTAGCTGTGCAGCTGGTAAAGGTTTTTGCAATCATGTAGTTGCACTTCTTTACCAGACTGCACACTACTCCCAACTCCAGCTGCCAACTGTTCCTCCTGCACAAGTGATTTACAAAGATGGCACAGACCAAGAACACAGGTAAGAAAAAAAGAGTGGTACACATTGTCCTATGGGATGTGATATATAAATATACTACATATACTAAATTATATACATTGCATTTTCTGTCATACACATTTGATCTTAAAATAACAGTACTATAGTCATGTACACAATTTATTCCTCCTTTGATTGTGTTACACTGCCATTTACGTTCCTTTCCCACCTGTATTTTATAATCGCCATATAAAATTTGTTGTAATCTCAATATTATTTGTGTCAAATATAATTTCTCTCATAGTTTGTTTGGAATATTTCTTTTTTGTAGGCAATGAACAAAAAACAGGCTCAACTGCTATCAATTAATTTATTTGCAAGTTGGGTAAAAATCTAAACTGTACCAAATCAGTCCCATTATGTCCTAACAAATTTCTCACTCATCCATTTATTTGTTCTTTAGTTTGACATCGTTCTGTGTATTTCTTGTAAGGGGAAACATCCTGAACATGGTGGTGCGGAAGCCCAAAACTATGGGGAAAAGTTATCTGCACTCCACACTTTACAGAGTTTACAGAGGTGTAACGTTTGGTTTATGTTTGTCAAAATTTATTATGATTATGTCACTGATGTTTGTAGGACCACTTCCAGATCCCGACATTCTGGCATCAGGAGAAAAACTACGCCAGCTGGAGTCCCAACCACTTATCGCTCTTGTCCTAGATGGTCTTTCACATTTGGAGCTGGTTCCATCCAAATTTGGGCCTGTGCCACAGGGCTCACCAATGTCTTATCAGTGCCCACCTGAACAGTCCTCTGGTAGCATCATTCTGCACCACATGGCTCCAGACTTCCCTTCTCTTCCTTTGATGCTGCATAGTCTTCCAAATATGTGCTTTGTTTCCACACTTGGTCAACTTATGCATCTTCATTCTCTGCAAGTGTCACTGGAAATGTCTTATGAAATAGAAGCCAGAACAAGAGAGCAGTCCAGACGTCCTGCATGGGTACATCTTCGACAACCAAGCCTTACTGCTAGCCGTTTTCGTGATGCTTGCAGAGGAAGTGCAGAGGAGGAGTCTGCTGCCACAGCACTGGCATCTCGGATGATTAGGGGCTCCACCAGACAAACTGCTGCCATGAACCGTGGTCTTCAGGTGGAGTCTGAGGTGCTGGCAAACTATGCTGAGATGTTGAGGGTCAACGTGCTTCCTGTGGGATTTATTGTTCGCCCTGACGCATCATATCTTGGTGCAACTCCAGATGGTAAGATGTACGACCCGTCAGAATCACCCCCGTTTAGACTGGTTTAGGTAAAAAGCAGCATGAAGAATGATGCATCTCAGGTTGGACTTATTTTACTTCAACACCTTCATTATGTGTTCATGCCAATGCAATAAGAATTATAAAATGTGTAACTAACCCTTTTGTTCCTTTGCATTTCAAATATCCAATCTCAAGCTGTGTGAATCACTGTAAATAGTTGTTACTCATGAAACATACAGTGATGTGCAAATGTCTTTACAAGGCAGTTGGATAATTTACAAAAATTTGTTTTCTTAACTGGAGTTGTCTTGAAACGTATGTTTTAAAATTTTTCTCCTTGAGGTTGTCTTAAGTATTTTTTAACATCAATCTATGGTGTACAATTATAAAATATGAAATAGTTATGGATTTTTTTTCCTTTTGTTTTTACTGGATATTGTAAATTGTATTTGATTTGTTTTCCTTGCAATTCAACTTAATACAAAAAGAAAGTCAAGCGTGCTGCCAAAGTGTGTTTTAATTGAATATTTTTTGCAAAAGTCTAGACATTTAACTTTTACATAACATTACAATTAACATACATAAATAATTTTGTCTGCAACACAAAATGGGCCTTGATGATTTACCAAAACACAACAGTTGTGCCAGATTTGATTGACAGTTCCTATTAAAGTGAGAGGCAGCGGGGAATCCCAGATGTGGCAGCACTTTACTCTAGCGATTGCTCGCTCTACAATGATCCGCAGCCGAGCAATGGTCTGGTCTCCTCTGTCTCTTCCTTGCTGAACTGACCAGGATGCCTAAATGGTGGAATGATGAGTTTGGCTCCAACTTCATGAAGGAGGTCTTGAATGAGGAAGTCTTTATCTGCCATGACTTCATCTCCCAGCTCAAGCAGAGGAAGGATTCCACTGACCTTTGTTATTTCTTTGTCGGAGATGCAGCCTGTGTACAACGCTGAAATAAATGTCACCAACCCACAGGGAGCAACTCCAATCAGCCCTTTCACAGTGGTGTGATTCTTGAAGGCAGAGAACGTTTCAGACTGTAAGGTGAGGGATGATGGTGTTTCCAGAGCAACTTCTGTGCAGTCCAAGATGACACGGACATTTGGAGAGAACTTCAGAAATTTCTGAGGCATACTGGCTTTTACCTTCTCACGACTAATCCACAGGTTGATGGAAGAGAACACAATGAAGAGGTAGTTGGCCCAGGTGATGGTCACTCGGCTGACAGTAGCTATACTGACTTGAAACATGTCAGCAATGAGCTGCTCTTTCAGGCCCACTGCAACCCTGAATGAGTACATCAGGAACTCATCAATCAGAGGCCTGCAGCGGTCAGGGCTGGCTTCAGCACATGCTTCCTCTCCAAGTTTCTGCGCTCTGGTCCAGAACACCAGGCATGATGCAGAGGGTGCAATGGACTCCCAGAAGATCTGGAACACACATTCAGATCGAAATTTGGTGTAGAACCGGATCTGGTCATCAGAGGCATAGTAGCGGCTAAAAATGTGGCAGACAAATCCACTTTTTGAAGTCTGGCCTCCAACTCCTTAATATAATCCAGAGCTTCATCAAGTGTACCTGTAAAACCACAAAATAAAATAGCAAAACATACGGTTAGCAACAAGTTTTAATTATATATTTGAAACATTACTTCTGTGAAGATCAATACATGTTGTGAGTCGGAGCATTTATGTATACAGCCATTGACTTAATCTCTCCACAAAACACATATCCACATAATCTCATAATTTCACTATTATGTGATCATAATAATAATAATATTATAGCAACAGTTATATTTTACTGAAATTCTCTTTCATTGAAAATATATACAATAAACTATCTTTTACCTGCGGGTGGATGTGTCGTGTAGTCATGGTCCGCAGTAGTATCTTCAGCCTGGCTAGCTTTCTGAGAGGACAAACTGCCGTTTCTTAGCCCTCTCGAAAGCAGACTCTCTCATTGCCGGTGCAGTGAAGTTATTCCAGGCAAACAGGGAAGGAACAGATCCACCTTTAAGGCGGCTGGTGGTGGATCCGCTAACAAAATCCTCCGGTGTGAAGTGGCTACATACGAAAGTGCTCCCCGTCTTTATGCAAAAGTCCGGACCTTCATCTCTTCGGATCGCGTGGATCCACTGCCTCCGTTGGTCCGGGTCCGTCGGGAACGCATGATATGACAGATAAGGCTGTTTTCTTGCCCCACATGAACAACCAGGGACTGAACAAAAACAACTGCGCCGAGACTGAGCCATTTTCCTAGACTTTAATGCTAACGCTATAGCCACCGAAAGTTGTCCAACCCCACATCCGCTTTCAAACCCGGAAGCGTGAAAAAGGTCTATTAAAACCTCAATTCAAAATACAATAAAATAAAGCCACCACAATATCTAATATAATAAGATGGTGTGTTTAGGTAATGTGCAACTCGTTGTGTGGTGTTTACCTTCAGAGACTCCATTTAATCTAAATACTAAAAATTAACTTAGTTGATATTTTCTGTTTTTATCCTTTCTGTTGTATCTTCATATAATTTTGATTCGGTGTTTTTTGTTCATCTTTAATTTTAAATTTACTTTCCATACAAATTATCTTTCACATAATCAGGCATGTTTCCAAAGTAAGAACAAATAAAAAAGACATTGGAAATCAGAAATCTCAACAACTCTTTAAATAATTAAGAAATGTAACACAGACTGTTGTATTTATTGCGGATGAACAGAAAAAGCACACTTTTTGTTTTTTGAATGTCATAAATCTGTTCATGACAGATAGGTGTTCATTGGAATTTTATGTAGGAATAAAGTTAAGTTAAATAAAAGGGAATTGCTTCAAATATTATCTGGGAATGTAGTTTTTCATCTTCATTCTAAGTTTTTGTTCTGGGAAGATTATTGTAGTTGTCTGATCCATACTCCAATCTGGAAGGTGGCGCTACTGCAGATTAAATTGTTTGCCAACCGCCATACAAAACAACAAGAAGAAATTCCAGCAGTTATTGACGGTTCTCCTTCATTTCCCATAAGGCAATGCGCCCTGTCACATCTTGGCCCCGCCCCTTTTATTCCCTAACTCGGCTCTGCTCGACTTTCTGTTTGGCCGTGATTTGATTGCCTGGTCTCTGCTCAGCTATGCGGTTTGGTTCGGACACACCTCGCCCTGCGACACTGCAGCCTTTCCCGCTCATCTTCTTCACCAACTGACCGATTGCCACCCTCGTTTCGCTGCGTTGTAGTCGCTCTCCAGGCTGGAAGATGTCTGCTGGTTTTCCTGCTCTGCGGCCACTTTAGGAAGCAGTCCCCTTCCCACGGACACAGAGCCTCCTCGGGAAGAAGACCGGCGCTGCGGTCCCGCTTTGGCTGTTCATCTCCAGAGGAGTTTGGGCCCCGTCTTGTAAACTGGGGGCTGTACCGCCGTGCTCCGGGTGGTTCATGTGAAGTTAAAGAGGATGTTGGTGTTGCCAGGCCAAGCTGTTAACGGGCAGGCGATGCCCTCTGGCTAGCGGCGCTAACGTGTCCGGAGGAGCTAGGTTGCAGGCAGATATCACTTAGCAGACGAGTGGGGCAGATGTAACGTGGCATAAAAACAATATTTAGGTACTATCCGACGTTTTTACCTGGAGTACATATAGATTTTATCACAATATGAAACAGAAGCTCGCTTGGTAAATTTTCGACTCAATTTGTTTTGAAAGCGACGTCAAGCTAGCTAGCAGCTTTCGTCAGGAAAACAACAAATGCTCACTTCTTATTCTCTGAGAGACCAAAGCTACTGTTTACTATCGATACACTCCTGTTCAAGGTTTCTTTTTACCTACTACTATTCATTTTGTTGAATTAGTTAATAATCTTTGCCACATGAGGAGGACAAGCATGACGACTATTTAGTTGTTAACATAAAAGGACGTGTTTATTTCTGTTGCTGCTTAAAGAATATTTAAAAAACACACTTGAAATTTGGACCCTGCTAAAAACAAACAAACAAACAAACAAAACAAATCACGCCAAGAAGACAACAGCTCAACCTGTCGACCATGGAGGGAAATGTACAGCAACAAAAAATTACTCCCTTAGGTAGGGAGCTGCAGAGAACATTTAACAGCTACAACAAGCATTCCATACAGCTGAAGAAAAACTTGAAGGAGACCAATGTGTTCTTCAGAGAAATAAGGCAAAACTACAGCAATGCATGTGCAGCAACCATAAGCTCAGATACAGGATCCCTGGAGGCAGGTAAGCTTGAACACATGCAGCCACACTATCTGAATAAGACTGACATTTAATCAAAGAAGGATGTTTTTTGGTTTGCAACTTGAAAAGACAGGGAACACACCAGTTGTTGGTGCAGAGGGCTCGGATCTGCTTGCTGTGGGGAAAAAAAGCATTGATTGATGTGATAAGACAGACTTCCTCTTGCAGGCTAAATGCACTGATTATGTAGAATTTTTTTTTGCTGAATTGAAGGTTTTGCCCATTTTTGTCTTTCTTTGAAGTCTTACCTGGTGATTTCATTTTTCTTTATTCTAAAGAGAACATTAAAGAGAACAAAATGTGTTATAACTTCTTCTATTACAGCTTTTGTGTGCGAGCCTTTATCTTAATCTTTTCATAGAGCTAACAATAATGATGCATTTTGTTTGTTCATGTGTTTATCGACTGAAAAATGGTAGGAGTTGCTTGTTTTGATTTTACTTGAACTAAAATATGATTTATTCAGTCATTCAATGTAAAATTGGTCTGAATATAATTGTATATATGTACGTTTCTGTTTATTTTTTCTCAGTGCTTTTACAGTTTTATTTTAGTCTGCATTTATTCCCCAACCTTATTAGTTACTTTCAAAAGGCTGGTCAAGTTTCTAACATGGTTCCAGCCTGTTTATTTGACCACCTGGAGTTTTGATTCCAAAACAAGTTTTGTTATGTTTTTGGGATCATTGCCCTGCTGGAACGACTACAGGGGTCCAAGTTTAAAGCTCTGAATCCAAACTGTGAACATCAGATGAAAGAAAATCTGTTTGGGCATTCAGAAACCAGCAGAGCTCAACCATGCCAACAACTGAAAGCAGCAAGAGATGGGAAGAGTGGAAGTGGTGTAGCACATCTTTGGGAAAGGTGAAAACGATCAGTAATGGCGTTAAAAGGAGGTCAGAAATGTTTCCCTGGTTTGAATGAACAATGTTAAGCTGAAGATTAGCCTTCATCAAAATATTAAGACCACAGAGCTGCCTTCAATGGAAAGAGCTAAATCCATGTTTTCATCTGCTGTCTAGATTGTGCATTGAAATTAGTTTCTGGTCTTTTTTATGTTAATGTATAAAGAGCGACTTTTATGTTTCAATTAAACTAGCTGAGATCAGGTCAAGACTTAAAGAAAGCAGTTTATTTGGATTGGTCCAGTCAAGACTTTGTCATCTTTTAGACTCTTTTCAGCACAGTTTGGATTTCTTAAAGCCGAACTCTGTGCTCATGTTGCTGCTTGGTTGTGTTGTCACATCTGGACTCTATAGGATTACATCCAATTTCATATTTTAATTATTATTTATCTTGTGTTAGATTATTATAACGTGAGATAAAATATGATGGTTTTACTGCATCATAGTATTTATGCTTACATTTAATTTAAATAAAAGAGAAACCGTTTTCCTAATGAAGCAAAAATGTATTACATGTTGATTTAGTGTTATAATAACTGAATAGCATTTATCATCTTGAACCAAAACTGTAGAATACAAGACCTGTAATTTTACCACTATATTTTAAGTAAACATGCTTATTTTTTCTGTCTCGTTCTTTGTAGAGCCATGTTGGGCTAATTTTAGATGTTTTTTATGACATCACTTTGTCTAAATAGTCTACATTTAATCGTCTTGAAGCAGCAACATTTTAAAACCTGGCCAAACTTTGATAAAATTATCCAACCTTTGTCTAATTACAAACCCAAATGGATCAAACCTGAACTTGAAAAGAAAGGAATGGGCTGATCAAGGTTTTCCCCAGAAAACATGCTAGGGCCAATGGTTGGGTGTTAGGGCAGTCATTCATCCAGCGGCCTGTTGTGTTTTTGAGTTAAAAACTGTTTAAAGTTGACAGGAAACTTGAAAATATCACTTGATGATCATGTGTTATTGAAAGATTGTGAGTTTTATTCCTGAACACCAACAATAAAATCTTAAAAAATAAACATTTTAAAAATACTTAAGTAAATAAGCCATGCTAAGCCTGGTGGGGCACAAGTAAAGGCTGGTGGCCCGTCAGGCTTATAAAACACTGAGGGAAACCCTGGGTTGAGTAACTCAGAAGTAGATTCATATGCAATAAGTTAATTTTAAGAAAAATGTTCCTACTTGTTAATGATGGCTTTCACAAGTCTTGTAAAATTTCCTACAATGACCAACAAAAATTAATTACCTCTCCAAGTGTCCTTTCTTCTAATGAATACTTTTCTCCACTCAAATGCATTTTCAAGGCTAACTCAGTAGGTGTAACCCCATGCCCTGTTTGTGGTTTCAGGACAGTGTGCATTAAACTAGTCCGTTCTTCTAACATAACCTGAGAGAAATGTGATTCTTTAGAGTAAAAATACGTATATTTTGATAGATTACTTTCTACACCGTGATTTGAAAGAATCATTATCCTCATTTTTGGATTGGTGTAACTTTAACTCTTGTGGTGGAAATCATTTATCAAAAGGGAGAGGAAAGTTTCGATAGGTTAAAGGTCTGCCGTTGTCTGTAGATGCAATCAGTGTTCGAAGATTCTGCCACTCAACTGGTAAGAGCGGAGACACAAACTCAGTTGCACACAGAGTTTTAAACACTTCACCACATCCTGCGCATACAACCCAAATATGAGATGAAGAACAAAGGGAAAGCTCAGTCCTGTCGGTAAAAGAAAAACAGCTCAGCATGTAAAGACGGCGCTCTAACCAACACCTGCTTGAACGCTTTGTGTTCTCGGTGATTTCACCTACATCGTTTGGCCTTTGGGTGCATCTGTCTTGCACTTTTGCTAGACACTTCTTTGCATGCATAAAGGAAATTAAACAGACAATAAGTATTAATTTTCTATGACACACGGCCGTGGGTATAACTATGTAATCGGTGCAAACCAAAACTATTATTTGGTCAGAATCAGAAACAAAATGTGGCATCCTGTGGTTGGAATCAATCAATGCTCCTAGTTAAATTCATGAGCAGCAGTTTTTCTGGCTGTTTCTGAAAATGTTTGAAGATGCAGACAAACTATCCATCCTTTCAACCATCATGGTGTCTCTCTCCAGCAGCCGTTGAGTAAACCTGGATGGATCACCAGCCCAAAATAAGCCCAAATTTCTCACTTGCAATTGTTCAGTTGAAAACTTTTTATATTCGACTTGATTCTCAGTCTGCCAATTACACCACAATCTGTTCCAGTTGGTCATCTGCAAGCCAAATATTTAGACCTCCTAACCTCCAAATCTTTTATTAATAAATACCAAAAAGTAGCAACTCCTGTACTTTTTGTTTTTAAGCACATCGGCCAACTACATGCAGTATGAGTTGTAAAATAAGTCATGAAACAGTTGAGGAATGGGGATAATCTTGTAATCCACGGGATTCAAAACTTTCAGCTCTGTTAAAGAACCGGCTAAACTTTTTTTCTCCTCTTTTATTTGTGACACTAGGAATAGAAAATCAAGAATCAAAGCGTACAGAAATCACAGATCTGTATCAGTTAAGTGAGTCTCTAATTCAAATTTAGTTGAATTAATAACTCAAACCTGTGAGTTGTTATTAACTCACAGGCTTGAGTTAATAATAAATTACTCACTTAATTTATTATTTAAGTAGATATGTTTAAAGCGCATAAAAAAGCGTTGATTCTGTTGTTGTGCTAATTTACAGCTGCTCCTGCCAACACTTAATTGCTTCTGGCTGCAGGAGAAACTGACCTTTGACTAAGTAGAATTGTATTTGGTTAAGTAATAGGAAAAAATTGTTTTTCACCTGGACCTGACCTAACAGGGTCATGATGCTGGAAAAAGAACAAAAACAATTAAGTTTTTAAACCTCACTTTTTCATACGGGTGGGTAATATAAATATGAATATTTATCTGTCTGTGAAAAATGTTGTTTTTGCATTAAGGCTGTTCATGTTTTTTTTTAAAGATTCTTGTCAACAGTAGTTTATTTTTGTCTTTAGTCTTTTTTATTATTTGGTTTAAAGCAAATGTGGGTTCAGCTAAACATCCGGTGCAGTCGGCACATAAACCTGGTATTTGTTGTCCTGTTTTTGTTATATAACTCTTGTGACTCAGCGTCCTGCAGGATTATCCCTGAAAGTACAGGAAAGAGGCTGAATTGGTTCCTCTGTGCATGGGCTCCTCATCTTTCGATTAGATCAAGACTAATAACCAGAGGCTGTTATCACATACAAAATATTTTGATATCTTTTGTGGTAAACAGAAATCTACAGCATATTAACTGTGTTAGATCATCTGGGATTTATTTTGGTGGGCTGTGACTCGACGCTGCTGATTAATTACTGGCAGCCCTCAAAATGTTTCTGAATGTTACACATTAAGGCTAAACTGTATTAATTAACCACTTTACTGTCATTCAAATGCAACATATGTTACATTTACACAGGCTTGAGTTAAAAATTCATATAACTAAACCTTTTTTGGTACCTTTTGTTTCACCTTTTCTCTCCCTCTCCTTCGGATCGTTGTCTCTAGTTTTACTTCACTCCTGAAAGCAGCATAGTACACAGTCGCCAGCTTTGCAGAGTTACAAAATAAAGTAAATGTTAATGTTTTGTGATAGAGGTGCACTGATTAATTTTGGAGCTCTGCAATTCGTTGATACAGGCATGAGAAACTGACCTTATACATCAATCTTATCTGCCTCTGCAAAGATATGAAAATCAACCGCTGTCCTCTTTCACTCTGTCGTGAGAGAGGTTTGAATGACAGACAGGCTGCATGTTTGCAGTTAACAATAGTCTCCCTATTGTTGCCAACTCAGCTACTTTCTTGCTATATTTAGCAACATGTCAGACCAAAAAAAGTCAGTATCTGTCAACACCAGAATCGACAGATCAGGCATTTTATAGGTCGATAGTCTGTGAGCAATCAGAAAACTGCAATCAGTCCACCATATTTGATATTTAAATTAATTTCAAACTCTGGTTATGGTTGGTGTAAGTGCACAGTAATTTACATTGTTTTAAAATATAAAGAAAACGTCATTCTGAAAATGTGGCAGCTCTTATTTTGAAGTGGCGGTGCGCCACGATCGGTTACATGTAGAGGAAACCCTGCAGCCTTAAGTAGTTTATCCAATCTTGCATTGCTGCTGAAAATAAAAAAAAACCCAGTCGTAAATATTTGTTTCTGGAAACCATGCATCATTGAAGTTGCCGCTCATGTGTTTGATTTGGTGAAATCCTTTTGCAGGCCAGCTTAGCTGCATCTCTTTCCCAAGTCATGAAGAAGAGTTCCTGCGCAACACGGTGGGAGCTGCTCCGTACATCCTGGTGCTCGGCCAGGACTGCGCCGCCCGCTACCAGCTGCTCAACTGCCTGCTGGGGGAACGGCTGCTGCCTCTGGGAGCAGAGGCCGGAGAGACCTGCAGCAGCGTCCACGGTATTGTCTGCAAGCGGAGGAAGCTGTGTTTTACTCACGGCAGACAGACGCGGCTCAGCTTGGCGCTGCCCGGCCAGTATGAGCTGGTCCACCAGTTGGCTGCAAACCGTGGTCGCTGGGATACGGTTCCCAGGGAGGATCTGGAAATCCAAGAGGAGTGTGAGGACCCGGCCCACAGACTAGCAGAGCTGGAAATCACCCTACATCACCCTCTGCTTCAGGTAGGCTGCAGCCACTCAGGTTTCTGCAGCTTTCAACATTCACCTATTGAACTTTATGCACTGCACAAACCCAAAATCCTACTGGTTGTAGTTAATTTTGATGGTAGAGACTTTCTTTTCTCTTTTTTAATATGGACAACTCCCAGTTGTCTGTATAAAAAGTAGCTGAATCTGACATGAAGGTCAAAGTGTTTGTCATGTTACAGTTTTAGAATCGTAATTATGTATCATCGCTCATAGACTTCTCAATGAAGCAGAAAATATCAAATCAAAGTGGGGGACTATTTTTATATGCAGCTAGAAACCAACCCTGAATACTGAAATGGGTAAATATTGTTGCTATGAAGATGTTTTTCCCCGTCTGGTAGGAGTCGATGGGGACGATGGATGGAGGTAAAAACAGGACAGTCATGGAAGAAAACCTGTTAGAAACTGGAGGACATGAGGACAGAGGTCCATCTTCCAGCAGGACAATGTTCCTAAGCATACTGCCAGAAATGCAAAGGATTAGTTCAGATCAAAGTATATTCATGTTACACTGGCCTAGTCAAAGTTCAGACGTAAATTAATTTGGTCTGTAGCAATGCATAAATATTGATGCTCACATAATGATAATTTGATCATGTTTCCTTTGACTTTATTTGATCATCTTGTAAAACAAATGAAGGAGAATTTATCATCCTAATCTATTCACGTTAAATAATTTGCGTCTCTTCTGTGTTTTATTTTGTAGGCAGGTTGTTCTTCCTCCAGATATAAAACGATAGATGGAGATATTTTCTTTGCTTTTTCTCATCCAGTTAAGCTTGTTTTTTCTCACATGGCTCAGCTCACAGATTACAGAGCTGAGCAGATTATTTCCTGGGCCATTCACTTTCCTTCCCCCTCACTCTACCTGATTTATGCTGCTGTTCAGGAATGCGCTTCTTAGCAGCTGCTCTCACAGTTTGCTTCAAGCATTTGTTGAAATAGACCCATAATTGTGTGAGAATCGGGAGAAACGTTGGACGTGTTGCAGTCATGCAACGATTTCATTCCCTGTGACCTGAAAATCACAATATCCCTTGGGGGTGAACACATTGGACACAGTGGAAGGACTGCAGTCACTCCTGTCATGTGGGACACATGGAAATCGGCCTCTAATCGCTTAGACCAAGATCCTTCACCAAGCATCACATAGCCCAAGAAACTGGGGTTGGCTGTGCAGCGGGACGACCCACCGGTCCGTCCCAGCCCCCTTACGTAATGCCACTGGTCTGGTGTGATTCACATGACTGGGTCATGTAAAAAAAGATCTCAAGCTCTTTGCTGTGATGCCGTTGCCATGGAAAAATTCGAACTCTGGGACTCTGACGAGAAATAGCTTGAGGTTTTCCTTTTAAAACTTTCACTAAAGCAACATCTAATTCAGAACAACTGAAGTAGAAATACATTTTTACCAAAGCTTGATGTACGCTGTGAGATATCCAGAGGTTATGACCCAGGTCTTGACCTTGACCTCATTTTTATTTGGCTACAAATTTGCATTTAGGCCACAGAGAACTGCATGAAAGGAAAACAAATGTTTGCGAAACAAAACCAATAATTTTACGCTAATATTTCAAATTTCCAAGGATGGATATGCTTGTTTTTTTTTCTTTAGATCAAAGTGCGTCACCCTTAGGCGGTGACGGTTCAAACTACATAAGGATGAGTTTGATCTTGCTCTATATGTTTGTTCTTATTAACAAACATGGGTTTGTCACATGCTGAAGCAGCGTGCTGCTGAGGTTCATGTTCCCGCTGAATTGGTAAGGCAGAGCTGTGATTAAACACGGGATAAATGAAGCCGCAGAATCTCTCTGCCGACTGTGGCATTCACACGGTTCTGCTATAATCGCAGCACTGTGCTTTAAAGGCCCTGCAGACGAGAACCAGGCTTGTTAATTAGCTGTCCTTCATGCTGGAGTTTATTCTCGGCTCCCAGTTTGGCCTAAATTAAATACAGTCTTAACAAACTACATTTGTTAAATGTAGTTTGACAAATGCAGCAACAAAAGATTTAATAGATCATATTAGGTTATCTACTGGCTGTGATATTAGCAGGTACTCTTCTCTCTTTTTTTCTCTATCTCAGATTAGGGATGCACCGATTTGCAGTTTTCATGGTCGATTGTTTCTGAGTTGGTAACGGTGGGGTGACTGTTGTTAACTACAAATGTGCCGATCGATCACTCAAACTTTTCCCACAGTATAGATGACAGTGGTTGATTGATGAGGTAGATAAGATTGGTGGATAAGATCAGACTCAGTTTGGTGCTTTGGTCTCAACAAGCCCCTTTTTTTTGAAGGTCATTTTGTTCCCAAAAATTTAAAAATCAGTTTTACTTGTTTTATTCATTTATTTTGGATATGTAAAATGGCTTCCAGTGTTAAATGTTCATTAGATTTAAAATTTACAATTTTTTAAAGAATGTATTCTTGCATTATTATTTTTCCATTACCATTATATTACTTAAAATAACGTTGTCTCAAAACAACATTATCATAAATCGCAGTAACTTCTAAAACAATTTATCATCCAGCAAATTTTTTTTTATTGTGACAGGCCTCGTCTCAACTGCTTCTAAAAACAGTTTGAGTTAAAAAAAAACCAAAACATTTGGCTGTTTTACTGGAAATAACTTAATATATTTAGTGTCTGTAAATTGAAAAACCTCCTTATTGCTGAGTCACTGTTCTGTTGCCTAGCAACCCCAGAAAAGGCCAGCCTGTCGCCTAGCAACCTGATCTGAGTTCCAGCATGTTTAGTCAGCTGGTCTTACCTCTTATGTGGCCTTCAATGTCTGCTGGGCATCCAGAAACCACCTGTGGCATTTTCATTGGTTGTGCACTTCTGTTCTTCAAACATGTCTGGTTGTATCATTTCTATGTGTTTGCAGCCATTTTCGTGTAGAAATGTAAAAGTTGATTTGGGGGAGTGGCAAGCAGCAGGTGACTAGGACTTAAAGTGACAAGACTCCTTAAAACATTTCATTATGAAAGGAGCTCAAAACAGGCAGAACTGACCAGACTAAGATCTTATTAACTCAGAGTGATCTTTAAAAATGTTATGAACATGTTTCATTAACCACATAGACGTATCATAATGTGTTCAAGGAAACATTATGGGTCACCTTTGACCCCAGCACTACAGGTAGATAATGGAAGCCATTTTTAACATTATTCTATTCAGGTTTATTCAGGTTTATGGAGTCACTTAGATGCTGCTAACACTCACTGTGACTGTTGTGGCTTTACGATGCAGTCCCAGTTAGCACTGTTGAGGAAAGACATGCAATGTTGTCCACAAAGCACTTAGTTATTGTCAGGCTTTGAAGATTAAAGCAGGACTCTATCTTAAAATCAGCAGTGAGACATTATTTTGATGAGTTGCTACTAGAAACGGGGTTACATGAAGGCAATTCAAGCACTGTACTGACTTCAACTTGCCATAAACAAAAGTTTGCAGGCTATCTTTGTTCCAAAGAGACTGGCCAGGCCGACTCGCCTCTTGTGTCTTGGAGACGGGACTGACTGTCTCCTTTGTTATGTGGTTGGTCATCCCTATTTCTCTCCTCGTTTTCATGCTTTCTCTTTCAGACCATCTGCGAGTCTATTTCTGCTAATGCTATTTGTCAAGGCTTAAGAAAATCTCTTTATTTGTGTCATTCTGTATTTTTTTCTATCAGAAACATTCCTAAGGCCACCGCAGATATGTGCTGCTATGTGTTAATAATAAAAAGGAACGTGATACAAGCTGATGTTCTCAGATTTTGGCTCTTTTTAGGTAATTTTTTGGCTTACTCTGGTCTGAAATGTTTAATTCTTCATCAAACAATGTTAAAATAGTGTCCAATGTTTGTGTGTTTTTCACAAACACTTGTACATTTGACCATTTGGAGGGACTTTTACTGTGTGTGTGATGCGGACAGCCGCTAAAAATGTCAGCAACAAACATGAGAAAGCTCAGGAGAAGTGGTGTAGAGATTGCAATGATGGAAAAAACACATTAGTGACCTGAATATGATTTATCGCAGCCAATGTTATTTCAATGATCAGACATAATATGCAGGGTTTTCCCAGCCGCCTTTCTGTTTGGAGAGTACTGCATTAATGTAGGCTTCAAGTTAAAAAATAAAAGCCTCAACGCTCAAAGTGAACCGCAAATATAATTTCACATTGTGGTTTTAGAAGTTCCTGTTGAGCACATAATGAGACTGATGTTAGTGCATATTCTGACTAACAAAGAATGCGCGGTGTATGTGTTTATACCTCACACTCGTTTGCCTCTGCAGTTCAAAATTGATAAAGTTAATGTAAATAAACCATTCCACCACCAATCACAGACAATATTCCCTGCAAATACTGCGTTTGCTTGGACAAATAACCAACCACATCTAGCTAATCAAAATACTTTACCAGTCATTACTAAACAAAGAAAATTTTTTGTTAATATTTTATTTATGTATCTTTATGTTTAGGTTTTTCTTAGAGCTCTATGGTTGTATGTTTAATGTGAAATTACCTAGTCTTATTTTTAAACAACTTTTTACTGCTAAATGATGTTGTAGTGCCCCTTCCACTGAGATCAGCAGGTTTTCTGGGGGAAGCCCTGAATACAATGTCATGTTTTTCAAGAAAATCCACTCAGGTGATGCCTATAAATTATTAGCCACACTCCTTTCAGTTCACAGTTACAACAGTGTGAGCTCAAAGTGCAGCCTCCTCCTGACTAATCCATTTCCTTGGTAAAAAGGAAAAACTTTGGTATTTTTTACGACCACCTGAACTCTTTGGTATTTATGCTGATCAATACGATGGTATTGATCAACCCTAACCCTAAAGCATCAAACCGGTGGTTAATCTTTGGAAACTTTTCATGGGAATTTACTTTGCTAATTTTTTTACATATATATTCCCAACTGACAACGATTCGTTACATTTATAGTGATTGACTGGAAATTTCTCACATATAAATGTACAAATATTAACGTTTTATTTTGTCATAATCAAACAGTCATGTGATTGTATGCCTGTTTAATTGATGTATATTGTACATATTATATTTATCAAAATTACCAAAATGTACTTTTTTTAATGCAAGTAAGATAAATGTAATTCTCATTGTATGCATTGTTACTCTTGTGGTCTGGACTGAAAGATGTGGCCTCAATTCTCCAGGTTCTAGAAATAATCAGTGCATGTGATGGACAAATGCATGTAGGGGGTGTGGCACATGTCGCCCTGCAGTATGCAGTGATTAATGCGCTACATGCTTGCATGTGATAGAGGAATTTTATGGATACCAAGTGTACTTGCATGAAATTTAATTGTTTTACTCAAGAATTACGTGTTGATTTTTTTATTCTCTTAAATTCCAGTTATACGGTAATTCAAATGGAAAGTTTCCAACCCTAAAAATTCCCACGGCTTACATGTGTTCTTGTTGAGCATGCAGTTTTCATGACTTGAAATAGTTTTAGAATATTTGGACAAGTGTAGAAAGAGACCAATTTTTAGTATATATGTAGGACAATACTCAGAGATTTAAAACTAAGTTTATTGTTTTTGGGACTTTGAGGACTGTTTACCACAGTAATAAAACAAATATTTTCAGTTCCTGTCATGACTCAGTGATGTAGTATAGATAAGTTGCGTTCACAGAACTGTGTCCTTTCCAGGTTATGGTTACAGAAATGTTAGATTTTTGTGTTTTAGAGGGAAACACGGGAACATTATTTTGAACTTTAATCTACTTTTTAAAGTAGAATAAAATCACTTTTGTAACTTTCACAATTGCTACATAATAGACAACGCTTGAATGATGATTCAATTTAACTTTAGCATCAATGTGACATTAATTTTAGTAGTAGTTGTGTTACATATCATTTTCTTATGTATTATATTTGTCAGGGATAAATTACAGAACACGATGCATGAGGAACATTCTCACTGTTTTTATGATCAGTGATCAAACTATAAATGGTTTTAATTAGCTTTCTGAAGTTCAAAGTGCATCATGGGTAGATACAGCTTCTACAGTGAAGGTTTGCCATGTTTGTCTTGTAAATAGAGGCATAAAGTCTTGTGTTGTCTTAGCCGTGCGGCTGATTGTAATCAGTTCCTCGAATACAACGCTCGCAGTTTAATATATCTGATTAGGTGGCAACAAGTTAACCAGATAAATCAGAGCAGTTTGACAAACAAAGACACTTGGCTAAATGTTTATTTACTCTCCATTGTGGGCCAGGCGGCTTAGTGAGGAAGCCGCCTGATCGTAAATGAATGTAGGAACAAAATTATATTTTAACCCCTTAATATGGAGTGGAAGTGGTGCAGCAGCTAACAACTGTTTGTTATTGATTAATCTATCAGTCTGATGGATTAAAAAAATTGCACATTTCAAGCCTTTTTTTTATTTATACAGTATAAAAATGCAATACAATATGCAGTTAAACAAATTCCTTTCCAATTAATGACCATTTTATTGCCTAAAATGCATTAACACAGAATTCCTTTAGCGAATGCTTGATCATTTGTATCAAAAGATGCATATTCGGCTAAAAAATACATACAAATATGTCAACTTTTCAATCTTTTCTGTTTGACCTAACATAAATCCAGTGTAGGTCGAATCTGTTGACAGTCCTTTTTCAATTAACCAATTAATAATTGCATTAAAAAGATGTTTAACAGGATATCTCTCAATTTTAATTTTTATTATTATTTTTTTTTTTACAGAATTTGAACAAGGTGAAGCTAAAAATGTGCTTCTTGAAGAGTTCTGGGCAGAACTTATTTGCAGATTAATTTTTTTTAAAATATTAAATTAAAGATCCACATATATTTCAGGTTTTGGCTTAATTACTGCTTCTTTCTGCTTGTTTTTTGTTGTTTTTTTTTAGTCTCTGTACTCAAGTTAACAATTATTTGAGTGGACAATGGCCAGGCTCCTCTTTTGCAGAATGGAAAGTAGAGTATGCATAATGTTGTATCTCAATGTGTGAAGTTAGAGACATGCTCCACATGTCTGCAGCTATAAATACGATTTGCAAAACAACTGTTGGCGTATCACAAAAATTTCAAATATATATGGTGGAACCTGAAATTTTGTGGTGAGGAGAAGCTAAGTGGCTTGAATATTAAATATTCCTGTTTCTCTTTAGGAAACAAAGGTCATGGTGGTCCCCTGTCCGAGCGTCCAGCCCATAGAAGAGGCCCTGGAAGACTGCACTCGCAACGTCGTACCCGTCATCCTCTACGCCATCAACCAGGACTCTCTGAGCTCGGAGCAGGTGGCCCAGCTGCGGAAGGTCAAAGAGCTGCTCTCGTTTCCCATTTGTTTTCTCCGCATCCCCGATTCCACGCTAACGGCCTCCCCAGAATCTAGCCGCCGGGCAGAGAAGGAGAGGGAGAAAAGCCTCCTCCACAAGCAGCTGCTGTCGCTCGGCTTCCTGAACACTCAGACCGGACACTGTTCCTGCGGAGCCCCTACGCAGACTTCTGTCCCAGGGGCTAAGCCCCAGAGCATGCTGATAGAATCTTTCGACAGGCTGCATCGGCTGCTGGTGCCGTTCGCTCGCCAAGTTCTCCAAAACCAACAAGTAGAAGCAGCCAACCTGCTTAATGGGGTTCACTGTCGATGTCTTGACCTTTTCATCAACCAGGTCAGAAGATGACGCATCCTCGTGCTGGTTCGCTGTATTTGCTGTCGTCAATCCCTGACCTGTTTGCTGCCTAAATATTTTGACCCTTTGCAGTCTCGTAACACAAACACTAACAGACCTTTGTCGTCTTTGCATCGCGACCCCGCAGGCCTTCGACATGCAGAGGGACCTGCAGATAACTCCCCGCAGGCTGGAGTACACTCGTGAAAAAGAGGGTGAACTCTTCAACTCCCTGATGGCCATCGCAAACCGAAAGCAGGAGGAGATGAAGGAGATGATCGTGGAGACCCTCAGCAGCATGAAGGAGCAGCTGCTGGAGGATGCAGCCAATCTGGAGTTTACAGGTTAGTGAGGCGGCACACTGGGCACTAATGAACCTCGGACTCCTAGAAGGGTTTTTTTCAGCTTTCTGGAGTTTGGGAAGCATGAATAACATGATGCAGTCCGGATGCAGCCTGAGTAATCTGTAAATGAGCTTCTGCTGAGTTGACTTACATTTCATGACTCAGCATTTATTTTACTAATCTCGGATTCTGTCATTGTGCAGATATTTCATTTAATCACTTGAGCTTATTTTATACAATATTTGAAATGAATAAGAAAATCCAAAATAACTGTTTTTAAATCGCAAAATAAACATTTTCTTTTCTAAAATGCATTCCTTGAGTGAATGTTAAATCATTTGTAGCAAAGGATGAAAAAAATACTTCCAACATCAAAATGTAAAAAGCTCAGCCTTTTCTGCATGACTCAACATCAATACAGTGCAGCGCTGATATCTTTAGTTTTTTCATTAGCTAATTGATTTGATTGGATAACCAAAGGTGCTCAATATATTTTTTAAATTAGTTTTTATTATTATTGTTATTATTATTATTATTATTATTATTATTTTAACTAGATGAAGCTAAAACTGTGACTTGAGAAGTTCTGGTAGACTATATTTAAAGACAAAGTAGTTTTTGTTATCTTAAAGGCAAAATTTATATAATTTTTCGTAGTTTTTGCTCAGTATCTGCTCTGAAGGTGTTCTTTCCTTTGTTGGAGTCTGTATTCTCTTGTAAATGATTAATTGTTTAATTAGAGAATCAACTAATTGCTGAATTAGTGGGCAATTATTTCAATAGTCAATTAATCGCAATTAATCCGATTAATTGTTTCAGCTCTGAAGTAAAGTACATAAGTCTGGACATAGCTGAGTAATCTGAGCTTGTGAAGGACTGACCCACTAAATCACCAATTAAATACTAGGATTAAATATTATGTCTCACAATTAGTCGTTTGCTGGCATCTGTCTGGTTTTAGCGGCTTTTTCCTGTTGAGAATTTTGGCAGATCATAAGAAGTGGATGAAAAGCAGCTGGAATGAGAAAAAGCTTGTTTGTCTTGAGCTGTTTGATCATTTTTATTAATTGCATTAGCACTTTCAGAGCTTTATTTCAATCTATGAAGAGACTGGAGAGGCTTTTCTGTCAGATATCAGTGTTTTCATATTTACAAGTTCAGTTGTTTAAGGTTAGAAATATGCTTTGAGTTAATTCTTTTCTGTTCAATAATCACATAAAAGCAGAACAAATGTCTCCTATTTTAGTCTTTTATATCTTTACCAGACTTTTGCCATCCTTAAAGACTTATTCAGACTGTTTATAGTTTATTTGTCATTTCCTGTATTTTGTGAAACTGATTTATAATTTGTTTGAGAGAAAAGCAAAAGAAGCTTCTCCGTTTTCTCCATAGGACAGAAGTTTCCAGTTATGAGCCTAAACGGCTTGAGGCCATTTTATTGAGCTGAGACTTTGTTTTGATCCAAAGGGGCAGAACTGGCTGGGTTTTGCAATTTGTCCTAAAAGTTTGGCTGAACTGTTAAGTAACTGGAAAAGAACCGTTTTGTCGACCGATGCCAGAAATCCCTCTGGGAATGTTCAAGACAGGATTTCTGTTCTGCACTTTTTATGAAGTTAAACCCTGTTGAGCTTTTACACCATATTAAAATCCATTTACTCAATGTAGGAGCAATAATTTATAGACCTACCTTTAACAACCACAAAACAATACAAGTTGTGTCTTATTATTTAATAAATTAAATAAGATTCTTAAAAAACATACCTATATATAATTGTTCAGGTTTGTAACCTCTAAAGTCTCTTGGTTTGCACCAAATATGAATGCATCTAAGAAATATTGCATATATGTATAACAATAGGTCATTATTGAAAAAAGGAAAAGCACTATTACCTCTTTTTAATCTCTATTTGATATTTTTTATACTTGATTAACACACACATTGCAGCTGTTTGGATTGCTGCACAAGTGCATTATGGTCAATCTCCAATGAGCAGCTCATGACATCCATATTTGTTTGTGCTAAAAGCACACACATGTGACACATTATCTCACAGACTTTTCTTTTATCTACAGACATCGTCGTAACGACCAATGGAGAGCCAGTTACGTCAAAGGAAATAAAGTCCTGCATCCACTTGATCCAGGAGCTGATAGTGCTGCGTTTGAATCAGGCGGTGGCGAATAAGCTGATCAGCTCTGTGGACTATCTGCGGGAGAGCTTTGTGGGAACTCTGGAGCGATGCCTCGAAAGTCTGGAGAAGTCCAACTTTGATTCCTCTGCGCACAACGTTACGTCTGAGCATCTAAAACAGGTGAGGAGGAGCTTGTAATGAACAGTGGAGCGTGTTTTATAGCACTGCTGAGAAGTGAAAATGTTCAAATCAAAATGTGTTGCTTTGAGGTTTTTTTTCTTTGTTTTGCATCACTTCATGATCTTCTACTGCACAGTTTATATTTAACACCATAAAAACACAACAAAGTAATCAATTATGAAATAGCAATAAACATCATATTTTCTGAAATGCCATCACAAACATCAAGCAAATTTACATCAAATATCATAGGCAATGTTCTACTTACTACTAGTCCAACGTGACTCAAATATGTCAGATTTTACTCTTTGATTTAAAAAAAAACTGTTTCAGCAGTTTTGCAGTTTTCTGGAAGTTCATTCCAGATTTCTGCTTCATCAAAAGTCTGGATTATTAGATGCCATGCAGCTCTTAGGTGTGACATTTAATCCTGTTCTTCTTTTCTTGCTCTTTAGTTACTTAATGCTGCCTATCATGTGGAGGTCACCTTTCATTCAGGATCCTCTGTGACTAAACTGGTCTGGGAGCAAATCAAACAGGTGAGAACTCAAGAAACCTCTTAAAAAAACCTTAGCAATCTATATATTAATATATATATGTATATATTTTGACGTTTTGCATCATTGTCTTTATTAGATAATCCACCGGATAACCTTGGTGAACCCTCCTGCCATCACACCAGAGTGGAAGCGGAAAGTCGCCCAGGATGCGATAGAAAGTCTGAGCGCTGCCAAACTGGCCCGGAGCATCTGCTCCCAGTTCAGAACCCGGCTGAACAGTTCCCACGAGGCCTTCGCAGCGTCTTTACGCCAGGTTAGAGCCGCCTCCTCTTCCATAACTCTTACCATCTCCAGCAAACGCTAAATTCATCTGACTGACGTCATTTTTAAAGAACAATGAAAGTTCAAATAAATTGGAAAAATATGCTCGTCATATTCCCTGAACACTTTTGCTTTTATCCAGCAAGTCAATTTAACTGAGAAAGGCAAGAAAACACTTTAACCACTATTATTTCACCAATTCTGCAATAAACGGTGTGGTTGACATCAGGCCTGTCGCAATAAACCAATTAATTGCATGATAAATTAAAATAAGCTCAATAATTTCCATTTGCATAATTTATTGTTTTTCTTTTTTGCTACCAAAAACCGGATGATAAAAGTCTCTAGTCAGGATGTTTGGTCTAAACTAGCCAAACAGTCTTGTTTACAGAGACTTCATAATTAATTTTATTGATTTTGTTTATTTATCTTGGATACATAAAATGTATTTCAGTTCAAGTATTAAATATTCATTATAATGTAAAGTTTATTGATCTTTGAGAATGTGTTCATGCCTTATTATTACCGTTATATTACTTGTAAATTGTCTCAAAACAACAATATGATCGTTTATCGAAATAACTTCAACAGTTTATTGTCCAGTAAAATTAGTTATCATGACAGACCTTTTATGTGTTTTGAATAAAACATTTATTCTAATCATTTAAACAATTTAACCAAATGACCTCACAGAGAAAATTATAATATTTTATTATAATAATTTTTAGTTCAAGTGTAGGAGAAGAGATGCATCTAAAGTTGCAGGATGTCTCAGTGGGCATTTCCTGATGTTTTGGACTTTTACGTCCTAAATTACATTTTCCATCTCTTTGATTTGCAAATCTTGCATGGGAATTTTTCCACAATGTCATGAGAAAGCTGTCAGACGAGATCCACTCCAGGGGTTTTCCTGTCCGGTCCACAGGACCCACTGTTCAACATGTCTCAGATTTTCCCTGCTTCACAACAACAGATGGGAATTGTTGTTTTGGCAGCTGAAGTTAACATTTAGCTGCTGAGGTCATTTATTAGTTTGGTCCCAGTTTGTTGAAGTTTCATAATACGCAAAACAAGCGTGAAGGCAGAAAAGCTCTGATCTCGAGGATTTGTTTATTTATAGCAAAGTAAGGTTAGAGCACGTGTGTCAAACTCGAGGCCCGTGGGCCAAATGTGGCCCGCCATGGTTTTTAATGTGGTCCTTTTAGTTTCTAGACTAAACACTAAGTGTGATTAAAAATAATGTTATCAGTGAAATCAAAGCAATCTTTATCGATTTACTGCCAAATGATATCAGTCAGTCCCTCCAGTTGCTGAGAATTATTATGGAAAATCAACAAATCCCCACAATTTTTGGGATCATAATTGGGAGTTTATTGCAGATTTTTCTCAGAAATTTTCAAAAACTTTCTTACTGGTACGAACCAGCTGCCTCAGCCTTAATTAATATCAGATTGTAGCCCAACCAGCTGTTTAAAAGCATTCATGATCTTTATTTGGCCAAAAACGAAAATGAGTTTGACACCCCTGGGTTAGACAGAGTCATCAGACATCATTTACAGTAAAAACTAATAAAACAACATACTGATAATAATTTGAGTTAAGTGCATTGAAACAAATCATAATGATTCTGTCTTATTCATGTTTTTCCTAGTTATAAACACATTGCTCAGCTAATAAACTTGCATTACTCATATAATTTACTGTAGCATTGATTTGCAGCCAGTTTTTTTATTCTTATCGTCTTTGAAGCCCAGAAATTGACCTGCATTCTTCCTCTCATCCACCTTCTCACCAAATCATCTTATTTTAATAATAATCACAAGCCTCACGTTGCTGCCTACATCTTCACACTCGCTAACCGTTTATCCGAGGTGCAGTAAAACTATTCACAATCAGCATAACCATCTCATACACGCACCGATGCAGATTGAGGCTTTGGAAATGTTTCAGAGGGCATAATTGCACTAATTACATCCAGCTATCAGCTGGACGTTCAGCCAAGAAGAGACAGCCGATGAAAATGACGTCAGCAGTCTGTCACAGCGTGGCTGGAGAACAAGCGGAGCTTTCATGGCCTGCAGAGATAAACTGCTGCTGTCTTCTCTCAACGTGGCTTCGCGTCAAAGAAGGATTATGGCTGCAAACGAATGTAAAATAGTGCAAATGCTGCAGGTGTTGAATAAATAGTTCTAGTAGTCCTCTGATGTTAAAGTCAGCTTTTTGTTTTTGTTCTCAATTCTTCTATTATTTAGTTGGTTTTGGTTGCATATAATCATTACTATTCAGAATAATTTGCTTGTTTGGTGCTAATATAGTTATCGATTATTCAAGTTTTCTGTTTTTGAAAATTTAAGATTTGAAAAATGTTTTTTTTTCCCCCACCAATGCTCTTCTTGGGTTTCCAGAGTGATCTTAACACAAAAACTGCCATCTTTTTTACCGTTTCTGCTTATTTAGACTTTGAATTCAGATCAACTCAAAAATATGAATCACTGAATTAAAAGACAGTTTTTTAAACTTACTTTTGGTCATTTGTGATTGTTTTTTTAAGAGAAAAAAAAGTGAGTAACATAATTACTAAACTCAGAAATCCAATCCAACTTTTGTATCACAAAATATGACATTTTACTTTAGTTGGTTAACATTGGCTTTTTAAAAATTCTTTATCAGAACCAGTCTGATCTGGAGTAGCCCAATTTTTATTTATTTATTTTTAATTATGGATTTACAGGCGGAAAGGTTTTATAAAGTCATTGTTTGGTTTTTTGGCCACTGCAAAAACCATCTCCAAAATTGAAACTTGCAGTTTCTTTCCTTATTACCAATCGTTTTCTTATATTTATATGTCTTTTACATTTAGTTCCTTTGGACCACTGAATTTTATTTTATTTTATTCTTCTGCATCCATTTGCTTTTATAGTTCCTTGTCTGTCTTTAATGTCTGGCACCGTTTTGTCTTTTTATGAATTCAGAAAGTTGAAAAAGACAACAGAGCAGGTTTTAAATCAATTTTATTTACTTTGTGTTCGATATCCAAACACACTGAAACTCTGCTGTGAGAAAAATCTTTCAGCTGCAGACCAAAATGTTTACACACAGCCGAAGGAGATTTATTTACTGTCACACTCTGTTTGCAAACATATTTATGAGGCAGTAACTGGATGAACTTCAGGACCTCAGCAGTCTGAATAATTACAACGTCAGAGGTCAGAGACAGTGACCTTTAGTCCATGAGAACAACCTAAATAGAAAAATGTTAAAACTTTGTATATGTAACAAGAATCCCATTTAGAGGAAGGGGGGAAAAGTTAGGTGACAGACAAAATTAATTTTTGTTTTTGACACATGCACAGAAGCTGCAGCTCATTTATCTTTAAATTATGTAAAACTTTGTGGCTTCATCCAATTTCTGAAAAGTCTTAAGGTTTTTGCATCTTACCTTAGCTCTTGCATTAAATGCAAATATTAGTAATAATTATGCATAACAATAAATGATAAAATAAAAAGGAATGGAGGGATTTATCCTGATTTATTTTCTCAGAAATAACCAGAAATATTGAAACAATTGTGCTACAAATTGAAGGTTTTCCTGAAGGTGTTTTTAATTAACCGGTGGAGCTGCTGAACAGGAGGTGTTCATGTTTTCTCTTTGTGGGTTTGCAGCTGGAGGAAGGTCACACGGGCCGTCTGGAGCGCACGGAGGACCTGTGGCTGCGTGTGAGGAAGGACCACGCCCCGCGACTGGCCCGGCTGTCGTTAGAGAGCCGCTCCCTGAGGGACGTGCTGCTGCACGGTGAGTCTCATTGTTCACGCCGAATCCTGTAAAACTCTGCAGATGAAGCTCAGCGTTAATGACTGAACTCCGGTGATAAACCACAGAATGGAAACAAAGTGAGAGGAACAGAGTGTTAACCTGCAAAGTCCTGGTGTCAAGTACAGTACAGTGTTTCGTAAAATCACTGTACTGTACTTGAAAAATCAATTTTTCCTGTTTTTTTTAGCTTTACGTCATGTTGTAATGTCCCCTCATCAAAAACATACCTGGAGTGTTGCCTTGATTCTTTCATTCATGTTTGACAAATCCTTTAATCTCCATGTCAACCAATCAGCTGTGCAAAATGCCTGGAGGGACCGAACGCGCATCTCCTCCTCAGTGCTGGAGTTTCCAATCTTCTGAGTGTCTCCCTTCCCCACGTCTCCTACAGACTAGCCAGCAGCTATTAGCAAACACCTGATGGAACTGCACTCCTGCTGAGCTCGTTATAGGAGCTGCTTTTTAGTTAAACGCTGGTCAATACGTTGTTAAAGGGTTAATAGAGGCCTTCACTTCCTGAAGGCAGAGAGTCAGAAAAAGCAGGAGTTTTTAAAGAAACAGGCCTGATTTCAAGGTGTTAATTTGCAAAGTTAAATATTTTTTATTCTCTTATCTATATGATAAGAAGCCGCTTAAAATGATCCGTTTCTCTGATTTTACTTTTTATAGGTAAATGTTTGAGTAAAATGAACATTGTTCTTTTATTTTATTGTTGTATTTATTTGCAGAAAATGAGAAATGGTCAAAATAACAAAAAATATGCAATGCTTTCAGACTTCAAATAATACAAAGGAAATCAGTTCATATTAATTTAGAAACAACAACATTAATATTTAAACTCAGAAAGACTTCAGAAGTCAAAATCCAGCAGGTTTTCAATGGGGTTCAGTGCAGTGGGCTCTTAAGTTTTTCCAGAAATCTGTATATAACAATTAAGATAGTAAGACAGTTTCTTTATTATGCTATAAAATGGCTCCTGCCTCCTTAAGCTAGAGCAAGAACCAGATCATGTTTTGCTTTTTGAAGAAAATCCTTCATGACAAGCATCTCCTCCAGTTCATGTTTGATTCTATGATCCGATGGATCAAAATCTAAAACCCTGACGTGTTGAGGAAACGTTGAATCTTACTGTGGGAATTTACAGTGTACAAATCCATTTATAAAATGGAAAATAAATTAGTCTTCCCACTTTTTATTTAAAGAAGCAGCCATTTAACTGTGGCTTCACCCTGTTTCACTTCCTGAGTAAGTCTGGATATTTGTTTCCACCAGGAATGTAACACAGTCTCTCTATCTACAGCTCCTGTCTGACTGATAATGGCCTGTGCAGCAACTAGTTGCACAGATTAATAGTAGAAATTGGCTGCTATTCTTCTCTCCATATTGCAAACATGCCACTGCTGGGCGTGGATTGCTCAAGTTATCCTGCCGCTGTACAAATATACACACGTTTATTGTCTATTATCAGTGCCAGAGTTCGTGACTTTTGTTTTCTCACAGGCAAGCCTAAGCTTGGCCGGGAACTGGGCCGAGGCCAGTATGGAGTGGTGTACCTGTGTGACAACTGGGGAGGACATTACCCATGTGCCCTGAAGTCTGTGATTCCTCCTGACGATAAACACTGGAACGACTTGGCTTTAGAGTTTCACTACACCAGGTGAGCTACAATAAATAAGCATCAGTCACAGTAGCTGCGTTTCATTACAACAAATATGTGCTAATCTTTGTCTGAATCAGTGGTGGAGACAAAATCATTATGTTGAAAGCACTTGGAGGCCTTGAAAAGTATTTTAAATCAAACCTTTTGTGCTTTTTTAAAAAAGTTATCTGCTCAAAAATAAACTAAAGTAACAATTTAAATCATTGTAGATACAAAACAGAAAAAAGTTTTGCATGATTGCATTGCAAGACGTGTTTCTCACTGCAGGTTTTTGGGGGTTGATTATTTCCTTATTTGGACTGAATGCTTTGTGTTTAGTAAAAGTGGGTCAATGTTTGAATTTTTTATTTAAAAGTTTCTTTAAAAAAATGCTCTAAAGATGAAAAAGTGTTGATTTGCATCAGCCGCACAAAATCCTGCAAAATGCTTCAAATGGCCCCTGGACCGCATTTTGGGCACCGCTAGTTTAAATTCTGCTAATGTTGAAAAAACACAATTTCACAATTCTGCCGTTTCCATTAAATAAATTAAATAAAAATCATGTGAGTAAACTTGACAGTTACATGAAATATATTAATAATTTAGCCGTAATGCTAGCGCTCATCAGACGTCGGCGCCTTATTCAGCCTTTTGGGCAACAAGCCACAATGTCTGAAGAACCGACTTCCTGTTGTCTACTTCCTGGTTTGTGCCACTGGCAACATCCGACTGTTGATTATGAGACTGAAGTGATGAAAAAAATGTTTTGATGTGGCTGAAAAAAAACACCTCATGCTAGAGCAAAAACCTTCTATAAAAATATTTTCACATTTGCTGTGTTTCCATCAAGAAAATTTATTTCTGTATGTTCAATTTGCACAATTTTATGGCTAAGCTGCATCTTAATTTTAACACAGTAAAACCAGTGTGAACCTTTTTCACCTTTTTAGGTCATGGAAACGTTTAATGTCAGCTTTCAGCTGCATGCCGGCTGATATGATGAATTACCTGTTTTTATTGGTGCTACTGTTAGTTTTGTTCTGGAGGCTGAACCGTTAGTGGGAAAACTGCTGCCGGCGTTGGTTCAGACATGTCGACGTGTTTGAGGTCGCAGTGCATCGCTAGCAGTAACATCAGGTGTCAGATCTCTGACTCAGGAGCTCCTGATGGCAATGAAATGTTTACATTCAGATGAAACATGAGCAGGTTTGCCTTCTTCACTTCCCCGTGTCGCCGCAGGACTCTGCCCAAGCATGAGCGGCTGGTCGACCTGCACGGCTCTGTGATCGATCACACCTATGGAGACGGCTCCAGCATCGCCGTGCTGCTCATCATGGAGCGGCTGCACAGAGATCTCTACACCGGATTAAAGGTCGCTTGATAACGCAGTAAGCTCTTGACTGAAAACAACAGAGCAGAAACTTTGAGTTTCTTTTCTTTTTTTATGCACCAGGCTGGTTTGTCGCTCAGAGAGAGGCTGCAGATCGCCCTGGATGTGGTGGAGGGGATCCGGTTCCTGCACGGCCAGGGCCTCGTTCACAGAGACATCAAGCTAAAAAATGTTCTGGTGAGTTCAGATCAACCAAACTGTGAACTAATTATAATTATGCCTTTTCTTGAAGCTGCCATCTTGTTGTCATGAAAGCTAGTTGTTAATTTCATTAGTTACAAAAGAGTCTGAGAAAATATGTGTAATCTCAGAAAATGTTCTCAATCATTTTTATGCTTTTTATTCCTGCAGTAATCAAAATTTCCTGATCTATTAAAAAGTCCTTAAAGAAGCATCTAATTATTCTAAATTGTTTAATTAAACCGTCTGATTCTCTGGTTTCCTTTAAGTTGGACAAACAGAATCGCGCAAAGATCACTGATCTGGGTTTTTGCAAACCAGAGGCCATGATGTCTGGCAGCATCGTTGGGACTCCCATCCACATGGCTCCAGAGCTCTTCACAGGTATTCATGCCCCTTCTTACTTTCACATGCACCTGGCTGCAGGTTTGACATCGTTCCCCTTCAGAGAGGTGATCCTCCGTCCCTGTTTCGGGTTATTTCAAGCCTCTAACAAGTTTTCTTGTGTCTAGTCAAAGTCCAGACCTAAATGTTGTATCAAGACTTGAAGTCAGACATTTTTAAGGCAGTTTTATAGCTGATAAATGTCCGTTAGAGCAGCGTGTAAAACTGTTGACGTCACAAACATTTGATTTGTGAATGAAGCATGAAAAGTTTGGAGTGTTTCTACTTCAAACATCTTAACTGTCTGAGCTCTTCAACCTTCAGACGAATGCAAAACCTAACTCCAGATGTTTCCTCCTAACAGGGAAGTACGATAACTCGGTGGATGTGTACGCCTTCGGGATCTTGTTCTGGTATCTATGCACTGGTTCAGTGAAACTCCCAGAAGCCTTTGAGAAATGCTCCAGTAAGGACCAGCTGTGGAACAACGTCAAGAAAGGTAAAGCTGTCGCTCATGAAGGACAGAGCTTTAAATTCTGGGTTGTGTCTGTTTTTGTTATCAGGGTAATCATGATGACTTGATTATTGAAATGATCATCAATTCATTTAATAATGGATTAATTATGAACTGGTTCAAACTCGATAAAAATATTTTATGTTTTTTTTGCTGTCCGATTATTAATCAGTTAATCCAAAAAATGATCAATACATCAGCCATGCGCTGTTGATGTGACATATTTTTGAGCTGCAGATGCATCCCTCACTACAAAAATAAAGAAATGCTGTTATTGCATTTGAAATGTTAAGTAAATTATTTCCATCTTTTAATGTGTTGGTGTTTTATAAAAAAGTCTGAAATAAAAAATATGCAGAATGTGCCAATTTTTTAGTCCAATTAATCGCCCTGATAATCTATAACTAAAATAATTATTCGCGGCAGCCCTTCGATTCAGAATACAGCCTGTACTGCCACCTGCTGGAGATTCAGCAGGTGGCAGCAGAGGATCATTCAGGACCGTTCTGGATCAATCGGTTTGTCGTTTAGTTTCTGAGTTCAGGCGTTTGATTCCCTGTACGTCCGTCGTTTCAGGCTCCAGACCGGAGAGGGTTCCCACTTTCGACGAGGAGTGCTGGCAGCTGATGGAGGCTTGCTGGAACGGGGACCCTTCCCTCAGACCGCTGCTCGGCATCGTGCAGCCCAGCCTGCAAAGCATCATGCATCGGCTCTGCAACTGCAGCTCAGAGCAGAAAAGCAGCAGCCTGGAGGACTCGAACTGAAAACACTCCAGACAGAAACCTGATTTTTGTTGTATTTATGAGAAGCAGAGCTGAACGGACCAATGAAAACTCACCTCACAGGTGGTGGATTTGCATTATTTATGAGGAGCTGATGGAAACCAAGAGATTGCAAATGTGTCTTATTGTTCATGCTTTTCGTGCATTTGTATACAAACTCCACACTATGCTTTTCTCATTGTAGCTACAGTGCTAATTGCTACTTCAACATTGAAATGCTACTAGATGCAAATTGTTTTAAAAAGTAGTTTGTTTCCAGTATTACAAAATATATGTGTAAGATTAATTTTAGATTGTATTTAAACTGTCTGTGGTCGATTCAAAAACATCTTTTTTAAATAAAATGAGCTGTTACAACAAAAGGATTTTCTTTATTCGGTGGGTTGAATAGATTAGTGAACTGACGTTTGTTAAGTTTGCATTCAGCTGTTCAGTCCACTTTAATAAAACTGGTTCGTTTGTGTAGAAAGTTCAGTTCACTGGGGAAGATATGAATGCATAATTCAACTCTGGTCCACATAAAACCTGTAGGACTCAGCAGGGCCACCGCCAGGAATCCTGGGCCCCATGGCAAAAAAATGTATTGAATAAGTGTCAATTTATAACCCAGTTTTTCTCCAAGAAGTGGGTAAACTGAGATGATCAACCATTTAGCATGGTTGCTTAATGGTTAGCTTAGCTACAGTCTGTTTGCCTCCATTTCACGAACATTTAATGAATCAAGGAAAGAAATTACCAACATATTCAGACATTAAACTTGTACCTTTTAACCGCTTAGACGAGTCAGTTAGCAACATGCTAACTAGCTCTAGCTTAGCAACATGCTAACTAGAGTTGCTAAGAGGTTCTGATGCCCTCAATAGTGCCTGATTATTTTTTTTACATTCTTCTTATGTCTGACTAAATTGAGTTGGAAAATAAATAATTTTTAATTCAATTTGATACTTTTATGATTATTTGAATACTTAATTGTCATATCTTAGTATTTCTTTGTTTTAAACTATTAATATGCATTAAGTTCAGGAAGTGATTTTCCAGACACCATCCACCTACTGCAAAGATTAAAATTAAAAATATTCAGCAGGAAAACATACGTTGTGCTCACATGGCCCAGGTTAGTTTAGTCAGATATTTGAAAAAAGTATATTTTATTCAAATTTATCCATGGGCGCTGTTTTGTCCCTCTTCTCAAGAGTCACTGATTTACTCACAGGACATTTAAAGAACTTTGTCCAATTAGGGTTGACATAACCCTAATTGTCCAATTAGGGTTAACATAACCCTAATTGTCCAATTAGGGTTGACATAACCCTAATTGTCCAATTAGGGTTGACATAACCCTAATTGTCCAATTAGGGTTGACATAACCCTAATTGTCCAATTAGGGTTGACATAACCCTAATTGTAACCTGTAACCCTTAAGGCCTGAGGGTTCTGTACAGAAGGCCTGAGGGTTACAGGGCTGAGGGTTCAGGTTAGGGTTTTTTTTGACTTACCTGCAGTTAGTTAATGATAGTTTTACACTTGGAGAACGTAAAACTACTTCATAAGTATGAATCTCGTTCATGCTGACGCAGGTTTTAGTCTGTAAAGGGAAAAACAACCAGAAATGGTACAAAAACATTTTATTTTGTAAAAACAGGAGTAGTAGAATAAAAGAGACAATCCTTTGTTTGGACATCGTGTTATAACACCACGAATGGTTCTGCAGTGTTTCTCTGTATGGCATGAAGTTTGTACATATAAAATGGCAACAACAGTAGTAACTTTCCTTCAGAGCTTCTCTAAATACATTAAAGATATGTTCTTGATTCATTTACAGGCTCTGTACAGAAAAACAAACCACAGCTCACGCATTTATTTACTTATTTTTTACAAAAAGTCATAGTTGTGTCTCTAGTCTATAAAATACAGCCGTTTAGTCTCTGAGCTCAAACGTGTTCATCCCTCATATTTAATGACAAAATCTGAGAGCATCTGTAGAAACAAGCTCCCAGTGGTTTACACAAACGAGCAGAAGATTCATTAAACGTCTTTTGATTCCTACTTACGCAAACCAAAATCTATCTCATATAGAAAAGATTTAAATACACTGTGTATAAAGACGCACTACCTTGTTTTCTTCACTGTCTGGCAGTTTGAATGGTTGAAATATTTATATTTCCTAAATATGGAATGAAGAGAATTGTATTGATTTCTTCAAACTCAGAAGTTTACAAACCAAAAGATTAACGCTTTAAACTAATTGGGAAATCTTGCATGATAAATATGGAAGCAGGAACAAAGAGTTGATTATTGTTACTTCTAGAGGAAAACAGGTGCCATCTATTTTATGAAAGCAAATGGCGTCTCAAGGAGAATCTGGAAAGACTGAAGCAGCATGTAAAGACATCGGCCAGGAAGTTAAAGCTAA
The DNA here is from genome assembly GCF_027474105.1 of Poeciliopsis prolifica. Lineage (NCBI taxonomy): Eukaryota > Metazoa > Chordata > Actinopteri > Cyprinodontiformes > Poeciliidae > Poeciliopsis > Poeciliopsis prolifica. The sequence continues at coordinate 13,294,172 of NW_026562378.1, forward strand.
TCATTTTTTACTCTAATAATTCTGACAAATTACTGAAAAGGACAACAAAATGAATGGTGGAGTTGAAACCCGAATCTTCTGCTGACAGGAGGAATGGGACAAAAACTACAGCAAAGTGTGAGAAACTTTCAGGAAGGAAGTTCAGAATATCTGCGAGAAGGTAAATCTAATACTAAGAAAAGTCAACTTGTGAATTTAAAGGTGATCTATTATACTTCCTTTAACAACTTAGAATAAGTATATTGGCGATACAAAACATTCTGTCATTAGATAAAGAGATTTTTGTCTGCTGAGCTCTTTTCAGAATGAGCTATCACTTCAAATCCAAATTAACTGCTGCTCAATGATTACACCATACATCTTTGAAAAGCAGAAGTAGTGCCTCCTGCAAAACCAATATGAAGGTAGCAAGTCGTTTCTGGATGGTAAGTCACCAACAAAGCACTTGTCTTTTCCAGCAGCCATTGTACAAAGTGCTGGAGTTCCTCTTGGGTTGCTAAGTAACAGCGCAGTGCCCATTGAATGTGAATTGATCTGGAGGTTTTAGAAGCAGCTCAATTTGCAGACACCAGAAAACATGAATTCACTACCAGATGTTTTTTAAGTCTTTAGAAGCAGCTGGTAGAAGCACAAAAACATGCAAAAAGTGAATTTAGAAAAATAGGTCACGTTTAAATATTTCAGGAATTATCTAAAAGTTATTTTATCTCATTATTGTCAATTTGAACAAATATAAAAAATCTTTGTAATCCTGACTACAACATAAAATACCAGATTTTGTTGTTCTTCAGAGAGAGAAAGAGAAAAAGATAGTGTTTTTTTTATACACAGCATGTTAATTTCTGGCGTAAATCAGCTCATTTCTCCTGTTTGTAAGTTCAGTTAAACGTCCACACACAAAAATACATAAACGACTCAAAGTCGACTGATGTCTGTCTTTGTGTTTGACTCAGTGGCCTGAGTCTGACCTCCTGGAGCAGGCACAGAGACGGGCAGCTCACAGCGAAACGCCACAGAACAGTTCAAAAATGACAAAGAAGAGGTTTCCCTGAACGTCTGGGTGGACGTCTAAACCACCCACCCAAACAGACTTCAAAACAGTTTTCATATCCAGGAACTAAAAAAAAAAAACGGTTGACCATCAACATATCTGGACAGCAAATTTAAAAAAAAGTGCATTTCTTCAAGTATGTAAACAAAATTTCTTTAAAGGGAGGCTTGTTGTTTTATCCGTATGAACTCACACACTTTCAACGCGTCATGATGACGAAGAGGCGTCTTCTCTCCTCCTCTTCCTCTTTGCTGAGCTCAGAGTGGAGTCTGGTGAGTGAAGAGGAGGAGGGCGACTCTATGACCTGCAAAGACACATCCCTCCATCAGCGGAGCTGTTGCAGTGGCTGCTGGGAGACAGAGAGGCGGGATGTGAGGAGGACGATGAGGCAGACGGGTGAAGAGTGAGGATGAAGGCGGCACAACATGAGGAAGAGAAAACGATAAAGTGAAAGTGTGAGACTCGGGACGGTGGGGCGGTGGCGGATGCTGAGAGGATGTGAAGATCCTGATTGTTCTGGATCAGAACTTCATGGGATAAAATTAAAGAATAAAAATCTGTGAGTTTTGATTTTGGAAGGGGAAAACAGAGAAAGAAGAACAATTAGGATATTTGATTTAATTGGAAAAGTCCAAATGCATTTCAGAAACTTTAAAACTTCTCTAAATGGAGGTGTTTTAAATTATCAATAATCAGAGCTGATAAAACTGATTATAATACTGAAAGCCTTTCTGACGATGACCATCATACTTCCTGCTTTCGTGACGTTTTTCCATGTGTTGATATCTCGTTTGTGAGATATCTGAAATGTTATATTTTTTTCTTTAGGATAGAAATGCACTAATACAAAAATCAAAACAGGTCAAACATTGGCTTTCCATTTCTTTCCATCTCTTAGAAAATATAAACAGAAACTTTCCTCTAGAAGGAAAGAAATAAAAAAATAGATCCAAACTATTTGGACTATTTCTGAGTTGAGCATATATTTGAAATTTTAATTTGACATTTGTGACTGAATGCAAAACAGACTAGGATGCATTTGATCAGTTATTACAAACGAACACAAAACTTATTGCAAAAAGAAATGTTTCCCCCACGTCTCCTAGAGGGCGCCGCAAAACTGTGCAAGTTGAAAATAATGACTAAGAACAACATTCAGCTGAATTAAGTTGAGTTGCAAGAAGCTTTTTTAGTTATTAGATTAGACGTAATCTAAAGAGGTCAGTGTTTGTTGTGCATCATAAGCAGGAAGTATAAAAAGCAGAAGCAGCGAGTTAATAAATTTTCTATCACATGTTGTTTTAAACTCTAAATTTGTGTTGTGTGTTAGAGAACCTTATGTTTATGGACATTGAAGCTCCATGGTCGTGATCGATGAAAACAACAGTCACTGGGGACAAACGGTAACTTGGACACAGACAGTGGGAGACGTCGACAGGCAGCAAACGCTCTTCTCTGTTTCTCTGAGTTTCACTCACTCTGATCCTGACGAGTCTCCGTCCACCGTCCCCGCCTTGATGCTCAGCGCCACGCCGTTCAGCTGCTCCGGCAGGCTGGACTTGGGCGGCCCGACTCGGGTCTCGCTGGAGGAGGATCCCTGCGGTGACGGCGCGCCGGGCGTTCCCTCGCGAGGCTCACTGTGGACACGATGGACGCTGTTCCTCTCCACGATGGGAGAAAGCTGCTTCTTCTTTAGGATCCCTGCATGAAGAGCCGAGGTACGGGAGACCCACCGTGACAAAATTTAGTTGATATGTGATTTATTTATTAACTTATTATCTGTCATATTTTATTTAAGTGAGAAGCAAATTAATTGAAAATGCACTATGATTTAAAAAAAATTTATTAATTCACACAAACACAAAAAAGCATATATTACTGTTTAATATTTCAATGCCACTTGTAAGGAAGTTCAAATGTGCCACATTCAAATAACTAAATACATATTATTTACTATTTCATAATATTTTCGCCGGTGATGTCTTAAAAGTGTTACTATAATATCAGATAAATCTATAACTACTTAAATACTCAATAATTTGAGTAACTGTAGAATTGTAATTATATGTATTCTTGTTAAATTATGTATTTAAAGACAGACTCATGTGAGTATATATATTACAGGCACATATAAATATTTTAAAACATGTATTTAATATTTATTATGAACTAAATGCATAAATAATCCTATATTATTTTAACAAATAAATGCAAATGTCAATAAATAATTTTTTTCATCCAGTTTGTTTTTATAAAAACTGGATGATAGTTTATTTTTTACTGTCTGTTGCCAAATTGGTTCTAACTTTAATTAATTTTACTGACAGACATTCATTGTAATTTTATGATTTATGACACTTTTGTCATTCCATAGAATCGGATTTATCTCAGGATAGCTAACATTTGATTAGTAAATGGTTGTAATTTTCATGGCTTGCCTCTGTGCGGATGGGCGCTGATGTTAGGAAATGCAGGCAGCAGCGCCGTCATGCAGTCCTGCGACCGGTCGTCTGGTCGCAGGCTGCGACCCAGAGTTGATTCTGGACTGTTCATCTTCGGTCCCTCGCCACCGCCAAGCTCACCGTCACTCACTGCTGCTGAGTGATTCACGGGCCACGGCATCTGACCTAAACTGTTGTCTGAAAAACGGAGGGACAAAAATTTTATTCAGTTCCTATAGTGAAAAATTTTTCAAAACTACAATGAAACAAAACAATGGCTGAGAAATGCAGCATCTTGGGGTCACCAGGTCTCTACAGCAGCAAATAGATGCTAGCTACATAAAAACCAGCTATGTGGGAGGCGTGTCCTCATGTCACAAACGTGATCATGTGGAGTTTGTTCAAATCTGCTGGAGAGGAGGTGAAAGGAGACAAAGATCCTTTAGCCTGGCTGTTGTCTTTCTACGCAACTTTGCTTGATTCTCATCTCTCTTCTCTGCTCCCTCTGGGATTTCTCTCATTGAAGTGGATTCCTCTGGTAGATTTCACATGTTAAACTGCCACGACATGGCGACCGCTTTAACAAATATGTAAAAAAACACATTTTTGTTACATGCTGCAGCTTTAACAGCCGGTCAGATTGGCTCTTCTCTTTTCGCAGAGGAGGACGGCATCTTGCGGTAGGTAAGCTTCATACTGTTAAACTGGTGCATCACATGCAAAACGGACAAACGTTAGCGACTGGGTAAAACGTAAAAATTCAACGCAGTCCTCGCCTCCAGGAAAACAATCGTCCAGGCTTCAGATCCTCTGGATGATGCAAACCGTGTCGGACCAGTGGCTGGTTTTATCAGGCTAAAGATCTTTCTCTTTATTTGGGATTTTTTACCCCCCACAAAAAACAACAGAAATATTTCCAGTGTGATCTGGCTCTTTACCCTGTGGTTGAGGTCTCTTAGTCCCATTTGACGCCAGGTTTTCCCAGCATTCCTCTGGTGGGAGCGGACCCTCCTCATCCTCGCTGTCAGAGGAGTGTGTGGAGGTGTAGGATCCGCTCTGGTCGTCCTCCAGGGACAGGTCGCTGTCTGAGTCCGTGTCATGCTCTGCTGTGCGGACAGACAGCAGGGCGTTAGGTGAAGTCTGGAGGGGAAACCTGTGTCGGTGAGGAGGACGGAAGACGATACCGTCCAGACGCTCCTTCGTCTCGTGGAAGAGCGACGTCTGGTCGTTCAGAGCGATGTGAGCCTGGCTGTTGTTCAGTCCGTCCTCCCTGAAGAAAGACAGAACAGCTCACCATTACTCCATCATCATCATCATCATCATCATCACCATCATCATCATCATCATCATCATCATCATCATCATCATCATCATCACACAGCTGCTCCTGAAACGTCGCCCTCACCGGAGGGCAAACGGGACGTAGCTCTGCTGGCTCTTTCCGCTCTGCATGGTGCCATTCAGAGACACGCTGGAGTCTCCAAAGGGAAGGTGGTACAACCTGCCGTCCACGTAGCTGCTGTTGCCCTTGTAGCTCTGGAACCGAAGACAGAAAAGGTTTTACAACAATGACATGACTGGAGCGTAAAGCAGCGTGGAGATGGAAGACCTGCTGACTTATTCACAGCTGATAGCTGATCATTTAAACACAGAGGGACACAAAACGGTGTTGAATTGTTTTAACTTTTAGGATTATTTTATGTAGAAAACCTGAGAAGATGTAGTAAATAATACGAAGTTATTGGTGATGAAGGTTCTTTTCTGTTTAGAAAAGGAAAGCCGAGATGCATCGGCCTTTTTCTCAAGGTTATCAAACAGTTCTTATGTTTGACTTCCTGACTGCTGGAGACTCAAGTTTCCGTTTCCAGGGTTTGTAAAGATAATTTCTGATGAGTAAATATGAGAAATCACTTTGAATTTACAGGAGATTTTTCTACAGGGATCAGACTTTAAATATAGAACCCACAATGAGTGAATAACAGAAAGAGAAAGAGAGAAAAATGAAATACAGAAAGATGGAAACAAAGAAAATGAACAAGAAATAGAGAAAATGTGAATGAATGAATGAATGAATGAAAGGAAAATCAAACAACTAAAGCTCGCCTGGTAGTAAACTTGCTGTCTCATTAAACATCTGTTTGCAGCCGGTTAAAGTTAAAGTTAAATATCGTTAAAGTTAAGAATCTTGTTAAAGTTCTTCTGTGTTTGAGGTGAGAAACTCACCGAAGCTTTAGATTTGATCAAGTGATCGGGGCGTTTTCTGCTGCAGCAGTACTTCATGGCCTTCCTCACCTCCTTATTGAAGACGATGCGGAAAAAGAAAACAAACGGACCCTGCAACAAAAAAAAACAAAAAAAACAGAAACAGAAGATGAAGGACGGAGATCAGTGGACGGTGACAGGACTGCAGTCATTAGCTGTTAGCGTTCGAGGCTGAGGTCTCACCTGCACACAGGTGAAACCTGCAAACAGGTAATGGAAGACGATCACGTCGCTGTTGACGGAGAGAAGAGCCAGGAAGCACGTGACAGAAACCAGGAAAAGGACGCCGCCGGCGGTCTTCAAGCCCGAGCTGCAGGATAAAAACCAAACAGAAGGAGAGAAGGCGTTAGTGAGGATCTGTAAAGTTGAGCCGTTTCAAAACCAGCTGGTTTTGCTTGCTGCTCACCAAGCAGTCCCAGCCCACTACCTAGCAACCCAACGGGAGGTTAAGTACTTTTGGTTTTACAATGGCTGCTGGAAGAGACAAGTCTTTCTCTGTTGAATTACCACGTGCTGCATTCTTGTTGATTGTGAAGGAGGCTCTGCTAATGCTTATCAAAGATGTACTGTTGCATAATTGAACATCTGTGTGCAGATCGGTTTCATGTGTGGATGTAAACGTTGCGTTTGGGGGCATTTAAAGTGACAGGCCCTGAAACAGTTCAATCTGTTTTAGGATCTCAATAGGAAGAACCGACCAGACTAAAACATCACTAACTAAAACTTATTTTATGCAAAACTTGTAATGAACATGTTCTGATTAACCCACAGAGCTATGCTAACTTGTTCAGGTAAACCTAATAGAACATCATAAGAGATGTTTAATGTCTGGATACTCACACTCGGGGGTCTTTCTTCTCGATGCTGTGGTGTCTCAGTGCGCAGGAAGCTCTGGACGACAGGATGTACAGGAAGATGTTCATCTGCAGACACAACACCAGACATCTCACACCTACAATCCTAAACCACACATTTAATCTGGATAAAAACATGTCGACAAACTCTGCCAAGATGACTTCTTCAACAGTGAATTCAGTCAGACCTTTGGGCGGCGACTCACCGACACCGCCAGGGCGATCGGTCCAGCGAAGCTCCAGATCAGCGTGTCGAACATGGAGAGCCAGCAGAAGTCGGGGTTACCGTAGCCTTCAGGGTCCAATCCCACCGCCAAACCTGGAGATTACGCCACAAACCACAGGCTCGAAAACTAAACTCTGTAGGATGTTTTTGACTTTAATGCATCGTTTAAAATCTTAAAACATAAAAGTGCAACAGGGTTTTATTTTGATGTGAAGTTTGTCAAAATATGTTTATTTATTCAGTAATTGTATTTTGTTTAGTGTTTTTCTCAAAAAAAATAAAAAACTCAAAATGCACTGTTCCAAATTATTATGCACAGCAGATTTTCTAAACATTTTATGGATTATAAAGAACTGCAAACGGTCATTCTTTGAATGTGCAGCATTAAGTGATCACATGTACCAAGATCAAAAGCTATTTCAATCAAAAACATCTTAACAGACGGAGTTACATGTTAACGTAGGACCTTCTTTGACATCACCTGCACAATTCTTGCATCCATTGAAACTTGTGAGTTTGTGGAAAGTTTCTGCTTGAATTTCTTTGCAGGATGTCAGAAAACCTTCCCAGAGCTGCTGGTTTGATATGAACTGCATCCCACCTTCAGATCTCCTGCTTGAGGAAACTCAAGCAGAAGCTGCGCGGGGAACAAGATCTTTGTATCTTTATGACACTTTAATCCAATTTGCATAATAATTTGGAACACAGCTGGCTTCACATTTGATTCAAACCGGAAGAGGTTAAATCAAGTCTTTTGACCCTGAATGTCAGACACATTATTTCCTTCAAGTGGGAACATGAGGAAGACCCAGACCGGTGATGAAGGCTGGGACGCCCCATCCGATCAGGTAGTAGAACCTCATGGGTCCGTAGTTGATGTCTCGGACTTCACTGATCATGCGGTAGATGTGCAGGCCTTCCAGGAAGAGCCAGGAGAAGGAGCAGAGGTAGAAGAAGTGCAGCAGTATGGCGATGACTGTGCAGAGGAACTGCAGGACAGAAGGACAGACTGAACCACAGAGGAACCTCTAATGTCAAACATAGCAGAATACTTTCAATTAGATAATCCATGGATTATTGTGCCATTTAAAATCTCAGCTGTTACAGAATTTGCCAGTGCATCTTCATAAACTAAAATATCTCCATTTGCAAAGGCCACACCAACGTATCTCTAACCTTGTTCCATTAAAATATGTAGATCAACCTGCTGTTGAGAAACACAGGGTTTAGAGTGATGGGAAAATCTGGGAAAAACTTCCAGAATTGAGACGAAAAAGCAGGAAAAGTGTGAGGAGAAAAGAAGAGACAGTCTAAGTGGTTTACCGGGTTGTCAGCCTGGTTAATTCCCAGGATGAAGATGAGCTCAGACAGAAAGAGAGCGCCGGCTCCATTGTTGATGATACTCGTCTTGTTGCACTGCATGGCTCTCAGGGACACGAGGAAGACGGAGGTGAGGAAGAGGAAGCCCAGCGTCACGCCAGCTGTGCTCCACGTCAGGATTTTGATGGGCAGGATCTCTCCGTTCTGGCGCAAACATCACTTATTTAGCACACAGCTGCAGCCGGGCTGCTGCTGATGAGAGAGCTGACCCACCTCCCTCCTGGACACGTCCATCAGCACGGCGAAGCTGGTCATGTGGTAACACTGGCAGCTGATGTGGGAGCTGTTCCTGAACACCACCTCGCAGCCTTTCGCCGACCAGCCGCCGCTTCCCCCTCTGAAACACAACCAGGCATCATGAGAGGAGCGCGGCGCCGCCCTGCCGGTCCGCCACGCCGAGCGGCGGCACACTCACAGGATGGTGTGGTTCCAGAACACGCAGATGGGCTTGGAGCACTCCTCGGTGGCGACCAGGCGGAACTGCACCGTGATGGGCTTGTCCAGCGTGTGCTGCAGCAGCTCGTCATTGTCGTGCACCGTGATGCTGACCACCGGAGTGTTGATGACCGGACGCTTCGGCACGCTGCCGCAAAACAAAATCAGAACATGGAAAATCTGTCGATAAAGTGACTCGATCCAAACTGTTATAACCATAACAGTCATATTAAACTTATGAAAAATATATACAAAAGTGTGGCTTTATAAGTAAATTAAATATTAATTAATGCAATGATTTTACCTGCATGTGAAGCTGAACTTATCCACCGGTTTTATTTACCTTAACAAAGGTCTAAAGATCAAACACTTCAAACAATCAATGAAGTTCATTCAGGTTTTTGTTTCACATCCATAATGCAGCCTTCCTCCATTTTCTCCTCTACATCCACATCTAATATTTACAGTAATAAACTTTAAAAGCCATTTGATTTGACGGGACAGAGCTCCGTCTCACCGCAGACTCCTCTTGTCCGGGTCGTAGCTCTCGGGCAGAAGCGACGCCAGGCTGTGGAAGATGATCACGCTGGCCACCGCGTCCGGCTGGCCGTCGTCCGGGTGTCGTCTCTTCCTGGTGGTCGAGCGGTTCCTCTGAGAGGACTCTGGGAAAACGTCCAGATGTCTGTGGCCCCTGCTGTCCAGGGGCGGCTGGAAGACCGAATCGGGGAGAGTGACGGCCGTCTCCTGGTCTGCAGGACGCGGGCCCCTCAGGGACTGGTACCGCGGCAGCCTGACTCCGGCAAAGTTCATCTTTTTCAGGCGGTCAACGGAGATGACTGCAGAACCGGACAAAAGATGAGGAAATGTCAAAAACTCCTCCTCAGATAAATCAGATTTTATATGATGTATCTTGGCTTGACGTGACCTAAATATGTCAAGTTCATCTAAAGAAATATCAAGTTTCCAAGAACACAAAGCAAATTAAAATGACGTATTATTTAAATTTTAAATATGATGAAAAAATCAAAATAATCACAACAAGTGTGAGGTGTAAATATTAGATATTGGAGTTTTGCTCAGGTTTCTTATGACTGCAGTTCTGGAGACAGTGTAAATTATACACAGGGAAAATGTTCATTATTAATGTTTTCTTGTTTGCTCACTGGAAAGAAGAAAAGGAACAGAAGAATCTGCACAGAGTTTTAATTTTAGAAAGTGAAATACCAAATGATTCAAACTTGTTTGAATTGAGGTCACAAGTTGTTAATATTAACGTTATTAGAATTATTCAGTTTCATTATAAGATTCATATAATCTATTAATCCTGGTAAAAAAGGAAGCATACCTTGTTTAAACATAAAAGCATTTTGTGGGGTTTTAGTGTTTTAGTTTTTGACAAATGTTTACATTTAGACTCCATCTTTCAATGAACACACATGGTGTAATCTTTGATGTGTAGATTATTGTAATAAATTATATTCTTAATTTAAAGAAACTATTATAGCATTATTAATATTTAAAATGTTTGAAAAAGTTATTGAATATACATCTGACAGTGCTGACAAGGCATTTTATTTTATTATAATGCACACAACCTCTGCTACTACTAATAAAACCATAATAAAATATAATAATAATAATAATAATAAGTGGTATTATTATTAGTAGTATTATTAGTATTATACATAATCATGATTCTCTGATTAGCCAGTAGCGTTTTTCAAGAGGGGGCCATGCCCCCTGCGCCCCCTGCTTAGAGACGCCATTGAATATAAAAACTAAAATAAATAAATATAAGTTTTTCTGTTGCATGTTAATCCTCCTCACCTATGTTGGGCGTGACGATGGTGAAGGGGCTCAGGTAGGTCTTCCTCATGTTCTGAGCCAGCGTGTTGGCGTAATCCTCGTAGTGCCGCAGCAGCGCCGCCGAGCCGCCCTCCGAGTGCTGGATCAGCTCCCAGTGCGTCTTCGTTTCTGGAGCCAGGATGCTGCTGCCCACCTCGATCAGATTCTGTCAGAAAGCAATCAGTACTTCATATTCACAGCGACATAAAGTCTCTGCTGTTGTTTTCCTTCAAGTTTTGCTTGGCAGAGTTTCAGTGAGCTCCGCCGTTCACCTCGGTGAAGTGGACGTCCTGCGTGGCTGTGAGGTTGAAGCCCTGCTGGTTGATCTCGTGCTGCAGCAGGACCTGAGTGAGGCGGTACGCCACTTTGACATCGCTGCCGTAGAACGTCTCCGTGTGGGCGGTGGCGTTGGCCAGCAGGGCGGCGGTCTGCTGAACGCGCCCAGAATCGAGGAGCGACGTGTTGCGGTGCAGCTTTTCTGACTGGAGGAGGGAAATCAGACACAAATATTCAGTCACTTCTACATTTTATTTATGCATTGGACTATTTTAAGATTGTTAGGGGTTTTTTCTGTTAGTGATTCTTTCAAAGAATGTTAGATTCATGATGAATGTATGTAAACTTCTAATGATAATCAGTTTCCTCTCAGAAATTCACCTGAATTTCAGTTCAGTTTGACTTCATTTTAGTAAATTATCAACATTACAAACAGAACACAAAAACAATATAGGCTACTCCTTCACAAACCCAGAATTTACCAAAAAAGGTAAATCAGCCCGTTACCTGGCAACCCCGGCAAAACTCAGCCCGTTACCGAGCAACCCCGGCAAAACTCAGCCCGTTACCGAGCAACCCCGGCAAAACTCAGCCCGTTACCGAGCAACCCAAGCGGAACTTGAGCACATGTTGACTTTCCATTCAGAAAAAAACTTCACTTCTGCTTTTCAAAGATGTACATTTGTGTAATTGTGCATCTGTTTGCAATTGGGCTGGAAAAGAAAAATCTGTTTTTTAAAGATTTAACTTCTTGGATTTCCTCAGAACTGCCATCTTGTTTAACAAGTGTGTTTAAAAGTTGCTCTTTACTTCAGTTTTCAGTTCAGGTCAACTCATACGAAGATTAAAATAAAAGCCAACATGTTTTCTGTAATTTGTAACTTAAGGAGAAAAAAACTTTGTGAACATCAGAAACTGGATTTGGCATTTAAAAAATAGGACATTTTATTTTTAAGCTCTAGTTTGCAGCCATTTTGATATGTGAGTGTAAACACTGAGTTTACAGCAGCAGCAGCAGCAGCAGCAGCAGCAGCAGCTGCAGCAGCTTCTTTTGATTTAATATGACAAAAAGCCATGAAATGTTTTATTCTGAAAGAGGCTCAAAATAGGAGGAACTGAAATCTATTTATCTAAGAATAATTTTGTGCAAGAAATATTATGCATCTATCCTGACCTGCTCAAAGAAGCATAAAGGTCACCTGTAAGTCTTTCTACTGTATATTTTATTGATTGTACCTGTTTATTGATGAACAGATGTAATTATCTCATGTCTCCGTCATGTTCTGCAATAAGATTGGGTGTTGTTTTGTTGGGAGGAGCTACACACCAAGGCTTTGAGCTTGCTGAAGGTGACGGAGGTGCAGTTGAAGAGGTTGGGAGGAAGCCAGCCCTTGTGCTCGTCACAGTGCCGGATTGCTGTTCCTGGGAACGCAAAGTCGTCACAGTGGAGCTGAGCCAGGAGAAGCCTTCAGGCTGAGTTCATGTATTGCCATTATTTTATGATAATTTGATGAGGTGCCAGAAACCCATCATACCAACACTTCCCCTGGGACAGGGAACGGCTGCAGGGAGACCAAACTTAGTCCTGGGCCACCATATCCCCGCCTCGATGGCCTGAGGGCAGCTGTCATAGATTACTGCGAGAGAAGGAGCACGGAGGAGAGAAATCGTGAGATATTTTTAAATATTTATGTAACTTTTATGAAATACAGAGCTGTTCCATTCAGACCTTCACAGCCGTTGGCAGAAACCTCAGCGAACGGGTTGTCACAGCGATCGCACTGACGCCCGATGACGCCAGGCTTGCACTGACATTGGCCGCTCTCTCTGTCGCAGGCCCTGGAGAGCGAGCCGACGGGGTAGCAGTCGCACAGCAGGCAGGTGTCGCTGCCCTCGGGACGGTAGTGGTTGTCCTGGACAAGGAGACGGAGAGACGCGTCGCTAAGGAACGGCACCTTCGCTTTTCTGTGCCGGCAAAAGATGTGGAGCTGAGAGACGGCATCGTGCAACAGCCGAGATGCTGGGGAGTGTCTCGGTGCGGAGAATAAAATAAATTTCAGTGATCTAATGATCCCTGACTAGATGACGGATATTCAGACTACGAAGGTGGATCCTTGCACTGATTCGCATTCAGGACTGAAACGATTATTAGTGATGAATTGATTATTGAAATAATCATCAACTAATTTAGTAATCAATTAATAATTAACTTGGCCATGCAGACTCTAGCAAAAGGTCATTTCCTGAAAGAACAACAGCCTCAGAGCAGATGTTGCACTAAAACTGTGCAAAGATTATTTTGGACTTGAGGTAAAAAAAAACCAACATGTTTTTCTGTAAATATCTTCCAAAACATTTTCCCCCCAAATCAAATAAAAAACGTTTCTGCTGTTGCACAGAAATTTCCCCGTTGTGGGATAATAAACAATATTTTTATTCTATTTTATGAAAAGTCATGGACTGATTATGTTCAATCATCAACTCCTTATAATCATTCCTCCCTTTTGTTTTGAAATGTGTCTATAGACGTTACACAGCTCTGTTTTCTCTTTGCATTTGGGTTCGGAGAGCGCGACAGGTGAAGATGAATAATTCAGGTTTGCAGACTCACCTTACAGCGACACTCGCCGCTCGTCTTGTTGCAGTCAGAGTCGAACCCTCGGTCAGTGGGACAGTTGCAGGGCCCACAGGTCTTATGACCCCACCAACCTCTGGGACACGGCAAGCCGGTCCTGCGAAAAAAACAGCCCGTTTTTCACAAATTAAATAATCCAGAATCCAGAACCACAGCTGCTGTTGAGCATAATTATGGGCGGCTCAACAGGTCAAATGAAGTTTAATTTCAGGTTATTGGGGTTTAGAATGACTACAAATAAAAATATGAGCAGGATGACAATTTACAAGTCTGAAATTCTCATGCATAAGAATTTGTAATATTAGACAATAGAGGCAATATTTAATTGCTTATTAGACAGTTAATGAGGTTTGGGTTGTGGTGATGCAGGAGGAGGTCGAGCAGTTTTACTTTTTGTATTGTTTTTATTTTTGAAGTTAATAAAAATATCAAGAGGGTCCAGTGTTTTTTGTCATCAAGTGGATTACAAAAGAAAATATGGAAGGTGTCAATATTTTGGCTTCATTAATTAGGAACCCAAACGTACTTTTTCTCACAGTATCGGCCAAAATAATTCCTGGGGCAGTCGCAGGCGTAGCCGCGGGCGGCGCTCGGCTTCCTGATGCACGTCGCCGCGTGTTCGCAGGGGTTCAGAGAGCACGCTTCAGTGCAGTTGGTGCCAAAGTAACCTGCAGAGAAACACAGCCAGTGACGATGAGCTGCAGGAGTCAGGAAGAGATCGCGGTCTGTGCAGGGACTGACCGCTGAGGCAGGTGCAGGAGTAGCTGTCCCAGTCGTCACTGCAGAAGCTGTTGGCAGGACAGGGGTTGGAGCTGCAGGGGTCCGGCACGCTGCAGCCCGGCTCCACGTTCACCTTCCTCGCCACGGACAAGCTCAGGGCGCCACCGACACGCAGACCCTGGGAGGAAGGGAGGGACTGAAGTTATGCTGCGTAGTTTTATGAAGCATGTGCGTCACTGTGAAACAGTTTGGATCAGGAAAATGCAACACGTGGGAAGTAAGAATGTTTCTTTCTCGATGAGTTTAAAACGTCGGCTTTGACTGTCATCCTATAAGCTTTCGTTGACTCTCTTTGACTGAAAACATCTGGAAAATATTAGAAAAATTAATTATTTTCACAACAACAACTCGCAAAGCTGCGGTGGGATATGGATATCAGGGCCAAATAATAAATAAATAAGTCAAAATAAAGTTGAATAAATGTGTGAAAATACTAGTGATGATACAAAATAAAGTCATAATGTCATCAGAATAAGGTTATAATTTTACAATAAGACCGACACAAAAAAAATAGTAGAATAAGGAATATTGATCATTTTGTAAAGTTAGGGTTTCTCGGTTTAACTAATAGGACATGCTTAATCTTCTAAGGGCAGAAAGGATTAATCAGATTAATTGTGATGATTCGATCACTGAAATGATTATCAACTGATTTACTAACAAATTACCGTATTTTTCGGACTATAAGCTGCTACTTTTTCCCCACGTTTTGAACCATGCGGTTTACAGCCCGGTGCGGCTTTTCTGAGAAGAAAAGCGCTAATTTTTATTTAGGACAAGCACATTGTGACGGCAGGCACGACGGAGAAATGTTTTCAAACTCTGATGCGTCCTGGAGAGCGGCTAAGATAAATGTACGTTTCCATTTCTTTCTTTTTTTATTTTTAGGTGCGGCTTATAGTGCGGTGCGCTCCATAATCTGGAAAACACTGTAATCGTTAACTGGAGTGTACAGAGTCTGATAACAACACAATCTGAGCAGCAATGAAGCCAAAACTGTGCAGAAACATTTATCTGTAAATATTTTCTACACTGAACTTCTGAAGTGTCAAAGTTTCAGTTTCACCAGGTTACAGTTCTGCATAGAAAGTCTCTTATTTAGCAACTTTTGTTATATAGTTACCTATTACTCCAAAAATAGATCAGCCAAAGAAGGGAGCCCTGATCTTTAGAGTCGGCCTTTTATTGATGTTAGAAGAATTTTTTTTAGCTTTGCCTGCATCCTTTGCCACAGATAATGAATCTAACAGACTGCTATAGTATCTCATTTAAGGCAATAAAATGCTTATTATTTGTTAATCTTTTAATGCATTTCTATTATTGCGTAAAAAGCTTAAGCAGTTAAATGAAAAGTCTGCAGAATCTGCCCGGTTTTAAAAATCCGATTAATCGTCAAAATGATTGATAGAATAATCAATAACTAAAACAATTAGTCAGGTGCGTCTCTATTGTCTACATCTTAACTCATTATGAGCTTTCGCATGCAGCTTTGAAGAGGACAAACCTGTATGCAGCCACGGAAGCCATGCTGAATTTTCCCATCAGGCTTTGCCAAACCACCAACGCTGACAGTCTTGAGCTTTGACTCCCGCAGCTTTCCGTCCACCTCCATGCTGGCCTGCAACGCAGCCTGACGGCATCAGCATCAACCTCTCCATGTTTCGTTGCATTTCACGTACAGGTTCACCCACTCACCAGGTAGAGCCCCTGATCTAGCGACAGCACGGCCTGGTGGCGGCTGGCGGCTCCTCCCAGGCTGCTGATGTCCAGCTGCAGATGATGCCAGTCCCCGTCATTCACCAGCACCTCCTCCACCCGCGACAGAGTGGAGTCCTCTCCCCTGTGCAGCCCCATCAACACGCTCCCCCCGCGCAGCTACGCAGCACCGAACGAGAGGGATAAAAACACAATCTGTGGGTTCAAAAGTTCAGACTGAACTGTTTCTTTGTTTACTGCTGGGAACAGAAAGAGCAACATCAAAGAATCCCCAGTCTAGACGAAATCAGGAAGGCAGCTGAAAATATTACAAGAACAGCCCCTTTTCCGAGAAGAGCGATTTTCTCCCAGCATCCCTTGTGATAAAGACGGAGGCGGGATCCCACCTGCAGCGTGAGGTTGTGCTGCAGGCCTGAGGAGATGTGGAGCAGCAGGGAGCTGGACTGACGGGTGCGGAACATGAGCTCGACGTGCCAGAGGACGGAGGCCGCCAACGCCTCCAGGTTGCTCCACTGCAACAGGCTATCGCCTTGAAAACGCAGCGGGTTGGCCATGACTGCAGGAACGACACACAGAGGGAGTCCGGATGAAGAAAGGCACACAGAGACTGAAAGATGAGCTACATCGGATGACAGATGATGAAACATCATTACAGCCAGCCAGAGGCGGACCGGCCGCCGGGTGCACCGGACGGCTTTTTATTTGTCTGCAGAGATTTGTATCGATGAGAAATATGATTGTGAACAATTGAAATATGTTTGTTTACAATTTTCCCAGCACTCCAAACGCACTAAAATCTTGCTGAGTAATTTTTGTCTAGTTTCTGGTACAAATATCTTAGGACACTTGAAAAAAATACAAAACTAACAGAAAGCCATAGGAGCTAGTTTTAAGTCAATTTCTTAATATTGATGAAACAATACTTGTTACATTGGCAGATTATTTAATTCACACGTTGCAAGTGAACGAATCTGCCGATGAAACTAGTATGTTTTTATTTATATTATGTAATTATTTACTTAAAAAAGCTCCTGTGTCTTGCTGATAAGTTACATATGAGTTAATTTTGTCTCATTTCAAATGCACTAAGACTTTGCAAGATTATTATTGCAGTGAAGTTTTGGTATTGCTAGGTACGGCTACAGCTTCTTTCCAAATTTTAGGTAATGTTCTCCATTTAATTTGACTTTCCAGCTCAAATTAAATGCTTAAACACAATAAACAAAGAAAGTCCCAAAACATCTCATAAAAATTCTCAATAATTGTGTTAATTCTAAGTGACCGGAAAGAAGAAAAGTTTAATCTGATTTAATTCCAGACGATGATTAAAAAAACAATTCTCAGTATCTTTATTCTCTCAGATAAAATCTCCTCTTTGCTCACCTCTCTCACAGTTCTGCCCTCCAAATCCAAGCAGGCAGTGGCAGCTGAAGGAGCCCCACAGGTTCACACACGTCCCTCCGTTCACACACGGGTTGTTGCTGCAGAAATGTCTCTTGGCAGAGCATCCTGGGAGGTGTGGGAAAGCAGAGGAATAATCCGTTTGATGTGTCCTGCCTCATTATTTCGTCAGAGAGTCAGAGTCAGCGGGTAATCAAATATTCATCGCAGGTACGGCCATCATTTCCCGCCGACTCTCCCTTCCAGCTGTTCTCATTATGATTATTTCCTCTGCGGGTTTTCGACACTCGGCTGCTCAACCAGCCAGCAGAATAAAGCTGCGCCGCAGAAGGCCGATTTACCTGGCAGGGTGCCGTTGTTTGCGATGTAGCTGGCCATGTCGACGTGCCGGTTGTCGACGCGCAGGTTCTTCATGCAGCCCACGAACTGCTGGTTCCGGACGGGAAAGTCCTCTGGGAGTTTGGGGACTCCTCCGAGGAGCAGCGGCCCGGTCAGGTCAAGAGATCTGAGAACACAAAGGGACGTGGTGAGCCACGCAGCCTCGACCGAAACACAAGAGAGATTGTTTTGATCTGTTCGTCTGAAAGACGTAAATAAAGGAAGTCGAGCCACAAGGACGTTTCTAAACATCTTCACTCCAAGCTGCAACCAAAGAAACCTGATTTAAAAAAAATTCACACAAAAAGAAAAAAATAAGAGAATACGTTTTCATTAAGGCTGGGCAATAAATCTACTAGGTCAATTAATAAAATGTTAGTTTTTTTTATATATCACTTTTAGAAAATCTGTGTTTTTCCCACAAATTCATTCCTTGGATTTTGAAAATTCAGGGAGATGTCAGAGCCGCCATCTTGTTTTGCAGCTTATATTATTTATTTGGATTTGAATTCATGTCAACTCTGTGAAACTCAGGCTAGGATTTTATTTTTAATTAGAGAATAAATTCATAATATTACAAGAACGCAGTCGTACCAAATGGAAAGGAAATTATAGCAGAATAAATAGTAAATTTATGAGAAAAATTACTAAAGACAACAACTAAAGTTTAAGATGAGGAATGTTGAGCATCTTGTGAAGTTATACTTTGGTATAGATTTTACAAATGATTCTTAATACTTTATATAAATACTTATCACACAGTGACATCTATTTCAAATAAAGCTCTATGTGAACTGAGCTGCTCAAGTCAGATCCTTATAGCTCTGTCAAGGCTTTTATTTTATTAAAACAACTTTTTTCCTGTGGTTTTCTAGTAAATCTGTATCTTTTTCAACTATATTCTTGTAATTAAACAAACATCCTTGTAGCAAAACAGTGAAATCCTACAACTACATCTCACATGACTGCGTGACTGAAATAAAAGCCCTTTTTGAAAATATTTTCTTTCATCTTTTTTCTTTAGAAGAAAAAAAAAGTCAATTAAAATTTAATCTGGTTTAAAAACATCATTATTTATAAGCCGTATCCCTTACTGACACACACACACTTACTTTTTGGATCCAGTCTGGCTTCCTTGGGCCGAGCACGAGTAATTTCCGATCACGTGACCGAATCTCAGCGCCACAGAGGAGTCGCAGTCGTCCACCGTCACCACCACGACCTTCTGGTCCGACGGGCCCTGAGGCAGACCGGCCTGGTTCAGGATCGGCTGCAGACCAGACAGAAACAAATAACATCTTAGAACATGTCACCACTAACTGCAAAACCAGAGCCTTTAACACTTTTTATCATATTACACCAGGGAGTTTAACGCATTTTACTGAGACTTTCAAAAATAAGACAAGAATAGTCATTGACTGGAAGAAAAACAATGTTTTAAATATCTGTTTTCAGTCTATTTCACTCTGATGCCTCCAATTAAATGAAGAAAATCAATTACCTTTAGACGTGTAAACGATCTACCTGTGTGTGATTTAGTCTCAGTGTAAATTAATCTGTTCAGAGAAGATATAGAGAAGAATATGTGGGAAACCAGCGCTAATAATTTAATCATTATTCACTTTAGAGTTTCTTCAACTATTTATTAAACTTCTGCTTTTTTACTTGGAATGCTAAGAAGAAATATTGATGTAGCATGACTAGCTCAATAACTGTGCATAACTCTAGACTTTTGCACAGTTTCAATCCTTCAAAGCACAAAGATGATATTAATATACAAACATTTCAATTGGTGCCGTTAAGATCAGGTGAAGGAAAAGCTTCAGAGTCGTAGCTACCTGACAGCTACTGCTATTTTTATTGCGCTCAGATGTCAAAAATAAAGCTTTATAAAAATATCCTAGCAGTCTGATAAATTTAATTAAAAAAACAAAACACTGAGCTAAATTTTTAAAAACTTCCAACAGTGAAAACAGACAAAGTCTAAACCACAAACACACATTTGGAGGGTTTCACTCTGCAGGAGGAAAAAAATCTTCCTCTTTGTCTCTGAAATCAATAGCGACAAAAGGAGGCGGGTTCAGGGTGGAAAGAGTTATGATGGCGTCAATAAAAGGCCGCGACCTCGTCACACGCTGCCCACCGCCTCCGGGGTCACTCAGAGGTCACATGGGTTCAAGCTGGAGCCGCCAAGCACTCAGCTGCTCAGACATATTTAATCATCTCATGAGCAGATATTAAAAAATAAGTGAAGTTTGTTTTTTTACTGTCGGGATCTTTAACTCTTTATGAGGTTAGATTAAAACAGAACCTTTCAGTTCGACTCCAGGGCTTTGAGGAACTATTTCCTGATTGCTCAGCTGTTATGGATCAGACAGATTTATCTGCCTGCGATGTAGCAGACATCCAGCTGGAGAGACAGTGGACATCTAACTGCAGCATCCTCAGCTGCTCCACCATGGCGGAGGCTTATTAAAAATCAAACAGACTCTATCAGACAATGCGATGATGACTGATTTAATTTTAGCTCAAGGCGCCGCCGCGGTTGAACGTCACTCACATGATTTCCACGCTGAACAGATTAGATTAATTCTCAGACTTTCCAGTTACAGGAGAGGCTGCAGTCCAACGAATTCCTGCAGTCTTGTGATATGAACGAGATGGGGACAGTATTAAAGGTGACCTCTTGTGCTTCCTTGAACTGGTAAATTATTCAAAACATGTTCATTACACGTTTTACACAAAATCATTCTCAGATAATGAGATTTTAGTCACATTTAATCCTAACAAGCTGCTGCTGCCGCCCAGCTCAACATTTAAGCAGCACGTAGAAATGGCTGCAAACAGACAATCATACGACCGTACATCTTTGAAAAGCACAAGTAGAGCCTCCCGCACATCCAACAAAAATGCAACAGGTGGTTCCTGTGTGGTAAGTCGACAACAAAACACTTGGCTCTTCCAGCAGCCGTTGTACAGCGCACACAGCTGACCAAACATGCAGGAACTCAGCTTGTGTTGCTAGGTAACGGCTGGGATTGGCCAAAAAAACTTTAATTTGTTAAAAAAAAAAAAAAAACACACAGCTGGGTGTTTTTTAAATTGTTAGTCTGCTTTTAGAAACAGGTGCAAGACAAATGGAAGCACAAAGATGTGCGAAATGTGAAATTTATTAAGTTTCATTTTAATGCTTTTGACTAAATAATCAGTCATTGAAAACATCTTGATATAAAAAGTTTTCAGCTAACATTGGAAAACATTTGTCAGTTCTTCCTGAAGAGCACTGACCTCTGACCCTTCATTAGGAAAATATCATTCAAATAGATAAATGATGTGCTATAAAAAGTATGTGGTGTTTCCTTCTTCATCACGTTGGTGTTTCAGATTATCAAACTAAAAAATAAACTAATTAAATGCAAAATGCAAATTGCAGATGGCGACTTATTAGGAGAAAATAAATTAAACAAACTAACCAGGTCCATTGTGAAAAGCAATTTACCCTTTGACTGTGATTACTTGTTTTGCTCAACCAAAACAGAACCAGCCTGACAGCACGAAGCAGGCCAAAAGAGAGTTAATGATCTTTCAAATAACAAAAAATGTCCTCATATCCAACTTTATATTTTGGTCTGTCCGCTCTAATTTTTAAATATTAAATGATTGATGTTTAAATTGTTTGCTCAGTAACTGAGTAACTTTTTGACCTGATATGTAAAATATCCTGAAGTACTCTGAATGTAACACGAACCCCCATTACTCTTAAAAATTTATTCTGTTTCACAGTTTCTATACAAATTTACAGCAAAATGTAGAAATATCATTAAAATCAAATGTGCTAGAAATTGTGCTGCATGTGGTTAAAGTTACTTATAAGGTTGAAAAAGTTAATATATTCACTCAAATTAAGCAAAATGAATCCATCAGAAACAAATCTGCTGACGTATTTCAGATGTTTTAAGTTGAAAACACACGTTTTCATATTTTATATTTTATGGGCTCGTAGGAAACACCAAAGATTTTAGATGTAAAGCTGCTAAAGCCAGACTTTTTCAGATTTATCTTCACCATTTTGACCCCATAATGTGTTTCCCTGATCTTTTATAGTAATTTTCACCAAAACAATCTTAAAATCCACGAACTGTTGTAGATCTGGGTTTAACCAGCGCTGCTGCAGGATGACGTGTGACCTCACAGTGAGGAGATAAATGGTGAGAAGTGTCACTGAGCATGCTCAGAGCATTATGTCTTGTCTTGAAGGTAAACAGCTCATTAAAAACCTTCAGGAGCTTCTAATTATTCTGCTGGACACCTTGCAGCTCAGCTTTAGCAATCAATTTTCAGGATTGACTGTCTCACTTTAGAAAGGCTCATGGTTTGATAACAGGATCCAACCACAGAGAGCATTTCTGGTGAATTAATGCCTTCAGAGAGGCTTATTTGATAATATATAACCACTCGGGCCGTGTAACTTTGCACCTTTCCCACAGAAAGTCACAATGCACAGTGAAACTCTCCATCACTCAACGGTGAACTGTTAAAAAGGAAAAAAAAAAAAACACAGCCCCAGCAAAGGAAGCTTTTTCCTTTCCGGTTTACGCTCTTTGAGGTCAATTTGTTACAAATTTGTCGATGATGAAAAAAGCAAACATGTTGTGTGAATTGATGAAGGTGAAATCATCCGACATGCTCTTTTCCACGGCTTTTCCCCTTGCGCTGTGAAAGCGCTGGAAAAAGGCAGCGCTCCAGCTTGGACGCTCCTTTCAGCGACCTCTGCTGTCATCAGTCACGCCTATTGACTCTCCAATAAAGCCCGTCTGTCAGGACGTCTCTCCGCCGCACAAAACGCCGTCCTGTCACTGCTGACTGCAGCAGAGCACATATTTGCTCTGCAGCACATTAAACACCGCTCTCACCCGCCACTACAGGGGATTATGGGAATATGAGTTCCCTGTCACACAAGGGGGGAGCAGAGGGTGACAAAAGTGGGGAAGGATCCTGACAGCAGGCAGCACAAACACTGGATCTGAGATTGACTGGGAAACCATAGCAACAGGAGAGGTCGGCCCCGACTCGTCCATACTTTCTTCGCCCTCCTCTGTCGCTGCTCCGCCGCTCGGCTTTAAAGAAGGAGAGGGGCACCTTCCCCCGAGGCCGCATCATTCACTGCCCGCGGCCCCCAAAGGAAGCGGGGGCCGAACACAAAGGCAGCGGTCATTGCCATTCTCCACAGTCCCCCACCCTGCTGAAAGCCACATTTCAATCTAAAACACCCCCCTGGCCCCTGCACCGCCCCCTGCGGACAGGGACGGGTCAGAGAGGGGAGCTGTGGGACACCTCCAGCAGGAGGAGAGGATCCGTTCAGCTCGGAAACCCCCAAACACTTCTGGTAATTATGAAACATCTTTAGGCCTGTTGCAATAAGCAATGAATCAGTTTCTGGCATGACAAATTAAAACAAGCTCAATCGTTTCCATTTGCATGATTTATCGTTTTTCTATTAAAAACTGATAAAAAAGTCTTCAGTTTGTTGTTTGTTGAAAGACAATTTCATTTACAGTGGCTCCATAATTCACTTTATTTGTTGTTTTGTTGATTTATTTTGGACATTTAAAATGTCTTCCTGTTCCAGTGTTAAATATTCATTATAATTTAAAGTTTATAGATCTTTGAAGATGTGTTCTTGAATTATTATTCATTATTTTTACTTGAAAATGGTCTCAAAACAACAATTTTATTGCAATAACTTCTGGGACAATTTATCATCCTGCAGAATGTGTTACTTTACAAGCCTACCTATCAAATGACTCAGGTGTGTTGAAGCAGAGACACTTCAGCAATACATAAATAAAACCAATAAAATTATTGCATTCTGACCATAAACTAGTGCCAGAATGAAGTTTCTGTCCTGCATTCTGCATTTCTGTCACTAAAAACTTTAAATTTTAGACCACTTGATCCAAGTTGTTATTGCTATAGATTTTCCATCCATTGATCGATTATCACACACCCTTATCCCATTGGGGTTTGGAGGTGCTGGTGCCTATCAATGGTCGAGAGGCGGGGCAACACAGAGACTGACAGACACACTTAGAGGAGAATTTAGAGAGACCAATCGACCTGACAGCAATGCTTTTGTCCGGTAGACCAAAGATGCAACATTTGTTGCATTTGAAGCTTTCAGTCAAATAAAACACCCGTTCACCTTCTTGCCTGTGGTGGCGCTGCACCAAGAACCACTGAACGAAAAGACACAAAAACCTCTGAAGAAGACATGAGCTCAACTTCCCACTTCACAAAATGTAAACAAAAAACGGAGTGGCATCAGATTTTAGCGTTTGCAGAATTTATTTTTGATTAAAAAAACCAACAAAATACAAACCATTTCTGTTGATATCACGAGGACACATGCTAGCGCTAGGAGACATGTTAGCGCTAGGAGACATGTTAGCGTTAGGAGACATGCTAGTGCTAGAAGACATGTTAGCGCTAGGAGAAATGCTAGTGATTGGAGACATGTTAGCACTAGGAGACATGCTAGCGCAAGGAGACATACAAGTTTGTTTTTGTTGTATTTACCCAGAATTCCCTATGCTGTAGTCCACTTCCTGTTTTTTGAGCGGTTTCCGGTCCGATCAGCGTAAACATATGCATCTGAACTACGCCAGAGTTCAGTTCAAATGAATGGGAACTTGGGTTTTTATGTGGGTCAGAGTTCAGGTTTTTAGGTCCACATCAGAGTTCACACATCCCTAATTAAACCGCACTTTCTAGGCAAACAAACTGGAGTTCGATTGAAGTGAAATAAACATTTTTGACAAATTTTCTACTAGCTTTTACCATAAAAAACCTAAAACTCACTAAAATAAATAAATGTTTTAAATTATTAGAGTTTCAGTCGAGTGAGCCCTTCTCACAGAAACCTGGAGTTATTTTTATCACACTGGTAATCACATGCAGCACACTTGCAGTGAAACGTGCAGGTTGGAGAAGCAGAAAGGAATCAGTGATTTGAGGGATTAATGAGGTTTCAACAGAAACAGAAGCAGAGAAACAACAAAAAAAGATTAAAAAGCAAACAGTCAACAAGTTTTCATTCAAACTCCTTCTTCGTCGCTTCATGCCACAGGCTAAAATCTGACACGCTCATGTCATCATACACACTGAATGGTAAATGTGCGCTGCAGGAGGGTTGCCTGGCAGCATCTTTATGATGCAAAGTGACTTCCTCAATAGACAGAAATGTGACATCCTGTGTGTGCGTGTGTGTGTTTGTCCCGGGTGGGAAAATACTGAGCGCAGACAACAGCTCCATACATTCCTGCACTGATTGAGTCGTTCTGATATTCTTACACAGAAACGTAGCAGCTCAACATATTTAGAACAATCAGAGCATGTCTGGAAAAACAATGTCTTCCCACTCTCTGGTTTTCATTCAGTCAGGCCCCCTCATGTCTGGTCTGAGGGTCTGTTTGGGTCAGAGTCGCTCTGGCTCTCTTCCACATCATCAGCCTGTCAGCAGACAGAGAACAGCCCACAGTTCCCTGTCTGCACCGTTTACAGAACATGCTGAGGACCACAGAGGAAGAGTGGCAGCTGCCAGTCATCTGTGGCTGCAGGACAGCAACACTGAATGCTAAGAGGTTCGCACTTAACACTGTGGCTTTTTAAAGGTCCTATAAAACAACAGCCCTCATTTATCAAATGGAAGTGGAGAATATATGAACTTCATCTTCATAACAGATGCCAGTCTTATGTACACCCCTTCAAATAAAGTGTTTCCATGTTTGAGAGCAGAAAGCTCAGTTTGGTGGTGTGTCTGCAGCTGCTCTGCTGTCGGCTAAAAGCTTGAAGCTGATGAACTCTGGCTTAAAGGAACCGCTGAACATCATGAATCCATAACACATCAGCTTTCAGATGATCAATTTAGCATAAAAACTTCCTGTTAGCCTCTCAATGTTTTCTGTGCAAATTATTATAGACAGAAAGTAAAACATTTACATATCCAGAAGAATACATTTAACCATCTATGCAGAGTGAAGTGAGCGTTCCCACTGACCTTGTTGTAGTAATGAACCTCCACTGTGTGCCACTGGCCATCGCTGACGCCTCCCACGATGAACGGAGACACTGTGGTCTGGGTTTCTCCTGAGGAACAACAGCAGGGGTCAGGAGATGGACTCAAGATGTCCAAACCGAGGCCCAAGCGCCATTTGTGGAACGTGGACTTTTTGTGTGCGGCCCGAGACTTCAGCTCAAGAATGACACAAATGATCAGATGTTGATGTAGAAAGAGACTTTCTGCTTTTAATGAAGGCAAAATCACCAAAATGATATTAAAATCCTCTTACAATAGAAAATATTGGGACCAATAGTTATATCTAACTAATCATGTAGTTTAAAATCTCTTCCAAGGTCAACATCTATCCAGTGACCTTTAGGCAAAAGTTCACTTTGCTGCAAACAAATAGTCTTTTGGTTAATTTATTAAACTTGGCTGAATACAGGAAGTGTTTTCACAGAAAGAGTGACCTAAATCCTAATTTCATTGCTCAGAATCGATAAACTTTTGTAAATTTTCTTCCAATCAATACCTTAAAAAATTTTACATTTCTTTTAAAGAGGCAAACCTGCAAAACCTTTTTAAAGTTTTGGATCTATTTTAATTTACACATCCTATTCCAACAATAAATCTATTTGTTTAAGTATCGAAAGCTCGGTTTATTGCTGACAAGGTAAAAGACGTCAGGTCCATTTGACTTGACGATTTTGTGTAAAGGGAACGTAAGAAAAACAAACATGAATGAAAATGTACCTGCAGAGAAGGTGAGCTGAATCTGCTCGTTGATGATCTCCAGGGCGATGAAGTCATGTTTCTCGTTGAAGCGTCCGTTATACATCAACAAACCGTTTGGCTCTTTTGTGGCGAATCTGAAAAAAACAAAATTATTACCTTTAATTTTTTCCAACCAACTCTGAGCTCTCATTCTAAAACTGACCTTAAATTAAGGCTGTAATGATATTGTTAAAGATGAAACTAATAATTCTTTGAACAAGAAAAAGAAGTTTGTAAATTAATTTGAGAGAGATTTAAAAATGTACGGAATAGCTTGGAGAATTTTCAGATTCTGTACAATTACAGAAGACAAATTGGAAAACTATTACTGAGGCTGTTTGTTTCCAATGCTTTTAGTCAATGACCCATTAAAACCAATGTGATGCTGTAGCTGCAACCATGATGTTAAAAGTTTACATTGAATACAAAAAGTGTGATTAACATACACTGTGTGGAAACAAGCTAATTTTAGCATAAGCTAATCTAATGTGAACAGACAGTTATTTTACAACAGAGTATTAGGACCATGCTAAGAAAAAAGAGAATAAAGTCATAATATTATGACTGTTACAAGAATAAAGTCACATAGGAATAAAGTTGAAATGATATGAGATTTTGTTATATTACAACTTTACTCTCATATTATTTCAACTTTATTCTTCTGCAACTTTTTTCTTGTAATTTTTTTCTTCTGAGAATGGCAGTAATACTCCAGCGCATCAGTTTGTATTTATTTGTAGTAATTGTTTTATTTGAGTCTTTTAAATGTCAGAATTAGTTCACATTTACATTTCATTGCAACTTTATATATATGTCTGTCTGACAGCATCATTTTAAAATCAATTACCGGTACTCAGTACTTGCATCCCTCTTTACCAAGGACGTTTTCTATTCTAACTTAAGTAATTTCTTGAATGACTTCTTACTTTTACTTGGGTAAAATCATGTTGAAGTCGTGCTTCTCTTACTTGAGTAAACGTTCTGGTTATCCACCTCAGTTTGGAGATAAGAAAAAAACAAACATTTTCAAGATAAATGTAGGATTCACTCTGTTTAACCTCCTGTTTCCTGTTGCGTGGAGTTAAAATTACTGCTCAGATTAAATTCTTCCCTCAGAGTAAGTCTATTTATATCACACAACTGATAAACAAAGTAGAAACAGCATATGCTGGCAGACATATGAGAGAGAAGAACTAGAGTAGTGGTCTGCTCTGACCTACTTAACAGCATCTACTATTTCCTCCGTCACCTTACTGAGGGAGATATTTCAAATTATATTAAATCATCATTTTTGCTATCAGTTTGGGTAAATTCTCCAGGTAATCAGGTTCACTGGAAGCTCAAGTCTCAGTGGAAAATGTGAATTTTGCAGTTTGCAGAAAAGAAATGGATAGGAGATGCACATTACATGACACTAAAACAAAGAGACGAAAACTAGGGCGAAGTCAAAGCTGTGGGGGCATCAGAGTGCTGCAAGCCAGGAAGCAGAGCGTAGTGAGACAGTTCAGAGCGATCGCAAAAACATCTTTAAAAATGTTTTTTCTCCTCCTCGCAGAAGAGAGAGCAGAACACTCCTGGTGTCTAACCAAACGTCTAAGTCAGATCTCTGCTTCTGCACGCTCAAAGTCACAACGTTGGAAGATTTGTGCTTTTTTATTCATACTTTAAAACATCCAAATATTTAGAAGCAGAGTTGACTCTGTTTCACTCTATCTGTGCACAGAGGGTTATAAAACTTCCCTCATGTCTGCAGTGGTTTGTGGAAACGGGTCAGTGGGACTTTTAAAAGTTAAAAGTTGTTTGTGTCCATGGATAAAAATAAAACCCACATTATTTCACTGCAAAAACACAAAAACTTACCAAATGTCTTAGTCCACTTGAAATAAGACAAAACTAATTTAGAAGTAACTTTTCATCAGGATACAGCAGATTGTTTTAAGTAAATACAATATTGATTATAGTTTTAGTTTCCCTGCCAGATTATTTCATTTATAACATGGAGAAAATGTTTTGTTATAAGTAAGATAATAAAACAAAGTTATCTTTTAAGTTATCTTTGTCTTACTTCAAGTGTGCTAAGATATTTGTACCAGAAACTAGACAAAAATAATTGTTAAAATTTAGCTTTTTTGCATCTTCCACATAACAAACCAAACGATGGGTCTGCTGTGCAGATTGTCATCTGACTTTTCTGGTCAGTTACTCGACTAAGATGCAGCGTAAAACCGGAGTAATTAATTTCTCCTCCACAAAGGTCACTCTGAGTTTTTCTCTTCGCTCTAATGGAGACAGAGCTATTTTCTGTGATTTCTCTTTTACTTTCAGAGGAAAGATGCCGTTCAAACATCCGGATGCCTGTCTAGGCTGCTAGTTTTGGCAGCTGCAGCCCCCTCGCCTCTCCTGAAGTCGTCGGGCTTTCAGGGGATGTTGTCATGATGCTGTTAGTGCAGGATTCCCAAGCTGAAGAGCAGCCAGGGGGCATTGCAACACTGACCTGCTTACCGGAAAAAAAAAAAAAAAACACTAATCATGACCTCAGAGAAAAAGAGGATGCTGATGCTCCAGCAGATAATAGAGATGGAGACACAGCAAAAAGCCCAGAAAGCCAAAGAGAATCAGCATCTACATCCTCTTCCATTCTTTGACGTATCGATTTAAAAGGATGCTCCACATTGCCCCCCCTTAAGCCCTCTGAACTATGAGGGTAATCAGCCAGAACTAAACAGTGACTTTACTGGCATCACTGCGCGTCACATTAGGCATCCATCAGTAAAAATAACAACCAGCCTGGCCGTATGTGGGGGACCGTGTCACGCTACGATAACACGCCAAAATCCATAGGGTGGGATCAGTGGGGCGGAAAGAGAAAAAACCCTCTGTGGGATTTACAGCATGTCCAGTAAAATCCACACAATTAATTTTCAAATTGTTTGCTTTGAGAAGATGGAAGTGAAAGTTTTAAAGCTGTATTAAATATGAAGGGCGAATAAAAGTAGGATCAATAGTAATACCTTAAATTATCTCCTGGTGCTTCCTTAAGTGAACGTGACTAATGGGTCGTTAATCTGGAAATTGGTTCAAGCTCCCAGCAGGATGAGCTGTAATGACTTAGGAGACCTCTCAGCTTCCTGTGTCGCTCATTTACGAACACATTACTGCTTCAACCAACTAGTTTGGTTATTTAAAGACAATAGGAATCGTGATCGACCCCTTAATTCTTTACATTTACCGTTTCCTGTTGCATTAACTGTGGTAGCGATGTCTGTGGTTACGGTTCTCCAGGGTTTATCGATGGCTTTTAAAGTTGGTCATTCAAACCAAACTATTCTGCCCAGTATGGAGATATTCCTCAGCACCAATAGGAAGGAACCAGAGAGATGTTTAATGGCTCAAAGTATTTACACCCCTTCAGCTTTTTCATTTTTACCAAGTGACAAACAAAAAACTCCAGAATGTGTTTGTGATAAAACACATTCTGGGTCTGCAGAGAAAATTACAAAGAACAAATTAATGTTTCTACATATATTTATATAATAGTAAATGCAGGTTTTAGATTGGGTTCTTTTTTATTTGTTTTATTTGATAAACTTTCACAAAAACCCTAACAGTACAGCTATTCTTTTATATTTCTTCTTACCATTAGATTGGAAACTAAGTGTTTTTTCATCCTCATCATTTTCCACAAATAGCATCCCATAGCAGAAAATGAACCCGCTCTCTTTTTGCAAAAGTTTTCTGCTTACTTTTATATTAAACCCTAAAAACCAAACAAAATGGTGGATCTTTAATGACAACACATTTCCTGCTGTAGATATTCATCCAATGTTAAAAGTTTTGTGTTTTCAAAGGGTACTGTAACATTTGTTTTATGAGTGAATTTTTGGTGGTTTTTTTTCTTTCTTAACTTGTTTAAACTGAGTCAGATTGAACTCAGTTTGGTGAGAATCCCAAGTCTTGCCACACAAAGTCTGTTGGATTTATGCAACACATAAAAATGGTTTGATCTGCACCATAGATCTTCATGTTTGGTGTTGCTTCCTGCAGGTAAATAAAACCTGCGTGTCTGGAGGATTTCGCCTCTTATGGGTTAGAAAATGAAGAAAATGTGAAAAAGTTTTGGTTTTGCAAAACACTGCACACGTTACGTTTGATTGTCAGGAGATTAAGCTACATCTAAAGCACTCCACACCAAACTAATGTAAGGACTGAGTCCAACAAGGAGTCCAAAGATCTTTGAAAAGCCTGGAAAATTATTGATCAAAGCATCTTATAAATGAAAAGTTCTGACTTATTGGTAGCAAAACCGTTGAAAAACCAGTTCAGAAACACTAAAGCTGCACATATCCACCATATTGACCTAATTGTTGCTCAGATCATTGTTTTTATGTAAAGCTCTTCTGTGTTGATTTAATCTAACAGAGACCATTGGATTATTGGATGAAAAACAACAACAAACCTGATCCTAAAAATGCAATATGTTGTTTACGTTCTACCTGCAGAACAAACAATTATTTCTACCAGGCTCCTAAACTCACATTTCCTATGGAATACTAACAATGTTTTATATTTTCCCTCATTCACTGAGGGACATCAAAATATCATCCAGACATGATTAATTTACAGAATAACTACAAACATCAACATAAAAAAGCTTTTTATTTTTACATCTCTTGATGAGTTGAGCCACTGCTGTACCTGAAACAAAGGACTGCATTTATGGTGAAATCTAAGCCTTGCCAGTAAAGTTCCAGGCCTAAAATTAGTTTTCACTCCTGAAGAGCTGGATCCGGGTCCGGAGTTGTCATAATAGAGGCTTTTTTCATTGAGAAACCGGATCAGCGCTGGCTCAGGTGACAGACCCAACACCTTTCTCACAGCAGCTACTTCGCAGCTCCTCTGATGAACCTCTGAAACCGGTCCGAGCGGTTCTTCATCAAAAAGGGGCCGTCATCGGATCCTTAAAGATGGACCGGGTCCGTAAAGCTCACTGAGGGGGTTTTGTTTCCTTTGTGAGCGACAGCCGCAGCAACATCTGCGCTAAAATGTCAGAAAGCATTTCTGTGTGATATCTGAAAGCCGACACTTGTTTTGGCCTGTTGTGACAGATACGAAACACAGTGAACAGCTTTTGAAATGGATTTTATTTCATCTCACAGATGGGGAGGCCCGTCTGTCTTGCATGCAGTTTAACTTTGACCCAAAGCATCTGGCTTAATTAGGTGGAATCACTGCTGAAATCAAGTGCTCCATCTGAAATGTGATCGCAGCCAATTATACCAAATCAAATTATAAAAAGTATTTGAGTTTATTTTGAGAAATGTAGACTTCCATTTTGCACATTTTCATATTTCCAATTGTGTCTCTACCGCTTGTAAAAAGCCCAAGTGCTCAAAAGACATCCAGTCGGTTTGTGGCGGTCAGTTAAAGTGTTTTGGTGTCTAGAAATGAGCCGTTTCAAAAACGGTTAAGTCACTTTTACCTAGCAACCCAAGTGGAGCTCTAGCATGTTTGGTCAGCTGGTTTTACTGCTGTATGTAAAGTGGCTGCTGGAAGAGACAAGTGTCTTGTTTTGTTTGCTGACGTACAATCCAAAAACTGCTTGCTGTTGGTTATGCAGGAGGCCCTACTAATGCTTTTTAAAGATGAATGATTGCATAATTTCTGTAACAATTCTTTGATAATGTATCTGCCTCAAAGCTTCGTGAAATTCAGTTTTATTATTTGGCGCACCGTGTTCCAGCCGTTAGTGTTGGGCATTGCGCTCACGTTCACCTCTGAGTTGCTGCAATGCGCCAGCAGCACCAGGGCAGAGTCTCTGGGTTTCTGTCGTTTTTTGGGGGACTAATACGTGTTTTTAAAGTTATGGACGGTTGCAGTACAACAGCTTTTCCCCTCTTGGTAGTGCTTGGTTACAATTTGAAGGCGAACGGTGGGAAGGAAGCTGCAAGCTGCAGTTATACAGAGAAAAAAAAAGACCGAATTGTAAAAATAATCACTGGAGTACTCGATTACTAAAATATTCTTTTACAACAGCCCTAATAGTTTGAGTTGGACCTAAAACATCTCATTCTAAGCTGAACAGACTAAAATCTCCTTATCTGAGGATGGTGTTGTGCAGAAAATGTTTTGTTTAGACCTGGTTAAAAAAGCATAATAGGTCACCTTTATCATGCATTCATAATTTTACATTTTTGCACCCATTTAAGACATTTTTCACGGTTCCCTTGCTCTGCGACAGTCGAGATGATTGTCAAACCTGTCATGGTTTGAGTGATCAAATAAATTTGACTCCATCTACATTCATTCCTAGAAATAACACTCCCAAGAGCATGCCCCGATTTCTTCGCCACTGGGTTACACAGACTGACCGGAAGCAGAAATCACAAGGAAGAACGACTGCAGTAATGATGATGCTGATGAGACAGCTTCTGTCAGTCACCGCCAGGGAGTGGAAGACTGCGCTGAAATAGGCCAACCTCTGACTCACAGCTTAAAGTGACGACTGACACAGTGACTGTAATAAGACCTGACTTTATGGGAGTAACATCCTCCCGTTATGCAACCACCCTCTCCAAAAACAAAGCTTTTTCGGCTCATCTTTTAGCTAACGTAGCTGCTCACATCCAACACTCAGCCGACTCTAACGGTTCAGTATCAGGGCTTTCCTCTGCCTCTGAAGTGGCCCTTATGAGGAGGACTGTTTTCCAGTGATGCTGTTACTGTCACTTACCTCCATTAAGGTTATGTAAATCCGAGCACCCAATGGTGGAGGTGAGCGCTAACCCATGTGTGATGTGGAGGTGGGTGGAGTGTGAATCACTGACAGGCAGTGGAGCTGGAGGAGCTTACGTGAGGGAGAGGGTGAAGTGAAAGCGCTGGCGGAGGCCCTTGAAGGTGAGGAAGGAGTTTGGAGGGAAGTTGCGAGTGGTCATCTCGCAGTAGGGCTTCTCGTAGCCGCCAGACGGACACTCGCATTTGAAGCCGCCGACCAGCAGGTTCACGCAGGTGCCTCCGTTCTTACAGACTCCAGCAGCGCAGCGACCCGAACGGGATGACAGCTCGCAGCGCTCACCTGGACATCGATGGAGAGGAGGAACGAGGATTAATGCAATTCATGACCAGGAGGTTTGACATACATCACTTAAAATGAGCAGTTTCTCTAATTTGACTCTTTATAGGTAAATGAACATTGTTCTTTTATTCTAAGAACTACTGACAACATGTCTCCGAAATTCCAAGCTTATAGTGGCATAACATAATCCTAATCCTAATATCTGTGATGGAAAAATAGTTTCCAATTCAAACAGGTCTGCAGGGCAAATTCATAAAGAAATAATTGATTAGGCAAATCAATTAACATCTGATTTCAAATTCTGATGCATCTTTATCGTTGCGACGTGTTTAGACTATGAACCGTGGTTTATTTCTCCTCGGCAGCGTCTGCAGGGTTAACCTTTCTCTCTGCTCTGACGCCCCCCGCCTCCCTCTGGGAATACGGCTGCAGTTTGAGCTCAATTCTCATTCAGCGAAACAACATGATGGCTCATGAGCACCGAGCTGGAAGTGGTTTTGAAGACAAAATGATTGCACTTTTCTCCAGACTGTGGCAGCTCGGGACGATTTTCTGAGTGTTTTTCACACTTTGCAGACGGCTTGACGACTTCATCAGAGCATTACAAGAAATCAGACAAGAAAATAGAGTTTGTGTGCTGCCTGCACATCAGACACGACATCCATGTTTCTACAAGAGTGATAAAATAAATCTAACTTATTATAAATAAATTGACTGGAGAGCATAAATTATACAGTACCTTAATGTTGATCAGTCAGTAAAATACCAAGCAATCTTTCTTTTAAGGCTATTTTAGTCAGATTGAGGCTCCAATTCTGTATTTCTACTGAAGCTACTAATATTTTATTAATTTTAATAAACAAACAAATGAAGCAACATTTTCTAATGCAAAGAAACATTTGCATTATAAAAAGATGGATCAACAAAAAATGAATTATTAGACAAAGCAGTCACTGGACGAAACTGTTACCTAAAATATATAAAATAAATGCTACGGTTAAGTATAAATGGATGAAATGTAAGTAAACTGGGCAGAAAAGGCTACGCTTGGTTTCATAATGGTGGAATGAACTGGAGGAGAGACAAAGGGATCCATTGTTCTCAGCAAACATTTACAAAAAAAATAGATGTGAAGCAGCGGTTTTGAATTTTGAGCTAAGCTTATTAGCCATGTGTGATCTGTGAGGAAAATAAAACTCTTCCAAATCGGTGCCACTGAAATTATAGTCAGCTGCATTTTCCTGTATAACATGTATCTTATCGCGCTCATCCGGACCGTCGGGACTGCAGCATTTGCTGAGGCGAGACTGTTTGTCGTCCCCTGGGTGAGCAGGAATTTGTGTCAAAGCCACTCAGTCAGCAGGACGAAGGTTTCTGCAGCGCTAATGTAACACTGACACACACCCACAGTCCACATCTTCAGCCTGCAGCTCCGATTATCAGGCTCCTTATTTACTCCCGACTATTAATCACTCCATTCAGTCTGTTCTTTGTTTAGAGAAAACTCCATTCAGTCTAAATAAACTCAAGAGTTCTTAGTTGGGATGTTAAGAAAAATATTCTTGGAGGGAAAGTCATTTAGTATTTTGGGCTAATAATTAGCCCTGTTTTTCTGCAAAGCCATGCATTCAGAAATGTATTATAATAAGTAGCTCACCTCGTGTTTGTTCTGCGATGCTTTTGGGATCTTTACCTTCTGGGTCACCTTTTTATTTAGACGTTTTAATATTTACAGCAAACCCTTCCTATTGATGGTTCTAGAATTGAACTGAATTAAAAGTTTGATTCTCATTAGAAAAGTGAAACAAAGAGTTAGTGAAGCAGTTAAAATTCATGTTGATAAATTTTGGGTTGGTATTTTTGTCTATTTCGTAACGATGATTTCAGTTGTGATTGATCCACATTTTCCAAACAATGCTCTAAATTTTGCACCGACATGTCCATGTAAGCTTCAGTATCCTACCCACTGTCATTTATAATAGGTACATATTCGTAAGGAGTCGCCCATGGCTGAATGTTTGGTCCTTTTTAATTATGCGTTTCAACACGACAAAGAATTTATCTGCAGTCAAAGGCATCAAGACAAAGGATTGGCTCATAGGAGCCGGATAGAAATGCCCTTCACACTTTTTACTTTCAACAGATTTTTCCACAGTTTTTAATGTGTAAAAGTTCAACAAGTAGTAATATTTTGCAATAAACTAAACATCAACTGTTGTTTTAATTTGGATAATTTGATGTCAGCATTTTAGCTCAACTTTTTGCTGGTATTTTTTTCTTTAGAAAATGATTATATTTCTGGTTAAATAAAGATTAAATCATCTAATACACTGGTGGGTTATTTAACGTAAAGTGTTATCAATTGATAATTGATAGAAACTTTTCTCTCTGCTTGTCTCTGCTATTTATCTCTGTAGCAAACTGCTGCAGTCAGGCGTCTCTAAAACGAAGCTTTTCCTCACAGAATTGCCTTGTTATTAATTTAAAAACCTGTTGAAAGCAATAAAGCTTTTTCCAGGCAATCAAAGAGGACAAACACTGCAGCGCAACATCAAGTCAAAACCACTCTGAGATATGACTTCCTGTGGAGAAGACATATTACCAGAGCCGCTTTATTGCTCTGCGTTTATTGCTGTCGGGTAAATGCCTCCGTGCGTCAGACGTTTACAGAAGGAAACCCCCCACCAGGCGCTGCAGCCAGGTGAGCAGGACATCGGAGGTCAGAGACGATTCAATCAATAACTCAAACACGTCTCTCCCGATATATTCACGCCTCTTTTTACGTTCAACACAGTAAACAAAAAATGTGTTTGCTGCTGGTTTGCATCATTAAGCAGCAAACAAGCAAAAAAAAAAAATCCAACTTAATTTTATGCAAAAGATAATAATAATACTTAAAAACGTGTTTGTCTGAGTAACTACAGGTGTTAGTAACATCTCTGATCACATCTGAACTTGATTTAAGTCAGTTTTACTCAAACAGTCCTGCACAGAAAGGTAATAATTATTTGAATTGAAAGGCGTTAGAGAAAGCCAAAATAATGAGCAAATATCAGTTTAATTCAAAGAAATCTATAAAACTGAGCTAAAATCAGTTGAGATAACCCACAAAAACACAGCAATATAGTATAAAATTAAATATATGACCCCCTTCATCCTCATATTTAAATATTTGCTTATTGTTTTCGGTAATATTCAAGGATTTTTATTGTCAGACCACCTTTGCTTGTTTGTGGTTTAAAATCAAAAATCAGACCATAAACAAGCAAAGGTGTTTATGGTGAATTATATGAAACCTAATACACAAATAAAAGATATAGCAATTTATGTCTTATAAAGATGTGTATATTAACAAAGTATGTGTTTTGTGTAAATAATTGATTTATATTCATCCGCTAAATGGGTTTTGTGGCATGTTGTATTTTCTGCAATACATAATAAACATGCAAAACAAAACTGAATCCAGTCACTAGCATCGAACCTGAGAAATAGGATGAAAAATGAATAAATAACATCCACAGATTTAAATTTCACATTGTAGAAGATAAAATGAACTTAATAATTAAGCTGCATGTCAATACATATTCTAATCTGCATCCATAAATATTAGATATAGATTTTTACAAGGTTGTATTTGCATAAAAAACAGATCATTTCACAGAAATCCTGCATTGAAAGTTTCTTTACAGGTATTAGAGCTGAATTTTATTTTTTTAGCATCTTGCAGTGAGAAGAGTGAGCAGTCTCCTCTGGATGAGCCAAAGACGACAAACATAGTGAGTAAGAGTTTGTTTTACCAAAGTATTTTTGCACAAGGAGGAGCTGAAACAAGCAACCACTCGGGATTATGAGGTAAATAATGAGATCAGATCATAATGCGACCGGTCATCTGGAAGCTGACCGTCTCAAACATGCCTCACACTGTTGTTAAATCAAATAATTCTTACTTTATTTGAGTCTTTCACATAAAAGACTCAAATTAAAACACAGATTAAGTTCTGGGACGTTTCTGTTTCTTGAACAAAACAACCATAAGATTATGAAAAGATTTATTTAATAAGCAGTTCAAGAATTTATGAATCAGCAGGGGGTTATTAAAGTAAGGATTATTGAATGTCTTTGACCTGGCTTGTAATATTCAATCAATTTCTTATATTTTATTTTCTATTCCTATTGTTAGCAACCATTACTAATAAAAGTATAAATAAATCTCTATTTTTAATTAACATCACATATTACATACCTCAGAGAAATTTAGGTTTAGTTTAAATTATTTATATCAAGGCAAAGATATAGAGAAATGACATTTCAAACAATATTGAGGGCTATGAGGAGCGTATGGCAAACCATTCATATATAAAATTAAAAAGAAATGGGCCAAGAATTGAGTCTTGTGGTACACCTGTATTAATTTGAAACAACGACAGCTTGTAACACAATGCTCATGTTTTCAGCATATGATTCAAACAACCACAGATAAAATCATACTTGATATGATTAAATGTGAATATGCCTTCTTAAAATACATAATTACTGCTCCAGTTTCTGTGCCCTAATCAAGTGATTATTTAATCTTTTTTAATAAAGAAGCAACTAAGACAAGCTACACAACAATGAGGACAAAAGCCAAATTGTAAATGTTATCAGTAACTGTTTAATTTCAGGCTCCTTATCATTTTGTTGTGGCTTTAAATGTATTTTCACACCAAACAAGAACCTTCCCTGTTCTGTTGGAGTCTGTTTTTAATTGAGAGAAGACTAATACTCTAATCCCTGATGTTGATGCGTCTGATAGATTTATGCACCAGAAATAATAGCAAGCTGTATCAAAGCTTTAAAATCAATCTGTTGGATTCCTGAGAGCAGCTAATCATGTGCCAAATTAAACCCCGATGATGTGTGTACCAATATGTTAATGTGATTGCAGGCAATCAAACTGGTGATAATTAACTGCTAGTAGATCGACGATGAAAGATTTCTCTGTAGATTGTCACAGGAAAGCATCAGCATTTATTTAAACATAAAACTGCCACGCTCAGTGGGCGTCAGATTAGAGTAAACTTTGATAATGTGGTTCAGACTGGTTCTTTCTTTCTTCTCTGATTTGCAAGAAATTCACTGACACTTGACATGTTTCTGCTTATTGTGTGCTGTTTTCAGTCATTATTATTTATTGGTTTAATGGTTTATTTATGGTTACCAGGTATTATTGGTCTCTATTATAAATGTCTTAGTACACTTGAAATAAACAAAATTAACTTACAAGTAAACTTTTAGCAAGATCAAGGAGCTTGTTTTAAGTCAATAACATTATAAGTGAAACTAGAAAATTCCTGAAGAAATTTAACCAAACCAAAGTGTGTCTGTCGGTTTGGACCCAGCAGAAGAGGAGAAAAAGTGTTTGAATAATGGAAAAATTTCACCAGTATTAGAAATTGCTGGAGAACAGTCAAAATCTCACTGAGGAAGAAACTGCATTCGGTTTTCTATCACTTTATCATTTCTGATATAACTGATATATATTCATATAGAAAATGAGTCAATAGGATTTAAGTTACAATTTTTATGTCTTCGTGTCATGAGGTAGATCTCAGCCGGCTGGTGAGAGAAAAAGTAGATCTTGGTCTCAAACAGTTTGAGCAGACTGGTGCCTGCCATGCTTTGCAAGTCAGTCACTGCTTTGGGCAGCCCCCAATAATCTGCCAGTGTTACTATTACTTTTTCATTAGTATTAATGAATTATTGACTGACAGCAAGCTTCTTGATCTTGCTGAAAAGTTACTTTTAAGTTAGTCGTATATTTTTTCAAGTGCACTAAGATATTTTCAATAGAAACTCGGCCAAAAATACTTGATAATCTTTTGTGTTTGTGCAGTTTGCTTTCAGTTCACGAATCAGTGCTGTGAAATGAGAACCTTTCTCCAGGTTGATTTTTCTCCAGGGACAAACTACATGCAAATTCTCCTCTTTCAAAAACGGTGCATGCAACTGGAAATGCTTTTTATTCGCTCTCAGCAGCAAACTGTGGAGGCTTTTAGTGTTTGGCAGGCGATCATAGACACTGAGATGTTCTGAATGTGGAAGTTTGCCTTATTTTCTTTGAGCCAAAGCTGGAGCATGCCTGCATATTTAAATCCTGATCACAAAAAGGGCAAAGAAAAAGCACTTTCTGAGGGACAGAGGTGAGCATTTAGCAGGTGAATACTTTCATGCATTAAATGTGGGGAGGTTTTAAAAAAGATGCTGCTCTCCTGCTGAGCCTTTTCTGCAGGAAAATGTGCTCAGGCTAAACAACATGTTGTTCTCCAGCATCTACAAAGTGACTCAGCCAAAGGAAACCATTCACTGCCTTTTCCTCCCTGCTACCATCTGGCGACGCCCACGTCGCCTGCTCACGCACTAGAAGACACACAAATATGCGTTAAAGACGTAGAGTCCCCAGATCGTCTCTGGACGCTTGCTACACACATCATGGCATCTCTCCGACACTTATCCACCCACCCAGACTCGTGGAGGGCGTAGCTGAGCACTCGGACACATACCGAGCCCCATCAAAGTTCGGAGCCTGGCAAACTCAACACTCATGGAAAGAGAAGCGGTGGGAGCTTTGGATCAGAGGAAAACACCTCAAACAGAACCTGCCTGAGTGACCCAGTTTGATCAGGAAACATCAGGTGCAGGTTTATTTTCAGATGCAGGACCTTCTGCACCTGGACCTCACAGCGCTCGCATTCAAACCTCACCAGCCGATGGGAATTAATTCTGAAAAGTGTGGGTAAAAATACGCCCACTGCTCTCCCCTCGTCTCCCCCTCTCTGCGCTGATTCACGTTAAAAGCTCCTGCCATCCAGCTCCAACACCCACTGCTGTGAGAACCAATAAGTGCCACTCAGCCTGGACTCAGAGTGATCGGGCCCACACACTTAGCAGCCGGCACTATTTCAGGCTTCATAAGGAGCTTTTGCAAATGAGGGGAAAGGAAAAGAAAACTTTTCTGTATTTGATGAGGTGGGATTTAACGATATATGGAAGAATAGAAAACATTTTTAGATGGAGGCAAACATGACTGGCATCCACTTTTAATACCAGCCGAATCATTGGTGCTGATCTCCTGCAGCCAGGGCCGACCCAAGACTTTTTGGGGCCCCAAGCAGATTTTCGTTTTCATTTCAAAACAGCAAAGGTCATGGCACCAATTTGACAGTATTT
This sequence comes from Poeciliopsis prolifica, assembly GCF_027474105.1. Classification (NCBI taxonomy): domain Eukaryota; kingdom Metazoa; phylum Chordata; class Actinopteri; order Cyprinodontiformes; family Poeciliidae; genus Poeciliopsis; species Poeciliopsis prolifica. The sequence continues at coordinate 13,334,966 of NW_026562378.1, forward strand.
CAGATATTTAAAACTAAAAAACTAAACAATCACTAAAACTGTTGCCTGATATGAAACACTTATATCATGATGAGATTTGCAGCCATGTTGTTCAGCCCTTGTATTTACTGTCATTAGCGTTTGTAATTTACTTATGTCACACTTGTGTTATTATAACTATTGATTTTAACTTCACAAGAGTAGTAAAAAAAATATATGGAAATACACAAAAATGTGCATTTTAAGTATTGAAGTGTGCTATATTACTCTATCTAATAGTGATATCAGCTAATAAAAACTAATTTTACAGTAAACAAGTAAACTCTACACTACTGAGTTTTGCAACAATCACAATCTAATAGCGCTTCAAAATGGCGCATTCACCGGTCAGAAAAAGATCAGATTTTTAAGTTTCAGTCATTAATCTGGGCCAGATAATAGTAAAATCTGCTGATTTCTCTGTATAGTATTGACATATTTGTATTATAAAAGTCATGTATCCTCAGATGGAGTTTTTTTCAAAAATCCTATCTAACTAATTATCCAACAAGAACCTTGGTCTGTTCAATGATGGCATGAATCCCTGAGTCTCATTAAAAGTCAGGATTTGACCCACTTCACCTCTCTATAAAAAGATGAGGGTAACAACCTTCATTTCCATATTGAATAAATTTACATTTTAAACTCAGTTTTTTTAGCATCTCCTTATTTCCTTTAGCCGTAAACTACATCAGATGACCTTTCACCCTTTGAAGATGTAATAAAAATTTGCAGTCCTGAGTAAATAACAAAGTTTGTGACCAGTTTGTCGTTTTGGCGTCGTCAGTAATAGATGAACTCATCATGATGGTGAAAGAGGAAGCCACTGCCCCTTCAGTCTCAGCATATTCTGAGACTTATGTTGTTTTTTTCTCAAGTATTTTGACTAGAAGGCATTTAACAGCCGGGAAGCACAGTACATCCGCAGACATAATTAAAAATTTATATTTCCTTCCCTTGTTCTCTTCAGTGATACTTCTGTGAACAGGACTAGATCTATTTTTTTGGATAAGTATTTTGAACACTTGAAAATGACCCAAAAGGGAGAAAAACAGAGCTCATATCACTAATAATTTTGTTTTTAAGAAAAAAAAAAACATTAGATGAAATAATACCGAAGATGACAACTTGACAGAGAAAATGATAGAAATGTAATCTAATTTGTCAAAGATCAGATCAGCTGTATCTTAAAATTGTCAGGCTAGAAAAAGAAAGTCAGCTCTGCTTTGTTTTTACAATCCTATAACCCTCAGATAAGTAAATAATCCAGTATATGTTTCCTGTAGCTTTCTACAAGTGGAACGAGTCGTCTCAAATCAATACCTCATCACTCAGATTGTGTCTGTAGAGCCTTTCATTAGTGGACGGTGTGTACCAATAAAGATCCACGTGCAACAAGGGCCGAGGAAGGGGTCAAAGGGTCAGATGTAAATAATGAAATCCCAGTCAGACATTTGAGAGTCAAAAATTAACACTGGGAAGGTGGGACACAAATAAGTTTAATGGAAAACAAACCCTAAGCTGGGATACGTTATATCCCAGTGTTGGAGAGATTAATTAATTTGACTAGATAATCCATAATCTCAGGAGTTTAAAGAAGCCTCTTCTATTGTCTCTAAAAACAAACACTAAAGTTTTCTATTTCTATTGGCTGGTGACAAGCAATGTGTTTATTTCTCTAACCAGTTAAGCATTAGACTTAACTGGTTAGACTACAAAAACCTCAATGTTAAGTCTGATACTGATGTTATATGAACATATATATAATATGTTATATTTTCTCTCTTTAGACAAATCAAAACTGTCAGAGGCAAATGAGTAAGTTTGAATTGTCTTTGGTAAAAAAACAAAGGTAACAATTTTATTTAGAGATATAAGTTGTAATTTTGTAATTTGTGTAAAGAAGTCCAGATTTGTAGTCATTGTTTCATTGTGGCCTGCTTGAAGTTAATTTTAGGATTTATGTTATTTATGACATTTCATCTGGTAGAGAAAAGATTTTAGCCGCTGTTAGCAAGCAGTACTTCAGATATTTAAGACAAAAAAACTGATCAATAATTATGGATATGAAACCCTTGTAAGGTGGTAAGTTTTTCAGCCATATCGCCCATTCACCATCAGTAACTTACTGAGCACCACACATTCAGTGCCTGATGTGGACAAATGACAATCACTGCAGAGTAAGGAGTCGAGGTCTTACCTGTGAAGTCTTCAAGGCACTCGCAGGTGAAGCCCCCCTCCCTGCTGCGGCACACACCGTGCGCGCCACACGGCTTGGAGTAGCAGAGGTCAATCTCCGTCTCGCAATAGTCTCCTGTGAAGCCGGTGGGACAGCGGCAGCGCAGCCCGGCGATGGGATGGATGGGTCTGAACAGGATGGTGTCGGACGCCACGAACGGCGCCAGGCTGTTGAATTTCAGCACCGACACACACTTCATGTAGTTCTCACACGGCTCGCGCAGGCAGATGTTGTCATCAAAGGGAAGCACCTCCTGAGAGGAAATCTGTGTCAGGAGGCTGCGGTTCAGATAGAGCCTCTCCTGGAGCTCCTCCGAGCCGAAAAACTCCCCGCTTTCAGGCCCCCTGCCGGGCCTGTCGCTGCCGAGACGTCCGGGGCGCTGGTGTCCGTCTCCAAACACGGGAACGGCCACGGACAAGCTGACGTTGAGGATGCGTGCGCTAACGTCCGTGTCATCTTGGATGTTGAAGATGACGACGTCTTCGGGCGCAGCGGAAAGGACGCGGGCCACCCCGTCCAGGAACTGGGAGAGCAGCAGGGACAGGAAGTGCTCCTGGGAGGTGTTGGCCAGGCGTAAGGTGATGCTGTTGGACAACATCTCGTCGGTGATGATGGTGACCTGGAGGACGCACTGAGCCGATACAGAGTGGATGCCATCTGAGAAGAAACACAGGAAGCACATTGGATTAACGTGACTCGAAGCAGGGCATTAAAATAACCACATCTAATTTTCTTTAAATGGACATTTCATGCAAATCATTTGTCTTTGTTTTGGTTATTTCATATCTGACTTTTTGGATATGAATATGAGTAACTTTGTACCCAACAGTCTTTAGTTATCGCACTGTTCACTGAAAGTAATTCATATTCATAGTAACTATGACAGGGGAAACTATAACAAGCTATAAAGTGTATGGGGATAAGTTTCATAATCAATTGAGTTTGGACATTTCTGTAATTGTTATTTCTAACAATTCATAAAATAATTAAACTTTAAGAGAAATAAGCTGATAGGTAGTGGAGTTGGTGAAGTGACACTGCACCGTTCCACTACTTTAAAGTAAAAGTAAAAAAGAGAGTGAGGATTTCTGAAACCACTTCTGTTCCTCAATAATTTAATAAAAACAGTTTAGCCTGACATAATGTGAACTGAGTAAAACTCTGTTTATAGATGTATTTCCAAACATCACTGTGCTGCTGTATCAGTAGAAAACCCACCATATAAATATTCAATCTAAGAAGTGCTGAATATTTTAAAAGGGGGACGTACTGTAGCGTTCAGCTAATGTTACTCAGTGTTGGATCCTGAACTACTTTCAAATGTGGCCCAGATCACAGAACGTAAGGCAGCGAGCTGTGAGTAGGAGCCACTGTCACAATGTGGTGCATTAAAGTGATTTAAGACTGTTTAAAGCAGGAGGAGAAACTCTCACGTATAAAACCTTTATAACTCGTTCGCACATAAAATACTTCTGATGCTTCAAGCTGGAAACCAGGGTTTCCCCCAGAAAACTCATCAAGCCGAGCGGTAAGAGCGCTGAGGCAGTTTCTGTCTTTAAGAACATTACAAGTTGAAAGGGAATTTGAAAATAGGACCAATTAATTATGTGTAAATGGAAGGCATCATTGAAAATACTTAAACAAAAACTGAAATGCCTTAAAACAACCAGCAAACACACACAGAAATATACAATTTAAATAAAGCATATACATTCGTGCAATTCAGTTTGATGCTCACATTTTCAAGCACATCAGGAAATCCAACTCTGAGATACTTCAAAATGACAGAAAATGGAGGTTTTGGGGTGGCCTAGTTGAAGTCCAACTTGAATCTAATTGGGATCTTGTGGCATGACAAGTGGATAACAATTACATTTAACATTTATATCTAGATTTAAGATCTAGATTCATCTAGGTTTATCATTTTTACCATTTAGATCTAATGTTTAAATTTAGATTTAATAGTTAATACTTAGATTTAACATTTAGATTTACAACTCTTTTGTGAAATGTATACAGGAAAGTAGTTTTAGACATTTTCATTTTAAATGTGAGGAAAGTTTGCTAAAAGCAAGCTGAATATAACAAAACTGTCCGCTAAATCTTTTACATTCGAATTTTACCCATGGTGCCAAATACTCATTTATTGATGGTTAGTGAATATGTCAAATTGTCTAACCCCAATAAACAAACATATATGTTCTTTCATTTGTATTGGTTTAAATGAAATGCACATTTCAGAGCGTATTTTATCATACAAAGCTCCTGCATGCGGGGTTGGGAGGTGATGGGGGGCTCAACTCCGCCGCGCCACATGGTCAACCAGAAAATAGAGTGGCTCATTGACAAATATAACATTAACGGCGCTTCTCACATTTATTTGGCTGGACTGGATGTTTTTCATGTTCGTCTGCCAGAACAGATAAAAGATGAGTGCCAAGAGAAAACAAGTGTACACTTTCTTTCAGGAGAGTCCAAGTTTTTAATCAGCATTTTCACGCCTGCATTCATAGCTCATCTTTGCTTTCTTTGTCTCCATGGAAAGACACTGGTTCATTATTTATGCTTTACGTTGCCTTTCCCAGCTCAGCAGCTCTGCTGTTTCCGTAAACCATGTTTTATCCCCTTTATGTTCAGTTCTTCACATTAACTCACAGGTTCAGCTTTAATCATCATAATCAGCTGCAAATGGAGGCCTGATGTGAGCATATGAGATGCAAATTACTTTGTTTCAGCATGTTGTACTAAATCAGTCTTTGCACAGTAAAAAAAAAAAAAAAAAAAAAAATGTTATAGCCTGAGCTTCCACATTCAAAATAAAACCAAACTCCTCCTCAAAGCTTCAGCTGAAGGTCTCTGACAGAAGCAGTGCTCACTGAGGAGTAAAATTATGATGAAGATTATAATAATGGCCGCGCAGTCAGAGAGAAAGCCCAGCTTGTTCCTAATGAGCAGGAAGCCTGCAGTTTGGGGTTGAGTTGTTCTGGAAAGTTTGAGACATACCCACAATCAACCTGGATGCTTCGAACTCCTGCTCAGAGACAAAGACAAACGAGCAGCTGCTGAACATTTAGCTAATGTTAAAATGTCACTAACGCCCTCTGAAAGCTAAGCCCCGCCCCTGACCAAATTCCACCAAAAGTGGGCGGAGCCAAAAGACAGTTTGAAGACGACTAAAGCAGGGCTGTTGTCAGAAAGAAATGAGCACTGTTGCTTATTTGTAAACTTTGTCTCTATATTTATTGACTTTCCAGTCGTGTTTAGATGCTGTTAGAGACTTATAGTGGCAACATATGCATCAAAGGACATGTCTGTAACTCAGAAAAGTGCAAGAATATGCCGCTGGTATTGAGTCCACACCAATTCTTCTAAGACCAAAACCAAAGCCGAGGCCGAACTTTGACAAATATTTCGGACATTACTTTTTATACACCACAAAATGCAGAAATAAAAGGAAAAATGGTTAATTACTCAACCAAAACCAGCTATAAGAAATTAGGCATAAAAAAATGTGTCATATTTTTTTACATAATCACTCGAATAAAAGCAATTCATCAGAGTATCAGATGCTAAAAGGCTTACTGTTCCTAAAAACACATATCCTGGACATATCAATAAACTATTAGGCATTTTAAGAATAATATTAGTCAATGCAGGCAGAGGCAATTGGAGAGACAGAAAATGCAATTTGTGGTGGTGGCAGCTAGCAATCGCACTTCCTGTGTGACAAAAAGCTGAAACTTTTTAAACAATTAGGGGAATACAACTTATTAGACACAGTTTGACCAGAGGGGGCAGCACTGACATGGTTTGATTCTAAATAATGCAGAACAAAACAAATTTACATAAAAATGTTAGAAATTATCAACAAAAATAATGTTAATTTTCAGAACTCCCCACAGTTTTGGTCACCCCTGTAAAAAATTTTTTTTAAACCTGACAAATCCAGCCTTTAATTTACGCTTATGTAACGAGAAATAAAAACCCATGTTAATGAACAAATGGATTTCTTAAGAAAATTCTGTGAGCCCCTTATAAACCTAAAAATCTAAAATGAACAAGCAGTAATCTGCTCCAAGCTGGCTCTAATCCATTTTCTCCAATCTCTGGTCAGTAACAATAATTATTTGTTATTAAAAATTGAGACGGCTTTGACTGCTATCCAGTACGAGTAAGATACTGACTGCTGCTGAAAACACTGAAAAAAACCCTAATTTAAAATATCAACGCTGTGCATTTCAGGTCAAAATGAGAGAAAAAAAGCTGAGCTTAAGTTACAGTAGCTTCAAAGCAAACACAAATCATGCTTAATCAAATAAAGTGTTTTCACTGAAAACAAGCCTTGACTGCTGCCTCTAATACAATCAATGAGCTGCTTTGTTTGGGGCGTCTGGAAACCCTCCAGAAAGCAAAACCTGCGAGCAGAAATTCACACAAGCGGCACTTCCCAAAGTTAGCAGATCCCTGTTCTGGCACGGAGCTAGTTTAAACACAGAGCGCCAACAGAGGGGGAGGAAGAAGAGGAGAGGCCGTGGAGGAAGCGAGACAGAGAAGCATGTTTGACACGGACTTAATCCCTCAGCTTTCAGTCAGGCGATTCCAGCGCGCTAATAACACAGGGCCTTAGCAGAGGAAGTGGAAGAAGAAAAAAAATATCAAAGGATAGACGGAGGGGGGAGGGTTCTCCTCTAATTCACACTTTACTGTAAACAAACACAAAACTCACATCTGAGTACACGAGGTAACACACGCATACAGGAGAGAAGACAGTGAGAACGAACAGCCGCCATGTTTGATCAGAGGCAGATCCCACACTCGACCTTAAAACACTGAGTGGAAACCAAAAGGACAAAACCACAAATTTCAGCCAAATTATATTAGTAGATTCATTAAATATTTTTTACTGGACTCCGATCTAAAACCGCACAGCATTCTGGGAGATCTAGGTTGGTGGAATCAACGAATTCACTCACTCTATGGTTACGCTCCGTCTTAGGTCACCTCGCAAAAACCTGCAGAGTTTCACCACCGTTCCTCATGACTGATTAAAAATTTTAAAAAAAAACAACGACTGGGAGCAAAAACGACAAATAAAACAGGAAAAGTCACGTCACCAGTTTGGCAGGATTTCAGATGTTTAAAATAAATTAGTAATCAATATTTATTGATATCAACTGATAAGAAACACTTATTTCATTGTTTTTTTTTAAATTTCCACTTATTTTTTTGATAATAGTCTGAATAGTTTATGTAAAAACTAAAAGAAATCATAAGTGAAAAGGAGCAGAAAGGAGTTTTTCCCACCTAAAACAAATTAGCTGTTCAACTCAAAAGACGAGTATAAACATTTTAAATAAACAAAATATAGCCACATATAAAAATATACACAATAAAATATCAACTTATTCAATGCCATATTGCAACATCATAATAAATGTCAAATATCTATTAAGAGATTTAGATTCTTCCTCTCATCAGGATTATTCTATAAACTGACATCTTTAACTGAAATGCTGCCCTAACCCTAATATCCACAACATACAAGGACTTATTGTTTACTAATTCCTCCACCTTATTTAAAACAGTAATGGTTTTGGATATTTTAACTTTTATAAAACATTTTTATTGCTACTTATTCCTTTTCAGACTGGTGAATAACAGGCAGATCTATAAATGTGTTATTTATTTTGCTGATTCTGCTTCGCTGTCTTTCCATCCGACTGCTCTGTTCTTGCGAAGGGTCTGAAATAAACCTAAACCTGATACTATGCAGCAACAGTCGCCACAAAGACACCCTGGCTCTAAGTGCGCTGCGGCTCTCGAAGGTTAGGCCAAGTGTGAGGAGAAACATCGCCTTAATTACATCCTCTGCCAATTCACATTCTTGGACGTGGGGCTCGGGCAGCGGTCCAGAGGTAGCTGCAGCGCTGGGAAACTCAGCGCGAGGAGAATCTCCCCTCAAAGAAACCAGACCATCCTTCAAAGGGGTCATTCTCCACGGAAGTACCCTGAGCCCACGGAGAGCCGAGGGTAAGCGGCGCCTCTTTGGACCCGCGAAAAGGAGGGAAAATGGGATTCTTATTTGGTTACGAGACCCGGTGCCAGCTCTGGAGTGTGACGCTGCTTTCAGCCCTGGTTCGACCCCGCTGGGCCTCCTGGTGCCAGGAATGCTCTGATTGAGGAAGAGGTTCAGGGCTGCAGGACTGAGGATGGCTTTGTGCGTGAAGGAGCGACCCATACGTCACTACGGCCGGCGCGGACAGTCAGAACGAGTAAACGATGCTTAATGACAAACAGCAGAAGCATGATTCGGATGAAAATATTTCCCTGATTTCAGTCAGGCATAACAAAATAAAGGCCAGACCATTGTCTGTAATAATGTGAGTTAAAGAAACAAGTCGGCTCATTACGACGTTGAGAAAGCTCAGAGGACGTTACTCTGTAACTAACAATTATTTCAGCTACCGATTACGTCATTGATTTCTACCTCAGAACTTTACAAATACATTAAAAGATGCAAATAAATAATTTAGTTTCTTTTTTAAAAAATAAAAAAAATCTACAATAATATACCATTTATTTAGTGTATATTTGGTCATTTGTAGCACAGGCCACATCTGCAGCTGAAAATACTTCAAGCTAACGCCTTCTCGCTAGACTCAATACAGTCTAATCTACTGAGTATTTTTTTTTATTATTATTACTGACTAATAATTGGATATCAAAAGTTACTTACTAGATTTTTTTTTACCTAATCTGAACAAGGTGACAATAAGCCACGTTAAAAACTTTGGGCTAGAACATATTTGCAGACAGAATAGTTTTTGTACAATTTTTACTTAATTACTGCTCTTAGTGTGTTGTTCTTTCAGTAATTAGCTTTTACTCCAGTTAACGATTATTTCAAGAATTGATAACTTACATTTAATCTGGTTACCGTATTTTCTAGACTATACGTTGCTCCAGAGTATAAGTTGCACCCCTGGCCAAACTATTAAAAAAACTGCGACTTATAGTCCGGCAATTACGGTAATTCATAACTAAGGTTGGGAACTGAAAGTCTGAGAGGTCACAAAGATCCAATGATTTTTATTTCCAAAAACTTAAACAAAGCCTCGTTGGTTTTAGCTAATTTAATCATATGCTAATAAAAATGAGTGTTTACCATTAAAATTGTAAAATCAAACCAGGTCATGTTTACTTCTCTTGGAGCCACTGAGGTAATAAACGGCGGAGAGAGGTCAGGACGAAGCCAGGGAGCCACTCTGTTTGACCGCCCTAATTACAACACAAAGTCCGCTCCAATCTCCCCGCTGAGTCCCAGAAAATGTCAACAAAGTCATGGTGGATAAAGATCAGAGGGACTCTGGGACCAAATCAGCAGAGGACAGAGACATCAGCCGGCAGCTTGGGCCCGGTCCACTGAGCGTGTGACACGAATTCAGGCTCAGGAGAAAAACGTTCAGGTACCAGAGAAACTGGGACTAAATTAAGACTTGAGCTCCTGCAAGGAAAACTATTTACACAACCTGAGAGCAAGTTCCTTCTTTCGGCCATTAAAAGATAAGAAGTGAAGGTTCACTGATTAACTAGATCCAGGGAGTGGCTCTGGAAAATGGTCGGGATGGTTAGAGGCTCTTTGTTGGTGGTCCAGGTCGCAGTACCTCACCAGAAGTATCTACGTGACTTTAGAACCACAAACATCAATGTGTTTTATTGGACTAGGATCTAGTTTAAAGATGCAGGAATTAGAACAAAGTTAGAATCCGGAGCAACTCTTATTAGTTCATCTAGAGAAACTTCTCTTCACCTTAGATCAGCATTATCAGAACAGGAATCCTGAGAAACCCCTTCTAGTTTATAAATCAAGGACTACTTATTCTTAAAAATAGGATTATACTTTTTTGTTTTCTTTCCTTTGGTTTGTTGTTTTATTGTATTTCCTTCTAATCTATGCAAAGCACTTAGAATTGCCTTTTTTTCTGAAATGTGCTATGCAAATAATTTTACTTTACTTTATTGTATGAAGCACTTTGCATAAAGATGCCTTCATCTTGAAAATATAACATTGGGTTCAAACTTGTATTTTATTTTACATGTTAGTATTTTTGTTTTTTTGCCATTTTAATGTTTACCAAAACTTGAAACTTGTTTTTCTCAGACGTTTTCCATCCAATCTGCTGGAGTTATGTTTAATATGTGATGATGTCAGTTTCGGGTTGTTAAAAGCTAGTGGAGACAAACTTGAAAAGACCTGCGGGTGTAACTGCAGTGAACCTAAAATGCAAGCCACACATTTCAGATTCTACTTTCTAAATTAAAAATCATCTTAGTTTCCTCCCACTTTGCAAACATGTGCTTTTTTTGTGTCGGCTTGACACATAAAATTTCTGTAAAATGCATAAAAGTTTAAGATTTATTGTAACAAAACGGGAAAAACCTTATACAAAAGCAGTCGCTGCAAAAAGCAGAGGATAAAGCAAGCGATAACTAATCCCACTCAGACAGCTATTCTCCACCGCGCCTCGGCCAGGTTTAATCTGTGAGCCGCTGCGCAGGCAGCTCGGCGTTTCACAGCACAAGTGTGTCATGTTGGAGGAAACCTCTGAGTGAGAAAGTAATGAGGCTGAGCAGAGCCTGCCTTTGCTGTTCAGCATCATTTCTCTGCACCACACACAGGGCGCTTAGAGCATCAAAGAGCCCAAAGCCTCGCTCCTGCTTGATACCTCAATACAGGATCATTAATTAAAAATCACATTGGAGGAATAACTTGATCCATACAGCTTACACTGGAAGTTTTAAATAAATTTATCAAGTACAAACTGCTACATATACAGCCGGTTTGACCTATAGAAATTTAGAAAATTATCCCACGAGAACTAATGTTTGCTATAAGAATACATTTGAAACATTTGCAAAAATATATACAAATCTTAGTGTATTTTATATTTATTGACAGCTGCAGAAACATACTGCTGTATTGGTGGTTAAAAGAAATAAAATAATCCCTCTGTTCTTTGAACCTTAAGAAAACCGCAAAAAAATCAAATAAAATGTTTCACGCACTGAAAGAAAATTGTAACTCAAAGGTAATAAATTGTTGAAATTTTACCACATAGTGTGGATCCCATTGGGTCACACAGAGGCGGGAGGCTGCTGCTGCTCGTTAGTCAAACCAACCACAGATTTATGACCTCTGAGAAGGTCCAGTGGGACCAACAGGACACAGTTTAATTAATCTGAATTAAACGCTCTGCCCTTACAGATGCTTCCAGTCTCATTCGGTAATTAGTGGACTTTCCTGCCACCAATGTGAGCAGCCCTGACTAATTAATCACCTTTCACTTGTTTTTCCATCAGTAGCTCTCGGTTGGTTTGTAAATCTTTACCAGCAGGCAGAAATGTCTCTCTGCATTCAGACAGCAGCCTGACGCGATCCAGTTCCGACTGTTTTTAATGCGACCTGTATCTGATCTTTTTTAGCACAGTCTGAACAACAGAACGGATTGGGTCCACTTGTGTCCGATTCAAATGAGGCCCAGCGTCCAGGTTCACCCGACCTGCACGTCACTGATACTCGACAAATGTCACTATTCTGCGACCGGATACGCGCAAGCGGGAAGAAAAACAACAACCACAGCGGACTGCAAAGAGGATTAAGTTGTCAATATTCTGGCTCTGGTCGGACAACAACTTTAAAATTGAAAGCGATGCTCCACTGTTGGCATCCATGTTTACTTCCCCTAACACTGAGATGAATGAATGAATGGATGAATGAATGGATGGATGGATGGATGGATGGATGGATGGATGGATGGATGGATGGATGGATGGATGATGATGGATGGATGGATGATGGATGGATGATGGATGGATGGATGGGATGGATGGATGGATGATGGATGGATGGATGGATGGATGATGGATGGATGGATGGATGGATGGATGGATGGATGGATGGATGGATGGATGGATGGATGGATGGATGGATGATGGATGGATGGATGGATGGATGGATGGATGGATGGATGGATGGATGGATGGATGGATGATGGATGGATGGATGGATGGATGGATGGATGATGGATGGATGGATGGATGGATGGATGGATGGATGGATGGATGTGCTCTTATGTGACACGTCGACTGCTGCTTCGCAAGTTACTCAACAGGTTGTTGCTAGGTCACCAGATGTTACTGGAGTCGTTGCTAGGTAACCAGAAGTTACTGGAGTCGTTGCTAGGTAACCAGATGTTACTGGAGTCGTTGCTAGGTAACCAGATGTTACTGGAGTCGTTGCTAGGTAACCAGAAAGTAAGTGAGTTTCTTGTTTCCAGCACCATTAAAGTCTCTCATCTGAAAGCCCAGAATGCTGTGCGGTTCTGGATCACAGTTTAGCGAATAGTTCATCAGACATACTATTTATTGACGTTGATCACATTTTTATTGCGATATAAATGATTGATTTATCTTTTAATAACCTATTTTCTAATGACTTCATTTATCTGACAAAAACAACAGTTTTATAGACAAATCATAATGTCTCCTTTTCAAGAAAACCCCCACTCTGGGTGAAACAGAAATGACCCTGATCATTAAGTTCCTCATCAGTGTTGACGGAGGAGAGGGGGAAAAAAATCAGTACAGCCAGCAGGACAAAAGATTTAATCCCCTGCTTTACAACAGTCAGCAAGCCAAGGTTCAGTTAACTTGCCAGAGAGCAAAAACGAAACAAATCAGTCCTGGACAGGCACTAATGAGTGCCAACGTGGCTTTAAAACCGAGCCTTACAACTCCAGCTCTGCCACAGCTAAAACTGCATAATGTCTATTAGATCAACTCTCCTTAATTACAGCTAAGAGCCCTCCTTTTGGTATTCATTTAATTTAAAAGCAGGAATCTCTGGATCTGGTGATCAAAAGGGGAGCAGGAAAACGTCGTAGTGCTGCGGCGTGTTTGAATTAAGCAGCGCTGAGAGGTGAAGCACACTCAACTTCTGCCTGAATGGACACTAAAGGCTGATTGGGGACCGACGGCTGCAGGAGGAACAGATTTATGCTGTTAACCTAACTCAGTGAATTAAGCACAGGATTAACAAACAACTGCAACCACATCTCATGTCTGTCTGCTGTAAAATATAACAAATATCATGAACCATGGTTGTCCCTCAGCCTGTGTGCATTTCTGCTGCCATACAGAATTGTAATAATATTAATTACATTACCTCCTGTCTGCATCAAAATAATAAAAGCAGCAAGCTAACCTCTCATTCTATTAACTTCCAGCTTTATAGCAGAAATACTTAAAACTCTTTCAGAAAAGTTAGAGGCGCAGTATATTAAGTATTTTCCAGGCACATAGTGAGATTTTATAGGGAAATCAAGTAACTATGTTACTTTCTGTTGTTAGAAAAATGCTGTAATATGACTTAAAAGAAAATCAACTGTGCAATTTAACGCCTTTATATTGGGACACTGTCTCTTTAAGAAGCTCCTGCTCTTTCCAAATCTCGCCATTTGGCATTTCATCAGAAGCTTTTCACTGAGAAGAGGTTCCTATGATCAGATCAGCAGATTCACAGTTCCACCAGGTGTTTGCTAGTTGCTGCTGCCGCTAGTCTAGAGGAGCTGAGTGAGGAAGAAGCTTCACTGGCATTCATTTCGGCTTGTGTTTCGCACGTGTAGAGCGGCGCAATTTGAAGCATTTGGGAGTTTTGAGCATTTGACACATATGTCCGAGAAACAGGCCGGCAATGGAAAACAACGGCTAGAGCGATTCTGATGCGCCCTCAACGCACCTCCACAGACTGTGAGCGTTAACCAGACGTCCAAAACGTGTTCGGTGTGAACGCACCATCTTCTGCATTCAAGCTACACACGTGTCAAACTTGAAATAAATAAGAGATATTTTAATGTAGTAAAAGACAAACAGAAACAGCAAGATGTTCAGAAAACTATGATCAGGTTTTGGAAGTTGAAAGAATCAAAGCAAAACTCCAGGTAAGTTTTTAATGAGAGAATAATATTATTATATGATATAAGCATATCATAATGTGCTACACATATAAAAGTTATCTACTGCAGCTTTTCTTGTAGGAATTACTTCCTTTATTTTGCAGTTCGCAAAAAGTGGAAGTCTATAACTTAAAAGCAATTGCAGATCATCTGTACCTGGGATTAAACTGGAGTTACTGGAACAGAATGGTTACTATTCTTCCAAAGTAGTCTCCATCCACATAGATCTACCGAGGGTTCAGGGTAATCTCAAAAGTACTGTCTTCTGCCTGAGTAATCTGCCTTTACCCAGGATTCAGTGGGAATGGAGGGGTTAATTTATGGCTTATGAATACTTTAATCCTGGAGAAATGTTCCCACCGTGGAAACGTACCTAAACGTCTCATAGTCTTTAGGAAGCCTTCATTTGTTGTTTCACTGCTTAATCTTTTTTAAATAGTGAACTGGATCTCTGTCACAATGAAATCAGCTCCAATTTAACCACAGTCTGCTTAAACTACTGTTTTGCTCGCCTCTTTTATTAATGTGTATTTTTAGATGAAAGACAAAAATTCACTGGTTTTGCTTTAAACACATCTGACCCAACGCCACTGCTGCCCCCAAAGTGTTCATCTGTTTTCACGACTCTTCAGAGCCTGACCCAAAACAGACCCTCTTCATTTAATTGTGGCAAAATTGGTCTAATTTGTCTAGAATAATTTGTTCTGGTTTCTTTAATGTTTCAGTCTATTTTACTTTCTTTTAAGCTAATAAGTGCTTTACCCTTTTACTGAACTCTTTAGATAATTTGAGTTTTTTGCTTGTCTCAGCTAAATTAGGAGTTCTTTAAAGTTCACAGCATTAAAAAAACACTAATAAATAGCCTGCAGTTGCTCCTGAAAGCACTTTCAACTACAGTTTTCTAAGTTAACTTCCCCATCTTTCACTTACTGACCAGATATTTTTCTTGTGCATATTTTGTTATAATCCAGTTATTTTCTGCACTTGAAGTGAAGTTCAAGAGTTGCTTTTTGAACAATAAATAGCAAAAACAATCATCTTTAAATGCTCTAAAAATGAATTTTTAGAGCAGATAAAGATAGCCGAGTGGAGCAGATTTGCTATAAAGCCGGATGAAAATGCCGTCGTTGAAAACAGAAAACGGTGGGCATGGCAGATGACCAAGCAGCTCATGTTTAACAGCAGAACCAACTTGCAGAAAGAGGGAAAAGACACCAACTCCTACACAACAGATCCACTGCTATCATGTAAAGAGCCAGAAATCACTCTCTCTCTGCTCTGCAGAGTGTAAAAACGAGACTTTGTCTCTTTGTTTCAACACAAACAAAACTGAACACATTTGACCTTGTTTTTGAAATAATTGTGTGAAATTGGGTCCTGATCTTCTGCAGGGGGTCATATATAGAGAAAAGACGACAGATCAGCTGTAATAACGACGGCCGCAAACAGCTCCTGATTCCTGGAGCTCCTGTGGAGTCAATAATGAAAACTGCTTGTGCTGCTCAATGTCAAACCAAGGATATCAGTCCAGAGGAGACGCAGTAACCCCACAATCCCTCGCCTGATTTCTCCATCCAGCTGACACTGCTGCACAGAGGTCATTCGTACTCATTTCCAAAATGTGCCTCAGCAACCCCCCCCGATAACATTTTCTTTATATATTTTTTTTTGCTGCATCTTAAAAAAAAAAAAGGAAAAGCCTCAACAGCAGGACATTCCTCAAACCCTGGCTCTGCACAGAAACGGAGAAGACGGTCCTTCTCTCCTCCAATCACAACATTTGCATATCAAAGAAAAACCTCTGTCAGCACAACAACCAAGAGATATCAGCATGCAGAAACATGAGAGACATCGCATTAACGCCGCAACGCGATCAACAAACAAGATTCATATTCTACAACAACAAGCAGCACAAAAACATGTCAAAACTTGAGCAAGGAACAAAGACTTCAGAGTGAATGAAGCAAAGAATTTAATCGTTCTGTTGCTGCACACCTCCAGCCAGCTGGCTGAACGGACACTACTCTTTTCCTTTGCTTATAAAATATGCAAATTTGGCTGGTTGGAAAAATGATCTTACAAAGAAGCAGAATTAACAGAGCGCCATCTATCAGTCTTATTCACAAAAAAACACAAAATCACACCAAGTATTTCAGGTTTAGTTCCCAGTTCAAATGTCTTAGTTCACCTGAAAAAAGAGAAACTAACTCACAATTAATTTCAGCAAGAAACAGGAGCTGAAAGTTATTAATACTGATGAAAACGTGTCAAAACGAGACATTTTAACTAGCAATATGGAAAAAATGGTTTGTACTTTTTTATTGAATTTTTTTTATCTAATTTCAAGATATTTGCATTATAAATTAGACCAATAATATTTTGCAGTGTTGAAAGATACATTTGTTTGTTCAGATAAGAGCAAAGCACCAACTAACATTTCATTTTCTCTGGTTTGAGAATGAAAATCACTGGGTTAATATTTTTCATGGCCAATCGTTGTTCAGAGTGTCTGGAAAAGAGGCTGCAGTGGCAGCTTGTTATAGTCAAAGTAAAAAAAAAAACAGAAATACAAAAATGTTAAATATTAAAAATTAAAGCAGATAAATGTCACAATAACTTCACATTTAACAGTGAACGCAAGGTTTAAAGAGAATAAATTATATAAATTATTATGTGCATGTGGAGAAGCATAATAATTTTATGATAAATGACCAAACTGTGAGAATCTGAACGCTGTTAATTATCACAACAGCAGGTTCTGATTCGGCAGATTGTCTTATTGTGAAAAACATTAACAGATTTACCTCAGTGATTTGTTTATTCTCACCGAGCTGTGAGAAAGGCCTTTGTGCATCATTCTGCATTAACATGAATCAGAAATAAAATGTAAAAACCTCCTGAGCTGCAGGGTTCTCCACCTCTGCTGGTCCTACTCGCCGGCTGAGGCGAGTAAAACCAGGTCACAGCGAAGCCTCAGTCTGAGACTAAATGAGTGCAACAAAGTGGAAATGTAGCAGATAAACATAATCTGCAGAGCGCACAATGTGAGCCACGTGTAATGATGTCGCTGCTCAAACTCTGATCCACTGAGAGAAGGAGCAGAGAACTTCAGATCACATGAAATGACTGGAATTCAAAGCATTTATCAACATTATTACGTTACTTTACTGAGTTCAACTCTTGTCACATGACTTTTAGAAACCTGCTACAACTTTATCCACCACTATTTGATCTCCTGTACTTACAAACACAAAACATTGTTGCAAATATCGCTAATATTTCTCTAAACCCTTTGCTGATATCCCGTTCACACAGATTTCACTGATGTTGCAGAGTTTACCTGCGATAGATCCGTTAAAAGAGCTTGTGGTGAATGAACAGGCAAAACAATAAACTTGATTTAACTTTTAAAAATGTATTAAATAAATAAATTAACATCATATAATTACATCCAGATAAAACTGCACCAGCAACAGAACAATTCCTCCAAGCATTTGCATTTCAAAAGATGTCAAAAACAGCAGAAAAATAAATAAATCAAGGACAGTTTAGACAAATTGCTGCGTGGGAAGAATGATACTTTCCCTCGCAATAATGTTCTAGTCAAAACCTGACTTCATGCAGCATCTTGAATATTGGCAGTCTGCGACAAAACAAGGTTTTTACTTTAAGGTTTTCTCCTATGTCTACATCTTGTTTGTGAGTTATCTGACGTTTTATGTCTTTTTTTTCTTTAGGACACAAATCCACCACAAACTTATGTACAAAATGCAGAAGAAAATGAACAGAAACTTTGCATAAGGAGGAAAGATAAATGTATGCTATATGGATTATGTTTGTGTTACTTTTTATCAGATATTTTGGATTTTTTATTGGTCTGAATGGTATTTCCACCAAAAGAAATTACACAAACAAACATGAATACACAGTTAATAAGTTGATTTTCAACCAGTTTTCTGCACCAAAGAGTTAAAAATGTATGAAAACGTTTAAAATTTTAAATTGATGTTTCTTATTAATGTGTATATAAAATAGACCAGGATGTATTTGTTAATTTATTGCAAAACTTTAGAAAATCTGAATAAATATTGTTGAATAGCACTTATGAGATTTATAATAAATTCTGGGTATTAATATTAAGTTGTAAAGGATGATTTATCACTGTTGCAAAATGCTGTGTGTGTATTAAAAACACAATTTCCACTTTTTTAGAACCTGCAGCTTCTTTAATTTAGGACAGCAGGAACTTGGGGTGTAATATGTGTCCAATCATTAATTTCCTAAAACATCATCATCCCAAACAGAAAATGGGTTAAATCAGGGATAAATAAGTGGCCTGGTAAAACTCTGCAAAGGGCAGCGTCACCAGGGGAAACGAGTGGACACAAAGACACGCTGCAGACCGGGTCGAGTCCCATTGTCTGCTGGGACACGGAGGACAAAACAGGACAACAGCAAGATATATGCAAGCTCCGCAAGACCTCACCCCAGCAATGTGCCGGCCCTAATCCCTGACACGATCTCCCCTCCTAACCCACGGATGATGTCATCGCTCGCCTCCTGGCTGCACCTGACTGGACCCATCCGGACCATCAGGAGGTTCTGCCGCTGAGAAACAAGGCGGCAGCAGGAAACCGAATACTCTCTCAGCGCATCTGTGTCCCGAATCAAAGGGCTTAATGACGACGGTGTCATGTGGCACAGAGGTTTTAACGCACACAGCGTGGCGAGGCCAGACTTTACTCCTGCAAAAACACAAAGTCCGCCCAAATATCCTGGTCCAGTTTCTACTGCAAATACCTCGGTTCACTTTGAATAAGACAAAACTAACTTACAAGCGACTTTGCAGCAAGATGTAGCAGCTTGTTTTCAGTTCTGTCCTCGGTTTGTATAATTTGAATTATTTGATCAGTGGTGTTTTTATTGTGTTGGAGCCAAGAAGCCAATTACTTTAAATGTCTTGTTTATTCACATCTACTGCCTTTTGTACGCCAAAATATTCCAACGTTTGTCTTTTGCTTTAAATACATGTAGTTGTAAGCAATGGCAACAGCAAAGACCAAAAAACAAAAACACAACTTTCTGCACAAATTTTTAAAAAGTTGCAAAAGTAAAAGAAAGAAACTGAAAAGTAAGCATTGTGTGTGTATGTCAACAATTCCTTAATGAAAAATAACGAGAACTTTGTCATCAATATTAAGGAATTATTGACTTCAACAAGCTGCCATATGATGCACACTAATGCATTTTACAAAACGGGGACAAGACAAGAAACATCAGTTTACTTGCTTGTTTATTTTCAAGGTTAATAAAGAAAACTAAGCTTTTAGCCAAAACTATGTTAAAGTAGGACGTCAGTAAGATTAGCTGCGTTTCCATTAAACATAGAACTGCACAACTTGAACTTACAAAAATAAATTAGCTTAGTGGAAACACGGCAATTTGGAAATCTTTGGATAAAAAGTTTTTGCGTTCAGATGAGATGGTTTTTCAACTCATCAAAATGTTGCAAAAGTGCAATGCAAAGTTTTCGCATCTTACGAGTCACGAGGTCAACAGGAAGTGGAAGCAGGATGGCGGTTTGTTTAGTTTTTGTTGGCTGGCTCAACCAGAGCTCTCACATCATCAGAGTTAAAAGGTTTTGAGTCAATCTAACATGTCGAATCCACAGCTCCTCTATAAAATCGCAGACAAAACGCCGCATACGCAGCCTTTGCAACTACGTCACTTGATCATTCAAGGCGCCATGATGGACGTCAGAAGTGAGGGACGGGAGGGTTGAACTGAGCAGCTGAAATAGTGTACGAAGGTATTTCCATCGGTCCAAAAATACTTATGTAGATTTTGTGTTTTTGCAGACATCTTGTGGAAACTTCTGCAGCTGACCCCGATGCACGTCCAGTGAAAACGTCCTGCAGGACAGGTCAGGGCGTCTCTCAGCCCCACAGGTCTGCAGAGGGTCTTACATGCTTCAGTGGTAACAAGGAACAGGGGGACAGTTGCTCTTTAGAAGTTTATGGGCCTCCCCTCCCCCTCATTCGCTCCACAAAGGAAGCCTAACCCGTTGTCCCCACCCACGAGGAATTTCTCAGGCATTGCTGGGCTCTCCATGACAACTGGGTGCTTAATAAACCATTTCTCTTAGGCATTCTTCCTTTCACAGGGGGGACAACAGTCAAAGCAGGGAGGAAGGGGGAGGAGGGTGGAGGAGCTCGAAATGATTGGAGGGAACAGCGGAGGTTGCAGGGGTGAGACTTGGATAGATAGAAGAAAAATGGAGAGCAGTGACAGAGGGGAAAACAAAAAGAAGAAAAGAGAAAGAGGATCAAGGTGATGCACTGCAAAAACACAAAATCTTACCAAGTATTTCTGGTCTAGTTTCCAATGCAAATGACTTAGTTCAGGTTAAATAGGACAAAACTAACTTACAAATAACTTTTCAGCAAGATGTTGGAGCTGATTTAAGTAAATCAATGCATTAATATTGATGAAAAAAGTACCAGATCCACTGCCAGATTATTTCACTTGTAAAAAGTCATTTTTCCCATAAGTGAAAAAAATGAATCAATATTAAAGGGACAGTATTATGTGTTTTACAGGCACAAAGTGAGCTTTTATAGCATATCTATATATATATGAAATTGTTCTTCCTGATTTAACTTCTTCTGTTTCTTTAAATACTCCTGCTTTTTCTGAAACTTCGGGAAGACATCACAACATATTTCCTCTACTAACCCTTTAAAAATGTTTTACCAGAGTTTTACTGAGCAGTAGCTCGTATAATGAGCTCCGCTGATGTTCAGTTCCATCAGATGTTTGCTAATTGCTGCTGGCTAGTCTGTAGGAGCAGAGTGGTGAGGCAGTAGCATCCCAAGGAGGAGCTGCACCTCCAAGGCGGAGCTACGTCCAATCAGGCGTTTTGTACAGCTGGATGGATGCCATGGAAATTAAAAGATTTCTCAAACATGCATGAAAGAATCAAAGCGAGACTCCAAGAGTGTTTTTGATGGAGGAATTATGACATGATATAAAGCCAAAAAAGTCCATTTGAGAATTACTGACTTGAAACAAGTCAAGATCCTTTTACTGAAAAGCTATTTGTAAGTTAGTTTTGTCTTATTTCAGGTGTCCTAAGATATTGTCTGCATTAGACATGAGAAAATAAATACTTGGAGAGATTCTGTGTTTTTGAGTGTCGAAAAGTTTGTGTCATCAAAGATCCAAAGTGCGACTAACAGCAACCAAAAAGGGCGAGAGAGACGGGAAGAACGGATGATCCTGGTCCGCAAACTGAAGCCTGTGACTGAAGGAAAACAGACGTCAAGTAGAGGAGCGAATCACAGGAGTTTAATGACTTTATGAAAGTGTGGGGAGAAGTAATGCAGCAGCTGGAGGGACACACACACACACACACACACACCTACACCCATGTGTCGGTGTGTTTTAGTAAAAATGTATACATATTTAGTGAGATTAATTTTATTGTAGCTTTACTTTGTAAGTTTGAAATATAAACACTATATCTATGTTTTCAAAAATGTTTAAGGATCTTTAGACAGTTTGGTTTAAGATAATAAAATTTTCCTCAGTTCCCCACATTTTCATTTTCTGGAAGCTTGATAAGAAGTCATTTTGTTTTAAGCGTTAATTTAGAACTGCTTGTGCTTCTGTGGAAAGATAATTCACTGTTTCAAAAACAAATGGTACTTTGGTTTTATTCAAACTTCCGTCAATTTGTTTTTTAAAGCACAATTTGCCTCTGAACACATTAATCTGACATTCAGTGAAGTTCATATAATTGCTATGTAATAGTAACCGGATGTAACTTGTGTTAATTGGATATTCTACTCTGGTTCTGCACCGCTGCTTACTTTTACATTTATCTTCTGTAAACCTTCCTTCAAGATTTAGTTGACAAAGATTCAACTTTACAGCAGTTTTTATTCCAGTTTTGAATTAAGATTATTTTTCCTTTATAGTGGCTGCTGATTGGTGACAGAGAAACTACATAGTATTAATATTGATGAAACTACATAGCAATTATTTTAATCTGAGCGGCTGTAAACGGTGTAGAAATTAATCTAAACATGCAATCTGAATACAGAAAAAGGTTCTGCTTCTTATTTAGCTTTAAAGCTATAATTTTATGAATATCTGGTGTTTTTATTGTCATGCCAAACAATCATAAAGTGATAATAAGGACTCAGTCGTGCAGGTTTTATTGTTTGCTCGGGTCGCCGGCCGGCTCACACATTTCCGTCAGTGAAGGAGTTTGAGCATCACCTTGAACTCACACCTGGCTGTTGAGATAAAATCCCCGCCGATCGCAGAGCTTGTACAACCAGCAGTGAGGTGTGATCTGAATCAAACTGCAGCCATTAGTCTCAGACGCCTGTCTGTGCATTGAATCTCTGAGCAAAGATGGAAAACATAATTTCAGACACATGATTTCATTAAAGAGCCTCAGCAGTCGGGGGGAAAAGTTTGGAGCATGTTTTGGCAGAGCAGAGAATTTAAATGTACCTGTGCCAGACCCGAAATGGTGACTTTTTAAAGCGAGGAATGCATAAAGATTGACACATAAACAAACCACTGACTCCACAACAAATACAGCCCTTATTCCAAATACCAAAGATAATAAGCTGCTGAGTAGTGAGGGGGAATAATTAGCTTCTCTGCCTGGATAAGAACAATCATGGCTTTCCGCCGGGGGTAGAAATCTCTGCAATCAAATGCAAACAGGCACTTATGCAGGCTCACGCTTGCCTGGGAACGCTGAATGAGCCCCTGCGTATGTCAACACCAGACTGAAACATCCAGGATACAGATGCACGGATCTAATCCCGCAGATGAAGACCTGCGTCTCGCCTGCCGTGTGACCAGCATTCTGCTAGTAACCTGGAGCCGCAGCTGAGAAAAAACACAGCCAAACCCTCTTCTGACCTGGAAACATTAATTCAGGAACTAACGCTTCCACTCGTAAGACTAACGAGTTTATTAAGAGTCTCATCTTGCATCCAGTGTCTGAACACCAGTGTGATGAATCTGGCTTCCTAACCGACTTGTGTAATTAATTCGTCAACATTACATATTTATGCACCACTGGCAGCAAATCCCCCAGCTGTGTGGCTGCAATGTGCCTGATTATGCCTCTGTATGATTGCAGTGTTTCATTACAGTATCATGTTAAAACATCTGAATGAAGATCAACAAGAGTTCGTTCACTGCTGCATGTGAAAGTCATTTCTGGACCTTTGTTTTGAAGCGAATGTTTGTTGTCATTATCAGTCTAAAAGCTTCTGTTTATGTGACCTGCAGAAATAGAAACCTGGATGTTAACATCGTTGGTATCTATCACCGCCTCCACTGTTATTCTCCTCCTTCTCCTGTAATGTTTTAGAGGAGTGTAATTTAAAAATGTGTCACCTTTTTTATTTAAAGCTGCAGTATGAGACTTTTATTAAAACAAATATATTTTACATATTTGTTAAACATGTAAAATGAGACAGATAACATGAGACAGATAATTTGTGAAAGCATCGCTCTCCTCCCTGAGCTGCTACTGCAGAAACACTCCGACCGAAACAACCAATCAGAGCCAGGAGGCGGGGCTTGGCGCTCACAATGAACCTCATGTACTCGCTGCTAAATGTGCTAATGGCAGAGAGACGATTTACATTTACAGAAAAACCTTTTATTCTCCATCATCAACTGCCTATGCTAACTAGCCTTAGCATTGACCATGCTATCCACATGCAGAACTAATACAAGATGACAGCCGCTAAGTCCCGCCTCCTGGCTCTGATTGGTTGATTCCAGCTAACACTGGGAAAAAGCAGGGGAGATCGATTTTTCTCACAGATTATGTGTCTCATACCAAAGTATCGCTGCATAATTACAGTTTCAACATGTAAAGAAATATTTTTATAAAAGTTTAATTTTTATTTTGCCAGGTAAATTAAACGAGAACAAATCCTCATTTTCAGCAACGACCTGTTCAGAAAACGTCTGACAACAAAATATCATACAACAGAAAATAGAAGAATATCTTAAAATCAGGAGAAAAAGATGAAAACACAAACATATTTATGCAGACAATACACAGGTCAACAGTATTTAAGAGCAGATATGTTGATCATGTACTGCGGTTTTTAATGAATTGATCATTACTAAAGTTTAAATACTTATGAATGAGTTTATTGTATCATATATCTGCTTCAAGAATCACTCTTTAATGTGTTTAATGTTTCAAATAGTAAAATACCTGCATAAAATCAATAAACAAAAGCCAGATAAAGTTACCTCAGTTATAATAGTTTTATTTCATTGTGATTGATTAGTTAAATATAGTTTAGTTTCAGCTTTGTTTTTATTAGTTATAATATATTAGCTTTTTCTTGTGTGTTGATTTTTAGGTGCAAATTAAATATATATTGTATTGTGATTGTGTATACACTGATTGGGTAATGAATGCTTAACAGAAAGTCATGTTTCCAAAAGATTCATTCAGTTGAAAAATCAGCTGACTGTGTTTGCAGACTGGCGTTAAGAGCCACTAGGAGGAGCATGGAGTGACAAAATTTATTGACAGTTGATGTAAACTGTTTTTTTACATCAACACACACTATATCTCCCCCTTAATTACCGCTTATATTTATTTCAGTTAATGAAAATGTTTTCTCCATTCTGGTTTTCATTGTTTCATATAGTTTAGCTAACTGTAATAACCTTGTCCGCTTCACAAGAACGTCGTTGAAAATTGGACTTAGAAAAGGATGATAGTACAAAGAGACCGTTAAAAATCATTTATCATGGGGGGCCTCCTAAAGGGGAACATAGAGGAGAAAATAAAGGCGGGACCTGGGAGGTCCCTGCAAGATGAGGCCCCTGGAAAATTGGGGTCAGCCGCATCAAAAGACGCTCCTCTTCCTGTGTCTTCTTCTCCTCCTTTTACAGTACAAGCTACATGTTCCTTCCTCGGCCCTGTTTACACAACAGGTCCTCCCTCCCTGCTCCTCTTCCCCTCCATGTCCTTCTGTCTCCACCAGGGCAGCAGACACATAAACCCCAGCAGGTGCTGGACGCGCCGAGGGAGCCCTGGCCTCTAATTGGTCCTCAGCGGAGTCACAGCTGTTCCCCCAAACCTCAGCCTGGTATGAGCAGCAGCCCCCGTCGCTCGATCGACAGCTCACTATTGTTCTCCAGAGGGGCAGCGCTGAGCCACAGAGTAGGCTAACGACTGCCCACGCTAACCACACGCTAGCTGCTCCTCAGGGACAACATGAGGGCCTTCAAACACAGTCAGCCACAGTGATTTTTCAGGTTGCGTCAAGGTGAAACAAAAGGCACACCAAGTCCAGTTAGCTCCAACATTTTGCACACACTAACATGCACACACACACGCATACACACGCGCACACACACTGGTGAGTTCAATCTCAGTTTAAGAGAAGATTAAACTTAATTGTTCCCTATTTCTGTCAAAAGTTCAGAATTCATATTACTTATTTTAATTTAAATTCTTATGATGATCCAAATGTGACGACTGTTAAAAAGTTAATGAACCATTTTGTTTTCCCTTTCATCTCGGTCTCTTTTTGACTAGCTGTTAGCATCGAAACGAAACAATCGGTTGTCCACAACATATTGCCCGTCTATAACCTTTCATCAAAACCTTGAACACTGAACTACACTGCAAAAACACAAACATTTCACCAAGTATTGTTGGTGAAAATATCCTTCTACACTTTCAATAAGTGAAAACTAACTTATAAGTACGTTTTCAGCAAGACATGGGAGCTTGTTTTATGGCAATATTTTGTCAATATTGATTTTAAAAAAAGTACAACTTCCACTGCCAGATTGTTTCACTTCTAAAGTCTCTTGTTAAAAGTGAAATAATCTGCCAGTGGATCTTGTAATTTTTAAATTAATATTTAGGGATTTTGTTCACTGAAAACAAGCCACTATGTCTTTCTGAAAAGTTTCTTTCAAGCTAGTTTTGTCTTACTTTATGTGTACTAAAATATCTGCAGTAGAAACGAGACAGAAGTACAAGGTAAGAGTTTGTGTGTTTGCATTGAATCCTTCCAGAAATGTGATAAAACATTGATTTTCAAAGTTCAAGTGAAAAGAAGCCAATCAAACAAAAGCTTTGTTGCAGACCACTCTGACTCTTCATAATTTGTGTAAGTTGTTCATCACTGACTTTGGTTATTCATTGTATGAGGCTTTGATAAGACATTAAGGAGGATGATCAGTCTCGCCAGTGGAGCGTAGATCCCAGAGGACACAGACAAGCTCCGACTAACATCTATATATTTAAATCAGGAGACAGCGCTGGGTAAAACCAGGATGTGCTCAATTAATTGTTAACTATGGTCTATGATTAAGAATTAATGACAAATAATAAATGATTGAATGTGATTTCCCTAAGACAGGAAGGATTAACAATCTTCCCTCATGCATACATCAAACCTCAATCTGTATAAAATAATTGTCATTATTCTGTGAAGTCAAGTGAAAATGTAAACGAGACAGGATACTGCTGGTACTATAGCACGCCTCACTGGCTTCAGCTCATATTACGACTCCACTCACAGGGTGGAGGCTGCAATTATCCAGCCGTCTCACCTGACACGGAGATCCTCATGGAGGCCTCCAGGGGTCGGTTGTTATCCAGGGCCCGGCTCAGCTGGATCTCCCCGGTGCTTTGGTTCAGCAGCACCAGGTTCAGCTCGTTCCCCCCCTCGAAGCTGTAGTACAGCTGATCCGAGACGTCGGGGTCGTGGGCGGGGATGCGTCCGATCACTCCGGTGGGGAAGCTGCTGGATTTGTCCGTCACGTAGTTGTTGAAGATGATCTGGAAGTTCTTCAGCACCGGGACGTTGTCGTTCTTGTCTACGAGTTTGATGTGGACTGTGGCCCGGCTCACCAGAGGAGCAGAGGTGGCCTGGACCACGATGATGTACTCAGACTTCAGCTCATAGTCCAGGTCTATGAGTGCAGTCAGTTCCCCAGAGAAGATATCCAGCTGGAACACCTCTGGGATGTTTCCCTCCACGATTTGATACATAATCTGCGCGTTGCTGCCTTCATCTGGGTCTGTAGCCGATATATGTGCAACCACAAGGCCAATGGGGGTGTTTTCTTCCACCATGATGTCAAACTCGTCTCTTTCAAACACAGGGGGGTTATCATTCACATCCAGGATCGTCACTTGAATGTTCACAGCTGTCTTCAGAGCGGGAACACCTTTATCTACAGCAAAGGCCTGCAGGCTGTAGACAGGAACATTTTCTCTGTCTAATCTGCGCAGCGTGCGAACAATGCCAGAGGTGGATTCAATTATGAAGTCTCCATCTCCGTCGTCCCCACCCTGAAAGGTGTAGAAGACACGTCCATTGAGGCCAGAGTCCCTGTCAATGGCAGAGACCTGCACCACGCTGGTGAACACCGGCACGTCCTCCATCACCGACCCCACGTAGTGGTCTCTCAGGAAGCGGGGCGAGTTGTCGTTGACGTCGTTCACTAGGATCTCCAGGTAGGTTGTGTCAGATTTCTGTGGGATGCCGTTGTCCCGAGCGGTGATGGCCAGAGTGTAGGAGACCTGGTCCTCGTAGTCCAGCTCCATCTGGGTGGTGACAGCTCCGGTGTCAGGGTCAATGTCAAACTGAGGGATGCTGTCGTCCATTACGTAGGTAATGCGTGCATTCTCACCCGTATCTTCATCGGTGGCGCTGATCACCACCACGGTCGTGGCCACAGGTCTGTCCTCATTGATGTTGACGGTGTAGTGTGAGCTCTGGAAGACAGGGCGGTGTGTGTTGGCATCTGTAACGTTCACAAACACCTTGGCTGTGTCAAAGCGAGTGCCGTCACTTGCAGTGACTGTAAGGATGTACTGACGTTCCAGTTTGTAGTCCAAAGGTAAAGCGAGCGTGATGAGCCCCCCTCCACTCTGACTTGTAATGGAGAATCGGTTGCGGGTATTTCCACTGGATATTTGGTAAGTCACCACACTGTTGATGTCCTGGTCCACAGCTGAAACTGTCACCACACTGGTCCCCACAGCTGCATCCTCATTCAGACGCATGTAATATGCTTTCTGTGTGAACTCTGGGTTGTTGTCGTTGACGTCCAGAATGGTCATGCTGATGCTGGCGGACGAGGACATGACAGGATAGCCGTGATCGCAGGCCTCTACTCCAAAGTTGTAGAAATCAACACTCTCCCTGTCCAGCTCTGCCGCCACTAAGATCCACCCTGTGCTGTTGTTGATGGCGAAGGGGAAGTTGGGTGTGGTTTCAGTGAGGCGGTACTCTAACCTGGAGTTTTCTCCAGAGTCAGCGTCTACAGCTTGGATGTGAATGATGGAGTAGCCCACAGGGACGTTCTCCAGCACGGTGGCCTGGAACGGGGTGCTGACAAAGATGGGGGCGTTGTCGTTGATGTCCAGCACCTGGACCGTGACCAGGCCGCTGATGTTGGACAGAGGAGGGCGTCCTCCATCCTGCGCTCGGATCCTCAGAGTGTATTCTTTGTTGGCTTCATAGTCCAGGTGACTCACCAGGTCCATTTTACCCGTCTGAGCATCGATGTAAAACTGGCCCCGGGTGTTTCCACTCATGATGCTGAAGTGGACCACGGCGTTGCTCCCCCGGTCCTGATCTGTGGCCGTGACCTGCAGGATCTCTGTGTTTGGCATCATGTCCTCTGGCACCTGGACCACGTAGCGCTTCTCGCTGAACTGAGGGGCGTTATCGTTATCATCCTCCACCACAATGTAAACGGTGGCGGTGGCACTGCGGGGCCCGGGGTCACGACCCTGGTCGTTTGCCTCCACTAACAGCATATAGGACTCCACCTCCTCTCTGTCTACTAGACCTTTAGTGCGGATGACGCCGGACCTGGAGTCTATCTCAAAAACCTCATTGGACCCGTTGCTGTTGAGGATGTTGTAGAGGATGTTCCCGTTAACAGGGGCGTCCCCGTCTGTGGCCCTCACGGTCAAGACCTCGTAGCCGATCTCCAGGTTCTCCCTGATGCTTTCTTTATAGTCCTCCTGCTCAAACACGGGATTGTGGTCGTTGGTGTCACTGACAGAGACGGTGAGGGTCGCCATGGCAGTACGACGAGGTGAGCCGTGGTCGACCGCCGTCACACGGAACACATGGGTGTCTTTTGTTTCCCTGTCCAGCACCTCTACTGTTGACACAGAGCCACTGGCCGGGTCCACGGCGAAAAGATTGTTAGAGCGGCTGTCAAAGAGAGCCTCAATAAAATACTCCAGCCTGCCGGCCTCTCCCTCATCCACATCCACTGCCTTCAGGACAACCACCGGCGTCCCGGCTGGCTTGTTCTCCGCCACTGACACTTGGTACATTGGGGGCTTAAACTGAGGGCTGCTGTTGATGCTTCTCCTCTTCCTGCTCACAATCCCAGAGTCAGACTGAGCTGCCCGGTCCAGGAGCTGCTGCAAGTGCGCCTGGCTGAATGGACCTCGACCCACTCGCCAGTGGATGGAGATGGGTTTAACACCCGCTCCCTTGTCTGTGAGCACGTCACACAGCATGTCCAGCTCCAGGAGCCGGTCCTGCACCAAGCACAGCGGCTCAGACACAAACAGACCCCCCTCTGAGAAGTAAAACTCCCGGCTGCTGGGGATCTTGCAGCGGAGCGGGGGCCCGGGCAGCAGACCCCCCACTGGAAATAAAGCAGCGTCTGCTCCGTGGCACTCTGCGCTGCGGCGGCTGAACAAACTAAGGACTTCCAAGTCCCAGTCAGATTTCCTCTTATGCTTATGGGAACAGTTCCTACCGTGGACATGGACGTCATACTGACTGGTGAGGAGGTGTCTGTGTCCGGAGTCCCAGCAGTCCTCAACTACGTATAAAGTGAAGGGGTTTAAAGGCAGCGAGCGGCACCGTATCGAGTCCGACAGGAGCACGGTGCCCGCCGCGGCTTCCGTCTCCAGGAAGCGCTGCGCGAACCCAGGAGCGAGAACCTGATCCAAGGCGCACCACGCGCCGCGCGGCTCGCCGGCCAGGACTGTCCTCCCTCCCGCATCCTCACTGACGTGGACGGTGTAAGCCCGCGCCAGTGAAACCAGTTCGTAACACCAGAGCATGAGCCGCAGCTCCCATCTAACGAAGCGCATCGCTCCTCAGTTTCCAGTCCGACAAGCGCGCAACTCTGCAGCTCCTCGCTTCTTTAAACTTTCCACCGACCGCCAGTTTCCCTTTGTCGAGGAAGAGCCATGCTCTCTCCGCTCCTTCTGGGGGTCTGGAAGAGCCCGGGGATCCCGCGGTAACCTTGTCCGGTCAGTGCTGCTCTCACATGGGGCAAACAGAGTCAGTCAAGTCGGGACGAGAAGCGACTGCGCCTCCGCTCAGTCCGCACAACTTCGCTTGAATGACAGAAAAATGGCTTCTGCTCCCTCTGCGCCTTGAGACTTCTCATTAACATAAACCTGTGTGTGTGTGTGTGTGTGTGTGTGTGTGTGTGTGTGTGTGTGTGTGTGTGTGTGTGTGTGTGTGTGTGTGTGTGTGTGTTTGTAAGAGGAAAGAGAGAGAGGGAGAGACTCTGACATTAGAGATAAATGATAACTTTCTAAAAGCTTCATTAACACAAAAAAACAGCCAGACTTCCACTCAGATTAATGACTCCGCCTGACATCACAATCAGTCGCGTCATTAATTCCCTCAAAATGTAAATGTAATTTGACAGCCATTCAGGAAGCCCTTAAACACTGTTTATCACCATAAACAGTTTTTTCTGTTCTGTTGATCTATGAAAGATGAGCGAACATCAGTTTTCCTGTGGAAAACTTTAAGTATCCACATATGAACAAAGCGCGTACCAAAAGTATTCATACCGTCCGGCTTTTCCTCATGAGGTCCTTAAGAGACCCTGTTGAAAATATGAATAAACTATCTTTACATCGAAACATGTTCACGAAGAACGGCCTAGTCAAAGATCAGTCCAGCTGAAAATTTGTGGGAAGACTTAAAAAAAACATTTGTAAAGTTAGAGGAGACACAGAAACAAAAACAAAGAATCAATAAAAAATGACTGTAAGGATAAATATCAGTAAAGTCTTGAAGTGCAGCATTATAATTATAGAGACACCTCAGGATTACCCAAATTTAACAGATTCAAACATGAAGTTTTATGCCTAATCCCCAAACATGGAGAGTTTGTTTGTTTCTTGGTTAAAAACTGATTCCTGGCTTAACAGGAAAACAGTCAAATGCTTAAAATATGTGGAGAAACTTTAGAAATAGCAGGAAATCTCAAGCAGAACAAAACTCTTTAATCTGTTTTAATCTGCTGAAACTGGGTTAAGAAGGCAAAAAGATGGAATGGAAATGGAAATAAATCTTTATTTTGCCTCACTGGGAAAACTCAGATCTACCAGCAGCGATCTTAATGGGAGCATGCAAATTAAAAATGAGATGAAAAACATAAAAACAAAATAAAATAAGAGATATACAAATTTACAGCATAAAAATGCTGTTATTTAAAGTCTAATATTCATGTTTAAATAAATGTGCAGAGTAAAAAAAAAATGGAGATCTTCATCATTTGGGCAAGATGCTGAGAAAATACACAACTGTGTTATCAGCATAAAGACGACATTTACAGAAATAACATAAAGATTGTTAGGACTGATGAGAAATCTGGAGACTACATATCTCAATAAACTAATAAAACATTTAAGAGCCTCATTAACACTCCAAAACGGGCAAAAAGAAATATTCACTGCCTCCAAACTAAAAGGTTTTCAGGTTGATTCAGCTCCTGTTTCTCAAAGCTTGTTTTCTTTTAAACATGGAACATTTTTGTCATTTACTTGTTGACCAGGACTTGAAAAACATTTTTCTGTACATATCTCAATGGGAATTTATCTTGTTTAAATAAAAAAACTACAAGGTAGTCACACACAGCACAGAGACCTGAAATAAGGAGATTGAGAATATATCTCAGATTAGTTGCATTATGTAAACTTATGAGAGGCCAGCGTGTTTGAGAGCTTGATTCGTGTGAAAAGATTTAATCTGGATTAAATCCTGTTTTTTAATAAAAATAGAAACCTAATAGAACAGCATGTTAGACAAGCAGAGAGCTACGTTCAAATTAAGTTTCATCAGCTCTAGAGAAAAGTCAGTCAGGCTATTTGCTTTAAAACTTTTACATGAACTTAGAGCAAGATCGGAGACAATGTTGAAGCATCTAAGACAATATGAACACAAAAAACAACTAAATGTCTGAGATATGGAGCAAGATGTGGTTTCCTTCTGTGTACAATAAGTTTTAATATTCCATTATTCTCCCAAATGACCATCAAGTGATGCACACTTGATGTTTTAATGTCTAGAAAAACCTATGAAAAACACTAATCTAACACACTATCTGTATATTTCTAATATTTCCTTGTGGCTTATTTATCCATTCTAGTAATTTAAACTGTTTCCTCAGTGTCTGCATGAGAAAAGTTGGTCCTGACGGAAAAAGTGAAAATATGTCAATATAAATTACATACTGTAACAGAAAATATTTGACAACAGTGACACCTGGTGGACAAACAGCAGCAGCACAACCGGAAACCAGAACAACATCGTGATTCTTCTAAATATTTGACTCTGAAGCCACTTAACTAGACTGAATCCTTGGAGATGCATCAAATTAAATCTTTCAGGGAACCCAAGAACATAAAATAAAGAATCATTTTAGAGATTAGAAAATGCATGCTTGTACTTTTAACAAAATTCAGTGCAGTCTAATCTTTGCAGTAGATAAAAGAAACAAATTAACAAGTATATTTTATTTAAAATATAATTTAAAGGTTTATATCAGTGATTTTATGTCACTTTCCACTTCAGAGAAGTTTTTGTTTTAGCCAATAATGATAATTATTACTTAGTGAATCCTCAAATTCAGCTTCCATGAAAATTTTAAAATTACATTTAACCAATAACTTCATTCTGAGGCCTGGATGTGAAATTGTAGTCAGCTTTTGCAGTGAATTTATCATTTACCAAAGACTGACATATTTTCCACGCAGGCCCGAAAAAAAAGAAAAATACATAATATACACGAGGAGAAATACTTTTCCACAGCACTTTTTAACAAAGAAGCTTTTAACATTTTTTTAGCATTAATTCAGAGCATGTTGAAAAAATGTAAATGTTTAGTGTTTCCAAAATGTTCATATATTTGCTATTGAGAGTCCAATGCATCCACTTCCTGCTGTAAGTGTGACACCAAATAAATACAGGAGAGAAGCGAAGCTTTTACAGTTTTTATTGTTGCTGGAGGCTCTAATACAATATGAATCATAAGCTTTACAAAAGACAAAAACAAAAAAAAACAAACAAAAAAAAAAGAACAAAAGCTTCCCCTCCAAAATGGAAACAAATGTTTCCTCTGAGACACAAAGACAAACTGTGACCCCCCAACAAAAATCAGAAGATGAAGAGAGAGAAGAAGAGTAGAGGGGGAAGTAACTGTGATGTTTCTCTGTGTGCATGTCGGGGTGTTGTGTCCAGGGTGATTATAACAGTCCATCCCCATGCTCCCACACAGGCTCACATGCATGCAGAAAGAGGAAAACAAAGTCAAAACCTGGTTGTGCGGAAAGAAAGGACGCCCTCATGTTTATATCCCTTGGAAGGCCGATAGATATATGTGGACAGTTATATTCTATACAAATATATCGGGGAGGGAGTCGTAGACAAAGTAGGAGCAGGAGATAAATCCGATGAGTAAAACGACATCACCGCCAAGCCTACAGCAACTACGGCTCAGTCTGTGTCCGAGTCCAGAGTCGCTCCTGCTTTCTTCAAACCAGGGACAATTACTACAGGGATCCTCACACTGTAGGATCATCATTAACCGTGGTAATACTATCAACAACATGGGAGACGGAGAGAAACGGAGCGAGACTGAATGGCTTATTGGCAGATGAAACGTAAGATGGAGGAAAAAAAAACAAAACATACAAAGCAAAGCATTTTTTCCTTTTTGTTTTCAACAAATAAAAAGAGTGCAGCACTGAAACGGATACGGAGGGAGAGACAGAAAGAAAAGATGGCAGAGATGAGGTGGAGAGAGGGATTGGGAGAAGAGGAGAACCGACAGTTGCTTCTCTAGCCATTGTGTTTGTGTTTGAGGGCCTTCACTAAGTCGGCCTTCAGAGCCTCCTTCTGTAGCTTGTCAGCCTGACTCTGAACGCTCCTGTGCAGAGGGAGAGAGGAAGAAAGTCAGCGATCAAACATCACAACTCTATCAATTACTGAAAAATACCTTCTTTTTATTTGTTACATTTTATGATAACGTTCTCACTTTTTAGGAAATTTAACATCACAACTACAAATATAAATCAAAGTCTATCCAGGAATTTGAAGCATAATTTGCAGCCTGAACAGAGCATTCAAACATTTCTTTGTGATATTGCAAAAAGTTCACACAGTTAATTGTGATTTAATATGTTTTCCAGCTCCATATTAAATTCAAACTTGTGCATCAAATCCTTGTTTTTAAACATGTTGGTGAAATCTGTTAAAAAGTAATTGTTAAAATGCATCAACTACAGCTGAAGATATTATCCATGAGTGTATGTAAACATGTGACCCCAACAGTTCACACTGCAAACAAACACTGTGAAAACTTAACACTGTTAAGAGTCGCAAACTTGTGTGTGAAATTTGACCTTCATAATTTGTACATTTTAAAGTTCCTTGTTGCGATTCTTTAATTTCAGCGTCTGAAACTTGGGGTCATAAAGGTCGGGTTTGTTCACTGTGGTTAAAAAAAAAAATCTCATCAGGACAACAAGCTGATAAACCAGAGAGGATAGTTAAATAAAAACATCAGCCTGGTTAGTGTGTTAACACAAAGGTAAACAAACCTTCACAACATGCCTCATGAATGTTTCTAACTCTGAATGCTAGACATGCAAGTCTGTCCTAAAGCCAGATAAAAAAAAAAAAGAGATGCTCATCTAAGTAGATCTTCTTCCACAGATGAACATTCAGACGTCATAAAAATATTCCTCAAGAGTAGAACTACTTCAACACATTTTTAACAAACTAAAAAGTAACCTTCCAAATAATTCAGATTCTTCAAAGAGTTATTATAGACGGTGATGGGTGTTGGCAGGGAAAATCTACTGTAGCAGTCTGTGTTACAGCGAATCTGAAGAAGCTTCTGACTGAGGGCACTATTTTCCCAACTGGAAATTAATTCCCCAAGGTGTTTTAAGTTGAAGTTTATGTTTTTTGATCTCAAATTTGGATTCAAAATATTGACTTAAATTTATTCATTCACTCCCTGCAGGACAAAGTCACAAATCCTCTGGCAGGTCAGGGCTGCAGGACATCGAAAGAACGGCTAAACGCAACGCAAGTACGCAAAAAAGGGAAAAAAAAGGTTTTCTGTAATTGTAGTTACTTAAAACTAACTAATTGAAATGATTTTTATTCAGTGGTATTTAGCGATACTTCGTAATAAAATTACTCAAGTAAAGTAAGTCTGTTTCTTTCTCCGATGTTTATTCTTGTGACATCCTGGGGGAAAGGTGTGACAGTTTTCTAACTGGCTGCGACTTCAGCTCAGGCTTCAAGTTATTTTCACACAGAAACACTCGTCCATGCCAGGTGTACCTCTGACCCTAGTCAATGAAGATCTGACGCTGAGTGAGGACCTGCGACAGCTCCCTCTGGAGCTGTCGGTACTTTTGATTATCAGGCAAAGACTCGATAGATCTGGAGCGCAGAGGAGAAGCAGCGGGAGGAGAGAGAGGTGACACATGAGAGACATGAAAACAGAACCAGGTTTGGTGGAAGAGACAGAAATATGAGAAATGAACCCAGAGAAAGTCGGGAGTTCAGCAGCTCACAGGTTACCTCACTGTGGGAGATTCAATAAGCTGCTGAGTGAAGGATCTGGAAAAAGGTATCAATAAACGCTGAGAGCGCCACTCTGAGGTGCTGCCGTACCTTAGGCCGTTAACGATATCCTTGGTCTTCCCAAAGTAGATTTCATTCAGTGTGGAGCGAATCTTGTTCTCCATGTCCTGAAACAACACAATTACCATTTTAAAAATTGCTTTATTTATTTTAACTGGACAACATTTTCAGGTGAAATTGTGACAACTGTGTAGCATAGCAGAAGAAATCTCCAAGCGTCAAAGATTTTCTGTGAAAGGTCATTTAAATTTGTAAATTAATGCCCTATTTTTGTGTGCATAGCTTGTAAAACTGTATTTTGTGCCATTTTGGTAATATAATAAACCTTTACCCTGAACAATAACAGTGTTGAGATTAAATCCTTGTTATTTTACCGTACAGCTCCATCGTGTTCACAACTAGATCAAACACATGGAGTGATTTTTCATTTCATAAACACTCTGTCTCTTATTATTGTCTCTGAACTTTAGTTTCATATTGATAAACATTTTATGCATCTCTCTCAAGCAAGTTTAGAAAATCTGACCAACAAATTATATTTTTATAAGTAGAGAGTTTAAAAGAAAAATAAATGGCTTGCACTGACTTCGACAAGGCGACCGATGTTAGCGATATGAGGTGAGGACTCTCCGACTGTCTCGTCTTTCTCCATCTGTGAAAAAGATTTAAAAAGTGTTTTTATTCCTGGTCTGGATGGATAAACGGTCAGCAGTGCTCCTCCACTGAGTACCTGTCTTGTAAGGCTGCCTCCCAGGTTCATGGTGCCAGAGCCGGTCTTGGTTGTCTGGAGCCACAGCATGACGGTGGAGGTGAGTTTGTAGTGAGCAGTGCGACCGCTAGACTTCTCCTGCTCACAGGATGAACAGCAGCTGGTTAGAAAACATGGCGACAACCAACTTCCTCAACATTCACTGCTGCTGGTGGATGTCAAAATAAATCCTTAGAAAGGTTCAACAAGAAACCAGATCATCATATCAATCAGGACAGGACAATAAATCAATAAGAATACAGATATTGCTACAAGCCGAGGACCGGACTGGTTCAACATTTACTAAAATATATTGAAATGATTGCATAGCCTATTGAACCAAGACCTAACACAGTGTATATTATTTATCTGTATGTATAAACAAAGTTTGAAAATGTCAGCGCTATCTCACCTGCACCTCCACCACATGAATCGAGTCCCAGCATCCTTTAATCTTCTTGGATCCATCGCCGGCCTTTTTGATGAGAATAACTCCTGCGAAGCCATGATCCAAGTCCCAGAGATACACAGAGGACACGCCGCCCTCAAAGTACCTGAACATTACAGGTAGATAATGCCACGGTCACAAGAGGGCAGCACTGATCTGCAAGTACAAACCTCCAGTTCCACACTCACAGGTCCCTGTACTGATCGAAGGCGTTGTTTGCTTCCACTTCAAGTTTCCTCAACCGAGCTGAAGGCATTGCACCATCTTCAATGGGAGGTTCGTACTTATTACTCCATGGGGATCTGATGATTGAGAAATAACACCAATTCACTGATAAATCTCCAAACAGACTTAAAACCTCTGAATGGCAAATTAAAGGTGAGACTACGTGCGTGTAAAAAGGCCTGCAGATGAATTTATAGAACTGTAAGGGGGGAAATAAAACATCTCCAGTCAGTCGATTGCTGCTGCAGGAGCAGCAAAAACCAAATCTGCTATGCAAAGAGGAATCCAGGCTATTTTTAGCCAAGCTAATGTAGCTGCTGCTGTGCTTTGCTCTGCTGCAACAGGAAAAGGAACTACTGCCTCACAGTTCATTCTGCTGGACCAAACCTCTGTTCCCCTTTAAGCTTGGTTGCTAACAATGCTAATCATTAAACCTGTCATGACAGGGGAACTACTTTCTGCCATTTTTCTGTTCAATTTGAAGGAGGCACAGAGAAAGAGTTAGCAAGAGATAATTTTTGGTTTGGAGTGGATTTATTTTGTGTTAATTTTATAAGTCATAAAAATAGGGTGCATCCTATCCTGACAATCAAAAAACAAATATTACCTGCACTTAAATACTTTGTTGTACTAATGCTTGTGATCACCATGCTTGGGTTTTAGAGAAATAAAAAGCTCTGAACAAATATTAGAAACTATTCTAATTGATGCAATAATTGTTTGTTATTCCAAGAGTCCTGAAGTCTCACTCTACATGCTAATGCTACGCTCTGGCTGTTGGATGATGTAGAACAGAAAATTCACTTTATCTTCATTCAAAGACAGAATACAGGATACATTCATAATATAAGACATATATAAAAACTAAAATATTTGCAGTTGTAGAGTGGGAACTAAAAGAGCTCTATGCATCACTCTTATTAAGATAACGCCTCTTTACAAACTACTGTTTGCAAACTAATGTCGAGTCACTGTGGCATTTTACCACAGTTTCTTCGTCAACAGAGCATCTAAAATGCTGCCAGACAATCATCTTGAAATGTGGAAGACATTTCTTCTGGTTATCACACAAAAAGAAAACCTTTCCAAATACTCCTTACAAGAAGACTTGAGAGAGGAGCTGATGAATCCGATCTATGGGAAGAGTAATCCCATTATTACTCTTCTTCATATTCCAGTTGCACACTGATCTCTTGCACCTACTTTACAAGATGAAGGTCCAAGCTGGCAGCAACTATTGCTGTGTTCCAGTTGCACTCAGAACTGGGAAATTCCGACTTCCCAGTCAGAGAAATCAGCCATCCCAAGCCGGATCAACTCTGACTTCCCTCCAGTTATGAATGTAAGACAGACTTTGCGTTTCAATATGGCCTCTCTTTGCGTCAACAGAGGTGGAGACGTTTATTTTACAAGAGACACAAGTAGAAGCGTCTAAAATCAATGTTGCATGTAGCGCCTGTAACTCTAAACTGAACAATTTAAAAGCAGAGTTAAAATTATGTTTGTCTGAGTTTTTGTAAACAATGTATAAAGGTGTTGCCATGTCGAACTTCAGACTTCTTAACTAGCACGTTGTTATCGAGTCCGGCTGCTCTGAGTTCCCACTTCCCAGGAAACAGGAACGCAACTATCACCACCAGGCCTGAACAAATTCAAACTGATGTTTCAAATATTGTGGAGTTTCAGATCAGGCGGTATCGTCACGCCCATACCACATAACGTTTGGATACATTTTCTGCATCGGGTAATTAATTTAAATTATGTACTGCACCTGTAAGAATCGCCGTCTCGATTGTAATCACAGAGCAGGTAGTCTTTCCCCACCACTTTGTCGCGGGCGATCTTCAGGGGCTGGTCCACTGAGGAGAGGAGGTCCTCGCACAGACTGGGCACCTGCAGCCAAACAGACACCGGCTCTAATCAAAACTGTACTCAGTTCAAATAAACAGCTAGACTCCTCAGATATCTGATGAAATGCATACAGTGATGCTTTAGTTGAGACTCTCTGGTACTGATGGCACCTTTAAAGGATTTTCTCAGGGAAGAGAAACAGAAAAGCAAAACATGGAGTTTGGGATATTTGATACTTTTAAGCTCTAATCACATTCCAGCTTCACCCATATGAGGTAAATAAAATATAATTGGGAAATATAATATCTAAAGGGGTACAAATTAGTTCTCACAGACTGACATGGAGTCCCCCCTCCTTCACGCTCTTGCATCAGAGCACAAACACAAAGGCAGCCCTGTTATCCTGCAAAAGCCCCCATACCCCAAACAGACACTCTCCCACATAAACGCACCTGGCAGCCCAGACTGGCCAAGAGCACAGAAGCGAGTCTGAACTGGGAATATAGTGTGGAGAGTAAAGAAATGTAGAATCAGAGGGTAAAAGATGAGAGATGTGGGACAAAACAGGAACAGGAGAAGAGATTTTAGCTGGCAAGATAAAGTTTCAGTGGTGGCAGAGCCAAGAAGAAATTGGCAGCGGAGGTGATTGACAGCTGTGATAATGATCACTAATAACCGGACATAGTGGTCGCTTGGTATGAAAAGAGCAGGTGTTCATGGGGTTACAGGTTAGAGGGAATGAGTGAGGACCCGGCTGAAAACATACGGATGGAAAACCTGGAGGAAAAGTGTTTAAGGTAATTTATGATGCAACTTCTGTTAAAATCAAGAAAGAAAATCTGAATTACTGCTATATCAACTGCTAAGGTAAAACTATTCATCGAGAAATCATGTTAATGAGCAGAAATGATCATCCTTGCATGTAATAAATAAAACACAGGGAATTTAAAGGCATACAGTAATTCCTGCAAAGACTTATGGTCACCAAAGGAAGGTACTGACCAGGTCGATGAGGTCACTGAGGTTCTTCTCGATCTGCTGAGGAGGCAGACGCCTCATCAGGTCCAGAGCACAATCCAACTGTTGATCGTTCTGAAACACAGAGACATCAAACACTTAAAACTCATGAGAGATGAGAGTCAACATGGCGTTCCTTTAAAAAAATAAAAACAAACAGGGTTTCTGGACATCAGAGAATCTACTTTTAACATTATCCCAGAAAATAAAGCTTCAGAAACCTAAAACACACAACAACTAAAGCTAATTAATTACAGATGCTTGCATTGTGCAAAGATTAGGGCATTAAATGTGGCATTAAAAACGACAAGTATTGTTTATGTTAGAAAGTAACTAAAACCTTTCCAGCTCTATGGTGTTATCATTGGAGAATAGCAGAGTAATGATGCATCATATGGATCTGAAAGCCAAAAAATGTCTTGATCTGTAAATTAATGCAGAATTTAGTCCAGATGTAACAGCTGTTTATCGCAGTTTAAGCTTTTGTAAATGATAAAAATGTCAGGAGCAGGCGATGTCTTCAGTTCTTTTGTAATTTTGGAGTGATGGCGGTTTGCAGGAGATTAAAAGCCTGACTGTAACCCGGTACAGCTGTAAATGAATATTGTTGCTTCTCATTTGTTCTGACGTCAATATTTTCAAATGAGAGCACAATAATTTTTTTAGATCTCGTCACGTTCTTCACTTTACCAGACAGATTGTATTAATTTAACTTTATAAGTCAGGCAATAGAAATCACGCCCAGCTTTTCAAAATGGGTTAACCAAAGATAAACAAGGTCATTTTTATAGATAAATGTTGGTTTGGGCAGCTTATTTCTCTTAAATAAATGATGGCTGATATTTATGGCTTCTGGGATCAGAAACAAAATATGACAAAAACACCACAAAGAAACAAAGTGGCCAAATAATTTTGAGCCGTACTGACAGTATAGACATATTTGTATAAATTATATATTTAGTCATAAATCATAAAAATAAACCAAATCAACCCTTTAGGATTTAGTCCAGGTTTGACCAATCCAAATATTAGAATTTCTACTTTTAGTTTGTCTCTGTCTGAAGTGCTCCTAATGCTAAAAACACACTTGCTCAACATACAATATTCCACACAAGTTTAGACCAGTATAATTTATTTTACATTTTGAACTTGAAATTAAAAAACAACCCACATTCCCTGATATTTAAAGGGTTAGGAACCACAGTCTACAAACTAAAATCCATCATTAATAGAGACTCTCTCAAAAAATGCTTAGAACAGCTTATTTTAATAGTTCACACACCAAATACACCTTAATATGCATTAATACTCACAGCAGAAACACTATTGGGCCGACAGCAGAAGCCAACATCTACAGTCTTTCTTATTTCTGCTCTTTGGGTTACAGAAATCAGAGCCAAGAATAATGACCGGCGCTCCTGGTTTGCCTGCTTTAAAATGCCAGTCAATAAATAGCGTGTCGAGCCACAATGCTCGTAGGCACTTCAAATTCCCAACCTGAATTTTCTTTAAAATGTTTCAGATGTGCAGTATGAAAACAAATTCTGCAAACTGGCAAATTTTCACAAATAATTTGAAGTCACATTCCAAAGGAAAACCCAAGAACCACGAATAGAAGAGTCCACCATTAAGACTAAAACTGACTGCTTGTGTTGCCCCCAGGCCAATCTGCCTTGGGTGGAGAGCCACACT
This sequence comes from Poeciliopsis prolifica, assembly GCF_027474105.1. Taxonomy (NCBI): domain Eukaryota; kingdom Metazoa; phylum Chordata; class Actinopteri; order Cyprinodontiformes; family Poeciliidae; genus Poeciliopsis; species Poeciliopsis prolifica. The sequence continues at coordinate 13,377,189 of NW_026562378.1, forward strand.
GTCAATATCAACAACTGTGACTGAATGTCCCAGTTAGCCCTGCAGAACCTCATCCTACAACATTATGCAACATTATGCCCCTACAACGTTATGCCTCTCTGCATTAGGGGTTTAATGTGCAGCCAAAATGCAGGAGTCCACTTCCACAGGCAATAACACCAAATGGCAGCCAGCCACTGCCAACCCAAACCACACAACAAACAATCTTTAGCATGTGTGAGAACTTCAATAAAGTCAGAAGCTCAGACTTAGCAGGAACATTTGTGTGTGTGAAACATGATGACCGATCCGGTAACGCAATAGCAGCAGTTATCACGCAGAAGCTGTTGCTCCAGTCCAAACAAACATCAAACTGGGAAGGTTACAATCGTCCTTTACAAGGAGATCCAATCCGATATTTCACGGGCGGAAATATCAGTGGAAAATATTAAAACAGTCACTGAATCTTCACAGGAGTGGACGTCCCAGGAAGTTCACACCAGCGCTAGGAATGCAGTGTGGCAAATGATTAGGATTGTTACAGTGGCAGTACAAGGACACAAGAGAGCTGAGAAAAAGAAAAAAAACAAACTGCAGAGATATTTTATTCAGACAAAACCAAAGAGGTGTTGTCTGGACCCGATCCAAAGCTCCAAAATAACAGGAGCTCTTCTTATTCTGGAGATACAGGAGATGTACTGATATTTTTAAGTGACTCTCTAACATCAGCGTCATACTGATGGGAGTTTATTCGGTGTTTTTTGCTTTAACATATTTAATAATTTTATGTTTATGTGTTTTAGCGCACAAAAATGTTTTCCTTCTAAATAACAAGAATAATTCATGTTTAAGATAAAGTTTTGTTTTAATGCACAACATTGATAGATTAAACTGTCACATGTTAAAATGAATCAGATAAATGTGTTCTGCATTACAGATAGCTCTATCGTTATGGGAAACATTTTATTTTTCAAGGAAATCAAATTATTTCATGAAGATACGGTACACAGTCATTTCAAGCCTACAGATGTATGAGTCATTCTCTCTCTTTCATATCCTTTAGTTTATTTTGAACTGCTTTGTATTTAAAGCTCTAAAATCTGTCAGCTGCACAAATAAAAACAATGCATGTAATGACCAATTTTACAACATGCTGTACATTAAATGCACAATATGACTGTGCAGGAAATGTTTATGCCTCAGCAAGAAATCTTTAGCTCTCTTCTACTCGGCGATCGGTAACAGACTCCAGATTTCAAGTTCAGCCTGAGGAGCCTCATGACTTCCCATGTGAGCATTTGGTAAAGGACAAAAGGAGCAGCAAACATCTCAAAGTTATTAAGTTACAAAATAAGCACAAATCACAACAAAGCTTTTATGTCAAAATTCTAGCAGAAATAGGCCATTAGATGTTTAATCTTTTGTGCTATTTGGCAGGGATGTGTGAGGGAAAAATGAGTTCTTCACCAGAATCGATTTTTAGCTTCACTGGTCAGTCAGTAACTGAACGTCCAATATTTTTCCAGTAAGTGAACCACAGACACAGACATGAAGAATTTCCATTTTTATTATAGGGAGTTTTATGATATGAAAGCACAAGACATGGAAGAGAGACATTTATAAGGAACCACATATCTGCAACATGTTGAGACATGACTCTGTAACTCGGTGAGTTTCAACAGGTAACAGGAAGGCTGGACGTATTCCAGCAAGGTTGTTGTTTCTATACTTTTGAGCTCTTACCCTGCGTCGATTATGGAGCAGGCAGGATTAGGAAATGTTGCCACATTTGTGGAAATCTTAGATAAGAATTCAAATTCTGGAGACGACACACAGAGGAGGTTGTTTCTGTAATGACAGCTGTACCAAAACAAGACTGTCAACAATGTTCAAAACTCAACTCTGGAATAATTTTGACCATTAAAGAACTCCATATTTCTACAGCAAATGTTCAACCATACAGAGACGAGTATGCCTCGAACCTTAAGGTAAATATTTAATGACCACTCACAGCAGGAAGGCTAGTAAAACCCAATTTGAATGTGTTTATGTGTTATGTTAAAGGTCTTCTTATATTAATCACATTTTCTATGTGTAGGTCAACATTTTACAAGAAAAGAAGATGGAAAATCATGAAGGAACTTCTGAATTATGCACTCTTTAGTTTGCATGGAGCATTACAGACGTCTCATTACGCTGTTCCTAAGGACATGTCCTGCTTGTTTTAGACATTCCCCTGCTGCCACCCACATGACGTAAATGAATGGATGGTGAACAGGCTTCTGTAAAACCTGGCAGGATGCAGAGGAAGCAATGCAATCATCTGAGTCTGATGGAGTGAAGCAGACAGGGGAGTGGGGCCCAAGGACCCAGACTGGGACCCGTTCACTGCTCAGGCATGAACAAGCAGAGGAAGAGGAAAATGTTATGAGATCAAACACAAAAAGAAGTTCACAAAAAATACAACAGGTTTGCACAAAAGCACATAATTAGCACCTCAAACAGACCAGAAATGCATTATTACTACTGATAGCAAATTTATAAAGCTGATAAGATACTGATTAAATCATCTGAGAATATAATATATAGTCTAACAAAAGGCTGCATCTAACTTTTGAATAACTTTTTACGAGTGATTTTTTTTTTTATTGTGTGAGTTTTTGTAAAAGACATTAGTTTAGGTGAGAAAGAGCGATGTGCGCTGTGGAAACCTTAGCTGCTCTGCTGGCCCAGTGTTTATCATGAGCCAAAACGTAAATTAAGCTGCTGAGAGCTCACTGACAGGGTGTGGCTACAACATGTTAAACACTTTCAACAAACTGCTCTACATGTGTAAAAGCCCATATTAACCGGAGGTTCGTCGCCTTTCCTCTACTTACTAAGTTAACTCATTTTTCCCACAAAGAAAGGCAACTAATGGCATAATACAGCCTGTTGGGAATATATAAGACAGGCAGGAAGTTATAAAATCCCACCAATAAAGTGCTTGTTTAAATCATCTTATCTTTTGACGGATGTGGAAAACAAAGGGCAATGGTGGCGAATCTAAAAGTGTTTAATCAGGACTGCTTCTATTCAGTGTCTGGATATTGATAATGTAGCAGGAATGGACTCTGAACTAGAGACAAAGTAAAAGCCTGAAGGTTAAAACACCAAACACTCAATAATACGTTGACAAGAGAAAAAAATAATTTACCCACCCAATGAACGGAAACCAAAACATTAAAACCGCTTCTAATTTCTTTATGTTTGCTTTGACAGCGGTCAGATTACTTCTAATCCTTTAAAGTGGTTTGATCAACACTTCTCCAGGCTTTCTGAAGGACTTTCCAGGTTTTTCTTAAAACTGATTATTTCTACAGTTTCTGTGCATTCACTGTAATTTTGAATCATTTTTTATACTGATAACTATAACGCAAATGCTTTCCAGAGGTTGGAAATTGGCCGATCAGCATAGAAATGCACAAAAATAAATAAATTGAACAATTTAATTGTATGAGGAGACACAGTTATGTAGTTTTGTGTGAGAATTAAAAACATATTTTAAATTTTTTTTTAAATTTATATAATTCTTGCAAAAACTCTTAACTGGCTCTTGTACCAACCATGTCAGTAAACATAGTTTAGGTGTCTGAAGATAATAAAGTGTTAAACATGATGCTCTAGGTCAAAATAACTTTATGAACATTATATGAATGTTATGCCTTCAATTTTAGAAACTTATTTGTCTTAATGACTGGTAGATCAGAGTCAAGTAGCTTAAATTAAAAAGCCAGACTGAAAGTGAGTTTTAAAAAGTGGTCAGAGTATTAAATGGAAGACCTTGAGAAAACCTGGATGTTGAAAAACCAGAAAGTTGTGGCAGCCTGACAGTAAAGTACAAAAAAATCAGAGGTGACTTCTGTTACATTTGCTTTGCCATCTGAGTTAATCATAAAACAGCTTAAAGCAGCCAGACTAAACCTTTTTACCTTCTGTACATCAGTAGCTTCTGTATCTACAGTGACGGCCTTTATCTGCTGCAGCAGCTTTATGAAATGAGAAATGTAAAAAGGCAAGCAAATAAGCTACAGTTGAATGAAAACCTTAGCGACTGCTACAAAGCACACAGCTTATGCAGGACTAAACTCAACCCCAGGGGAGCTTTCTTTCCCCTGACACACAGCGAACAGCAGGTCATGAGATCGCGGGGCTGAGCGGACCAGCCAGGGCATGAAACTGGGGAATGTGTGGGAGGATGCTCTCCAAACTGGAACAGAAGAGACACACAAAACTTGGGTTTTTAAGACGACTTACGGGTTTACGCTCTGTGCGACAAATATTTTCCTCTGGTGTCAAAGTTAATACTGGAATAAAATTCGACTTGAGCAAAATTGTCCCTCTGATCTGGAGGTGAAATTGATCAATTTTAAGTTGAAGCAACAGAAATAGTCACATGTGAGGAACAGGATCCATTTATGAAACTTTGCATTCATCAACAATCACCACTACGCATGTTGATTTCACCTTCTGTATTTGTAAACAAAGCAGCTCTTAGTCTACCTAAAGTGCTAAAAGCTAACATAATCCAGCACTATAATCTAATCCAAGAAAGCAATCCATGATGGAGTATGTAAACACTCTCCTTAAGCCTAACCCTGAGTTCAACAGGTTCCCACGCAATGCCTCTTCCTTAAGGTCACCTGCTGCCCATCTTCTCCAAAATCTCTTTCACCTGATGAGACAGCCTGTTTCAGACAGCAGCTGCATTCCTCAGCAGTGCTTTTCTGGTGTAAACACCGATCAGACCAGCAGACAAACCCCTGAGGTCAGGGCGGAGCAGGATGGATGAGGTGAGACCAAGGAGAAAGGGTGACAGCGGAGAAACTCCAGCTGCTGTTCTCGTCTTACACACAGCAGTGTTTAGTTTGCGTGGACGATCAAAAGATGTGCTACTTCTAAGTAAACCAAGTGGGTTTAACATGAAGGACAAACATTTTTTAAAAAGCTGGATTCAGCAGATTAGATGTTTACAACTCCCAACATTTCCTTCCTAAAACCCAGTCAGTAAACAGAATTAAATGATGCTAAATAAAAAAAAATAAAAAAACACCAGTATGTTAACTCACATATGGAAAACTTTTTATTTTACATAAAGCTGATATGAAACACACCACAGTACAGTACTGTGGTCTATTTATAGTCTTATGTGTCGACCTGGAAATAAAAACGTTGTCTGGAATTCTGACAAAGAGAGAGTTTTTAGTTACCGTCTTCTTTAGAAAGACCCGACAGAAAAACAGAGTACTGCTGGGTAAAAATTACAGAACTAGCCTTTTAAATCGGGAAATACAAGATGGTCCAACTTTCTCTTTCTGTACAGTTGAAACAAATCAATAGACAATAGATACAAATGTAGCATCAAATAAATTTGAAAAAATATACTATTAAATTCAATGTAGAATTTAAGACTATTTTCTATGGTCATAAAATGAAATAAATTAACAGATACACATTCATGGGTAATAAATTATTTGTTAATTGCCCCTAAAGCTTTTTATACATAAAGAAAAATCATGTACTGCAGGCTATTAATAGACGTGTTAAGGTCTTGACATTCTTTGATTTGTATTAAAGAAAAAAACATCTAAAAGCAAAAGTCACTGACAGAGTTGTCCGTATAGATCGAGAATTGTGAGTCGATTTAATATATATATATGACTTAAGCTTTTAATTGCCTTCATGTGAAACAGTCCAGGGAAAACTGACTAACTCTAATCTGTAGTAGAGTGACTGACTCAGTTTTAACATCTTTACAAAAGGAAACACTGTAAATTTTCCATTAAAATTAGTCTGTAATTAGTTTGTTAGTCGTTACTTGATGTTCCATTTGCTTAGATGTCATCAGGTACATTGATACATCTAATTCTTGATTATTCTTATTATTATAACTGAATTTTGATTCATCTTTGATCAGATTCTCAATAAATCCAAGAGACCACTGATTTCTTTTTGTAATATAACACACAATATTAAATGAGAAATTTCAGGGTTGACTTTTAATCGACTTAAGACTGTTAACTTAAATAATGTCACCTAATATTACTACTACTGTTTATTTGCAACAGGCAGCAGTTAGATTTGTTATTGTAGCTGTAGTACAAAAACAAGAGTCATCAAGAGTCTGTTTGAATTATCCTTCATGTCAGCACAAAATCAAATCATATTTACAAGCCTACTTTTCTGAAAAGCATGGTTCAAATTCTGATCTAATATTTGTATACAATCAGACTCATACTATTGCGCCTTGCTCTGACCCGAGCTGTCAATTTTCGCTTTCCTGGTTAACCCTGGATCTTATCGTTTGTAAAACCGGAGGAACATCAATGTTAACACCTCAAACAGAACAGAAATGCATTATTAAGACACAAAGAGAGTCGACTAACTAACATGACATGTTTTGAAATGAGTGATATTACTACAGAGAAACACAAAGTTACGGTGAAACTCTTAAGCCAGGGAAACCTTGCAGAGAGAGCTGCCAGCCAGTCATAGTTAAGAAAAAGAAGAGCCAGCAGTTTTATTTTAGCAGCAGGCAAACCGACGCTCGGCTATTTAAGTCTGCGTTAAAGGCTGGAGGGATTGTATGAGAGCTATATTAGGAATCTGTCGTTAACAAACTTGTGTCAAATCCAAAACATCCTGTGCTAACTGTGTGCCTACGGGGCATGTAGCTTGGCTGTTAGCAGGTGGCTAACTAGCAGGAAGAAGCAGAAGCTAGATTAGCAACGAAGCTAACTGCTCCTTATCGGTCACAGTTAAGATGCCTCGTTGAGTTATGCTCTCCGGTCCTCTCGGGTTACCAGCCAGCTCATCCAGCGACCCGGAGAGCTTCGGCACTCCAACCAGAAGCCTCTCACCCCGTCCCCGTTTCCCAGCAGCGTTAGCACGGCCCTTACCATGTCTGCGACGGTCTCTGCGGGGAACGGTTTCACCAACGGCTGTACACCTTAGCTTCGCTGTGATTTTACCCCTGGCGCCTCTCGACTTTTATTCTTTTCGCTGTATTTGTTTTCGTCCCCCCAGTGGAAGATGTTTTATTCGCCTCTCCCTCACTGAACCCAGCCCTGTCAGCGAAATTCACTTCCTCAACCGGGCTACAGGAAGGAGGCTGCGGTGAGAAAACAGCAGGCCTCGCTTCTACCTCCGGGTCACTCGGAGCTCTGCTCTCTTGCAACCAATAGCGAAGGAGCAAGAAAGGCATTGCCAAGTATGGAAAGAGAGCCGCTGAGCGACAAATATGCGGACGCAGAGGGCGGCAGAAAGACGGTTATACAAAATTATGACAGAACAGTTCCTGGAGTATGTTTACACTGGGAACAAAAAGGGCGACAGGATGCTTTTCAATGTAAATGTTCCGCCTGACGGATTCGGGAAACTTTTTAAAAAGTCCGTGTTCTGAAAGTACTAATAGTGCCATAAGCATAGCTGCTGGACCAGTCTGACATGGCAATGCCACGGGTCTGCACTTGTTGTAAGGAAACGAAACAAACAAACAAACAGAACTGATGAAAGTCGTGATAGATAATCTAGAGCAGGGGTGTCTTCTGTTTACTGAGAAAGCAGAGGTTGTGGCTTCTTCCCCACCGCAACCCTAAAATCCAATATGGCTACTGCTAATGAAAACAACACAATCCCACTGCATTAACGTTTTTTTTCTTCACTAGCTATGCCATTGTAATGTCTAGTTTTCAAAGCCTAATCATTGAGCACAAAGTCATTTATATGTACTTCAGAGAAGTTATTCTTGGTGCTGCATGATCACTAGCACAAACGCCTCAATTATAGGCAGTATCTGTATAAAAGTGTAGTTGTTCTGGTTGCAAATTACAATTTATGCAGACCAGCTGACATTTTCCTCTATGTTTTACAAGAGGAAAAATGTCTGTCCTTTCTGACCTTTTGGGAGTGGTAGCAGACGAATGACAAACCCAAAATGTTTAGTCCGCTCTTAGCAAAGGCAATTTGGCTTGGTCTAATCTAGATAAAATATACTGGTCCTAAGCAGGAATATACTTCACATTGATGGATATCGAAGTGAGGTCTACATGGAGCTCCAAAGTTGAAATCAATGGGTTACCTCCTCCAAAAGATAATCACAGAATTGTTAAAAGCTGACTTCAAAATGATCAAAATTAATTTTAGCTTAGTTTAAAGAAAACAAACACCTCGCATAGAAAAAGGGGATATAGACCTGTATAATGTTTCTGACCTGTTTCAAGAAATCAATACTTGGGAAAGTGGCATAAATATCCTCCAAGCAGGTGCAAAAGTTGGTTGCTTCTTTAAAAAAGTCACACATCAAAGAATTTGGTGAAAAGCAAACCCAGCCATTAAAATGTATCCCAGGTGTTTTCTATCAAAATCACAGAATAACGACACTGCTGAAATATGCATTCCCCTAAAAACCTGCTTGTAAACCAAACCAAGATTTGTGTTTTGTTGACGGTGTGTTAGAAGCAATTATCTAACTCCCATGTGTGTTTTGTTGAAGCAATCAAGCAGAAAGCACAGAATACATCAGTTTAACTACAAACATTGCTTATCTTTTCTTTCCTTTTTTTGCATCTTTTGTTTCTTTTTCTTTTTCCTCTTCTTTTCTTCTTGCCTCTCTTCTTTTGGTTCAACATATTCTTCTTTCTTCTCTTTTCTTATCTTTCTCGTTTTCTTTTCCGAGAACGATCTAAAAAATTGCAAAACAGACCATATATCCTTTTTGAGTCAATTTGAATAAACTGGAATTTTATTTTATATTTTTACATCACAGTTCTACAGTTTTGGAAGAGAGTTATGGGGACTGCAATCATCTTCCACTCCTGTTGGTGAAATAAAATCAATCTTATGAGTTTCTTTAGATCATAATCACGTCTGAGAATAAATTACATGTAATCAAATTTATTGAAATATTTGCTTGTATTGGAACATGTCGTTTTAATTTAGGATTTTAGCAAATGAATTTTAATTGCGCAACTAATATATTCAAAATATTTCATTATTATTATTATTATTATTATTATTATTATTATTATTATTATTATTATTATTATTATTATAAGACTTTCATTCCACCTTCTCTACATGCTTACCGATGTTACCGGTACTTTTTCGTACGGACTGTATCTTTTCGTGAAGATCAACAAGTCAAATACGAACTGAGAGGATTCGCGTGACTTCATGTCGATCTCGCGATACTCTCGTGGATCTCGGACACATCCGGAAATATGGCAGACGAGCTCGGGCGAAAATGGGACCGTTGTCTTGCTGACACAGCCTTAAAAACAGGTAAACATCTCTTCTTTCACGAGGTTTAATGTGTGCCTACTGGTCTAAACAGTTTCGTTGTGCGTTTTGTCATTTAGAAAGCCGCAGTAGGCTCAAAGGAAATCTTTTTAAGCTGGGTATTATTGTAACCCTGCTGGAACTGTTGCTAAGGTCAAAGTTGAGCGAATGAATGAGAATAGCTGTTTTATGAAAGAAAATCCGTGGTCGATGAAGTGGGAAATATGTCAAATTACGGTTATGTGGAAGGAATGTAGCCGTTTAATTAACATCCAATGGATTCGCAATCGGTCGACGAATTACACCGTTTCCAGATTTTCCACTAATAACTGTTATTTATTACTTAAAATCGGAAGAGATGCACTTTAAATTAACATTAATAGAGAAAATGTCCGTAGGTGCATTGTTATTACAATACTTATGATATAGATGCATTATTCTGACTTTTGTCTACTATGGAGAGAGCATCTTCTATATCCAAATTCAATGGATCCTTATTCTAACTGTGGTGCATCCAACATCTTGAGAAACACTTTTGTTGATTGAAATTATTTTTATCTCTTCACATAAATCTCTTGTTGCCTACACAGTCATGGTAAAAATAAGATAAACTCTCCATCAATATTTCACACCTCAAAACATGTTGATTTTGAGTTGATTCATATTGGATTTTAAAATGAGTGAATCACCGAATCACAATAATAACGTGAAATATTACATTGTCATTCAACAAAGTGTGCCAGAAATAATTGGAATTGTGTAAAATAATTTAGGTTTGTAAATTTGCATTTAAAAAAATCACAAGACGTGTCCAATAATGTCCTTTGGACAGGTGACACCACAGATGATGATTGAGAAATTTATGAAGGAATTTTGGTAAACAGCACATCATCACAACACGGTTTACCAGCTATTGGTGCTGCAGATGTGGGATTTGGAGTCCGATTTGCAGAAGGTCATGAGAGAAAAATAATCCTTCAAAAAGTACTAACTATGACTGTCATGAAGGGCTCCTTCATTAACGGACAAAAATTACAGTTCCACATCTGCACATTCACAATTAACAATAGTGGTGTTAAGTTGGTGAAATTATCACAATATTGGTGACTTTTCAAACAAAAAAGTCTGAATCAGAAAGTCAGGCTTTTTAAATGTCAGTGATCAACCAAAAAGCTTCAATCGCTGCACCCCTAACAAAAGAAGCATTGCTAGTGTACCAAATTAAGACGCAAACAAGAGGCAGCTAAAATCTCTGCTAAACTTCACAGGTTGCACATCTGCAGACTTCCTGCGTTAAATGTGCAAAAACACAGAATCAAGCTTGAGAAACTAAACTAGTGAACCTAAAGCCCATTGAATCACTGCCATGCTTTTCTTGTAAGACTTGCGTGAGATTGTCTCAGAGGCAAGTTTGGCAGCCATCAGATTTAACATCACAGCTCAAATAAACCCAGTTGTTTCCTGTTAAAAGGGGGATGTTGCTAATTGCTACAACCAGAACGAGCTAATGGGCTAGCAGCCTGTAAAACTGGTTTCCCATTCCCGATTCCAGGTTTATTTCTGACCTCTAGATTCGTGTAAAGCAGGTCCAGCTCCTTTTCTTGGACTGCGAATCACGCTGCAGATCCTGTACTGAATAAGTCATCGTTTAACTCTGATGATGGATCTGATTTCATGCTCAGAAGAATGCTTCTAAATCGTTCAGAGCAATGAAAAGATATGAGCTGTGAACACAATTACATATTGCAAAAGAAAAGGTCGCCAGGGCTGCATGACGGCTGGGTTATGGAAAGTTACAGAGCTTTGTTGTGCGCCTCCTCGAGCCGAACATATGCTGAAGATTTTCTCTGGCAACCAGACACCTTGGCACGGCTGACAGCTTTGAGCACGGAGCTCAAAAAAATGCCACAAAGCAGCTGGGTTGTTTTCACTTACAAATATAATAAAACTTACATGTTTGACATAAGTTTCATTACGTCAAAGATGTCATTATCACGCATCTAAAGTGGAACATTCATGTTTTGTGCTAAAAATTTACACAGCTTGGCTTATAAAGAGGTTCTAAGTAAACCTTCATGTGATAAGTAAATGTAAACATGTGCGTGTTGCTTCCTGTGGACAGTCAAACAAGTCAATAAGTACAAACCACAATTAGTACGAACCACAATTAGTACAACTAAAGAAGAAATAAAAAATGTCTTCTAATATTATGCCCAAAAGACGAAAAGAAGTGTACAGTTAAACTCAAAATTTTACAAACCCCTGTGACTTTAAATATTAAATTATTTTGTTTAACAAGAAGTTTGTTTCCGATAGAAGTTGTAATTTCTGACCAGCTTTTCATTGTTTCCTCTGATATTTTGATGATTTATTTATGAATTCATGTTTGAGGTTGAAGAGCCTCCGTGCCATCACCCTAATTTTTCATTCCCTTTAACTGTACATAATTTCGAAACACTAATGAAAACAGTTTGGTAAAATTAAATTTATACTTTGATCCTAAATCCACCAAGATATTTATTAATAGTCATAAAAAATCACATGTATTGTTAAAATCCTTGTAAGACTGCTTTTATTTGTTTAAACCATTTTTTGAGTATTTTTTTACTCTGAGTTATGCAAGTAGTCCTAACTTGAAGTGGAGACATGAGTCTGTACAAAATGGATCATGTCAGTGTTTAGCTTTGAAATATCGGTGGACGAATTGATTCGCTTTGTCATCTGTGGCGCTCGTTTTAGTTCTTCCATGGAGACATCCACTTTTTATTTGAACTGTAACGGTTGGTAAACATAAATGTTTTTATTTATTTTTTTTGCCGTGCTGCAAGTGTGGTCTCCAAATATAACTTGTGACAGAAACAAAAGAGGAATTTGAAGTCATGGTATTGGTTAAAAACAACAGTGTGGAGAAGAAACATTTGCCAGAGTCAAACAGTCGGGGTTAGGGTTCGAGGTGCAGTATTCAATCACACTGATTGAATATGACTGGCTTTTTGAAGTCATTTGCACAAAATAATTCAAACAGCGAATAACAGTGCAATTACGCAGCTCTGGACTTCATTTGCTGGAAAAGCCCACTGAGTTTTTTTTTCACTCGTTTCATGTACAAATGTTTTTGTTATGATCCAGTCCCCGAGGAGAAATCCAGACAAAAGAAAAGGGAATGAGATATTGATCTACCCTCTCATTTTCCCCCAAAAGCTTCCATTGTACCCCTGACAGTGGAAAATCAGAGGCTTCAGAAACATTCTGGCTGCAGAGCAAAGCAAGACTCGGGCTTCAGCAGACGGAAAGTCTCAGATCTTAACAGAGTCGTCGCTTGAAATGGAAGGAAAGTTATTGTTGATGTGTACTGATAATAAAGATGAGCTGAGGGTTTTGTGGTCGTGTTTGACATGTGTAAACTGTGTAATAAGAAACAGTCTGAGGGCTCTGGTTAAAGCACATCGGTCATGCTGCATAGTTCTCTGTATCTAATTAGGAGCCTCTTGGGCCCGAATGGCTTTTTTTATGTGTTTTGTGTTTTGGCCGGCCTGCTGTTGGGCGTGGTGTGGCCCACAGCGAGGTGAAACTCGGCGCACAGACACATTCTTACTAATAACCGTCCCTGGTTTCCACAGACGGACCTGCCGTGGATGCTTTCAGTCCCACTCGTCTCCATCCCCTGGTTTATCTGTCTCGGGTTTCCAGTCTTGTCAATTTAGCAACAAATAGACCATATTTTATAACCCCATTGAATATTTTTTTTTTCATTTTACAATCACAAGCTTTTATGTATTTTGAACTAATACATAAAAGTATTTATGCAGCGAATAAAAAGGCACATCATTTTTTTTCCCTGAAATATTGGAGACACTGTGTTTTTTGTTTTAGTGCAGTGTATTTTTATTTATTTATTTCTTCTTTTTTTACTTGTGCATGAAAAAGTAAAATTATCCCAATTTTTAGACTTAAAATGACAAACATGAGCTTCTATTTCTGTCTCCCTGGAGTCAATGAACTGTGGTGTTGGCAGCATCATGTGGTGGGATACTTTTCTCCTGCTTTATTAGGTTGATGCTGTGATTTTATTGTAGCATTAGCTGAATGTTTAGTGTCTGTGTTTTGCTGGCAGATGGACATTTGTCCCAGTCCTGCCTTTTACAACATTTGGCTGAAAACCATCGTCCCCTTAAACCTGCAGCTGAAAGTTTAATTTGCTTTGAGATCATTTTCAAGTAATATAATCGTAAAGTCATAATAATGCATTGACACGCTTGTAAAGATAGATCAAATTAAAATTCTAAAAACAACATTTAACTGAAACTGGAAGACATTTTAAAAATACAAATAAAATGAATTATGAAGCCTCTGAAAACAAAACAGGGCTTTGTGAGTTTGTGAGACCAAAGCACCGGAAGACTTTCATCATCCAGTTTTTAGTAGGAAGAAAAAAGAGAAAAACAATAAATGAACATCTTTGAGCTTGTTTTATTTTGTTGCTACTCATCGTGGCCGGCCTGATGAATACAACTGTTCTCTACACTTTCTATATTTATTCATTAAAAAAGGAACGGCTGTCCTTTCACTCTACTATTTATGCAACATACAGATGGAATGAGACAAAATGTGAAACATTCAACGGGTTTATTCTGCAGATATTTGTGCTAAATAAAATGTATTCACATTGTTCACTATGCGGAGACGTTTTAATGATCCAATTATTTTTCATGTTTGCACCCGACCGCCTGACGTTATAGTAATCTGATTTCATGTTCTGTCTTTTTATCAGTTTCCTTGTATTTCTCTTTTTCTCTTTGCAGTGACAGGCGTCGGTGTCGGCATCGTGTTTTCCGTCCTCTTCTTCAAACGTAAGCTTTATTTCTTTGTATCTCTGTGAAAACAAGCAGATGTGATTTCATTTGTCCGTTCCTCCTCCCACCAGGTCGAATGTGGCCGGTGTCGTTCGGATCGGGCCTGGGGTTGGGAATGGGATACAGCAACTGCCAGCATGACTTCAGGTCACCGTATCTGATTCATGGCCGCGTGGTTGAGGTGCGTACGCAGTGGAGAATGTGTTGCTTCTTACACCAAAACATCGGTTTCATAACTCCTCTCACTTTTCAGGACCAGTGATGAACGACTGAAGAAGAACATGGAAATCTCATCTGTTTTAATTTAATTATCCGTTTGGCACCAACTTCCAACGATGCCCACGTTGTGTATCTGTAATACAGTAAATGTATATTTAATAAAATGATTGCATAAAGCTTTGTCTTAGTCTCTCTCTGTCAGATTTTTCCATTGCTGTGTGAAAGTGTGAGAAGAATGAAATGTGTTCTGGGGGTGGAAGGTAATGCTCTGTGTTAATGAGCTGGGAGACTCGGACTCCTGCTGTTTTGGAATGAGAGCCAGGTTCAGCATCTGCAGCCCGAACAGAGAGTGGGAGGATGAATAGTTGCACTGAATGATTGAATAAAGACGTGCATTTGGCAGGGGAACAAAGCTGATGTTGACAGGTAAGAAGGAAAGAAACGGATTTGGGCCATTCCAACACATTAAAGATTTGGTTCAGGTGTTTTTGAATAGGTTTTGTTACGTTTTTAGTAATAGTTCCCATGCCTTTTGGTTCAAAGAAGTTGTATCACTTGTTGGAAACGTTAATTCCTCGTCAGCTATGTCTCCTTACCAGAGCATATTATAGCCATTGTACATACAAATGAGTTCATTTCTGTCAAAAAACATAAATTTTCAGGAAAATATTTGGACATTTTTTACTTTTCCCCAAGTTTTGAAAATGTTTGACTTGTTGAAACTACATTTTTAAGTTTTTTTTAATCTAGAAAATGAGATCTTAAAATTTGAGGGTTTCTTTTTCGCAAATTTTTCAACTTTTGGAGCTTAGAAAGTTCCTTGTTAAGAGATTAATTTCAAAATTTTAAAAGTATTTTTGGTGAAAATGTACTCTTTTTTTCATCTACAATGGCCTTATTACACTGTGTTAGTCCCTTCATGTTGGCAAAATAACTCCAACCTGCCTGAAACTGGGATCAGCTCCAACTGCCTCCAGTACCGACTTGGCCTTTCAAGATGGCCGCTCTTTGACCCTACAGTGTGCACTGCGGTAGAAACGCATTTATTTCACAAGAAACACTAAAAAGTATCTAAGATCAGCGTTACATGTGGCGCCTGTAAATAAACTGAACAAATTAAAAATGGTGTTTACCTTGGAAGGTAAAGCATAAAATTGCTTGTAAGAGATTTAGCAAACAATGTGGGCGACGCCATGTTGAAATTCCGAGTTCCCACTTCCCAGGTCACTGTAATGCAGCATTTGTTAGGAATTATTACATTTCTCAACAGAGCATTGTTTTTTAAAAAAAAAACTGGTGTGGTTTGATTCAGTGGAAGAATGTCAGTGTTTGTATTTGCAGACTGGGACTCGTATCCGTCCTCCAGATCAGCTGCACCTCTCTGCCTCCTCTCTGGAGGAAACGTTTAGATTTTTGGACCACCAGAATATCACTCTTGGTCCACGTGTCTGTGCTTTTAAGCTCGTTTGGTGGTTTTAAAATGATTACAGCGGACTCTCCATCAGCTGAAGCAGCTGAAGAAGCTCACTCCAAATGATCCTCAACAATGACCTGCTGTGAAACTATTGGTCGCCACTAATGTAGTGGGTTTTTTTGTGTTTGTTTTGCCGCATAACATATTAAACATTTTCTGTTTGTTTCACCTCAGAGTATGTCTGATTTAACATCTTTCTGTTACAGACTGATAGCGTCACACAACTTTAAAACATCATAACTAACCTTGTTTTAATTATTGCTTTGTTGTGTGTGTGGAGTTTTTCCTTTCCAGTTTTAAGTCTTTTGCCTTTTTTTCCTCACGGTTGTCCTGTTTTCAGCTACATCCATCATCTACTCAACCATCACCAGCTTCCATTTTCCCTGCAGAAAAAAAGCAAGCATGGCTGAAAAACATCACAAAATAAGGTTTTTATATTAGTCAGTATTCATAATCATTCATTCATTTTAGATATCTGAAATACGACCAAACTGGTGATGCAATGAATCCTGCTCATTTCACTCCACGTTGTTGCTTTTTTTTATTTTCAAGACGTTATGTATGGGTTGGTTTTATGGAGTAAAAAATCAACAGCAATAATCTGGTTTATTCAGCCTGTCCTGAAGAAAAAAATGTGGCTGTTCATTTTTCATAGTCATGTTAACACATTTATCAATTTCAGAGCTCCAAACAAAATATTTAACAAGTCAAATATTTTGCTTTCAAATTAAATACTTAGTTAGCATCTGAATATTTAGTTCCCAGATAAAAAATATTAAATATTTATTTTGCTAACTAAATATTTAGTTCCATATTATTGATTTTCCAAATTAATGTTAAATTTTCTAATATTTAGCTGAAATTTCCCTTGGTATCTTTTTCATTTCCAAATGCAGCTGCATGACAGCTACCAGTTTTATACTCTCCTTGCGTTGCTTGTCTTTGGAGGGATCACAGTTCAGGTGATGAGTTGGACAGAGAAAGCTCTGTAAGATTTTCAACAATTGGAATATTATTTTATCTCATCATTCTGCTTTAAACGTCTCCAAAGTTTTCTCCCTGACCTGTCTGCTGTGTTTGGGCTTCATGGCCCAGTTTGTTCGCTCACAGAACTGCTATTTATGTGGGATTAAATAGCAAATGGATCCTTTACGAATCCCATTTCTGCAGGCTTCTGGTTGCTTCCGATTTTATTGAGGAGTATTAAAATAAAGGGACATAATTCAAATGAATGCTGCCCTTTTCAGGCTTTTTATTGGGAAACAAATGTTTCATTTTCATTTACAAGTTTGTGTTTGTTTATCTTGTAATATTCCAGTTTGTTATGTTTTTATTTCTTTGGTCGTTGCTGCTGCTTTGGTGCGGACGGACAGAGACCCACATCAAGTTTTCCTCCACTTTTTAAAAATTAGACCAAACATGATTCAGCACGCATTATCCTGTTTTACATAGTGATTATTGCAGAGAAGAGTTTGTAATCACCCAAACCGCTTTTCATCTCTGTCAGCTGAAGAAGGATTTATCTACACATCGCCTCATTTGTCCTGTGCATCCACCAACTCTGCAGGACAATCTGGAGTGTGTCTCCTCACTAATGAGCTGTTGCATGGCTTTGGAGAGTGACAGGAAAATGTTTCTGTGTGTGTGTGTGAGACTGTGCACACATGCATCCAGCCACCCTGGTGGAGCAGAATCTGAGGAATGCAGCGAAATGCCCTTTCTGGACTGGGACCCGGGCCTTATTACTAACAGGTGAGTTCTGCACTTTTCACGTCGGAGTGTAACACATGTTGAACACTTTCACATCAAAGCGAACACCGCTGCCTGCACCCACTCCATTACACAGACACTCATATTTCCCTTTTCATCACAGCAACAGTTTTGTCAGTAATGTAAGCACATACATTCCTTTGCACAATGGGAGCAGGGCCCGGTCCAAGGCCCGCGCTCAAAGGCTCGCTTCTTCAGCGCCGCCTGCGCTGAGATGCATCTGGCACAGAGTAACCCTGTCAGACATTAGAGCGTGTCACTCATCCCCCATCCATTAAAATAGCTGTTAGCAGGTGGAGCGAGAAGCCGATAGGGGCGCGAGTGTGGACGAGAACACCTGGGGACAGAAGGTGTGCCGGGTGTGAGTGAAGCAGTGGGATGTAGCTGTTTGAGATTTTCAACCCAGAATAATAAGCTGGTCTTAAAGGGGCCCTACTGTGCAACATTAACATTTTGTATGCTTTTAAACTTCCATTTGAGTCTCAATTGCTTCAAAAATTGTTATTCATTTACCATCCAGCAACCATGTGCTGCATACTTGTTTGTTGTGCTGGAGGCTCCACTTCTGCTTTTCAAGGATGTACAGTCGTATCATGGTGCATCTGTTTGCAGCCGTTTTCACATATGAGTGTAAATGTCGAGTTGAGGGAACATGGCCAACAGAAACATATCAGGATTTAAAGTGACAAGAGGCCGTAAAACAGCTCATTCTGAAAGAAACTGAAAATAGGCAGAACTGATCAGATTAAAATTTTACCTAAGAATGATTTTGTGCAAAACAATGTAATCAATATGTTTGTATGTCTCATAAGCTTATCCTAACTGGTTCAAGGAAGCATGATAGGTCAACTTTAATATCCTCTATCAAATCCCACTTTCTCAGTTCACTTCTGAGTTATGACGTTTATCAGATGTTACTTTCTCCAAGAGTTTGCTCTAACTGAATTTTGTGGCTTTTTGTAACGCTCCAGTTCCCAAAGAACAATTCCTTTATTTCACAAACATGTCTTTAAAAGACAAAGGAATCTGACTTCTGCATCGAACCCATCTGTATATGTGATCCCACCGCAAGACCAAAGAGAAATTAAATTTCGAGCACACATTAGAGGCAGTGAACTCGTCACCCCAGGAGCCGGGGCCAGCTGCAGAGATCAGGATCTCTCAGCTGCAAATAGTTTCTCAGCTGATTCCCCCCTGAGGAAAATTGATCACTTTTACTGTGACATTTCACTAACATGTGAAATTTCATTGAACTATGTGAGCAGAAGTTGCCTTACTGGAGTCTAGAGATGCAGTTTGCTGAAGTCTGAGACCACAAAGCTGAGTGTTGCTTAACTTAGCAGTGTTGATGCTTTTAAGTAGAACAGACTCAAGAGGAGTCTGGTGTTGGGAAGCATTAGAGACAAGATGCTGTTAAAGTCAGTGTATTATAAACCTGGCGGTCCACCAGGCTTTACTTGTGCACCAGACTTAGCATTATTAATTATTTTAGATTGTTTTTAATTATTGCCCTTTTTTGTAAAGAGTTGGTAGCTAGGTTTTAATTTTTCAGTCTTCCAATAATGCATAACTATCAGGTGATATTTGAAAATTTCCTGTCAGCTTTAAATATTTTTTTTTACTCAAAAACATGTCAGCTAAAATAATGTGTAACTTAAAAAAATAAATGAATACATAAATAAATAAGACATTGCAAAAGCTGATCATGTAAACATTATTTTATAGGTAAATACCGTATTAACCATGTTCAGACAGAGCAGCTCAATGGCAATAATTAGTCATGGTGGTGGCAGCATCATGCTGTGGGAATGATTTCATTACTTTTTATGGATTCAATATTTTTTGGTTGTATTTTATGTTTTGGTATTATAAAAACTAAAAGATATTTGTAATGTACTGTGTAAAGAATTGCACTTACATTACAAATGTACTGTGCTGTGTAGGTTTAATGTAAAATGAAACCTAATTTTACTGAGGTTATTTTCTTATTTACCCAGAAATTACAGACATTATTAAAAAGGAAAAAAAGGGCAAGAAAAATTGGCCAACATTCAAAACACAACATGAGGCTGAAAACATTGCAATCTAAATCTGAATGTATAATTCACATTATTATTTTATCCATTTCTATGTTTTACTGAGTTGTTTACAGGACAGCGTCATTATTATTATAATATTTTGCATGCACTGTACCTTTAATTAGTTTACTGTGTTTATTTCTATGGATTTCAGTTTTGACTTACCAGAGTTTTTGACCCAGGAAGGACACCAATTTTTATTTGAAACCCTCCAAATGGTACCTTATTATTCCCTGCATTCCCTTTCCAATAAGATTTGAATGAGGGCTCAGCCTCAGGTCAGCCAAACCAGGGAACATGATGCCTCTCAGCAGATCACATGCTCACGAGTCTCTCTGCGGTTTCACTGCAGACCTCAAATAAATCAATTTGTCATGAGCTTCTGTTTAGTAACCAGCTCTTTCAACAATTTCAGCATCTCAAACCTTCTTTTAATGTCCCAGAGCTGGAGAAACGGGACAGGATCCACATCTGCTTTCCAGCCATACATCATTATTATACGCTGTTATTAATGTTCAATTACAAAACCTGAAAGCACATGTCATCAAAGCAAAGCCAGATGTGTGCGGATGTCTGTAAACACCCCTTGTGTGTTTAATCCCGTTGCATTTGCACACTTGGGGAGTAAATATGATGGCTCCACTTTAGGGAAACATTTGAAACCTTTCCAGCAGTTCGGCCCCCTGCTCTTCCTCCTCCTCCTCCTCCTCCTCCTCCTCCTCCTCCTCCTCCTCCTCCTCCTCCTCCTCCTCCTCTAGAAACGGCGCAGCAGGACGCCTGTCTGAGGCTCAGCCGCGCCTCAACCCCTCGCATGAGAGTTTTACAACGAAAGACAACAACTCGGAAAGTGTTTTCCAGAGGAATTGCAGAGCGACTGGAGGGGGAGAGAATATGAGATAGCCTCTCTCTCTCTCTCTCTCTCTCTCTCTCTCTCTCTCATCCTCCTTCCTCCTCTCGGCTCGGTCGGCGACCCTCGGTGCCGCTTCTTCCCCGGATGATGTAACTGCTGTGTGACCGGCTGAGCTCGGATCATCATTGCCGACGTGTATTTATATATTTTTGGTGCGGTTGTCGCGCATCGTCACATTTCCGCCGCATTGAGGACCAGCGGGACTTTGCGCGGAGTCCATCCGGAGGAGGCCGGTAGGTACCCCGGCCAACCCCACACCTCTGGGGCGTCCAGTGCCCTCTAACGTTACTATTTGCTCATTTATCTCGACAATAGTAAACTGGGAAAGTTTCCATATGTTCTGATGATCAAACTACACCAACCAAATTAACAGATGAAGTTTTTTGTTTGCTTTTTTTAGAAAAAGGGGGGAAAGTCGGTGCTTTGCAAAAGCATTTAAGTTTATTCCGCATTACAACCATGAGACGATATGGACTTCAGGTTTTATCACGATAAGAGTAACGATGAAAGTATCGCTGTGTTCAGAGCTGCTCGTGACTGCACACTGACAAGAATAAAACATGTGATCAACTTAAAAAAATGAGTTCATTGGTTACAAGTAATCAAAGTCAGATTTTTCCAAGTAAACATAATTAACTTATTATTAAGTTATCACTATAAACAAGTAATTTTAACAAACTTTATTCTATCAGATGTGACAAAATATTTTTTGTTAATTTGTTTTCTTTTTCCAGTGTCTTGTTAAACTTTTTCTGTTTATTTCTTTAATAATTAAAATGGCAAACAGGATAAATTTGAGCTTTTAAAATCACCGGCTAATATATATAAACTACACCAACCAAAGTCAGAGTTTTTTGGTTTTATTTTTCTTTTTAGAAGAAGAGAAGAGATGGTCGGTGCCTTGCTGAAGTATTCACATTTTCTCACATTACGACCACAGGCTACACCTCACAGGGGCGATATGGACTTCAGCTTTCATCACCATAGTTTGTGTTAAACTTTATTCATCACTTCTTTTTTAGGTAATTGTCTGGCTGCGACTGTACACTGAAAAAAACAAACATCCAACTTAAAAAATGTGTTAATTAAGTAATACAATTAAGTTTATTCAATTAAGTTGTCAGGCAGGCACAAACAAAGTAAGTTTGAGAAGCGTAACTTCATGACATGGAACAAATTAAATGAATGTTTTAAAAGTTGGACCTCCTTTGTTTTGTTTTTGTTTTCAGTGTACAAAGCAATCATAGCCACACAAACAGAAATAAAGGCCTTGTCACGTTTTTAAGACACCAGTCACTAAGTTTAACACTGTGACAGCCTTTAATCATATTTTCAGTCATTGACTTGTTCATTGATACTCTCAGTGAACAAGCAGTGGAGAAAATAGTACAACTGACAATCAATACTGTTTAGGGGTGTTTAAAACCTCATTGATTGGAATTTATACTGTGACAATAACAAATCAAAATTCTTATAATAAATTTCTCAGGTTAAACAATAAAGGCCACAAATTGACATGATAAACAGCATAAACTCATTCAGGTGGACGAGGACCTGCAGTGAACATCTATTTTTAACTTTACCACAGATTCTCAATCAGAATTTGTTCTGGACTTTGACTGGGCCACTGTAACTCATGAGCATGGTGTTGTCTATACTGCCGCTGTATTAGTAGCTCTGGCTGTATTTTCGGGTTGCTGTTCTGGAAGATGAGCCTCAGGTTTTCTCCCTTGATTGTAACATCTTTAGTGCTTCTCTGCCCCTGCTGGAAAAAAAAAATCATTCCCACAGCATAATGGTGCCACCATTATGCTTTATGACAGTGATTTCTGCTACATTTTGCATGTCAACCAGTTCTTTCACATCTGCTGTCTTCCTTGTTATTACAGATGCTACTTATTCTCTAACAACAAACCTCAGATAGTTTTTTACAGAGCTCCTGAAATCACACTCAGATTGAATCACGCACAAGTAGGTTAAAAATATAATTTATTAATTCTTAACCGTTATTTTTTACTCTTACTTGCCAGGTGTAAATGTTTATTTTTACTTCTGCCGAATTCTGTTAGTACTTCTCCTTCTCATCCAAACCATTTCATGGGCTTGCTGACTTTGACAAATAAATCTGAATCCCAGTCTCTTCTGAAAACTCTGGGTTTTATTTAGGGTTTTGAGAGCAATAAAGGTTTGTTGCATATGCACAACAACCTCTTTGTATTTTTTTTTTGCAACATATTTTAAAAACGATGTGTTCTTTCGAATCCACTGTGCAATTATCCATTACTTCATATTGTTTATGTCATGAAAAAGCTTTACAAAAGTACACTGACGGCGCTGAGAGGCTCAGTGCGCCGTGTGCAGAGGCTGCAGTCTTCAGTTGTCCTGGGTTTGATTTTCACTTCATTTCCTGCATGTGTTCCCTTCTCTGTCCTGCCTGCTTACTGTCCAATAAAGATTTTAAAAAGAAAATAAAATATATTTGCATTTGAGGCTGTAGCTTGACAAAATATGAAAGAGGTAAATGTTTGTTAGTTTGAACCCATAAGGATACATGTTAAGCATAAATTTAACTGATTATCTTTGCACTGTGACGTGTGGAATAATTCAAGACTGAATTAGTGAAGATTTCAGGCAATGATCTGGTAACTGTGAGGACTCTGTTGGATGTTTTGTTTTATAACAGTTCACTTGCAGATCACTACAAATTTTATCTTAATGTAAAACATGAAAAAAATCTTCTGCTTTCAGTTACCGGCTGATTTCTTCATGTCTTCAACGGCTCTTCAGATGTTTTTGAGGTCGTTTGAAGTTTTCATTTGCAGTTTATTTATTTGTTTAATTTTCTCTAGCTTCATTTTCAGTTCTGTGTCCAGCCATACAAGCCTGCTGTGCAGCATGTGTTTAAAAAAGCACATCTTTAAGAAACAGGCACAAAACAAAAAAAGCATGTAGCATT
Source organism: Poeciliopsis prolifica (assembly GCF_027474105.1). NCBI lineage: Eukaryota > Metazoa > Chordata > Actinopteri > Cyprinodontiformes > Poeciliidae > Poeciliopsis > Poeciliopsis prolifica. The sequence continues at coordinate 13,400,746 of NW_026562378.1, forward strand.
TTAATCAATTATCTAAACATTAGAGCAACTTGTGTCTTTGCAAGAGACTGTTTGAAGTAAAGTGATTAAATATCCAATTAAAAATAAGTTAATTTGTATTCATCTCACAAGCTCAAGACTAAATAATTTGCCGGTCAAACTAGGGTGAATTAACAAAAAAAAACTTTCTATATATATATGATTAATACATGATTGTAAGACTAATATAGAAAGTTTTGCTTTATGTTGGCATAAAGCAAAACTGACTTTTTTTAAAATTAACTGTCTAAGAATAAAATGAAACAATTTTTACGATGAAATTAGAAAAAATTGGATCAAAGTTTGGCTGATTGGAAACAGAATATAAAACAATAAGGACTGAAACTCATCCACGATAAACAAATAGCAGTTTGACATTACATCGGATTAAATAAAAATATTAAAGATTTCTTAATCAGTTCAGTTATGCTAAGAAAGAAACAATATGAGGAAACCTCAATGACGCAAGCGGTATTTTCAGAAAGAAACTCACACCGAAAACAAAAGACAAACCAAACAAAAAGAAACAGCCGAGATCTGTGATTTAAACATCCTGAAGGCTCAACTGTTCCTGTTCAGACACCCAAACACGGGACGCAGTGCTGCCCCACCATCATTCTGACATGGACTGAAAAGCCGCTCAGAGAGGAAGAAGTCACGACTTTGAAAGAAACGTAAAAACTCCAGTTTGCAGATGCACTCAGGGAAAAAGACTTCAGTTTCTGTGGAGATCTGGACAAAAACCTGAGTTGCTGTGAATGTTGAGAAAGCACACCCCTCTGTGAAGTACGGCGGAGGCAGCATCGTGCTGTGGGGTTGTTTTGCTGCAGGAAGGGTCATTACTAAATCATGATACGATCATGAGGCAAGAACATCTAAATACTTTTACAAACTAAGAGTAAAAAGTATCCATTCAAGATGTATTTGGTAAAAGCACTACTCAAGTACTGAATAAGTGATCAAAACATTAATCATTTCATATTTAAAAACTACATAAGCAGGCAGACTAAAGTATAAAGTTATATGGAAATGTTGGTATTTTAAAATGAAAATAGTTTACATAATGTAACATAACTACAAAGTAACAAAATCCAATCTTTCATCAATGTGTTCATATATTTGAACTGTGGACAGACGTTGTAGTTTGATTTAAATGATTATAGTTTCACAAAGTAGCAAACATTTAACAGAGTATTGTGTTTTACACTTGATAAAACCTTCACCTTGAGCAGGGTGCTTCATCTGTACCTTGACATATTTCTAATTGCTCTTTGTGAATGAAATCCATGTCTAGACTTCAGCTCTTTAATCTGGGAACGTTATAGCTGCAGGAAAATATAAATGCCAAATGGAGGTGCTAAAGTGAGGACAAAGGACTGGATGTTGATGACATCGAGGAACTTTTTATAAGCAGCAGGAGAAAAGGATTTTGTCGGTCGTAAATGACGTTAATGGCTGAGGCATTTTTAAGGAGGAGAGTGAAAGCGAGCAGTGGACAGCCATGCTGTTGCAGACAGGAAGAGCACATATTTGACTCCCGGCTTCATTGTTTTACATCTGAGATCTTCATCTCACTGACGTATTTAAAAGCTGAATAGGTCACGCAGCCGAGCCGATTGTATCTAGATAAAAGCTGAGCAGTGGGGATTTATCTGATAATCACCCGGGAGTTGTCAGTTGACATCAAGAAAAGCAAATCCATGTAAAACCATTGCGGTAACCGGGCCGGCTGAAGTGATGCGGTTATCGGTGACATGCTGTGGTTTTCCTGCCTTACAGGTGCAGCCATGTGGCAGAGGATTCAGATTTGCTGCGCGCTGTTTGCGTTGCATTCAGCGGCAGCGCCTGCACACATCAACCGCCTGGCGCTGTTCCCTGACAAGAGCGCCTGGTGCGAAGCCAAGAACATCACTCAGATCGTCGGGCACACAGGATGTCAGCCGCGCTCCATCCAAAACAGGTCAGGATGAAGGCCGTCTCTGTCTGTCCAACCAACAGGCTGAAAGACGACAACAGCTTGTTTTGTTTTAAATTGTTCCTTTTGTTTCTGCTTTAACTTGATGTATATAATTTTATTCCCAATTTTTATAACATTTTTCTTAATATCATTTTATTTTATTCTAAATTTCTTATTTATTTTACTTTAGATTTTGATGTATATATTCATTTCTTGAGGTTATCTTTAATTCAGTTTCATATTATTATAATTTTCATCTTATTTTTTTTCTTATTTTACATAAAATAATGTCAAGTTTTCTGAAACATATTTTTTATTATTTATTTTATTTATATTTTCATTGATAAAATTTCTAGATTTTTACATAATGGTATAAAAAAAACTTAATAGCCTTAAAAATAAGGATTGTGTAACTTTATTGCATTAAGAAATTTACATTAAGAGCCTTTCATTCTATACTTTTCTCTAAATTTGAGTGCAGACTCTATTTATGATACCCAGCTTTCTCCAATGAAGTCACACAGACTGCAAAACAGCAAGATAACAGATATTAGCTTAGTAAAACTCTATTACAGATATCTGTGGAACATTTTCTTTTAACAAAGTTTAGCTAAAGTTAAAGTTTAATGGACAATTGAACAATAAATGTTCAAAAATCAGTTTTGGATTTCTTCGGTTGACTTATTTAACTTACACATAGCCCAAATTAGAGTAGTTTCTGTTTCCGATGTGCCCTACTTTTCAATGTCTCTTGTTGAATAAATTATTTTATAAGTTGGATATTTTGAGGATAAAAATCAATGTGTTAAAAGTTCAAAAGCAAAACTTACATCCTTCATTTATAGGAAATACTCACTTCATTCATCTGAAACCTGATGTCGATTTTACCTTCCGAAACCTCTCGAATGACCACCATTTGTGAAAAACAAGTCTCCATTTTGTGAGTGTGTGTTTTTCCCTGAGGCCTCTGAGAATCCTCAGGCTTTGTAAATCAGTTCAGATTTCAGGCGCTGTTTTTTTTCCCCCTGCAGCTCTTGCTTACACAGGCGCGAGCGCTTCTATCGACTCCAGCACATCATGTCTGTGGGGCAGGCACGTTCATGCACTCTCTCCTCTTTGTTGTACAGAGCCTGTCTGGGCCAGTGCTTCAGCTACAGCGTCCCAAACACGTTCCCACAGTCCACCGAGTCCCTGGCGCACTGTGACTCCTGCACGCCTGCCCAGACACAGTGGGAAGTGGTAAGAGTTATTGCGCATTAGATCACGTAGCGGACTACAAAAACACGAAATCTTACCAAGTATATTGGCCTAGTAAAGTTTTTGGCCTATAATTTTTTTTTACAAGTTCCACTGGAAGATTATTTCACTTATAATAAGTTTTTTTTTTCCATAAGTGAAATAATCTCCATTTTGTGAGGGGAAATGGTACTTTTCATTAATATTAAGGAATTACTGACTTAAAACAAGCTCTAATTTCCTGCTAAAAAGTTATTTGTAAGTTTGCCTCATTTCACGCGTGCTAAAATATTTGCACAAGAAACTAGACCAAAAATACTTGGTGACGTTTTGTGTTTTTGCAGTGCAAATGCTCACCATCGCTGGCCTCCATATGAGGGATGAGGAGTGTTTCTTTAAACAACCGCAAGAGAAAAATCATGAAAACAGCCTCAGTAGACGAAGCAGAGTGTAGGATTTTATGTTCTGCCAAGGCAACTCAAAACAACTTTTATTCTTCTTTATTCTCACTCTCTGTGTCGGCAACAGCAACAGACTGACAACAGCTCCTCCAGCTTACACAGCAGAAATTACCTTTAATATGTGTATCGGGATTCAATACAAAAAAAGAGAAACATTTCCTACACAGAGAACAGAACATTCAGTCCTTTACAGCTTTATGTTTTCAGGCTTGTTGATGTTTATTTCACAATTATTAATAAGTGGTTTCCTGGACACAGTGATTTAAACACCTGCTCTGCTGATGATCTGTCAGAAGGTAGGTGAGTGGGTCACTCCATTATTATTATTTTTTCAACTGAACCAAAACACACCGCACAGCACATCTATACGTGTAAGCTTGTCTAGTCAAGCTAGAATAATTGACCTACTTTCCCTCCCTATTTTTTTTTTAATTAAAACTTTTCACTGACCTGTGATATATTTGACTTTATTTTCTAGTTATCTTAGCGTTGAAAGTTAGTAGTCTAAAGGTAAACTGAGTAAAAACGCCTTTGCACTTGTATGCTCTTATTTTAGTAACTTTCGAGTGAGCTTAGCTATGGTAACGAAAGGAGACAGCTAACCGCCACAAACAAAAAAAGTTAATAGCAAAACAGAAATAAACGATTAAAAGGAGCTTAATTTTACCTTCAGTCGCTAAGGGACTAAGGTTAGGAATATTACATCTCTTTTCCTGTTATATGTTACGCTTATATTTAAGATTTAGCGTTATGCTGACGACTTGACAGCTAAAACCAGCTAGTTATCGTCGGGTTAGCCGGGGGCGGGATCTAGCGCGTGTGACGTCACGTTTCAACGTTCGATATTTGAATCCAGAAGGAAACAAAGGCTTTGTGGGAGGTGTAGTTTGGAGGGCTGCCAGGTAGACATGGCAGGTGAGGTATTAACCCTCCTGGAGGTGAACACAGACAAGAAGAAGAAGAAGAAAAAAGTATTTTCAATCACTTTCTTCCTGTCTGTGTGGAAATGGGCACCCTTGTCTGTGGAAACGATTGTTGTTTCAGGACTTTTAATCTAATTGAGTCTGAAGCAGAGCAGAGTCGGTTCTCATGAAAGAAGACGCTGCTCCCTGATGCTCCGGCTCTCATTGAAATGGCTGAGTGATCATTTTCAGGGGACAAGGGAAACAGAGAACGAGCTGTGTGAGGTCTGGAGAGCCGGCTGAGTTTGTGTAACACAACCCTCCTCAGCAGGTCCATATGCCCATCATAGCTTCATGTTAAAAGTTGACCAACTTTATCTCTGTTTCACTGACTGTCATTTAGGCCTGGGTCAGGATGAAATGCTCATAGCATGGTAACCTTAAGCTGTGGAAATACTGCTTTTAGTGCTTCTGTGTTGTTACAAAGAACTGAATTGGATTTCTTTGTTTTCCAAGACTGAAAAAAGGAACATATGAAAAAAATAATTTCCAGATTTAAGGCCTACAGTATCATACAAAGATTGTCCCCCTTTAGTCGTTCATTCCATGATTTCTTCCCTTCTTTGTTCCTCATGTCCTTGTTTTCTTGCTTATTCCCTCACTGGTCTTTCCTTCCATCCTTGTCTGCCACCTCTCTTCTTTCAAATATGAATGAAATTAATTAATCAGATTAATTGCATTGAATCGATTATTATAATAATTGTCTATTAGCTGATTAATCGTTACCTACAGTACACAGATTCAGACAAATAAACATAAGACAATATATTCACATCTGCAATTAAGCCAAAGTTGTACAAATATATATATATATATATATATATATATATATATATATATATATATATTTGCATTTAAAATATAAAATCCTTTGTTTGTAAATATGTTCTAACCAAAACTCCTCAAAATGCAGTTTTAGCTTCGCCCAGTTCAAGTTCTGTAAAAAAAAACACAAACAAAAAAATCTGATGCTAAGCAACTTTTGCTGTCCATTTATTAATCAGTTAGTTGAAAAACCAAACAGATCAGTCCTGTTAATGTTAAGTTATGTTAAGTCAAGCAGAACGGGCTGAGCTTTGCACATTCATTTTTTTCAGAGATGCACCTTTAGCTACAAATGATCAAGCATTCATAAAGGAATGCCATACAATTGCATTTTAGGAAATACATGTTTATTTTCTTATTTAAAAGGGGGATTTAATTGTGTATTTGCATATTTTAATGTATTTTATATTTTACAGCAAAGGCTCTTATGATAAATCAGCAGAATGTGCCTATTGTTTTATTTGATTGATCATTACTGAAGTAGCCTAATTGCTCATTTTAAGTAACAGTGAGTTATTAAAAAAATGGCAACAACTGTTAAACAACATAGAAATAAACTCCGAACTTCCACGGGTGTGTTCATTTGCGCTGATGCGTTTGCGTGCAGGTGACTCTGGAGTGCCCCGGGAGCGAGGATTCTCCACGCGTGGACAAGTTGGTGGAGCGGATCCTGCACTGCAGCTGCCAGTCCTGCAGTAAGGAGAGCGTCCAGGAGGGGGCGGTGATGCAGCTCTATCCTGCAGACAACACCCTGGATTCAGCTCCTTCTCTATCCGACCCCCTGATCGGAGACCCGGCCCACTCTCTGCCCCACGCAGACAGCCTGGCTGAAAAGCAGGCCCACCCTCTCGCGCACCACCATTCCACGCTGCCCCACGCGTCAGACGGAGGCTAGAGCCACAGCTGTACTGACTCCCCTCCTCCTCCTCGCTGCTTCCTCTCTAGTATCCTTACAGCACTTTGAATCTTTCTTTGAAGGCATAAACCCACAGAGCCGCGTTATCAGAATGAGCTCACATAAACACTACGCACTTGTGTGTTTTCAGTAATACACGCAGAGGCCAGATGACTATAGCCTGTTGATATACTGTAGGGCTTTTATTCTGCTTTGAATGTAATAAATGCTCTGTCTGGTAACTGTCCTCTCTTCATATAAATTAATCAGAGTTTGTCTCTGCAAGTTTGATTTCTGGGTTTTACACATTTGTACATGTAATGAAAAAGAAAATAAAACATTTGAAGATTCTCTTTTATATTTTTACACTTTATTCCTTCTGTACTTCCTTCTAGTCTGTATTCTTACTTTTTAGAATACAGAGTATTCTTTTGCTTGGTTCCATTTGAATAACGTTTTATTTTATGAGTCCCCAAATGTTATCGGTTGCAAGGCCTCCTTGCCATCACCCTAATCTTTAGCTCCTTCAACTTCTAGTCTGGACTCTGGATGTGGCACTTCAAAACATTAATGTTACATTTAGTCGGTAAAACATGTTATCAAAGGTAAATGAATATGTTAAGGCTAAATATGAATGAGCACAAACACTTCCAGGCTGTATTAGGTTTACCCACGACTCCTCTTCAAAACCAGAGCTGTGTTTCTGTTTGGCACAAAGTCTTAGTCCCTTTGATCAACAAAACTCCAGCCACAGGCAAACATTTTGTAGATGCAGAAGAGCTGCATGATGGGAAAGCAGCAAGCTGTTTACGGCGTCGTTTGTTTGAATCCGATCTGTCTACCTCGAAGGTGAATCTCATGTTTTGGGGCCGAGATGAAAGCTTTGCCCAGTGTTTACTTGTTTATCCATTTTCATTTAGGCAACTGAATTTAAAGAGCTTGTTTAAAATTTTTGTCCCTGCATGCCAGCTGTGTGTTGTGTTTTGTGTAAAGGAAGAACGAGCTGAGCGACTTTTGACGATGATAACACAGTGAATAGGGTTCGAAATTGTTCATCTTTTGTCTTGTTATGAAAAACAAACTGCAGCTTTTTACTGGAGGTCTTTGTGACGGTCCAACTCGAAATACGGCACGGGGATGTGAGCATAAGGCTGAGATGACACCGTCATGGATGCCATGGATTCTTTAAGAATGTTTGTGACTGTTATCATGAAGTGTCATTCAGTAAATAATGACACTTAATGCAAAGTTGCATTAAAAGTCCATTAAAAGTGTCAACTTTGCATTAGAAATTTAATTTCCCAAATTACCCTTTATGAAGCCATTCTAAGTCAGGAACATAAGTTTACTAAAGACAAAGGGGAAAACTTTAAAGATGACCTGAGTTATTTATTTTCTTATGTTAATATTCGCTTATTATTGTGCCAACTGAAATACAGTTCTTGCTCTGTGGTCTTATATGTTGCATTTGCTAATTTTGTAATTTTTTGTTGCTTTGTTATGTTGTGTCTCTCTCGTGTGGCCGGTTTAGGTTACTGCACCTCTATTTAAACTCCGCTCTTTGTCTGCAGGTCAATTTTTGTTTGAGTTCAGTTAACCAAAGTGGAGTTGTGTCCAAGCCATGTTAGATATCATTTAATTCATTTTCCATTGGAGGTTTTTTTTACTTTATTAAATTGATTTTTTTTCCCCCATTTTTGGAGACCACTTGCTCCTTGGTTCCTCACAAAATCCCACTCACAGTTTGGTTCAAGCTTAAAGAATTCGGACTATCAAATGGTGAGTGTTGCAGAAAACTAACACAGGGCATCAGCCTAATCATTTAAACTTTTCTTTAAGATATGGTGGTGGCAGTATCATGCTGTGGAGTTGCTTTCATTAAAGAAGAAGAACATATAAATGTAAAAACGTATCTGTCAAATATGACATCAAAGAAAACTTCCTAATGTAATCCTTTGAAATTTGTCTCTGTCTCTTTAAGGAGCTCCCATGTTGTCTGACACAGCACTGTTTCTCCATTGAGTGGACAAACGTCTGAGAAGTACATCATATGATTAACTCAGCAGATGTGCACTTCCACCAGGTGTTTGCTAATTGCTTCTGGCTAGTCTGAAGGAGCGGAGGGAATGCTATATGAGGTAAAGCTAAGACAAACTGAATTAGCTTATTTCTGCCTCTTTAAGTAGAGATGGGGAGTGTTTTCAGAGGTTTGTTGCTCCTATAAATTAGACAGTGTATTCGGTATGGTATTTGTCAATATTATTTATGTTTGTGCAATTATTTTTCTCCATCATGAACCATTTCTGAATGTCCACATTTTATATACAACACTGTAAGCCAAAAAAAGACTTTTTAACGTGTGTTTCAAGTTTGATGGCTGGTTTCCTTTAAAGCGCTCTGCACTTTGTGTGCTCCTTGTCACTGGCGTAAGATGAATTACCACGGTAACGGGATGTTGTGAAGCTAATGGATGGTGAGTGGCCTAATGCATGTCTGAAGGCAGAGTGACAGAGTCAAAGGCAGATAAACACAAGGTTTCCGAGCAGCCAGGGCAACATGTTCAGGTTTCTCAAGTTGAATATCATTCAAAATTCACCACAGTGAGGAGAAGACGAGAGATTATGAATGAATAAACTCAAAAAACAAATAATTTTCTTTAAAAAGTTCCCAAATGGTCCAGCAGGTGTCTCTGGAGAGAATGTCTGCAGTTTTACTAACTCATCTTCAGTCATCTTCTCTTGTTCCTTATCTTACGATCTGTTCCTGTCTCTCTCTTTTCCTAACTCTGCTCCCGCGTCCTCTCATGTCTGTCTCTTCTTCTGTGTAATTAAATTTGATCAGCAAGAGGTTGGCTGTCTGACTGCACTGGAAAGCAAATCAATCATGCTGTTATCTCACACCAGCACATGTTGACAATGTTTTCAGGACCATGAGGCCCGGCGTGCCGAGGGAGGAAATAAGAAGGACATTTCTCAACATGTTGCAGCTTTTTGTTAGATTTTGTATGGTTTATAGACATTCAGCTGAATTCACTGTTTCTAAAAAGATTACCCGACTTTTAAATTCATTCATTTTATTAATTGGAATATGCAAAACACACAAATTTCTGCAATTATAACCCTGCAGTCTGAACTCAGTTTGCTGTTATAGCTGCTTGTTTAGAGTAGTTTTTATGTTTAGGAAAGTTAACTTGATATAAATCATAATTTGACCAGATTCCATCATTTTACTTGAAAGCCTTAAAAAATGTGCATAAGTAAAATACAGTTTTTTTTTTTTTTTTAGCTTAATCATATTTTTATGCTGGTGTGTCAAACTAATTTTTCTTAAATGTTCTCAAAGATCTGGTTGTTCCAGCAAGTATTGATAAAACTAATCAAAAATCTGCAAAAACATAAATAGCTGTAAATGCTTACTTTTTAAAATCAAATAATATTGAACATACTGATGTAATTTGGTATTATATGAATAAAAATTGCTTTGATTTGCTTGATTTAAAGTAATTTTAAGCACAAAATTCTTATTTTGAGGCTTCTATTAATGCGAGGGCCAAAAAAAACAAAAACAATGGAGAGCCAGATTTGGCCCCCAAGCCTTGAGTTTGACACACGTGTCATAATGCAATTCTCTCATGTCTCTGTCTCTTTAAGAGCAGGAGCTTCTTAAAGAGACAGAGACCAATTTCAAAGACGTGGAGATGTGAAGTAAAAGTTATTTTTGACATACACAGTGTTTTTTATGACTACTGAAGCTATAAAAATGACTCCATAAGTCTGCAAAATAAGCACTACTACCCATTTAACTTGCTAAATCTGATCCTAAAGTTTTTTTTTAACTTGTACCATTTAGGTCATGGGCCACATAAAATCTTTCCAAGTGCTGCAAAAGGCACCAGAGCCTCAGTTTGAACACCACTGCTCTAAACATTGACGAGTTTCCCGATGATTTTCCAAAGAGACTGAAAAAAAATCCCAGGTAAATTAATGAACATAGCGACTAAACCGCAACCAGGTGGCACAAAGGCACGTGCAGCTTTTGAACACACGCGCGTGCACGCACGTGTGCGCGCTCCGGAGCGTCGCTCCCGGGGACGCGCAGCGGCAGCGAGCAGCAGCAGCAGCATCTCAGCTCTGCAGGTTCAAGTCACGGTTTGTTCAAAGCCGAGGCAGAAACAGGAGTTTATTTCAAACAGGAATAAAAGATAAAAGCTGCGCGACCATCAGCGGAGGAGAGACGGGAGCAGCGGATTCACTGGCCGAGGTGAGCCTCATGTAACCCTCATGTGTCTTTATAACGAGCCAGCTGGGAAAGAAAACTGATGTAAAACAATAAAAACATGTGTGACTTTATGTTATCGACATGTTGCATAAAGTCACACTGCCTTAGGGTGGATTAGAACTAGAGAAATATGTTGATTAAATATGAAATCTGGAGGTGAATGAATTACTAAAATAATCAACTGGAGAAATGTTTTATATTTAGAAAACTAATTATGTTGAAAAACAGCAGCTATAGAGTTTTTCTTCTTTTTTATTTTTGGGATGTAATACAGTTTACATTGGCATAAATTTGACTTGTATTCAGCCTGTCACAATAACACATTTAGCAGGAATATTATTTTGAGACCATTCTGAAGTAAAACAATGGTAATGGTATCATAATGCAAGAACACACTGTCAGAGATCAATACACTTTACATGATAATGATCATTTAACACAGGAACTGGGAGACATCTTAAATATCCTAAATTAACAAAACAAAAACAACAAATTAAATTAATTATGTTCTTCTAAAATAGGACTGAAGACTTTTACCATCCTGGTTTTAGCAAGAGAGAAAGAGAAAAATGGAAAATACTGGGCTTGTTTCAATTTATCCTGCATTAATTGATTTATTGCAACATGTCAATACCTTTCCACACCTGGAGAATGAAGTGTTTATTTTGCAAAATAAACAAATAAACAAATTTTGCAAATGAACAAACTGGATAACAGTTGTAAAGAGACATTTTTCAGCTCTGGACTTTGACTAGGCCATTCCAGCACCTGGATGCACTTTAATCTAAGTCAGTGGTGTCCAAACATTTTGCACTTGGGGTCAAAACTGACAAACTTAAATTATTGAAGGGCGACAAAATTAATTAGATCAAAATGCAAACTTTGAAAAACATTTTAGTGTTTAACAATAAATATAATTTATATGAAATCTGAATATCGTTTAAGATTCAAAACATGAACAGAGCTTCAGACTGTCGCCTTTTTAAAAGAAAAACAGACCATTTTAAATTTTTGGGTGTCATCGCCTGTTTTCTGTGCCAAAATCTTGACTTCGGTTCAGGGGCCACAAATGGCCCCCACGCCACAGTTTGGACTCCCCTGATCCAAACATTTGGTTTGATTGTTTTAAAGTGAACAATTGTTCATAGCCGACCTTTGTTCTGGTCTCCATGGTGAACAACATGCCCAGTAAATTGTCGGTTCCGCCTCCCAGGATGTGTGGTGTGGATGTGGACCTGGATGATGGCGTCTCAGCGGACGAGGAGAAGGAGGAGGAGTTCTGGGTGGGGGACGCAGTGAAGATGCTGCCCCCCCCGGCGGCGCACAGCGACGGCAGCGCGTGGGGCGGCCGCAGGGGAGCGTGCGGCTCGGCGGCCTGCGGGGCGGTTCTGGTCCTCTGGAACCTGTGCGTGGTGTCGGCCGGCGCTTTGCTGCTGGCGCTGGTCTTCTCTGTAGTGCTTCTGCCTGCAGCGCTGCTGCTGTACGCCGGCTTCCTCTGCCACTCCAGAGTGAGTCCTGACCATGAGTTCACTTCCTGTTGTAGGAGGGAAGAGAACGATCACACTCTGACCCAGACTCACCCTTCATTAGTGTGACCTTCCTTTCCTTGACTCCTTTTCTCCTCTCTCATCTCCTTCAACCTTTCCTTGACTCCTTTTCTCCTCTCTCCTTCCTGATGTTTGATGCTCCTTTAGTTTCCACATGGTGGTTTTCTGTGCATCAGTAAATATTTCCAAAATGCCTCATTTTTATTTTATGTTAACATGAGACAAACATTGATTCTGTCTTTCAGACAGCTGGCCAGTAGTGTGCAGAAACAAGTGGGGGAGGGGCAGTGCTGTGTTACTTTTATGCTAGACTGGAGAAAATTCTCTTTGCCTCAGGATTTCCTCTGTTATCTAATCTGGACATGAAGATGCTAATTCAGAGGAATAGTTTGTAACTTTAAAACTTTCTGAAACCTCAGAAACAACAGAATCTTGATTCTATGTGAGGATTTGATTATGAATCAAACTGCATCATGTCTTCACTTTGAACCAACTGTTAGATTCATTTTTTATTTCAGTGCAGTTGCAGTTGCATGTTGCTGCGCTCATTAGCCGTAGAGAAATAAAGAAAGTTGAAAATGATCGTAAATATTTGCTCCATCCAAATCGTTTTGCTCCTGCTGGGAAAATTAAATGTTTTACTACTTAACTGAATATTTTACTGGCCTTTAATTTTTTAAAATTAAATCAATACGATGCTGCTGATGCACAGCACTGTGGACGAACATTAAATTAAATCTCCCCCAGTGGTTCACTTTTCACTCTGTTTCCAACTGGAGTCGTTTTACATGATTCCTGCATCAATAGGATCTGAACATTGAGTCAAGAGATCTGTTCTTTGTTTTTCAGGCTTTCTGCTGAAGCATCAGAGGAAATGTCCTGTTGAAAATATCTGAACTTTCAACTTCTGTCACGATTTATTTTATCTAATTATGGCAAAAGTAAAAAATTACACTTTGCTAAAATTGTTTTAGTTTCTCTCCCTCGATTTGACTTCATGTGAAAAATTAGGACACCGTTTGAAAGCCTGTGTGTTTTCTAACTTATTTATATATGTAGATATTTCACATAAACCATGACTGTTTGGTTAATTTGTCTAAAATCATCAGAAATCAGACAGTATCAACTTTTTTTGTCTGGTAATGTATTTAAAAATGCCCATAAGAATCAAATACAATCAGACAGGAACTCACACCAGCTGCAAGGCACGGTGGTGGAAGTGTCATGGTTTGGGGTGGCTTGTTGCAGCAGCACTTGACCATGATTTAAATCAAGTTTCAGATGACACTTGATGAAATCCGAGAAGAAAAACCAGAACAAACCAGTAAATCCATCAAGACTTGGTTGTTATGGAAGGTCATGGGCCTAGTCAAAGCCCAGATTTTGATCCCATTACAGTTCTGTGGGGTGAATTTAAGCTGAAAGGAGGTGTAGGGTGTCTTTAATTTTTCCTCATCTTGAAATGTTTTATTCTGTTTTAGACATTTAGCAAAACCTGATTTATTTTGCATAGGAGACAATAAATAAATTTATTTTCCAGGGATGAAAAACTGGATTAAAGGGTAATTAGTGACATTTTCTTCTTAGAGAACAGAATATTTAATGGAGCGTTTTACATTTTATACATGACTGCACTTGTGACTCAGCATGAAGTCATTATAAAAACATAATTGCCAACCTTTCAAAGGGAATATTGCAGCTTTCATACATAAAATGAATAATTATAGCATTATAAGCCTAAAAGATGCTGAAATATTTTAATTTAAAACCACTTTTCACATAAATCTCTGACTCTTGGCAGGTTGTGGGAGTACCACAACCTGCCAAATTACATTTAAACTCCCATTTAAATGTAATTTGAGATCTTAAGAGAGAACAGATCCATCCGCACACGTCTGGACCCGACCGAGAATCTGGGAACCGGCGGCGCCGCCATTCACATTAAAACAGGCCCAGCAGGGAGTCTGCGCTCATTGGGTCATGCTTCACAGGAAGCAGTGTGTGCAGGAATCTGGAGAGAGATGAAATTAGCTCTGCATAAACACGGCACACAAATAAACTTAACAGAAAAATAAATTCAGACGTTTATAAGCCTCAAACTTTTACTTTTTTGCATGTTGAACCACTTTTTACAACATGTCTTCTAACATCTCATCTTGGAAATAATGTATTTATAATACATAGGAAAACATCAGGGAGCGCTTAGATTTAAATGTCAATATTCACTTTGGTCATTTATGGTTGGAGCAAAAGACATATGAAGTTAAAATAGGAAAAAAACAGAAAATCTTTCAGATATAAAATACTTTCTGGGCAGAAATACAAAATAAAACTGCAGGATCAGCTGCTCTGCAGATCGGAGTCAGAAACAAACTTAAAGGGACAATTTATATATTTTTAAAAGGTTATTACTGACCATATTTCCCTTCCCAGTCGCAGAATAATGTCACAGCACTGAAAGAGTTAATATTCAAACTTCTGGAAGATTTAAATTTTAAATTATTTTTATTCAGTTTATAGTTTAAAACGCAAGAAGTATTTTCAGAAATATTAAGAAGACAACATTCAAAGGTTATCAATAAATAACTAAGTAAATAAACTTCTAATTTAATATTTTAACAACAAATGGAACCAATAATAAACCACCAAACAGCCTTTTATATGTTTCCACTGGTATTTTTGACCATTTTTTACGATGAGCTTCTCGTTTTCAAGTCTGGAGAGATTCCTTACCATAACCCTAATCAGATTAAAGTCAATTTACATTGAATTTAAAATCTGCCAGGGACTATATCTGTTGGTTTAAGCGTAATCTTAGAGTAATAACGTTCACACAGAAACTCAACGATAGTTAACTTATTTAAGACCTGTTTTTATTTTTATCTTTCTACAAACTGGCTGCAATATGACGTCTATCTGAGCTGTTACTGATAATACCTTCAATAAATACAAACCGTCCCTTTAGTGGTGACCCTACCACTCAGGTCAACTCTGGAGCAGAACGTTTTGTCAAATCTTCAAGCATGTTTAGAGAGAAAACTGAACAAAAACAACATGAAAATGTCCAGAAACTCTGAAAATATCTTCTCTTTCAGTGATTAATGGCAACATTATGAAATAAAAACACTCGCAGTCAGGAAAAACGAGCACACTAATGTCCTCTCCGATGATCATTACGGAAAAATCCTGAGGTATGCAGGGCAAATTAATCCTCCATTGCAGACGAGAGGAAAACCACTCAGCTGACTGCACAATATAAATACTTACTTTGCTAACTTTGACATATTAAATAACTGTTTCATGTACTTTTAATGAGGAGCAAAGATAATTAGCACAAACTCCCTGCCATCTGACAAAAGCCTGCCCTTATTTTCTGATTCCTGGGTTATAGTCGCTCGTCTTCGCTTCCAAAATCAACAACATGTCTTTCCCAAAGTGTCCAAATATTTGCATGCAGCTGCAGAAAAATGTTCACAAGTCATTTACGAGGAGGAATCTGCTCTGTTCATGCACACGCCGACTTGTTTACCCCGACTGGAAGTTCAGGCATGTAAACCCACAGAGAAGATGTTCTGCTTGCAGACGATCAGCCTTCAGAGTTTTTGGCAGAAATATGAACCTGATGACACTTTGAGCATGAAGGAAACCGCTAAAGAGACTTTCTGGATTTCAAAAAACTAACATTTTATTCCCCTCCAATCACAAAACCTCAGTGTATGCTGGTAGGATTTTGTGGCTATGCCAACACAATGCAGCACAAAATATTTAAAAACAAGTTTATTCTGCCTTTCCTGAGTTAATAGTTTTTATTTTACCCTAAAGCTGCAGCCGCAAGTTTTCAGAGCGTCGAGATTTACAAAACAAAACTGTTCTTCAGGCTGAATATCTGAAGTCAGCTTTAATTTCAGGACTGACCTGCTTTTAGCTCCATCATTCCAACGACTCACTGGTTTCCCAGAATGATGCCGCCACCACCGCATTTCACAATGTTATATTATTTTTACATAATATGGACTATATCAGATCAAACCTCATTGTGTAATAATCAATCAAAAATACTTTACTGATCCCAAAGGGCCGACCTGTGCAGGGAGACCCCGCCTCTCGCCCAGAACGCAGCTGGAGAGATGGATGGATGGATGGATGGATGGATGGATGGATGGATGGATGGATGGATGGATGGATGGATGGATGGATGGATGGATGGTGGATGGATGGATGGATGGATGGATGGATGGATGGATGGATGGATGGATGGATGGATGGATGGATGGATGGATGATTTGTATTACAGTGAATTTGAAGAAGCTTCTGACTGAAGACTGTTTCCCTCAGTCTCAAAATGCAACTTAAGAAGAGAAAGTTTGAGATTTATTGGCAAAAGTTTTAAATTATGCTTTATTAGAAGTATATTAGAAGTATAATGATTAGGATGAAAACAATTTATTACCATTTCTAAAGAAAGAGCTACTTTTGTATTTAATAACAATCAGTGCAAAATGCATTAATGTTATTGCATTTAAAGCAGAAAGTTTTGCTAAATGTGTTCAAGGATTTTTTTTGTCAATTATTCTGTTTAATTTTTTACTATTACACAAAATGCTTTAATTAGGCCCGAGCAGCTAAGCGCTGCGAAGGCCTATTGTTTTCCTATTGTTTATTATTATTATTAGGCCCGAGCAGCTAAGCGCTGCGAAGGCCTATTGTTTTCCTATTGTTTATTAGGCCCGAGCAGCTAAGCGCTGCGAAGGCCTATTGTTTTCCTACTGTTTCTTATTATTATTCTGCCCCCCTAAAGAGGGGCCTTTTTGGGGGCTTTATCATATTCAAAAACTCACCAAACTTG
Organism: Poeciliopsis prolifica; assembly: GCF_027474105.1. NCBI lineage: Eukaryota > Metazoa > Chordata > Actinopteri > Cyprinodontiformes > Poeciliidae > Poeciliopsis > Poeciliopsis prolifica. The sequence goes on from NW_026562378.1 coordinate 13,417,771, forward strand.
GCGGAGGCGTAAAGGGAGTTTCAAATTTTGTATTTTAAGGTCATCGCAAAAATCCCATAAGAAATGGCTCAATAGCGCCACCTACAAATTTTCAAAGGACCCTTTGCTATTCACTTACTTTATCCTAGAGACATGAAATTTGGTACACTTGTAGAGCTCCCCAAGATGCTCAAAATTTACAATTAATGTCATAGTGCAAGTATCACAGGAAGTCGGCCATTTTGGATTGAAGGTCCAATTTTGAGGCCATTTTTGCCGTTTACAGCCTTCGTATTTGATCGAACTCCTCCTAGGGATTTCGATTGATCGGCTTCAAACTCAGTCAGTCTGTTCATAAGGCATGTCCCATCTAAAGTTATCTAAACGGTGAGTTTTTGAGTATGCTGAAGGGGGTTAGCAGGAGTCAAAGTTCACCTACTCGCCATAAAAACATAAACTGCTATATCTCCTACACAGAAATTCACAGAGGCACCAAAGTTTCTGTGATTTATCATCATCGGGTGTCCTACAATACTTAATGGTCGAATGATGACATCACTTAGGCCACGCCCCCTGAGAACAGGAAGTGTAATGTTTTACTGTGAACGGTCGCTATCTGACCCCTTTGACCTCATCAACATGAAACTGTGCCAAGACACAGAAGACATGTTGGTGTATTGAGGATTCCAACCCCGACCAGCTTTGATGGAGCAGGTGGGCGTGGCGGCGTGGCGAAGTGACCTGTAACGCCATCGCCATATGTTTGGCTCTCAATTCCACATTTTCAGGCCCAGCTGCTCCAAACTCACAAGGATGGATCTTCATCCACTCCCCGACAGGAATCCATCACAATATTTGGTGGGCGTGGCCTAATTTCTTTATAGCGCCCCCTAGAAAATTTTAAATGATCAGTCCCAAGCCATGCTTTAACCTACAATTACGAAACTTTGTACACATTTGTATCATGTCAGGACTTAATAGAAGTCTCTTGGAGCCATGGTCTAAACCCCACAGGAAGTCGGCCATTTTGGATTGAAGGTCCAATTTTGAGCCCATTTTTGCCGTTTACAGCCTTCATGTTTGATCGAACTCCTCCTAGGGATTTCCATTGACCGGCTTCAAACTCGGTCAGTCTGTTCACAAGGCATGTCCCATCTAAAGTTATCAAAACGGTGAGTTTTTGAGTATGCTGAAGGGGGGTTAGCAGGGTCAAAGTTCACCTACTCGCCGTAAAAAAATAAACTGCTATATCTCCTACACAGAAACTCACAGAGGCCCAAAGTTCTGTGATTGATCATCATCGGCTGCCCTACAATACCCTATGGTCGAATGATGACATCACTTAGGCCACGCCCCCTGAGAACAGGAAGTGTAATGTTTTTACTGTGAACTGTCGCTATCTGACCCCTTTGACCTCATCAACATGAAACTGTGCCCAGACACAGAAAACATGTTGGTGTATTGAGGATTCCAACCCCGACCAGCTTCGATGGAGCAGGTGGGTATGGCGGCGTGGCGAAGTGACCTGTAACGCCATCGCCATACGTTTTGCTCTCAATTCCACAGTTTCGGTCCCAGCTGCTCCAAACTCACAAGGATGGATCTTCATCCACTTCCCGACAGGAATCCATCACAATATTTGGTGGCGTGGCCTAATTTCTCTATAGCGCCCCTAGAAAAATTAAATGATCTGCCCCAAGCCATGATTTAACCTACAATTACGAAAATTTGTACACATGTGTACCATGTCAGGACTTACAAAAAAGTCTCTTGGAGCCACGGTCTAAACCCCACAGGAAGTCGGCCATTTTGGATTGAACTTCGGATTTTGACCCCATTTTTGCCGTTTACAGCCTCCGTATTTGATCGAACTCCTCCTAGGGATTTCGATTGATCGCCTTCAAACTCGGTCAGTCTGTTCATAAGGCATGTCCCATCTAAAGTTATCAAAATGGTGAGTTTTTGAGTATGCTGAAGGGGGCTTAGCAGGGGTCAAAGTTCACCTACTCGCCGTAAAAAAATAAACTGCTATATCTCCTACACAGAAACTCACAGAGGCACCAAAGTTACTGTGATTGATCATCATCGGGTGTCCTACAATACCCTATGGTCGAATGATGACATCACTTAGGCCACGCCTCCTGAGAACAGGAAGTGTAATGTTTTACTGTGAACTGTCGCTATCTGACCCCTTTGACCTCATCTACATGAAACTGTGCCCAGACACAGAAAACATGTTGGTGTATTGAGGATTCCAACCCAAACCAGCTACGATGGAGGAGGTGGGTGTGGCGGCGTGGGAAGTGACCTGTAACGCCATCGCCATACGTTTGGCTCTCAATTCCACATTTTTGGGCACAGCTGCTCCAAACTCACAAGGATGGATCTTCATCCACTCCCCGACAGGAATCCATCACAATATTTGTAGGGTGTGGCCTAATTTCTCTATAGCGCCCCCTAGAAAATTTTAAATGATCAGCCCCAAGCCATGCTTTAACCTACAATTACGAAACTTTGTACACATGTGTATCATGTCAGGACTTACAAAAAAGTCTCTTGGAGCCATGGTCTAAACCCCAGAGGAAGTCGGCCATTTTAGACTGAAGTTCAGATTTTGACCCCATTTTTGGCGTTTATAAACCATTTCAGTAATTCGCCACTTGGGGTCAGTATTGCTCCACAAATGAAACAGCAGATAAACAGGATGAAGAACAATATCAGTATTTCGCCAGTAGTCAGTGTTCCTCCACCAATGACAGATCCATGGGCGGATGGGCGCGAAAACTTTGTGAGAGCGTTGCCATGAAATTTCTAAAAGGAGAAAATGTCTCAGATAATTTTGTGGAATTAAATCATGCAGTAAATGTAGCGTTTTCTTACTTCTTCCAAACCATTTCAGTAATTCGCCACTCTGAGTAAGTTTTACTCTAACAATGAAATAGAGTGCTTTAGAAACACAGCTGAAGATGATGAAAAATGACGAACTGCAGTACTTCGCCATGTGCATACGATCGGCTGTAAATGACATGTGATCATTCGACTGGCGCCAAATTGGATACGTATGACCTTTGTTGACCTCTAAAGAGCAAAACAGCATTGAAATATATTTTGACTCCACTGCGTGTCCTACATTAATCCGCCAGCTATATATCCTCCCTAAACCAATGAATCTGCACCACATTTTTTTGCATCGTCAAGGAGCGCCGCCGAACGCATCGATGCGTACCGCCTGGTGGACGGGCGTGGAAACTGCGGAACAACTTCTGTGTTGGAACGTGGGAAGCGTTGATGGAACCTCAGCAACAGCTTCCGCAGTGCGGCCGGAGGTGCTGAAAACTGCGTGAGAGCTTCTGTGGTGGCTGGCGTGAGGCGGCGGTTGCTCGTACCCCGCGGTGGCAATAGGCCGGAGCGGCGCTTGGCTGCGAGGGCCGTTCGAGGCTGCTTGCAGCTTTAATTATTATTATTCTTCCACCCAAATGAATTGGCTTTTTGGGGGCTTTATCATATTCAAAAACTCACCAAACTTGGCGGAGGCCTTAAGCCTGTTTAAAATTTACGTATTTTTAAAGTCGTAGCAAAAATTGCAACAGAAAGTCTCTACGGCGCCACCTAGAATTGGAAAACACCCTTTTTTACCCTCTGCTAGTCACTGACTTGATCGTAGACACATGAAATTTGGTACACTTGTAGAACTCCCCAAGACGCTCAAAATTTACAATTAATGTCATAGTGCAAGTATCACAGGAAGTCAGCCATTTTTGATTGAAGTTCCCATTTTGACCCCATTTTTGCCGATTTTTGCCGTTTACAGCCTTTGTATTTGATCTATCTCCTCCTAGGGATTTTGATTGATCGACTTCAAACTCGGTCAGTCTGTTCATAAGGCATGTCCCATCTAAAGTTATCTAAATGGTGAGTTTTTGAGTATGCTAAAGGGGGGTTAGCAGGGGTCAAAGTTCACCTACTCGCCATAAAAAAATAAACTGCTATATCTCTTACACTGAAACTCACAGAAGCATCAAAGTTTCTGTGATTGATCATCATCGGGTCTTCTACAATACCCTATGGTCAAATGATGACATCACTTAGGCCACGCCCCCTGAGAACAGGAAGTGTAATGTTTTACTGTGAACTGTCGCTGTCTGACCCCTTTGACCTCATCAACATGAAACTGTGCCCAGACACAGAGAACATGTTGGTGTATTGAGGATTCCAACCCCGACCAGCTTCGATGGAGCAGGTGGGCGTGGTGGAGTGGCGAAGTCACCTGTAACGCCATCGCCATACGTTTGGCTCTCAATTCCACATTTTCGGGCCCAGCTGCTGCAAACTCATAAGGATGGACCCTCATCCACTCCCCAACAGGAATCCATCACAATATTTGGTGGGCGTAGCCTAATTTCTCTATAGCGCCCCCTAGAAAACTTTAAATGATCAGCCCCAAGCCATGCTTTAACCTACAAATACGAAACTTTGTACACATGTGTACCTTGTCAGGACGTACAAAAAAGTCTCTTGGAGCCATTGTCTAAACCCCACAGGAAGTCAGCCATTTTGGATTCAAGTTCGGTTTTTGACCCCATTTTTGCCATTTACAGCCTTCATATTTGATCTATCTCCTCCTAGGGATTTCGATTGATCGGCTTCAAACTCGGTCAGTCTGTTCATAAGGCATGTCTCATCTAAAGTTATCTAAACGGTGAGTTTTTGAGTATGTTGAAGGGGGGTTAGAAGGGGTCAAAGTTCACCTACTCGCCATAAAAACATAAACTGCTATATCTCCTACACAGAAACTCACAGAGGCACCAAAGTTTCTGTGATTGATCATCATCGGGTGTCCTACAATACCCTATGGTCGAATGATGACATCACTTAGGCCACGCCCCCTGAGAACAGGAAGTAATGTTTTACTGTGAACATTCGCTATCCGACCCCTTTGACCTCATCAACATGAAACTGTGCCCAGACACCGAAGACATGTTGGTGTATTGAGGATTCCAACCCCGACCAGCTACGATAGAGCAGGTGGGCATGGCGGCGTGGCGAAGTTACCTGTAACGCCATCGCCATACGTTTGGCTCTCAATACCACATTTTCGGGCTCAGCTGCTGCAAACTCACAAGGATGAATATTTATCCACTCCCCGACTGGAATCCATCACAATATTTGTAGGGCGTGGCCTAATTTCTCTATAGCGCCCCCTAGAAAACAGCAGCCCATAGGTTATGTTATTAATTATTTAAATATACATTATTATAACTTTTATATATATATAAGTTTATTTTGTGGGTTAAAGTACAAACATTCATTCATTTTTGCTAGAAATAATACAAACAAAGTCATTCAGCAAAACTTATGACACAGCGAAGTAAGAACACACTGGGGTCAGTGTTTGATGGAGTACCACTGGCACCTTGTGGAAAATACTGGTACTGCTAGTGCAATACCAGTATTGCGACAGCAGGAGGCAGTGGTACTCCATCAATGAGAAAACAGATCGACGCTACGTAATAACAGTCAGCCGGCGACAGCTGGAGCTGCAAAGTTTTCCTGAACATTTTGCTTGCTTTTTGGAGCCACAGAACTGGACTACGCTCAACATTTTGCTTGGATTTTGGAGTTGCAAATACGAACCACGCTTTGGAGCAAGAAGGCTCTGTTGGACCGGAGTTGGAGCAGTTTAATGGGCTCTTTGCACCTCAGCTTACACGTTCGGGAAACACGGCTGAAATGTAAGGTAACAATTAATAATGTACATCGATCCGAAACCCCAACAAGTAAGGCAAAGAAGGGTTTTAAGATGTTCGCCTCGTTATACATTCACAGATATGAAGGTGAGTTTTATTTTCTTTAAACTGCTAGCACAAGCCTGCTAGCTTTCTAGTAAAAATCTGCTATTTAATTATCTAAAGATTTCTCAGCCATTCTAACGGACACTGTTTGTGCCTTATTTTTTCAAGCATATTACGTGTGTTTATTGTTAACGACAATAAAGCGCGGAAGGCGTGGGGGGGGGGGGGCAGATTACAGTTCAGACTTTTTGCTTGAAGTATGACGAAGAAAAACGAGCACAGAGCTTACTCTGGTATCGGAGTTCTAGTTCAGCTGAGTGTTCAGATTCAGAGTTATTACTTTTAGAAAAATATGGCCGTGTTGCTTAAGGTTTCTGTGTTAATTCGTTTTATTACTTTTGCATGCTTGTTGTGAATGGCTCATTAAGACAGTGTTTAGAGCGGTGTGTACGGCGTTAGCTTCAAGTGGTAGCTTTAACTTGTAGCAACGAATATTTTACAAGCTGTCTTAATTGAGGATCGCTTAGAAATCCATGAAAACTTAAACAAAGTACATAGTATTGTTTTATTTGTGTCTTAAGTACGACTTTGTCTTTTATAGCAGTCATAGTTTCTGAAAGTGGAAAAAAGAGCCGCATTCGGGTATACAGTTTGTGACGTCAGCGCGGCAGGTGCAAAGAGCCCATTGCTGTTCGTTTAAACAGTCGTTACTCGCGGTGCGGTGAGTAATTTATTCCTTCCTGCTGGTTCTGGAAGCCGTCATGTTTGGAACAGTTATTCTGAGGAGGATGCTAACCCAATGCCTGAGCTCTGCAAAGTTTTTAATGCTAACGAAGCGCTTTACTAATTCAATAAACTGAATAGTGTGTGTGATACATCCAGTTTCATAAATTCAGAGTTGTTTGTTATTATGTATAGAAGATGTTTAAAATGTCGTTTGAAAGAGCTCTGAGAAAATGCTAAGTATCTTTTTACCGATCCATTGGGGTTGTAATATTTTTTGCAGCACTTCCTGTGATTAATACCTAATTAATGGATGGGATTCAGTCTGTGCTATTGTTCTAAAGTGCTGAAAGTTAACTGTGCTCTGTTATTGTGCATTGCCCTTGGTTTATTACTGAACAGTGCGGTTTATTAAACTGATACATCTTAACCTTCACCATTTTCCTGGCTCATTTCACGATAACGTTAAAGTTGCACTGCATTTAGATCTCAGTTGTAGTTAACATCAAGCATGTGGGTGTGGCTTAGTGTAAAACTTTCACTATTTACCATGAAACATCAACATTAAATGACTTCCAAATGCAAGATCACAGCTGCATCATCACACTTCCTCTGTCTTTCTAGAGAACAGCCCTGAACATTTCATGGTCACTTGATGACCTCACTGTAGCCCCGCCCACTTTTAAGAGGCAGTCACATGTTTTTTTCTGCTGTATGTTTTACTGTTATTCTATAATTTATATGGGTTTCATCATGTGAATACTGACTAAAAATGATAACATGATGAACTCTATGAATGCTGGCTGCTGACCGAACCGCATTGGGGTGTAGAAATGACGAAATGCATTACTTCGCCACGTGCATATGATCGGCTCTAATGACACGTGGATCATCGGACTGGCGCCAAATTGAAAACGTATGACCTTTGTTGACCTCTAAAGAGCAAAACAGCATTTAAATGTATTTTGACTCCACTGCGCCCCTACATTAATCCGCCAGCTGTATTTCCTCTCTAAACCAATGAATCTATACCACATTTTTTTGCATCTTGAAGGATAGCCGCCGAACGCATAGATGCGTACCGCCTGGAGGACGGGCGCGGAAACTGCGCAACAACTTCTGTCTTAGCACGTGCGCAGCGTTGATGGAAACTGAGCAACTGCTTCCGCGGTGCGGGCGGAGGCGCTGAAAACTGCGTGAGAGCTTCTGTGGTGGCTGGCGTGAGGCGGCGGTTGCTCGTACCCCGCGGTGGCAATAGGCCGGAGCGGCGCTTGGCTGCGAGGGCCGTTCGAGGCTGCTTGCAGCTTTAATTAGGCCCGAGCAGCTAAGCGCTGCGAAGGCCTATTGTTTTCCTATTGTTTATTATTATTATTATTATTATTATTCTTCCACCCAAATGAATTGGCTTTTTGGGGGCTTTATCATATTCAAAAACTCACCAAACTTGGCGGAGGCCTTAAGCCTGTTTAAAATTTACGTATTTTAAATTTGTCGCAAAAATTGCAACAGAAATGTCTCTACGGCGCCACCTAGAAATTGGAAAAACACCCTTTTTTACCCTCTGCTATTCACTTACTTTATCGTAGAGACATGAAATTTGGTACACTTGTAGAGCTCCCCAAGACGCTCAAAATTTATAATTAATGTCATAGTGCAAGTATCACAGGAAGTCAGCCATTTTTGATTGAAGTTCCCATTTTGGCCCCATTTTTGCCGATTTTTGCCGTTTACAGCCTTTGTATTTGATCTATCTCCTCCTAGGGATTTTGATTGATCGACGTCAAACTGGGTCAGTCTGTTCATAAGGCATGTCCCATCTAAAGTTATCTAAACTGTGAGTTTTGAGTATGCTGAAGGGGGGTTAGCAGGGGTCAAAGTTCACCTACTCGCCATAAATAAATAAACTGCTATATCTCCTACACAGAAACTCACAGAAGCATCAAAGTTTCTGTGATTGATCATCATCGGGTGTCCTACAATACCCTATGGTCGAATGATGACATCACTTAGGCCACGCCCCCTGAGAACAGGAAGTGTAATGTTTTACTGTGAACTGTCGCTATCTGACCCCTTTGACCTCATCAACATGAAACTGTGCCCAGACACAGAAAACATGTTGGTGTGTTGAGGATTCCAACCCCGACCAGCTACGATAGAGCAGGTGGGCATGGTGGCGTGGCGAAGTGACCTGTAACGCCATCGCCATACGTTTGGCTCTCAAGTCCACATTTTCGGGCCCAGCTGCTGCAAACTCATAAGGATGGGACCCATCCACTCCCCAACAGGAATCCATCACAATATTTGGTGGGCGTAGCCTAATTTCTCTATAGCGCCCCCTAGAAAACTTTAAATGATCAGCCCCAAGCCATGCTTTAACCTACAAATACGAAACTTTGTACACATGTGTACCTTGTCAGGACGTACAAAAAAGTCTCTTGGAGCCATGGTCTAAACCCCACAGGAAGTCGGCCATTTTGGACTCAAGTTCGGTTTTTGACCGCATTTTTGCCGTTTACAGCCTTCATATTTGATCTATCTCCTCCTAGGGATTTTGATTGATCGTCTTCAAACTCGGTCAGTCTGTTCATAAGGCATGTCTCATCTAAAGTTATCTAAACGGTGAGTTTTTGAGTATGCTGAAGGGGGGTTAGCAGAGGTCAAAGTTCACCTACTCGCCGTAAAAAAAATAACTGTTATATCTCCTACACAGAAACTCACACAGGTACCAAAATTACTGTTGTTGATCATCATCGGGTCTACTACAATACCCTATGGTCAATGATGACATCACTTAGGCCACGCCCTGAGAACAGGAAGTGTCATGTTTTACTGTCAATGGTCGCTATCTGACCCCTTTGACCTCATCAACATGAAACTGTGCCCAGTCACAGAAGACATGTTGGTGTATTGAGGATTCCAACCGACCAGCTTCGATGGAGCAGGTGGGCGTGGCGGCGTGGCGAAGTGACCTGTAACGCCATTGCCATACGTTTGGCTCTCAATTTTATTTTTAAAGTTTTTTTTTTTTTTATAATTTTGTTTTGTGGGTTAGAGTACAAACATTCATTAATTTTGGCTAGAAATAATACAAACATCGTCATTCAGCAAAACCTTTATTGTGTTACTCAGCTCCGCTGAGTAACACATTCTGGTCAGTGTTGATGGAGTACGACTGGCCCCTGGTGGCGCAATACTGGTACTGCTGGCGCAATACCATTATTGCGCCAGCAGGAGTCACTGGTACTCCATCAATGAGAAAACAAATCAAGTTCGGTTTTTTTCGGACGGCCGTGAAAACGTCTCCAGCGCGTCTGCCGTGAGATTTCCAAAAGGACAGCGATTACATTTAACCTGAAATGTTATATGTAAGCCCTAAGATCATTTTTGTTGGCTTAAAACACGGAGTAAATGTAGCGTTTTGTTAATGACTGTTATTTCCTACCGCAAGTAAATGCATCATTTCCCTCGTCTCTGCCTTAATGGCCAGTCAAGGGCAAAAACAAATTTAAGCAATTTGATTGGTTGAGAAGGACTGCACGTACTGTAGCTGTGCTAATACTTACTGTAAGTACTGGCAGTCGGCAGGAGATCGTACATGGTTGAGGTTCGGCGCATTACGCTGTGGACTGTACATTTTTTTTGCTAAACTGTTGGAGCAGCTAAGTTTTCCTGAACATTATGCCTGGTTTATGGAGCCACAGAACCGGACCACGCTAACGTTTGCTTCGGTTTTGGAGCTGCAGACCCGACGCTCATGAGCCGGAACTGTCTGTTGGAGAGGAGTTTTATTGCCGTTCGTCTTAAAAGTGGTAACTGGAGATGCGGTGAGTGAAGCTCAGTTCACACTACACGATTTTAGAAAAGTCGGCCAATTCTGAAAACGTGAGAGAACACACACTAGCCTATTTAAAATCGTAGGTGTAACGGGTTCGTTCTAAGAGTGTGAGGTTTCACTCGAACACATTCTAATACCAGCTACGAAATACCTTCAAATTAAAATTCTGCACTACCACAGCTGAATTTGGAGTAAACAAACAAACATGGACAACGACGTTGAATTGGTAACTTTAGTTTGCGGACTTATTTTAACCCAAAAAAGACGTAACCAAAAATCAAAGCCTTGGATTAAGAACTGGAGATATCGTAAGCAAGGATTATATTTGTTGCATCGCAACATGGAGGTGTTTTTTTTTCATAAAAAATACTGTTTTCAATGTTTTTAGAAAATCAAATGGGAGTTATCCTTTCTCCCCAACTGACCGCGAAAGCTTAACGTAGCCTATTCCAGCTCCTTTCATTGAAACTTATTATATTGTTTAAAATTGTATTATGACTGCAGAATAAAATCAATGCGCCATTTCAACCAAAGATTGGAATGTGCTTCTCAACCAGATGTACTCTGTGCATAATTTTATAATTATCTTTCATTAAAAGATAAAAAAAAAAGTCGGAGGAACACCACAGAGATTGGATGAATGAGCAAAGATGATTAAAGACAGTCAATATCCCCGATTTTAGATCAAAGCGGTCCCGACGTTCCACCGACTGAACTCGATCAGTCGTAACACACCACACACTACAGGATGATCGGTTAGGATTGTTGGGAGCGACTATCTTACAACGTTCTGAGTTCTTAAGACTGATACATTGGGGTTGTAATATTTACTTGGACCACTTGCTGTGATTAATACCTAATTATTGAGAGAGATTAAACCTGTGCTTTTGTTCTAATGTACTGAAAGTTAACTGTGCTCTCTGAATGTGCATTGCCCTTGGTTTATTACTGATCAGAAGGGTTTATTAAACTGATACATCTTAACCTTACCATTTTCCTGACTCATTTTAGGAAAATGTTAAAGTTGCACTGCATTTAGATCTCAGTTGCAGTTAACATCAAAGCATGTGGGCGTGGCTTAGTGTAAAACTTTCACTATTTGCCATGAAACATAAACATTAAAAAACTTCCAAATGCAAGATCACAGCTGCATCACACTTCCCGTGTTTCTCTATAGAACAATCCTGAACACATTTCCATGGTCACTTGATGAAATCACCCTAGCCCCGCCCACTTTTCAAAGGCAATCACCAGTTTTTTCTCCTGTGAGTTTTACTGTTATTCTATCATATATGGGTTTCATCATGTGAATACTGACTTAAAACGACAAGATGATGAACTCTGTGAATGCTGGCTGCTGACCAAACCGCATTGGGGTGTAGAAATGGCGAACTGCAGTTCTTCACCATGTGCATATGATAGGCTCTAAATGATACGTTGATCATCCGACTGGCGCCAAATTGGATATGTATGACCTTTGTTGACCTCTAAACACCCCAACAACATTGAAATGTATTTTGACTCCACTGCGCCAACTACATTAATACGCCAGCTATATCTCCTCGCTATATCAACGAATCTGCACCACATTTTTTGTGCGTCGTCAGGAAGTGCCGCCGAACGTACCGAACGTACCGATGCGTACCGCCTGGTGGACGGGCGCGGAAACCGCGCAACGACTTCTGTGTTAGAACGTGGGGAGCGTTGATGGAAACGGAGCAACAGTTTCCGCGGTGCGGGCGGAGGTGCTAAAAACTGCTGAGAGTATCTGTGGTGGCTGGCGTCGGGCGGCGGTTGCTAGTACCCCGCGGTGGCAATAGGCCGGAGCGGCGCTTGGCTGCGAGGGCCGTTCGAGGCTGCTTGCAGCTTTAATTATGTTTTTACTTTTAAAATACTCTTACAATTTAAATGTTTTGCTATTACATTCAGAGTTATAATATTATGTACTGCGGTCATACAGAAATGATGTGGAGAGGTTTTCTAGTCCTCAGTGAGGCTCTGGTGAAATGTTGTTAAATGGTTAACGGAGGAGCGAGGTTGTCATAACTTCCTGAAGGCGGAATTTCAGAAAGAGCGGGAGTTTCTTAAAGAGACAGTGACCCAATTTCAAGGCATTAGAGCCTGGTCTCGTTTTTCCAGAGTTGTATTTAACATTTTTATAACAACTGAATAATTACTTGACTATGCTATAAAATGGCATTATGCAGCTGGAAAACACATAATACTGCTGTAATATGTTGATTAATTTATCAAATTAAACAAATTTAAATAAAGTAAGTTTGACAAACTTCATTCTGTTACTGCATGACCTTTTCTTTCAACTTCTAGCTGCATTTTCTTATTTTCAGATGGGATAAATTTTCCTTTTTCTGAAGATATGAAAGCTTGAGATTTTATTTTATGATCCAAAAATGCATTGAATAAATCTGCGTTTGTTGCACAGTATGGAAAGGTTTTGGGGGTATTATAATACTCTGCCGATGACTACACGCACTTTGGTTCGTGAGGCTGTACTCTTTCAGGGCTTTAAAAGTTTAGGCTCCCAAAGGCGCAGTATTTATTATTAAGATGACAAAGAATGTCAGCTTAAACTGAAGCAAACATTTGCAGACAGCATCATTCTGCAGGCATTTTGTTCTGTTGACAGAGAGTCGGTGAGAAGACAAAGCTCACTGATTTGGTGCCATCAGCAGCTGAGCTCAGACAGGTGGCCATCGTGCTCACCACAAGCACAGAGCGCATTTCACAGAACACTAAATGTAAGGCACAACTGTTTGCCAGCGTGTTTACTTGAGACGAAGCTGCATTTGGATAAAAACGACTTAGAAAAGGAAATGATCAAGCAGCAGGTAGATTACTCTGTGAGTGTAGGCTTAACATGTATGATTGTGTCTGAACGTACATGAAATTGTGCAAAAATATTAACCAGTTACCACTAAAAACTTTCTTTAAACCGTTTTTCTTCATTCATCCCTATTTTATCTAGTTTTTCTTTCTCCTGTTTCGGTTCTCTTTGTAAGCAGTATTGCAGGAAGACGGTTTTAACTACAGGGATACACTTTAGCAACAGCTTCAGCTGAACCCCATGCTGCTATAGCGTGTTAGCTTCCCCTAAACTCCATGCTAGTATAGCGCTTCAATGTTAGCTTCCACTAAACTCTGTTGGTATAGCACATTAGCATTAGCTTCCACCAAGTACTTTAGCTTCCACTAAACTCCATGTTGGTAAAGTGTTTTAGCATTAGCTTCCACTAATGTTATTCCACATTAGCACTTGGAGGAAGAAAACGTTTTTCAATACTTCTTTACGAAGTAAAGTGTAGAAGAAGAGGCTGGTTTTGAACTCTTTATGTTAAAGAGCTAAAGGCCCTTGATGGGTTGACACTACAGGAAGTAAAGAGCATCCCTGGCGGTGTGAATATGTGAAACATGTCAGTTGTGTAAGTCAATCCAGATGTCTTTGTTCATCACCTTATTTGTCTCTATGGTGGTTTATTCTGTTGGGCTTATTGTGAACTGCTTAATGTGTAGATTATGTAATCTGAACATAATTCAGATTACATACTGACTTCTCTGCTTTGTCCTTCCAGGTCCTCGACGCCCCGGCGGCCATCTGCCGCTACCTCGACGACAACAGCTGCTCTGCCCTCATCATCCTGGGCTTCGTGATGATGTCGCCCCTCGTAGTCCTGGCGGCGGCGGTTTTCTGCGGTTTGCTGAGGAAGTTCCAGCTCCTTCTGTTCCTCCAGCCGCTGTCCAGGGCTCGGTACCGAGGGAGGCTGCTGGACTGGGTGGGAAGAGTCCAGGCCTGGGTGTGACTGGCTCTCCAGGTTGAGGTTGAATGGCAAACAGAGTGAGAGAGGACAGTGACATATTCAATTTCCAGTGTAAACAATGAATAGAATAGATGTCAGCTTTAAATAAGCAATCAGTCTGATTGTTTTCACCTAGTGTCAGTAGTTACATTCTTTTGAATATTAGTTCTGTTTAAAACATGTTATTTTGTTCCTGTCTTTCAGATTATTTCTCAGTGTTTGCACATGTAGAGCCAATTTGAGATGTTTTTAGATGTGCTCAACTCTTGAAACTCAGACATTTGCAAGCTTTTTTTTTAGTAATTAACTGAAATTAATCCCAAAATAGAATTTTTTCTTGCAAATTTTTGACTTTTCCAGCTCAGAAAAGTTTTTGTTTTTCCTAGAAATTTTTTTTTTGGATTAATATAAAACATTTCTTGGCAGAAATTTATTTATTTATTCCCTGTTCACGCTGGCCCAAATACTCTGTACAAAGGTAAAGTTATAAATCCCACTATTTAAAAAAAAAAAACCTGTCAGTTCATCTATTAGTAGCAGTAAAACTTCTGATGTTTTTAATGGTTGCATGTTCGTATGTAAAACATTAAAGGTAACAACTTTTTCTGTGTCAGTTCCTATTTTCTGTCTTTTTTTTTTTTTAAATGCACCACAGTCTGCCTCATAATGGCATAATTTAGTTCCACTTCTAGAAAAAGAATATAAACCTATAAACAAATGTTGGGAAGGAAGCAGCGGTTCAATCTGGTTTGTTGTTTGGTGCTTCTGTTCAGGGTTGTCAATAAAAACAAACATATTCTGATCTTCCCTCCATCAATAAAAACACAAATGCACAAACAGTGAGCTTGCAGCAGAACGACTAGACTTAGTGTTTGAACGACAGGACTCAAAAATCTTTGAACAGAGAACTGAGCCTCAATGCAGGATTTTCTCTTCAAAAAAGAGCCAGAAACTCTGATGTGGCCAGACAAGCGCTGTAACGATGATGAGGCGAATCATCTCCACTTGTCATGCAGTTGATGAAAAAGTCATTTTCACTTTCCCATCATTTCCAGATGCTTTTTCAATTTTGTGCTCGTTGGATGCTGATGAGCTGTAGAAGTGAGATAAACGTCCTGATTATCCTTCCTATCATCTGTTGAAAGTAATGTGCCTCATTTTCTTTCTTTTTTTGTTGGATTCATCTGTTTTCTCACTGTGTGGCAGCTTTTTAAAAAACATTTTTGCAATGAAAATATTAAATAAAAGTTTCTAAAATGATCCATTGTGACTGAGATGAACCTGACTGACAATCAGGTATTAACCCTTTGCATGTGGCGCCTCGCTGTTCAGAACTCGGTCCGCTCCGCCATGATGGGCGTCTGGTAGCTTAATATTGCTTGGATCTGAATTTGTTGCACGATGTTAATTAGAGTCAATGTTGCCTTGTAATTTTTAGATTTAGTGATTATAATTTAATGTCTTGTTTTGTCACTGCGTCATCTGTTTACAATGCAACCTTAGCTGCATTAATTAGAGCTTTTTATTTTTTAATGCTTTAGGAACTTGGAAATTCCTTTTTTCCACCATTTGTCTGTTTTCCAAACTTGTCAAGTGAGAAACTTTGAGGTCTTCAAGTAAATTATAACATTTTATGCTTTGTGCTGTGAACTATGAGAGGGTGTGCACATGTGTGTGCGTGTGTTAACCTGTTGATCTATCTGGAATGAAACCCGACTCTCACCCAGGACTGGCAGCAGCCATTTCCACTCAAACCCATTTTGAATATAAATAATAACATGGACAGCAGCAGCTTTCTTGACTCTGGATGACTCGCATGCTGGGCCTGAGTTGATGTTCAGCTTGTGACTAAAGCCTGGCCTGCTTCACTGAGGCGGACAGGAAAACTGAAATGGATTTTTTTGTCAAGAGGGAAATGTTGGATAATCATTTGTGGCTCTGCTGCTGCAAATGATGTTAAGTACTTGAAAATTAGGCCAGATGCAGAACATGGGAGTGAAAATCCAGAGCAGCTCTGAAACAAACAACTAAAACCTCCTACACTGGTCTGAAAATACAACATAGTATGAAAAAGAACAACAGCAATCAGAAGAATGAGAATGTAATGAACACTTTACAGTGGTTTAATGTCATTTGGTCAAGTGACATTTATTTAAAGCTTTTATTTTACATGTTGCCATCAAACTAAGACAACATATCAGTGTGTTTGTGACCTATATTAGTTTAGTTGTGAACAAACCAGCAGCTGCAACCAAACTGTGATGGTTTTGGAGTTGATGGAGGACTAAATAAAGAATTTATGGAATAAAGGAGAAAACTGACAATACTCCAGAGACAGTGATGAACCAGGATGTCTGGGAGTCGGTTTTTGTTAAAAGCAGAACCTGGAGTGAAGTCAAAGAAACTAATCAATCAACCAATCAATCAATCAATCAATCAATCAATCAATCAATCAATCAATCAATCAATCAATAAATCAAATTTTATTTGTATAGCACATTTCAGCAACAAGGCATTTCAAAGTGCTTTACATCAAAAACACAAAACACAAAGTCATGCAACATAGAATGAAGACTAGCCTCAGTCCGGTTCTTCACTTAGGATTCTAATTCCGAGGACAGAAAGTTTTACGCACAGAGAGAGATGAGCACCACTCACTCTTGTGACTAAAAGGTTGATAACTGAATAAAAATCATATTATTACAGCAAATAAACAGAAAAAGAAGAAAAAACATACTGACTCAGAACAGAAATCCCAGACACCACCAAATTCAAGCCATGTGATCATGAAACGCTGCTTCCTGGGACACAATGAGGTTTGCAGTTGTCACAGTAAGAAAATGTTGCATGAATCAGAGAATTGAATCAAATTACTTCAGAAAGTAACTGGGAATGAAAACAGATGTTATGTGCTTTCATGTTTTCCTCTCAACTCGATCATTCTTTGCTTTGCTTGCACATGTCTGGACCCACAATGGCTTAGAAAATTTACTTGAACTGGTCAAAACTTCACATCATAGATTGGATTTATAAGAGAAACCCAGTTTTCTCCCACAGTTGAGTCTCATAAATTAACTGTTTTTATTAGCTTTGTTTAGACACTACAAATTAACTGAATACTTATTCAGCACTGCTTTTTTGTTACAACAAAAGGTAGAACAGAACCAGCCTTTTATTTCTATTTGTAGGACTCAAAATTAAGATATTTTTTTAAAAGCGCATAGATTCCAATCCATGACAGAAAAAACAGCTCTGAAAACGTGTCACTGGTTCTGTTCATGTCATTCTTTGAGGAAATTCAATGCTAATATTGCAGGGGGGAAAAAGACAGACATTCAAAAATGTGCATGTTAATTTATCTATATTTAAAAACATTAATTTGTTGGTTTTAATTGTTAATCAAAGTTATTAAGAGCCAAATGTCCAAAAAAAGCTATTAAAGAAGTTATTAAAGAACTTTTTGATTTTCTTGAATTAACTTTAGCTTGAGTTTCAAAAGCTTCACTGCTGCAAAAAATATTGAAATTTTAAAGCTTCCGAACAAAATTACAACCTCATTTCCATTGCTGTAATTTCACACAGACTTGCACTGATTTGTCTCTATTACACTAGAGGTTTTATGTTCACATAATTACATTATTAGAGGGAAAAAAATGATTATGTGTAATTTATAGCTCTGAGAGAAAAAGAACATGTTCTACATCAATCAATTGGTCTTTCATCAGACTTCTGCAGCAAACAGAACAAAAGCCTCCCCAAAGAAAAGACGCTGCAGTTTAATTGCAGGAAGAAAGAAAATTGTTCAGCTTTGTGAAATTTCTCTCAGTTCTCCACTGCCTGATAAAAGACACTGGTATGTTTCCTAACCCTGCTCCAAAGAACAAATAATAATAATAAGTTGTCTTTGAGAAGCAGTCGAGGCCCAAATAGAAATATAAAACCATAAAAATCGGAATTTTGTGTGTTGTTAAATTATTAAAATGTTACGATGTGATTTAAGTGCTGGATGCTAAACTGGGGCAGGATTTAAATTTGCACATTTACCAGAAGAGTTCCTGTTTATGTCAGGGTGTCTCTCATTAAATTAAATAATGAAACAGGACATATCAAATAAAATGTGTTTGCTTGCTGCTGGACATGATGAGCGAGATGCAACAATCGCTAACAGGAGGCCAGTTTGCTTTACAAAAAGGCTTCCAATCCCTTTGCTTTTCATTGTGAAAATGTTGGCTCCGCTCTAAACTGATTGTGCTGTTGCTCTAAAACAATAGAGGAAAGGAAAACACATTTACAGGCAGTAAAAACCCAGATGTAATGATTCTTCACCCTCTCTCTCTTTGCCAGCAGCTGCTCCCTGAAGCAACCTTGTAGAAACAACCAGTCCTGAGTGTCATTGCTCTCTGACTCCAATTTCTCTTTTGCACACTCACCCTTACTTACCCTCAATGGAAAATCGCAGGCTTTTTTCTACTTTCCTTTGTACTTGGTGTCCTTCCACAGCTGCTTGTCCCTCACATGCTTCTTTCTATCATTATCTTTTTTCCTGCTATCAAAAAAGAGAGGGACAATTTCTTCACAAACTCTAAAGTTTCCCAGATATTTGTTTTCTCCTCCTTTTAACTGTTTGCCAAATATTGCAGATTTTCAACATCTGATGGAGATTCAGTTTCCCATTTTGCTGCCAAAATGGCTTCCAACAAAATGATACAATAGCTTTTCGACAGATAAATTGCCTTCCAATAGAGATTGATCGATTACAATTAAAAGCACTGCTGGGGAAATTTCAGTGTTCCGATTTTCCAGAAACACTGAAAAAGAAGAAGCAGGTATGTATAGATCAGACAGAGCAATAATTGTGATCAGTTCAACAATATTTATTTTGTTAGGTCAGATTCTATTCCTACTGTGAAATGAAAGCAATTCCATCTGAAAAAAATACAATAAAATGTGTCAGTATGCTGCTACGTTATTTGAAATTCATGCGGTGCCATCAGGGTTTTTTCTGCATCCAGAGGGTCCAACTAACATGACTCCACCTGTCGAGGGTGTTTGTCAGCAACTGACCAATCAGCAGTCGCTATTTGTCCTGAAGGCCACGCCCTTATATGGAGGAACTGAACCTCAGACAACATTCATCATGGCTCTGCTAACAAGCTGCAACCATAACGAGTTTGAGGAAAATGATAGGAAATTATGGTCTAGTGTTGTCAGTGGGGAACTTGGAATCCCAAAAGTCATTATTCAAAATACAATTTATTACATTTCCAAAATCCAAACGGAGTATGGAATAATAATAATATTCCAGACTCTGCACGAAAGTAACTGATAGTGAACATCCCATTATTTATCACAACCACGCTTACAAGGTAGTCATGCTTGATTTTACATATATAAATCCCAGTGGTATCTCTATGGCAGCATGAAAACATGTGCTGCAGTAACTGCGGTATTTACATTTAAGCTCATTTTTATGTTAATGTCGTGCCAGAGACGACATCACATCAAATATGGGGTTAAAAGTGTTAAGAAAACCATATTAAGACTCCCAGCAGTGGTCCTAAAGCTCGATGTCCTGCATGTTTTGTGTGAGCCCCTTTTCCAGCACAGCTGATTGAAATGATCATTACCTGCTCTGCAGGCCATCAAGTGCTGCAGAAGCCTGTTAATCTCATCTTTCATGTCTGTAGCAGCAGGGAAACACCTAAAACCTGCAGGACAATGTTGGAGAAAACCACAATAACACATTACAAGGAACCTCATTGGTTCACTTACAGCTGTTGTGTTTTTATCAGAACAACCAGAGTTTTTTTTAAAGATAGATTTTATTACAAAAACAATGACCACCGCTGGCCAACACTTGCAGTTGTTATTGAAGCTAAAAGTGGTTTTATAAAGCATCAAACAAAAGGGGCTGAATACAAACACCTAGTGTACTTTAAAAAAAATGTATTTGCAAAATAATTGAGAGACATGTTTCATTCTTCTTTCACTTTACTAGTGAACTAAATCCCAATAAAATATATAAAATCAAGTATATGTAACAAAATATCAAAATAAACCAGAGGAACTGTTTATCTGGTGAGTTTGTTGGTGTTATATAGAATATCTGCCTTTTACATTTAACCTTTCAGTTTCTTTAAATCGTGTTTCATAATATCTAAATGAGTTGCCATCGTCTGTTTTCCAGTGTTTCTGGGATTGTGTGGTTCTCATCCGCCTCTCATTACCCCCCTCCTGAAAGGACAAAAAGGTTCCCGCTACGTCATCCTCCTCTTCTCCAACTTCTCTCTCATTACCTTCGTCACTGCTCCTCCTCTTCCTATCTTCAGAAAATTAAAATCCATTTCTAATGCTGCTGTCTCATTACGAGCCTGTTTCCCATCTGCGATGTCGCTGCAAAGCAAAAAAGAAAAAGAGAATCAGCTCAGGCTTTTCATGGACACTAATTTCATCCTCTGTGAGAAAGCTGCAGCCTCAGGACTGATCACAGAGGCGGGAAACATTTCTGCTAGACAAAAAGATAAAACTGTGTCCTGCAAAAACACAGAATATAAACAAGCATCGTTTGTTTCTGCTTCAAATATCTTCAGCTTGTCACTTTTCAGCAAAATGTAGGAGCTTGTTTTAAGTTGATAACTCCTTGATATTAATTAAAAAGTAATAAATATTAAGATTTTGTAAACTCTTATTTATTGTTGAAAGGATGATTGAAAGTTAGTTTAGTCTTATATAAATGTTGTAAGATATTTGGAGCAGAAACTAGACAGAAATGCTTGGTAATATTTTGAGTTTTGCAGCATACAGGCTGCTTTGTTTCCACACTTTTACAATCTATCAGGAAGGGAAAAAACATTAAACTATTTCAAAAATCTACCTTAAATTCAGCTGAAGCCTGTCGTGAGTTTGTTGGGTTAGGTAGTTTATAAATGACAATAATGTTGCTGCCTGCACAAAATAACTGATGTGTTGAAAATAACTGAGACTTTACGACCCAATTACATGAAATGATAAACTGGTTGTATTTCTACTGTCAAACAGGTTGCAAAATGAGAACAGATTATTGATTTGAGTACAGAACACTCAATAGAAACCAATTTATAATAATAATATTATCAATACGTTTTGTTTTTCAAACAAAGACCTTCAATTTCAGATCTAAACATTAAAAGATTAGAACAAAATATCAGGGAAGTCAAGTTTTAAAAAGCATGAGTTAGATTAGGTCTAATTGCACATTTCAACCACTAGATGGCAGTATGTGCTTCCAGGACGATCCTTTAAATGTGTTGAAGTCTCACCTGCAGGTCTAAGCTTGATGCCGCCTCCATGTTGGATGTGTCGTGGTTTTCCTGACGTAGAGCAGCTCTGGAGAAGCTGAAGCTTTTCAGATCCTCCTGCTGACAGAGCAGCTTTTTGTTTGGACTCACATCAGGACATGTTTGCACATTCCTGCTCCCAAAGCAGAAGAGATCTGCTGCAGGCGGGTATCACGCCCCGAGGATCCTGTCACTTTAATATTTGTCTTCGACCACATACATTTTTTTTTTGCCTCTCAAAATCACAGATTATTTCACTAATAACTAACTTAAAACCATTAATAATGAGGAATTATTTACTCAAAGCAAGCTACTATATCGCACTGAAAAGTTACTTGTTTTGTTTTATTTCAAGTCTACTAATGTATTTTCAGTAGAAAGCAGACAAAATACTTGGAAAGATTTTGTTTTTGAAGTAATAAGTCTTCTTGTATGTTTAGAAGCTTCTAAAGTAATTTTGAAGTGCTCCATAAATAAAGTTTGAAGCTACATGTAGTCAAAATATAAACATTTATATTGAAATTATATTTATGTGTGCCTGATTATATCATTTTTACAAATTAAAACACATGTTCAGATCACAAAGTATAGCTTTTTTATCAAATACTTTAAAATGTTTTGAGTTAAAATATAATGAAGTAAAGCTACTCTTACTTTATTATATATTCTTTGGCTACTCTAAAAAACATCTCTCTGCATTTGAATCTCTTTATTCAGAAAAACTGTTTCATTAGAAACCATTAAATTTGAACACATCCTGCGTTGCTTTGATTCTCTGGTTGCAGCAACGTCTGCATGGTCAATGCATTGACTTCATGTTTCTCTCTGTAAACGGACGACTGAAGACACCCAGACAATCAACAGTTATCAGATTTTGTGCATTATTAAAGCTTTGATCACAAGAGCATCGATTGGAAAACAAAGCGAACCCACAGTTTTGACAAAGTTTGAGACCACGTTTTTTTCTAAGTCATTATGTTGGTGGGGGGCGTTATTGATCTGGTTACATCAGCATGGGGGCCAGAAAGCCTCAGCCGTACGCAGAGAAAACAGCTCTGGGTTCATCTGGGTTTTACCTGCTTCTGCAGCACATCTGTCGCCAGTCCAGCATGAGATTTCTGCTCCTGTTTGTCTTTGCTTCACTGTTAATGAGGTTTGATCTCATTTGTACATTTCATCTTATATCTACATCTCGATTGACTGCATATTATTTTCTTATTTTGTTCATCATTGTTCCCTCACAAACCTCTGAGGTCTTTACAGAACAGATGGATTTTAGGCTTCTTTTTTTAGCTTTTTATTTATTCTCTTCTCAAAAACACACCTGGGGTTTTGCCTTGATTCGTTCATCTATGTTTGATAGAGTCATTAATCTCCATGGCAACCAATTAACTGTGCAAAATTCCTGGTTGGACCCTCAAGATGCAGCTCCTCTTGATGCAGCTCCTCTTGATGCAGCTCCTCTTGATGCAGCTCCTCCAGATGCAGCTCCTCTTGATGCAGCTCCTCTTGATGCAGCTCCTCTTGATGCAGCTCCTCCAGATGCAGCTCCTCCAGATGCAGCTCCTCCAGATGCAGCTCCTCCAGATGCAGCTCCTCCAGATGCAGCTCCTCTTGATGCAGCGCGTTCAGACCTCAGATAATGCAAAGAAAACAAGTTAATATTCCTTTAGAAACAATATTAATATTTTAGCTCAGGAAGAGTTCAGAAGTCAATAGTTAGTGGAAAAACCAGGAAGTTTTTAATGGGGTTCAATGCAGTGGGCTCTTAGTTTTCCAAGTGAAAAGAATTAAAAGAAATGTGAAAAGCAGAATCAAAATGTGAGGCTGTTGTTTCAGGCTGTTCTGATTTTTCCTCTGCAGCTGTTGTCTTGTTACTCTGAGCTAATTGGAGTCATCCTGGGCCTCCGGAGCGACTCCGGCGCTGATTGGACCATGGCGGATAGAAACTGCAGGACCGTCTGAGGTTTGGGATGCAGGGGGCAGCAGAACAGAGAGCGCCATGCCGTCCATTGTGAGGGAACAAAAGAAATGCTAAAAGGTTTAAAGCAATCAATCTCTCAAACACTGCAAGGTATAATAAATGCATGTGTGTTATTCTACTAGGCTTTTAGACCATGGGAAATAAAGGGAGATCTCTGTGAATACATTTATATTTTCCCATTTTAGTATGAAATAATTGTTCCACAGTTGAAAGATGTATTTTGTTTGAAATCTTTCATTTAAAAAATATTTTGTAGGTAATATCCACTTTCACACTACAGCATCTCCATTACAAATGTTCCCAAAAACTTGTCAATATTATGCAAATGTCAAAAAAACATAACTTTGGTGTTTCCATTAAACAAGAAAAGCAACATAAAAAATTACTTTGCAGTTTAGTATATTATTACATTGAATTTACAAAGTTGCAATATTTTATGAACTGCATTTTACTTATTCCTATATAAATACTATCAGCTCAAAATTACTAAGTACAATTTAAGTATATTTCATCAGCCACTCAATAATATTGAATGATCAATAAACCCCACCCAGGATGAACTACTAGGTTTTAATTGATTTAAACACAATTAAATCAACTCTTTTTACTTAGAATTGAAGTTATTATTCATTTACAATAATCACTGGTTTGTTTCCATATTTAAAAATAAAGTTTTACACACTTTTGAGTGTAAACCTAAAAATATTTAAATTCCACAAATTATAAGGACACATAAAACTATTGCTTATGGGATTTCCTTCTCTTTTTTAAGGTTATTCAGATTTTAAAGGCCTGGATAAATTGGAAAAAGAGGCAAACATATTTTTATGTTTTTTGTCTCTGTATGTTGTTCGTCCATGAAAAGCAACACAAGTTTATGGATCTGGCAGAAGTTCATCAACCTTTTTCATGTTTAGACCCACTTACAGCAAGTTTTTATTTAGTCCAACTTCATTGGCAAGATAACTAAGAGTGTAGCAGCAACTTGAATCTCAGTGAAGGAATATATTTGGTTTACTTTCAGGAACTCAGTAGTTTTGGTGTCTGATGGCCAAGAGAAGCAGATCTGAAATAGTTCAGAGTGTCCAGCTTCAGCTCCAACAAGCTGCTTCAGGCGACTGAATCACTTCCTCGTGTCCGCTGATGAACGATTCATTTGATTCAGGTGAGCTGAAGACGAGCCACATCTGAAATGTGGAGGGAATTTTTCTTTTTTTACCTTTTATAAGCTGTGAACATTTTGTTGTTTATGTTATTTTTACCTTGTCTTTAGGGATTTTCCTCCTGGTCGCTGCCACAGTTCAACCTCATCACTCAGTCGTAGAAACAGCAGAAGGAGAGGTTTGTATCCGTTAGTGGACGATGAGTTTTCCTCCAGTAGGTTTGTGCATCCTGACATTCATCTAACTCTACACATTTCTGGGTTTTGAAGTCCTATTAATGCCCTGCTAAGACACTTATTTTGATGCAAGATGTTTTTAATCTTTTAGGTTAAAGATATCAGTGTTTTGAGCAATATAATAGGTAATTCTGAATATCATTTTATCCTCACTATTCATTAGATAAATATCTAGAACAACGCAAAGTATTGTGTTGACTTAATATTTGAAGCTACATATGATTTTCTATCTCCAGATGTTTTTTATCCTGAACTGTTTCTGCCTCCTGCTCAGTGCATCTCAACACTAATTCCTTGCTTCCACATCTGTAAGCGTGATGTGATTTGCATGATTAGGACATGCACACGTTCTTTTCACACAATAAATCAAGTTAAATGAAGGTTTCCGTGTGCACACATAATGTCAGCTAAATTGTTGCACTGGTATTCATCAAGGTCAGATCAGTAACCTGCCGTCTCTCACTCCTTCTTTACTCTTGGTTGTGTGTTTGTCCCTCATATTTGATAAATGAGGTTGAATTTTTTTCTCCAGTTCAGCCTGTGGTCAAATATTTTTGCTCCAAACAGATGAGTCACAAAGATCTAATGAACAAGTGAATGTAGAAATAATAAAGTGATTATAAACCCTTTTTAAAGACAATGCTGTACTGTTTTGCTCTACAGGTTTGATTGCCACAGTGCATGAAATTAAAGTGTACATGAGATGGTAGTGTTGTTTATAACTACATATCTCTGTCATTTATGGAAAAGCTGAACTAAAATAAGAAAGTAAACGACAAGCCGAGGCCTCAGAGGAAGATGGTTTGTTTTCAGGTATGAAATGGAAGCAGGAAGGGAGCGATGATGATGTGAGGGTTCGTTTTGGTTACAGAGCAAACTGTCCTGAAACCTGAAACATGTTTTCATTTTTATCTGAGCAAAAAAAATAAACATGAAAACAAATGACTCCAGCATCATTATCACTCCGCTGGCTTCCTGTCTGCTTCCTAAAGACTCATTCAGATTCAGGTGGTGGATTTTAAATTATAAATATTATTTAACTCATTCTTTTCACTCAACAGAAGAAGATTTTTTTTTCTTTAAATAGAGAGATCTAGATTAAATACACACTGCATACTGAAATTTTTTTAAATTCTGCTTAGGGTTGAGCTAATTCTCCGTGTTATTTTTCCATAAAGTTTAGCTTTTCTTCTGTTTCGCAGTTCCGATTGGCTACTTCAATCATGGTTAATCTATAAAGCAAAATTCATATTTTGTACCTCCATGTTAGTCTCTGCTGCTTCTGAAAACCTACCGAGCATTCACAGTTAACTACACAGCTGTTTGTGGCAATAAGCTCATGTTTTCTTGTGCCTGGAAAAGTAGCCATTCCAAAAATAATCCGCTTTCCGTCGGTACCGAGCAACCCCAGCCGAGCCCAGTGTGTCACCTAGCAACCTGAGCTGAGCTCCAGCATAAGTGGTCAGCAGCTTATTAGGATTTAAAGTGACAAGAGACCCTAAAAGGAGCTCAAAATATGCAAAACTGAGCAGATTAAACTCATAATCTGATGTTGTGGGAAAAAAAATAGTAAAGATGTTTACTGTAGCCCATAGACTCATTTTAACCTGTTCAAGCGTAAAGTAAATCTGCTGTATAGATACATTCAGTGAAAGAAAACAAATAGAGAGTGTTTCTAAAGGGATCAGCAACTTCCTGCTGTTGGTCATGCTGGTGTGACCAACAGATCAAGATGGCTGGTTGGTCTGTCTCTCACAGAGCAGATGAAAGACAGACTGATGAAGAGGAGACGGCGAGGTGAAGATGTACATGGTGACAGATGAGCATCAGAAGAGGTGCAGGTCAGATGACAAGAAAAAAGGAACAGTAATAAGAAAACACAGCAGGAAGCTGGTAGCTGTCATCTATCCACCACTGAACAGAAAGGTTCAGCCAAAATGGCTTCTTAAATCCTCCTCATCAAACTCTAAAGAAAAACACACAAGTTCTTTTTTTAACTTTTAAGTCATTGGTAGTGTGTTTAACTAAAACTAAAAATGTTTAATGTAAAAATATAAATAACATTTCCACATGTAATGATGACATAACCTGTATAATTATGTTGGAATATGTTAGAATAAAACTACCTGGTTAAAATAATAAGAAAAACTAACTGAATGTTGTTTAGAAGCACGTTTGGAGTCAATTTCTGAACATGAACAACAAAGAAATAATTAAAAATCAATCTAAACCAAATTAACAATTACGGTTCATTAAAAAACAAAAATCTTGATTTCAGCCAAATAAATACAACAACACACATTTATGAGGTTACAGCTTTGTAGATCTAAGTGAAAACAGAAACCTGGTTTGATGGAATACTAATCTTGAAAAATATATAATCTAGATCATGTTTGTTTAAATTAATGAACTAAATGAATGAGGCCATTGAATGACAAGCAGTGGCATTCCCCACAGCATCTCAATGCTGATTAGCTGTGATTAAATCTAATTAATTGATTGGTTTCTACTCAAACGGGGCCATTTCCTCTGTCAGCTCTTACACACTGATTTGAAGAAAGTATATCTGCAGCCTTTCCTCACATCATTGATGTGTATCAGGGCATCTGTGCGATATGAGCCGCTGTGTTTTTAAAAACGGTCAATCTGCTTATCTACATCTGCAGGTAGCTTATGGACATCCTCTCTGTGATCAGTCAGCTGGGGATTATAGTGAAAAAATGCTGATTACAAACGCAGCAAAGAGTGAGTCTGTCATCACCGAGCTTTCTATGAAACTCAGTAAATCAGACACTTGTCTTTCGGAGTCAGTCCACTAAAAACCCGATGATGCCTGAAGGAACATCTGACCGTTTCACATCCTGTAGTTTATGTGTTCTCCCATCAAAAAGAAGCAAAAACGTGCAAAATGTGATTTTTCCATAATTGCTGCCCATTAAAACACAATATAAACAGCAAATAATGTCAAAACACCAAAGAAAATCTCAACCTAAGGTAAAAAAGAAGGAAAAAACTAAAGTTATTTTAATCTTAATCAACATTTTTTTAAAAGATCAGTTGATTGGTTTCACTGGGGTTGTAGGTAACCGGGTTCTCAGGGGATTGCTGAGTAACAGCGGTTACTAAACATTTATATCTGAAAGGTTTTGGAAAAAAATACCTAATTTTCCAGATACAAAAACATTGACTTCCTGTTGAAAAGCTACACTGTTTTTTTAAGCACTTGAGATGTTTTTTTTAGAAACATTTGTGTCCCAAATGGAAGTAAAAAATTTGGAAATGATTAATTTTCAATAATAGATCCACTTTAAAAGTACATCCAAAAACATCAACGTGTGAAAGCACATAAAAACATTTGCAAGCTGTGTAAATGTGCTTGTTTGTCTATAAAATTCTCCTTGTAGGGAAATTCCAGCTGCTCTCACGCTCTGGAGATGCTGCAGGTCCGGACACGCACTGGGGGCCGGATGAGAACAGAGGATGAATGCTGCTGTCCTGACTAATTTTCTTTCTAATCTATATTTGTAATGATTCCCATTGAACCCTTTAGTTAAACTTTAAGACCTGAGCATCATAAAAGCAGCTCAGATGAGCTACATATTGTCAAAGTTCCTGGTGAGATCTTTACATTTGAAACAGGTGCAGCCAGACAAAGATGGCAGCACATTAATCTACGTTAAACCAATCATCAACACTCCTACTTTACTAATAAAAGAACATTTTTGTCCACAGCAACACAGTGATTTCTTTTTGAAGAAGGAGGCGTGTTGGGAGCAAATCACACTGTCTTTTTACTCACAGTCGACCTTCTGAAAGCTGCTTGAACTCATTTACAACACACACACGCACACGCACACACACACAATCATTTGTGAGTGGCTGAAATTGCACTCAAGCTTATCACTTTAGATGCAAATAACTCTGTCCAGGTTTCTGTTGACGTTTTGTTTGGCATGACAGGGAACACCAAGATAAGACACCTGCTTAATACGAGCTATTCAGAAAGACGATTGACAAATAAAATAAATAAAATGTCAAAGAGTGGGTAATGTTTGTGCAGCTGAAATAAATCATTTGTGAGTTTAAATGCAGTTTTCAGTAAATTGTCTACTTTATTTTTTGATTCTTGGGTTCTGTTTCTTCATGTTGTGCAACCTGGCATTGATCCTACAAGTGAAAATCTTTGTTAGTTTTCCTCAGAATTAAGTTTTTAAATCTGCTTAATACTTGCAGGGTTAAATGCAAATGAAACATGCATATTAAGTCATTCACATTATGCTAATGAGCTGAAATTCATTAGCATAAGGAGAAAGATCAAGTACTTAAAGTTAAACCAGTGCAGGAGGCAGCGTCATGATGGAGGAGCTTTTTTCTTTAACAGAGCAGTGAATCCTCAGGTTGTTCTGTTCCAGGAGAGAAACATCCGTCTCTTGAACCACCTGCTTGTTCTGCAGATCTATATCTCTTTGAAAACATTTGGCCAAGGAAGTTTTTTTAAGAAATGGATGTTGGTACCGGAAGATGAAGCTGCTGGTTCTCATGCTGATATTTGAAGATTTCCAATGTTTCGCAAAATGCTCAAATGTTCAGTCTGATATCACAGTGTCTGATGAATCCATAGAACACTTTTCAAATGGAATTAGTTTGTTTTCAATTTAAATTAATTTTACATTCATTGTTGATTGTTGACAATATTTTCAGGCACAGAAACACAAACTATAAATTAATAATTGATGATTTCGTCTGGGTTTGTCTTCATATCAGAAGCAGGGAGATGGAAATAAGCAGCAGTGCTGAGAAAAGACAGTGGAGTGGAAGAGACAGAGAGCATTGTTTGTCTTTTTCACGTTTTTTACTATTGAAGTTCAAGTTTGTGGCCACCCCAAAAAAATCTAGTTCAAGATTTTTTTTTTTTTTTTTTTTTTTTAGAGAAATTGTTGTCTCAGATTCCTGTGGAAATGACTCCCTCAGAGCTCGTCTGCTCAGAAATGAGCGCCATGACCTTTTGGATTACGGAGGCGGAGAATGACCCCGTTTTGTTTCCGGGACCTGCGCCTGGGGGAGGAGCGAGCCGTGAGGTGAGCTCCAGTCATTAAGAGTGAAAGGGATGAAACACTCAAGTGTCTGCGATGCGAAAACGAGCAGAAGGAGGTCAGGTGACAAAGCTGCATGATAATGAAATACAGAACCGTCTGAGCGATGGGAAGCGACATCCTTACTATCTCACCTGTCTGCTTAGGTCCTAATCAAAGTCCCGACTGCTTTTAGTGGTTTTCGTGGTGAAAAAAAAAAATGAAAATCTTCCTGCTTGGCTGTGTTTTTATCTTCGCGATGCTGCAGCGGAGCGTCAAGCAGACGGCTGCATCACCGGACACAGGTGAGTGTCCGAAACTGGAGATTAAAAAAAAAAAAAAAACTGAGATGGAAAAGCAAACTTGTGATGATGCGACCGGATGGCCTGCAGAGAGCACACTGCATAAATATCCAGTGGAAAAGTGGCTCTCTTTCCTGTTACTGTGCAGAATTAAAAAAAAAAAAAAAACGGGGTAATTTTCAGCGCAGCTTTGGCTGAAAGGGAGAGAAGCAATCTCATCCCTCCAGCCTGTAAAGGAAGATATAGAGGGGAATAGAGCAGATGTGTTAGAATGGCCTAGTCAAAGCCCAAACCTAGTTCCATAAGAGAAAGTCTCATTTCACAATTATGGGTTGCTTGATTTTGGTTCATAACAGAAAGGAGTTTGTGGCTGGAGTGTGACAAGATGTGAAGAAAGTGCAAAAGTTTTCTATAAATCCTAAATATTAAAAGTTTACTATACTGGTAAACTCAGTTAGAAGAGAATATAAAATGTTTCTCAGCTTCGCTAAACAAGATAAAGTTTAAAAACTTGGAAGGGAAGAGTTCAACGTTCTCTGAGCAAGTAAAATATTTAAAGGCTGAAAACAAGCCTCCACTGAGCTTTGCATGCAACGCTGGTTAAAAACCAGCAAAGGAAACAACATTTCATCACAATCTGATTTGGGCAAGTTTTTACTTGGACCGTGCTGAGTCAGAACTCTAATGTTGTACTTCACTTCATAAGTGCTAAACGGGCATTTAATTAAGGAGTGCACTTTTTGATCTAATCAGTGAAATTATCTGTAATAATTATAATTATTAGATCTCACTACAGGGTATCTCTGATGGAGAACATATTTAAAGTACTGCAAGCTAAACTGTTCTTTTCAGTCACATTGTAGACCTAAAAATCCTCGCTGGTTTTTCATCATTATTGTTGATTATATCTCTTTTAAATATTAGGATTTTGTAGTATAAATAAGTATCAATCAAAGCTCAGACAGATCAAGGCAGATGTATAGATGCTATTTAAAGGAGCAGTATCATGATAAGTTGACATTTTTTAGCTTTACGTCATGTTATAATGTGATTCCCTCATCAAAAACATACCTGGAGGGTCACCATGATTCATGCATGCTTGAGAAATCCTGTAATCTCCATGACAGCCATTCACCTGTGCAAAACGTCTGATTGGACTTGGCACTGCCTTCAAGACAAAGCTCCTCCTTAGTTTCCAAGCTTCTGAGCTTCCCTTCACTCCTTCAGACTAGCCGGCAGCAATTAGCACATCTGCTGAGCTCATTACAGGAGCTACTTCTCAGTGCAACACTGGTAAAAAATAAAGCTAAATTAAAGAGCAGGAGTTTTTAAAGTGACAGAGGCCCAATTTCAAGGCGTTGAGTCATATTTGACATAGATAATATTTTTATAACAACTGAAGGAAATATGGTTACTTCATTGTGTTATAAAATGCCACCATGTTCCTGGAAAGCAGATCACTGTGCCTTTAAACCATAAACTGTGATTGAAAGCAGACCAGAGGGCCAACTCATCTGCTTGTAATGAACTGGACAAAAAGTTACTTCCATATAGGAACAGAGTTTTCTTCAGCTGTAAAAAAAAAAACAACTAAAACTTAATAAAATATGTTCCCACTGAAGATATGAGAGTCAAAGTGTTTCTCTAGCTGTGGCTTGGTTATAGTTAAAAGTATTTGCATTATTAAACTTGAAAACATTTGGAATTTTTAGAATGAAACAACTGAACCACTGCTTTCTCCTTTGACCTTTGCAGATAGTATGTTGTGTTTTTATATCTACATATTGACCTAAAAGTAAGTGACTGCTGTATTTTTGTTTTTGACCAGGCCAGGATTGTTTCAACACAGTCTGGTTATTTCTGTCCAATCAACAAGGCTGCAAGTCTGCAGAAAAAAATATATTGTGATGCAAATCTGCTAGATATCAGTGTTAATAGAAGTGGAGGGAGGCACGTTTACTCCTAGAGATATTATATTTCATTTACATATAAAACTGTGATGGGTTTGGAAAGTTTCAGCTTGAAAGTAGCTTGTCTCTGAACCTTACATTTCTTCCACGGGAAATTAATAGACTATATTATGAATTTGTGCTTTCTTACCTTCTGTAAAGTGAGAAGTTGGAGGTGAAGTTAATCTAAGTCGGACAGGATGGTTTAGCATCTGTGTGTTGATCTGAGTGCATTTTGAATGGATGCTCTGTGAACTTCACAGGATCATTAACATATTTTTCATTCATCTTTGCTGCTGTCCTCTGTGCCAGATGGCCCTGGCATCAGATGAGGACGGTTCTCTGGCAGACGACATCCTCACATCGCTCAAACATGAACTCATCCACCTGAACATTTCTGCAGAGGAATGTAGAGAGCTGAAAATTCCTCATTCGCACACTAAGCTGCATTGTAGCATGACCTGCCAGGAGCCGACTTACAGAAATCAGGCTCATTGATTATCAAAATACAATCAGTTTCAGTAATAAAGTTAATTGAATCAGATGCAGAAATGAAACATGTTCTGAAGGCTTTGAAATCCTTTAAAGAAGACAAGAAGATTTATTCCAGTGTTTGAATATTCCTCAAAATGAGTAAGCATAAAATACATTTACTAAAGATAATGGGTAGGCATGTTACCTGTGATAACAAAGCTCACCTGCCTACCTAAAGCTGTAAAAAATAATTTTAGCTGGTCTATTGGATGATTTGATTCGGTTTGAAACATACAACATCATGACATCATCACATGGGATTTAAAAATTCACTAAAATGTCCTGTTTATAAATGGGATCTGACTACATTTCACTTAAAATAAGTAAATATACGAGTTGGTGTAAAGCATAGCAGATCTCTGCACAAAGTCATTTAGGCTATACTGCTGTAGATTTGAAGACAGTGTATGTAAACATCTGGTTTCAACTGTATGAGTCTGAATTGATTTGATAAAATGGACTAAATACAACAAAATATGACTTTTACAAAGAAAATGACTTTTAAATGCTGGGCTGAGACAGGGAAATCTGGATGTGTGTTAAAACCTCACAAAACGTATTTGCTGCATTAACATCCCTGCCAGGCATTTCTCCCCCTTGATATTTAACTTGTTTCCCTCCACTTTTATGTGATAAATTGACTTTTCTAATCAAATCCCTCGCTTTCTCATTACAGTAGAGTAAAATTTTGCTCATAGCAACATTAAATTCAAATTAACTCCAGTATTTTCTGGTGTGTTAATAATCGTGGCTGATATTCCTGTTGATGCATCTCATTGTTGTGTGAATCCCTCCTTAGGGATCGTAACTGCACCTCTGAAAGTTATAAGATCAGCCATTATTCTGTGCTAAATCTGTTCAGTTTTTTATGTTTTTACATATATATATATATATATATATATATATATATATATATATATATATATATATATATATATATATATATATTATATATATATATATATATATATATATATATATATATATAAATCCCTTCTCACCCACCGCGGGTGGTTCTTATCCTCTGAGCTCGGGTCCTCTACCAGAGGCCTGGGAGCTTGAGGGTTCTGCAGTATCTTGGCTGTGCCAAGGACTGCACATTTCTGGACTGAGATGTCTGATGTTGTTCCTGGGATCTGTTGTAGCCACTGCTCCAGTTTGGGGGTTACTGCCCCGAGGGCCCCGATGACCACAGGCACCACTGTGGTCTTCACCTTCCAGGCCCTCTCCAGTTCTTCCCTGAGGCCCTGGTATTTCTCCAGTTTCTCATGCTCCTTTTTCCTGACGTTGCAATCACTTGGTATTGCTACATCTACCACAACGGCTTTCCTCTGATGTTTATCCACTACGACAATGTCTGGTTGGTTCGCCATTACCATTTTGTCTGTCTGGATCTGGAAGTCCCACAGGATCTTAGCTCTGGCGTTCTCCACCACCCTTTGGGGGTGTTTCCCACTTTGATCTCGGGGTTTCCAGTCCATATTCTGCACAGATGTTTCTGTACACTATGCCTGCCACTTGGTTATGTCGCTCCATGTACGCTTTCCCTGCCAGTATCTTGCACCCTGCTGTGATGTGCTGGACTGTCCCAGGGGCCTCCTTGCACAACCTACACCTTGGGTCTTGTCTGGTGTGGTAGATCTGGGCCTCTATTGCTCTCTCTCTCTCTCTCTCTCTCTCTCTCTCTCTCTCTCTCTTTTATATATATATATATATATATATATATATATATATATATATATATATATATATATATATATATATATATATTGTAGTGATACTGAAACTGATATTCTTTATACTTTTAGACACATTGAAAGCTAGTAGTATTTTGATTCAAACTAAAATAACTATTGGAAAAATTATCCTAATCTTGATTCAGTCATCTTCTGACTTGGCTTGCAGTAAGTTTCATTCATCTTGGAAAAATACATTTTCATCCTGTCAATAATATTTTTGGGGGGGTCAAAAGTTACTCAAATATTGAATATGTGAATATCACGTTTGTAAGATATTTTTAAAACATAAACTATAAATCAAAAATCACATTTCACAGATTTTTATGTTTCCATTTTGGTCTCAGCTGCTTCTAAAAACAAACCAAGCGCTAAAAAAAAAAAACACCCAGTTGTTTTTTGGGCAACAAGTTAATAATGTTTGTTGGCGTCTAAAAAATGAACGTTTCAAAACTTTAGTGACGTCCCACCGTTACCGAGCAACCCCAGGGGGAGTCCAGAATGTTCCTGGTTTGACGCTGTGTGCTGTGTTCAGGGACTGCTGGGAAAGACGAGTGTTGTTGATTTACCACCCAGAAGCCTGTTGCTGCATTCTTGTTGGTTGTTCAGGAGCTTGTTTCTGCTTTTCAAAGATGTACGGTTGTATAATTGTGCGTCTGCCAGCAGCCATTTTCACTTGTGAGCATAAAGCGTTGAGTTGGGTGGCAGAAATTTATTGGGATTTAAAATGACAAGAGGCCCTGAAACAGATCAAAATAGACAGAACTGAGCAGACTAAAATATTATCTAAGAACGATCTAAAAAATGTAATTAACACATTTTGCTTAGCCCGTAGACCTATTCTAACCTGTTCAAGGAAGCATAATAGCTTTACGTTTGACATGTTATTGAATAAATAATCTTATTTTTCGTCCTCCTCAGAGTTGAACTGTTGTGAAGGGGACATTCTCCTGTTGCTGGACTCCTCAGGAAGCGTGACCACCTCTGAGTTCTCTCGCTTTTTGACCTTCGTGGCCAACCTCCTCCACCCGTTTACCCTGGGCCGGGGCCACGTCAGGGTGGCTCTGCTGCTGGTGGGCACCACTCCTCACCTGGAGTTCGGCCTGGGTGTCCACAGCAACCAGGAGAGTCTGCTGAGAGCCCTGCAGAGCGTCCACCAGCAGCAGGGAGACACCAACACAAAGGCCTCCGTAGAGCTGGCGCAGCGGCTGCTCCTGGAGGCAGACGGGGCCGTGCCCAAGGTGCTGCTGTGGCTGACGGACGGAGTCCAGCCTGGAGATGTGGAGAAGGCCATGTCTGAGCTGAAGGCTCGCGGAGTTTATGTGTTAATTGTTTATACGATTCATGGCAACCACCAGGTGCTACAGCGCGTGGCGACGCCTCCGCTGGAGTCACACCTGTACTCTGTGGACATGGAAAGCATCGACATCATCACAGAAGACCTGAGGGAGGCCATCATCAGTATGTGTGTGTGTTTTTAAATATGTAATTAACTATAAATAGTTAGCCTGATTAAGAAAACAGCCCGTCATCTGGTGCTATTTGCTCCGTCCAGATGGTCTGGAGTTATGGACTCTGTTGAGTCATCAATGTTTCCCTGTGATGTATATGCACCAGTTCAATGCTGTTAATGTTAAGGCTGGATTGAATGACTTCGTTCACTTCTTCCTCTGCCATTACTAAAACTACAGGCAGGCTCCAATTATGAAAAAATGCAGGAAACAATCGTTCAAAACTTCTCCTTCTGTTCACTGATTGAGAAATTCAACTCTATGAGGGAAATCCCAGACTGAGTTGTGAAGAGAGATTATAAACAAGCAAAATTGTTTAGAAAGGCAAAAGTCAGGCTCAGAAATGATGCATATTATTATAAAGTACATTCTATTGTCTTCACATCTTTTTTTTTTTTTATCTGTAGAAATCATTCGTGCAGAACGACTGAGCGTGGTTCGCTTGACTTCCCATAGTGCAGTGCTGCAGTGGCGTCCAGTTCTGGCTGGTGGCAGCGGTCACTATGAACTGAGCCATAAAGCTGTAGATGATCCCCTCTCTGAGAAAACTAGGGTTCTCCACAGCAGCTCCAACCGGGCAGAGCTGACCCAGCTGCAGCCCGACACGACGTACACGGCCTCCCTCCGGCCCGAGTCCAACCAGCGGCTGCACAGCACACAGACTGTGAAGTTCACCACACTTCCTGGTAAAAATCACATGTCCGCTTTTTATTATTTACACTGTCTTCTCCTTTACTAACCATAGAAAAGACAGAGATGAGTAATGTGTTTTTAAAAATATATATATTAAAGTTTTGCGATGTGGAACATACATAAATTATGGGATAGTAAAAATATGTGTATGTCGCAGATTACTGGAAAAAGAAAAACAGATAATGATATCAGTAAAACAAAACTAAGAAAACTGCAACAAACAATTACCTAAAATCACTGTGTACGCTTCATAATGCCTGTCTATGTAAAATATAAAACTGTTAATATAGTGACACATTAAGAGACAGACTGTGCATTTGGATCAATCGTATACTGATTGATCCAAATCAGTATAAGATTAACATTTCAAAAACTGTTGCAGCAGTTTTTGAAATGGCTCAAAAACTTCTGCAACAGACCTCAGGATTTATAAACAAAGCCTTAGTTATTACTCTGCAATTTCTCCACATGGAGGCTTTCTTTAAGTTTAGCTAGCCACATTTTAAACCAAATCTACAATTTTGATTATTTTCTTGGCTTTTACCATTCCATCCATAAATCACGGTCATTTGCATAGAGATGCTGCAGTTCATAAATGAAGCAGAATATTAAAATAAGACAACACACTCCTATATTTTTGAAAATGTCTCACTAATACTGAGATAGGGAGTCATGAGTAAAGTCTTAAACGTAACTGTTTCTGCTTCGCCCTCATTAAAAATGTTTTTCACACTCAATTTATCCCAATTTACTCTTGAACTTTAGCATCAAGACGAAACTAAATTTGGGTCACTCATATTAAATAATTAACTTTGAGTCTGATTATGACAGATTAAGCCTAATCAAGAACTTTTGACCTAATTTGCATTTGTTAAATTAACTGAAATTACAGCGAACATCTTAAGTGTGAATAAAGAGGTTGGTTTAAAGTCAGCATGTCTTTTTTTATTATTTCATTTAGATGTTTTAAGTCCAGCAGAGGTCACCTTGTCGGACCCTGGTCCCCGTCAGGTCCGTGTCAGCTGGGGCCCGCTGCAGCCGTCCCGGGTACAACGATACACTCTGGAGTACGGAGCGATTCCAAGCGGTCGTGTTCACACTGTGAATGTAAGCAACCAGAAAAGCTCTGTGTTTCTGAGTAACCTGGAGCCAGGCACTCAGTACCTGATCACAGTGAGCGCGCTGCACCTGGATGGAAAGGAGAGAGCCATGTCTGTGAGAGCCTGCACTCAGGAAGGTTGGTGCGCCCGGATCAACAAATGTTGTTTCAACAAATGAAAATGGGTCTTGATATCAAAGCAGTATAGACATGAGGAACACTCATTGCAAAACTCTGGTCACCTCTGACTTTTATCTTAAATCTAGGAATATCTAATTTCACTATTTTCACACCTGGTAGCCTGGTTCAACTCAGGACCAAGTAGCAACATTTGTTACATTTTCAGCTGGTGTGGTTCACTTTCACACTGCATTGTCAAACCTCCAAAAAAGATATGAGCGTAACTTCCTTCTTCATAAAATAAAAACAAAACTGGAGTGGCGTCAGATTTCAGTGATGGAGGGTTTCTCTTTTGTATTTGGTAAAATCCACAAGCCATTTCATTGCCCTGCTGGCGCTGGACTCTTGCGTTTGTTTTGGTTGCATTTACCCAGGATGCCTAGCGCTGTAGTCTGCTTCCTGCATCAGGATCGGTCTCCAATCCATTCAAAGCCAGAGTTCATTTTAAATGAGACCTGGGTTTTTAGGCGGACCAGAGTTTGTTCTTTAGTCCACATCGGAGTTTGATTGAACATTCGCATTTTCCTAAATGAACTGGACTTTCCATCCAATCAAACCAGAGTTTGATTAAAGTGGACTAAACACTGCTGGTATGAAAGCGCCCTATGAGAAAATGGTTGGTTGACCGAAGTGCTCTTACTAGAGTGTGGAGGTTAAGAATGCAGAGATATGATGCAGTTAAGCCTTTTAAATGACAAAAGTAAGCAATAAAATCTTAAACTAAATCCTAAAACAGACCTGTTACAAGACAAGCTGCTGAATTTTGGATGATTTATATACATGTTCTAGGCCAGGATACAAAGCGTTACACTAATCCAACCCAGAGATAATAACAGAGTGACTCACAGTTAATTGTGGATTTTTGTTAGTTTCAAAGTGATTTATTTACTTGTTGAAACTGTTCTCCCGAAAGTGTAGAAACTGGTGTGTGTTTGTTTTTTCCTGCAGAAGCTCGCCCCGCCCTCACCGACCTCCGGCTGACCCTGACAGGTCGGCAGGAAGGGAATGAGGTCCAAGCATCCTGGCAGACCAACACAGAAGGACTGAAAGGTTACTGGGTCAGCTGGGAGAGAAAAGGTTCCCAAAACTCCCAGTTAGAACGCTCCCTCTCCACCGCTTATCTCCCGCCTTTGCCTCCTTCAGTCCGACTCGCCCACGCCGCCCCGAACAGCCGGGTGTGTGTGTCTCCGGTCTACAGCTCGGGACGAGGAGATGGGATCTGCTGCACTGCCAAGACAAACGACGGGTAGACGGCCTGACAGGATCCGTTCATCTAATTACTGCAATTATTTTCATGCAGACTGAAATATTCGTATTTCAGTCTGTGTGGATAAAAACTGGGGAGTCAAACCGAGTATCTTACAACTCTGCAGATACAGCCTACTCTTTTATTTTATTTCCTGAGGTGTATTTCATTTGAGTACAGAAGATTTAGAACAAAACTCAGTCATGGAGATACTTTAATATCAGTCCAATCTGTCTCTTGTTTGCACCATCACTCACTTCATATAAAGAAATGAATACCTGGAACAAACACAAACCTTAAACTTGTGACATTTAAGTGTTTCAGCCATGATCTCCACTCCTTAAATTTATTTTGCTGCTCCAGTTTTCTTAGAATTGGTTTAAGAGAATTAATTCCTTAGTTTAATTCCTTGTCTATTTAGTATAACTTTTTCTAAAATATCTAATAGAAACACTTCTTTGTAATCACATTGAACCAGTGTTTATTATGGCTAATTATTGCTAAATTAATCCATATTTATGTAAAGCACATCACTTGTGCTGACTTCATGTTTTGGTCAACTCGTTTTCTTTTTTCTTACACATTTATCGCCATCTAGCGGCTGGATCAGGTACCGCTGTGGTAATTTCACAAAACTATTAAATTCTCAGTTTAAATCCATAATTTCAATCAAGTGGATGTTTAAAACTTAAAGATGAAAGCTAAAATGCACATCCCAAAAATCTCTACAAAATACAGAATCATTTAATAAATTAGAACATTAAACTATTTTCTCTCAGTTCAATAAGTCAAACATGTTACATACATTAATTCCAGACAGATATGTGTTCAACTCTTTATTTTACTTAGTTTCCTGCTAATAAAAAAAAAAAAAAACATTTTAATACCGAAAATGTGAGCTTGATATAAAGCAAGTTTAATACCTGCTTAAATGTTATTTTCAGAAGGTACTTTTAATCAGACCAATGAACCTCATTGGACCGTTTATTGTAATTTATTTAATTTGACTTTATGTTAGCAGTGTACTCTCCTTTCAATCTATGTTACAGTCAAGTCTGAGTAATGTTTGCTGAGATGGATAAAACATATTGATAAAAAATGACAAAGAGGGTGGATTTCCTGTCGAATTTTATAAAAAGTTCAGTCTCAAATTGGTTCCCCTCCTGCTGAATATGTTTAGACATTCATTTGAATCTGGAACTCTCCCGGCATCCTTGTTACAGGCCTCTGTTTCTTTGATCCTGAAGAAGGATAAAGATCCTTTATCTTGTGGCTCCTATCGTCCAATTTCTCTTTTAAATGTAGACTATAAAATTCTTGCCAAATTATTAGCACTCCGTTTAGAAATTGTTTTGCCACTTTTAATCAATTCTGACCAGACTGGATTTATTAAGGGGAGATATGCCTTCTCCAATGTTAGACGGTTATTCAATGTGCTTTATAACCCCACAGATTCTAGTGAAGCTGAATTTGTGATTAGTCTGGATGCAGAGAAGGCATTTCATAGAGTGGAATGGGGTTACCTTTTTTATGTACTTCAACGATTTGGATTTGGTAATAATTTTGTTTCATGGATAAAGCTCTTGTACACTTCTCCTCTTGCTGTTAAAACAAATTTCATTTACTCTAAGTACTTCCCTCTTTTCAGAGGCACTAGACAGGGATGCCCCATGTCCCATTACTTTTTGCAATTGCTATAGAGCCATTGGCCATCTCCCTTAGATCCAATATATATCTAAGTGGGGTTATAAGATCAGGCATTGAACAGCGGCTTTCCTTATATGCCGATGACTTGCTTCTTTATATTTCTAAACCAGCCACTTCAGTTCCTATTGTACTTTCAACTCTTGATCATTTTAGCCGCATATCTGGCTTTAAGCTAAACCTTGGCAAAAGTGAAATTTTTCCAATAAATTCAGCGGCTCGAAAACATTCACTTGTTTCTCTCCCCTTCAAGGTTGCCCTTGATGGTTTTACATACTTAGGGGTTAAGGTCAAGAGTAGATTCTGCGAACTTTTTAATTTAACTTTGAATCATTGGTGGACAAGGTCAAACAGGACCTGGATAGATGGTCTTTGCTTCATTTATCCGTTGCTGGGAGAATTAA
This sequence comes from Poeciliopsis prolifica, assembly GCF_027474105.1. Lineage (NCBI taxonomy): Eukaryota > Metazoa > Chordata > Actinopteri > Cyprinodontiformes > Poeciliidae > Poeciliopsis > Poeciliopsis prolifica. The sequence continues at coordinate 13,459,044 of NW_026562378.1, forward strand.
TACGATTAAAATGAACGTGCTTCCCAAATTTCTTTTTTCTTTCAGTGTATCCCTGTTTTATCCCGGTTTCTTTTTTCAGTAAATTGGACCAAATTATTACTGGATTTATTTGGGGTCATAAACCCTCTAGAATTCGTAAGTCATATCTGAGGAGACCAAAAGGTGTGGGTGGAATGGCACTGCCGGACTTTATGTTTTATTATTGGGCATCCAATATTAGAATTCTTATTTACTGGTTAAAGGCAAAGGATTTGGATAGTGCCCCGGCTTGGTTGAATTTGGAAGCCTCCTCCTGTATACAATCGTCTTTGTCTGCTTTAGTTTATGCTCCCAAACTGCTATCTGGTGCTGAAATTCCAAACAATAAAATGGTGAGAGAGACTTTGAAAATCTGGTTCCAGCTTCGCCGTTATTTTAAATTAAACTCTTTTTCTTTACAATCTCCTATCTTTAAGAACCCTTTATTTCGGCCCGCTATGATTGATAGTGCGTTCTCTGTTTGGTTCTCTCATGGTATCAAAAGCTTTAGTGACCTCTATGACCAGGGTACATTGTTTCTTTTGACCAGCTTTCTATTAAGTTTGACCTCCCAAAGAGCCACTTTTTTCGTTACCTACAGGTCCGAAGTTATGTTAAGAAAAAAACTTCTCTTTTTCCATCTAAGCCTCTTGCTAATGAGTTGGATAATCTTCTGTTACCCCCTTCACCGAAAAAGGGCATTGTATCATGTTTGTATGAGAGGCTCTGCTGTTTTCGTGAATCCCCAATCCTTTCAATCAAAGCGGCATGGGAAGAGGACCTGGGTTTTTTGCTTCCAGATGACCTGTGGGATAAAATTCTTTATCGGGTACATGGTTTGACACTGTGTGCCAGACATGGACTAATCCAGTGTAAGATCCTGCATCGCACTCACTGGACTAAGGCCAGGCTCTCTAAAATATACTCAAACATTAGTCCGGAATGCGACCGCTGTCATCAGACACCTGCCTCATTGATTCATATGCTTTGGTCATGCCCATCATTAAAGCAGTATTGGACAAATATTTTTGCGGCTTTGTCTGAAGCAGTACACATGTCCATCCAGCCTGAACCACTAACTGCACTGTTTGGTGTACTTTCTGAGAGGGTTTCTGTGTCAAGACTCGAGGCTGATTTGGTCTCATTCCTCACTCTGTTGGCGAGGCGTAGAATTTTGCTGTGCTGGAAATCAGCTCTACCTCCCTCATTTGAATTTTGGATTAAAGATGCTTTACACTTTAGTAAACTTGATAAGATTAAATTTACCCTTCGAGGTTCCTCAGCTAATTTTTTGAAAATTTGGCAGCCGTTTTTTGATTTTATTCAGACGCTGCCGTCCCGTATGGTACCCAACTAAATTTTATTTTCGCCTGACCTTTTTATTTACATTTTATTATATTATTTACCAAATAATTTATTTTGTCATTAATACCCATTGATGTACACGTTTATTTAATTTCTCCCCCCGTCTTTTTTTTTTGTTTGTTTGTTTTTTTTTCGAGGGGAAAGTTTATGTATGCGTTCTATATGTCCTATGTCCGGTTATGTTATAGAAAAAGTCTATATACTTTGTTTATACATTTTTTGCATATTTTGTATTTTGGTGTAAAAATCGAATAAAAAGATTTAAAAAAAAAATGACAAAGTTGTCATAGGGTTAGGGTTAAATACATCTTTTTGAAAATATGTTTCTTTTTTCAATGCTTGTTGCTGCATCTGTGAATAGATTTACAACCCTTGCTTAGCGTACTTCAGGTTTTTTCAAAATATATTTCTATAAAATTATGACATTTCTGTCACATTAAATCCTTTCTGGCCATTAAATATAATATTTGTGGTATTTTTGTTTTTATATTTCTTGTATTTCTCTTGATCAACAACACATTTTATCACATTTGTGACTTCAGATTTTTTTTCTCTAATGTTTTCAGCTTCACATAAATGAAGTCTGAGATCTTCTGTTAACCAGCAGACAACCTGCTGCAGGTAGATGCATACACACAAAAATGTCTTCATTTCCTTCAGGAGCAAAGTCTAAATTTGCAACTCAAGCACATTTTGTTCAGGGGAGTTGATTAATCTCCTGTGTTTCATTAACACACACGTCTCCCTGAGGTTGAAAACATTGTGGTGCTTTATGGCTTTTTATGACCCATTTGCATATAAAATATGTGTAACCAAAAGGTCAGATTTCTGCTATGATGTAACACAAATAATTTTTTTCCAGTTTTTGCTGCAGTGGAAAGATGTAAATATGTCCAAAGAGCGAGAAAATCTCCAAGCTGATTGGTTCCCTGATGCTTAAGTTATATATGCAGTTTTCTTGGAAAGCTGATTTGGATTTTCTCAGTAAACATTCACAATGAAGGTGGAGCTTGATTTGGGGCGAGATGCTGTTGACATGAGCCCACAAATTACAAATTCTAACTCAGTAGATGAAGACATGGAGAATAAAGCAACCATCAAACTTGTTGGGAAAGGACTTAGCACACCTCTGTCCAATACATTGAGCACCTTCCACATCATTCTGGTGGCTCTAGGAATTGTGGGTAACATCATTGTGTTTGGAGTCACTGGAAAGAGTGTGATGGTGGAGCACAGCACGAGACATCGCTCGGACATTATTGTCGTTAATTTGTCGGTGTCCAACCTCATGGTGTTATTTTTGAGGAACGTGTTGCTTATCTTTTGGGACCTGGGCTTCAAGGTATGAACTGCTTACGCAAACAGCTGATGTACTGCTAAAAAAACTCAAAACTAAGGATGGAAAACAACAAAAAACTGTTTTGCTTGTTGAACTAGCTTTCATTTTGCACATAGAGTTGTGGTCCACTCACTGTTAGCAGAAATGTTATCAGATCTGGACTTTAAAGAGCTTTGTTTTAATGTTACAAACTTAGAGTTTATTGAGTTTAATGATTTACATAAAATCAAATCAAATGATATTTGTTTAGCATATTTCAGCAACAGGCCAGTTCAGAGCACTTTACATTACAAAAACACAAAAATCATCAATTGAAGTGTTACATTTTTCCAGGTGTTGTCATTACACGTCAAACTGTTGGCTATTGTTTCATTTAAGGTACAAAAGCAACTGTAAACAGATGGGTGTTTAGTCACTTGTCTTAAGGTTTAAACCAGATTTAAAGGAACTCACTGTTTCAGCAGTTTTGCAGTTGTCCGGAAGTTTATTCCAGATTTGTAATGCATAGAAGCTGAATGCTGCTTCTCCAGTGTTTGGTTCTGGTTCTGCAAAGTAAACTGGAACAGGAAGTTGGTGTATATTTGTATACACCTTAGATTTTGGAGAGAAGTTATCTGGCTTGGTGTGTGACCTCACTTCATCTATATTTCTGTAATGCCACACCTGACCAGGCAGGTATACATAACTGAGAGTATGAAAGCCAGCTGCATATTTTTTCCTGATAATTGGGTGCTGCTCTGATTTGGTATTTTTCATCTAATTTCCTTTGGTACTTATTATTAGTAATCCATAGCCAAATGAAACCTATTGTTGCTCTACATTGTAGATTCTATTTTAGAAAGTGGGTGAATAAAATAACCCACTCAAAAATCTGGACAAAAGGATATAAAGGAGTAAATAAAAATTAGATATTTGCTGATGAGCAGAAAATCTGCTACAAGTGATTAAAGGTCTGCACTTCCTTCAGGGTTATGGTTCAAGGGGTAAAGATGCAAAGCAAGCAAATTTTCCTCAGGTCGATTAATTACTTGTGTTTCATTAACACACACCTTAATTTCCCAGAGGTTGAAAAAATTGTGAAGCTTTATATCTTTCTGTGATCCATTGAAAGTCAAATCGTTGGTAGGTGGAACCAAGAAATCAATTTTCAGTCGTGATGTCACTGGAAGAAGCTTCTTCAGTTTCAGGAAAAACAAAACCCCAAAGCTGGTTGGTTCCCTGGTGCTTAACGGAGTGTCAGTGTTCTTGGAAGGCTGATTTGAACTTTCTCAGTAAACATTCACAAAGAAGTTGGAGCTTGAATTGGGGCGAGATGCTGACATGAGTTCAGAAATTCAACATTTTAACACAACGACTTAAATTATGGAGCAAAAGACAACCAAAAAACTTGTGGGAATGGAACTTCGTACACCTCTGTCTCCTGCACTGACCTCCTTCCACATCATTCTGGTGGCCCTAGGAATTGTGGGTAATATCACTGTGTTTGGAGTCATTGGAAAGAGTGTAATGATGGAGCGCAGCATGAGGCATCACTCGGACATTGTCGTTGTTAATTTGATGGTGTCGAACCTCATGATGTGTTTTGTCAGGAGCATACGCTTATAATTTCAGACCTGGGCTTCAAGGTATGAAATGCTTACATAAACATCTGATATACTGATTTAAAAAAATGTGAAAAAAGTAAAAATATGTATTGGGAGCAACTCATGGAAAATGTTGCACTTGTTGAACCAGATCTCATTTTACACATGCAGTCAAAGTCAGAGGTTTAGAAACACACACATATGACATTTATGACCCCAGGTAATATAAATATGTGCAATATGGTGCATACACATACAGACCATTGTAAGGTAAAGTAAAAACATTATTTATGTACATGTATTTTATTGGAATGGCAGTGCTTAATTTGCTAAAAACCTGGTTTTGAAGCCAGTTTAGCTTGTAAAAAATACGGAAACTCCAAACAAGTATATTAAGCTTTCTAAATTATTATGTTGTAAATATTATGTTTATGTTATAAAAATAAATGTGAGGTTAGCTGTCCATTTTTCACCCATACCAAGCCTGAACACGATTAAAATCTGTGAGTAAATAGTTCTCCGAGCGTTACCTGCCAACAAAAACGTTCGCACTTCTTTCAGGTTGATGGTGAAAGATGGAAAGCTGCAACTCAAGCACAATTTGCCTGAGGAAATTGATTAATCTCTTGTGTTTCATTAACACACACCTTAATCTCCCTAAGGTTGAAAGCATTGTGATGCTTTGTGGCTTTCCCTGGCCCATGTGGAGATTGGCCCATTAGTAGGTGGAACCAAAAGATCCATTTTCAGCTGTCAGATCACTGGAAGGATCTTCTTCAGGTTGTACATATTTGCAATATTCTTGGAAGGTCACCAGATTTGAACTTTCCCAGTAAACCTTCACAATGAAGAGGGAACTTAATTTGGGCCGGGATGCTGACATGGGTTCAGAAATTCTAAATTTTGAAACAACGACTCAAGACATGGAGCAAGAGACAACCACTAAGCTTGTGGGGATGGGATTTCGCACCGCTGTTTCCCCTACACAGAGCGCCTTTCACATCATTTTGGTGGCTCTGGGAATTGTGGGTAATTCTATTGTGATAGGAGTGATTGGAAGGAGTGTGGTGATGGATCGTGGGCCGGGACATAACTCAGACATCATTATCGTCAATTTGGCAGTGTCCAATCTATTGGTGTCCATCATGAGGAACCTGCTGCTTATCATTTCAGACCTGGGCTTCAAGGTATGAACAGTTTAAATATGCATCTGATGTGCTGCTCAAAAAACTAAAAACTAAAGTATGTTTGGAAAGCAAACCATTGAAAAGTGTTTTACTTTATTAGTTCAACAGCTCAAAACTTGAGCTGTTGAAATTTTTACCTCATGTCATTATATCTGGACGACAGTTTCTGTAACCACCATTTTTTCAGTGTTGATCAATTTCGGAACAAAATGTCAACAAATGTTAAAGTAACTAGATGCAAAAGTTTCATTCACCATCAGCAAGCTTCTGCCACAGTTCTAAGTTCATATATTTGTCATCTCCTCTTTCCAGAGCTGGTTTGTGTGTCTTAGGTGGTTTTCTGTCATGAACATCAAATTTTATTTCACAGATTTTTCAAGACGGATGAGGTTAGGAGCTATTCTCCAAACTTAATGTAACCTTTATGTTCCTAATGGTTCTGTGTAAATACTGAATTGCTTCAACCATTTGACCCAAACTGCCAACCTTTAGATAAAACAAAACTTGCTGGGATGTTCAAGAACAACCCAAGGTGAAAAAAAGACTTACATGTCTACCACAATTTACATTGTTGTTGATTTTTTGTCCATTGGCCCTATGATCTGAATGCAGAGGGTGCTCCAAGACATGAAAACACACAAAACTCACCCAATCAAAATATCTATTTTCCAGCTGTACACCTCCAAAGGCTGGTGTCAGTTCCTGATGGGAGTCTGGGTCTGGTTGCGGTCGGTCAACGTGTGGTCAACGTTCTTCCTCAGCGCGTTCCACCTCCACACTCTGAAGCGCGTGGCTCCGACTATTGGACACCTTCATGGGCCGTGGAGCACCTACAGGACCCTGCTGCTGAGCCTGGCCATCGTCTGGATCTTAAACCTTCTTTACTCCATTCCTGCTCATATTTTCTCCACCAGTGGCAATGAAAACAGCACAGAGGTGAGACAAACACGAAGTTTGCATGTTTTTCCCAGGCATCTGTAATTCTTCTTTGTTCGTCCGAAGAAGCAGGTCCAGTAGACTGACTTCACAACAAACACACATATGCTCAACATTGAAAGACTATCACAGAATTGATGACTGAAACATTATTTTGTATAAAAAATTAAAGCATACCTTACAAGAAACTTGCAGGTATGTTTTTTGTCAACTTCTTTACTCACGCCATGAAAAGAAAGAGAATCTGTGGGCACTGAATGCATTATTCCCACAAGTCTGACCTGGAAGTGACCTGCACAACTTCCCTGAACAGGAGGGACCAGGGACCCATTGGTCCCTCCACTTTACCGCCCCACCCATTGAATGCTGTAGGCATTCACACTATTGAGTTCCACTTTTGAACCCATGTGTCATAGGAAAGGGGCTCCAATTGCATCCACCTGATTGTAATGCACTTCAGGGCTGCTGTAAAAATGACATTTAACAGATATACTTTGGCCCGTCCTTGCAAACCATCTGCTATAATACCAAGTAACGCAACCGTAATATCTTTTGATATAATATCTGGAAAGATATGTTTTATAGGCCCGTACACCTCATCCCAAAACTTTTGAAGTTTTGAGATGTGTGTATGGTTGGAGATTGCCGAACTACATTTTCTCCAACACTAGCTTGGTACTTTAGCAACTTCATCTGGGGTCCTGAAATATCTGCTAATATATTTCCACTTATATTCCCGCCACGTATTTGAGCTTGTAACTTGATGTGCCTCAGTTTCATTGTAAACTCAAAGAAAACAGAGTTGATTCTGACAGTCAAAAATAGCAACAGGAAAGGGGGAGGAGCTGAAAGAGAAAGAGAAAATAACTTTTTGACGAACGAATTAGAAGAATAAATAAGCCAGTTTTGACAAACGTCACAACTATAGTATTGTTAAAATTAAACTCTGTTACAAATATGTGGGCTATTCTCTACTCCGAGACCACAACCCGAAACATGACTTTTCTTCATTTATCAAGTTATATTTTCACAGTTTATTTCTTCATTTGTAAATGTCAGCGTTTCAAACTAAATATTTAATTAACACGTGAAATATTATATGTGTAGCCTTCAATTAAATATCAAGTTCCCAAGGAAATTTTTAACTATTTTGCTGACTAAATATTTAGTTTAATACAAAATATTTATTTTACAAAAACTAAACATTTAATTTTTAAACTAACTACTTATTTTCCAAACTAAATATGAGATGTTCAATTGAGAACTAAATATTGACTTTGGCAACTCAATATTTAGGACTAACTAAATATTTAATTTGAGAGTAAAGTATTTTGCTTGTATACTTAGCTTGAGGATTAGCTGACACTTATAAGTGTCTGAATAACATGATGAAAATAACTTTGCAAAATCAACACTCCCATGGAGGGATTATCTTTCTCAGTTGCATTTCTTCTTCCTCCTCCTCTGACTCAGACTCTCATGTTGGTGACCAGCACAACGCGCCCCCTGCTGGGCTGTGTGTGGAACTTCCCCTCAAACTACTCCGGCCTGGCCTACGCAACCACATCCATGGTGATCCATGAAATATTCCCAATCATCTTGATGGCGGTCACCAACATGACGTCTCTCTACGCTCTCTACGCCCACAGCCGGTCGAGGAGCTCTGTTCAGGACGCACCTGTTTTAAAACGAGTGCCAGCAGAGAGGCGAGCCGCCAAGGTAAGACAGATCCTACAGTCCAAATACTGCTCCAAGAGTACGAGGACAGTATTTTTTTTACAATACTGTTCATGTTGGAACAAACATCAACAGTATTTGTCCCAAAAGTTATATTTTTGATCTTCCATGGATTAATTTATTTTATTTCTAGGTGATTCTTGCTCTTGTCATGCTTTTCATCGTCTGTTGGGGAACCAGCATCATCTCTCTCAACTATTTCAACTACAATCGAGGCTCCTCAGCTGAGTTTCTGCTGGTCATCGCTCGCTTCGCAAACATCATCTTCATCACTATGTCGCCTGTTATTCTGGCAATCGGGCACCGCCGGCTTCGTTCGTGCATGAAGTCTTCTGTCTCTGACTGAAATTTTCTGGGTGAAGAGCAACACTTGGTCCGTTAGGCCACAAAACAATCCCAGTAAATCCTCCATCCACCTGTCGTTCAAAGTGTTTGTTAGAGTGGATGCAATGCCTCGCAAAATTATCCATGCTTCTTAAAGTTTCTCACATGTCTTCATGCATAAAGATGGAGATCTAAAATATGGGGCAAATGGTTTTTTCTGTCCCTTTTTCACTGTATTGACGGACAGGTGCAAATGAGCAGCAAACATCGGAATGATGCAAACTCCAAAACACACACAAAAAAAAAAAACAAATGCAACAGAAAAATGCTGCAATTTTTCAAAAGACTACAATGAACAAAACAAATCCAAACAGAAACTATAGCAATCACAAAAAATAGAAGCAAAAGGGAAAATGCAGAAAATATAAAAAGTGAATAGTATGAAATGCTGCAAACTTGCTCAATGAAAGAGTTCTTTTTTTGCTTGCAGCATTTTTCTGTTGTATTTGTTCTATTTCAAGCAGAACTCCTTAAAATTACATGGAATTGATGAAGCATGTTCATGAGGTAGAAACTGTCCAATCAAAATCCCCCGTAAATCCAATTGAGACGACAACACCTGAGCTATTCTGCAAAGGAAACCGGATAAAAGTTTTAGTCTTGATATAGACAGTGGTAGAGAGAATGGCCCTATGACTTGCAGCAAAGAAGATTCTGCAAGACATTGACTCTGTGTAAAAACATTGAAAGCGTGTCGACACTTTTGCGAAACCCTCATGAGTTTGACTCATAGAAAATAGTGTACATTTACTGTGTGGCCATGTCTTCTTAATTTATTATGTGGCTTGGTTTATTACAAAAGTTTAGCAAAATCAGTAACAGTTCAATATATTGACAGTTCAATAAATTTGTTTTGTTTAGATATCAACCTTAATATCTAAACAAAACAAATTAAAAATGCTAATATCATTCAACAAACAAAATGAATAAACAAAGATAAAAGTAAAGATACACCAGTTTCTGGTGTATCTGATTATTTTTATTTTATGAGTTTCATGTGTAATTTAGCTACTGGGAAATTTGAGCGAATCAACATGATGGTTTTTGTATGATTCACTCAGGATGAACCTCTCATTTTGTGTCCCACTCCACACAACCAAAACGAAAAGAAACGCCACACACCCACTCAGCAGTGTTCACTACGCAAGAAAAAATTAACATTAGTATTTTTGTAACTTTTCTGAACCCTTAAAAACTAAACAAAATTCTCAACACATTAAACTGGGAAAGAGAAACCCACCTTATCCACCTTTTTTGCAAAGGTGTGCAAAAAAGCTACAGAAAACGTATTTTTGGCGGAACCTTTTATTTTTGGAACAGTTTGTGATGCCCCACATTCTGTGCCGCCATGGGTGGAGAGCCGTATCACCCAAAAGAAATCCACTACCTGAGCAGCATGCTAGATATGAGAAAACAATTTGTACAGATGAGATGAGAAATTGATTTGTTTTTCTTTAGATTCAAATAAATGAGTTCCAATAAAAAGTTGAAGAATAACAAAGGAATTAAAAATTATATGATTCTTGATTTATTCAGTGAAGAAAGAAATATTTTACTTTTCACTATCTTTGTGGTATAACTTTGTCTTTGACCTTTTTAACCTTAACCTCTTTCTGAGCAACAAAACTGGTTTGTTTTCTGCTCGTTTCGGGGGTTTTTTTTCCACTTTCCGTCTCCTGGCTGTGAGGGATGTTGGTCCACACCAGAATCAAGCTCCTGATTTTCCTCCTCAGCTTCCCATGTCCCAGAGCCACCACAAGCGGACTGAATCCCACAAACAGCGAAGCAGAGAAGTGGGCCACGGTTAGCAGCCCCTCGGCGTGATGCCCGCCATCATAGTTGTAGTAGGTCACCGCGGCGACCTGCAGAACCCAGCAGACCACAAAGAGCGACACCAGAGACATGATTACATGAGCGGCCTTACGCTCAGTGGACACGTGTTTCTCCAACTCCCCGTGGCTTCCTGAGTCCGAGGTAACGGCTCGCATGTGTTTAGCAAGGGAGTGAAGGGTTACCAAGTTGGTGAAGACCATCACAACCAGCGGCAGAACCTCGTTGAGCGCAAGAGAAGTGGATGCGAAGGCCGATCCTTGTTGGTCGCTGGGGAACTTCCAGGCGCAGCCCAGCAGAGGCCGTGTGGTGCAGCTGATCACCATCAGCTCCACGGTGGCGTTGCTTTCAATGTGAGTGGTGAACAACAGCGCCGGGATTGAGAAGGCCAGGTTAGCACCCCACACCAGTCCCAACACCACCCACACCCGCCGCCGCTCCCTCTGCAGAGTTAGAGGTCCAAAGGTCACATGTTGTCGCCTCAGGGTCGTGCAGTGGAAGATGCTGAGCGTCAGCGTCACCCAGCAGCCCACGGCTCGCCACCACACCCACAGCAGCATGAAGATCCTGCACCAGCCCGGAGACAGGGACACGTCCAGGCCCAGGTCGGACACGAATATGGGAACGGTGCGGAAAAGAGAGGTGAGCAGGTTGGCCAGCGACAGGTGGACTAAGATGGTGTCGGAGGGAGAGAGTCTCCGAGACGGATTCTCCAAAGCACTTTGAAACACCTGAGTGGAGAAATACAACAGATTGAAGTCAATCACAGAAAAAACACAAACCTATTTTAGTCTGGTTCCTAAAGCAAATATCTTAGTACTCCCGAAATAAAACAAAACTAACTTAGAAGTAACTTTTCAGAAAGATTCGGCTCCAGAAGGAAATAAGAGCCCACTGCACTGAACCCCACTGAAAACCTCCTGGTTGTTCCACCAAATATTGATTTCAGACCTGAGTTAAAACATTAAATTTGTTGTTTCTAAATGAATATGATCTTGTTTTCTTTGCATTATTTGAGGTCTGAAAGCTCTGCATCTTTTTCATTATTCTGGCCATTTCTCATTTCCTGTAAATAAATACTACATTTTTGCTTGTAATTTCAGAGACATGTTGTCAGTAGTTCATAGAATAAAAGAGCAATGTTCATTTTACTCAAACATATGAATATAAAGAGTAAAATCAGAGAAACTGATCATTTTAAGCGGTATCTTATTTTTTTCCAGAGCTGTATGCGACCTTGATTTAAGTTTTAAAAAATCCAGTGGAAAAAATAGTTTTTCATCAATATTAACAAATTATTGCCTCAAAACGAGCTGCTATATATTACTGAAAGGTTTCTTGTTTTATCTTATTTAAAGTGTGCTGAGCTATTTTCACTAGAAATTAAAACAAAAATGCCTGGTGAGATTTTGTGTAAAAACCATCCACTCATACATTAAAAAGATATTTAATCTCTCACCACATGGATGACCAAGATGTTTCCCAAAATCCCAGAGAAAACCAAGAGGCCAAACAAAATAGCATCTACCATGAGAATCTTTGACATGGCGTCATCCTTTCCTTTCAATCACAGGTCTGAGGGGTCACACAGAGTGCCGGACTGTTTTATATGTGTTCATACAGACAAATGATCAAATCCATCACACATGATAAATCTCTGCTGACCGTGCTCACAGTCCATTTAATAAAAAACATCAACATGTCCCATGTGTCACAGACCAACAGGACTGCTACATCAACAGGTTTAATCGCAAAGTAAAAACTAATAGTACTTATCTATTTAGTTCACTCTATTTCTGTTTAATTCAAAAATATTCAGTCACTATTCAAATATAATCTTTTGATTACATTTTGATAATGAGCATAAGTAACTTATTTAATCCTATCCTTTAGATAGATAGATAGATAGATAGATAGATAGATAGATAGATAGATAGATAGATAGATAGATAGATAGATAGATAGATAGATAGATAGATAGATAGATAGATAGATAGATAGATAGATAGATAGATAGATAGATAGATAGATAGATAGATAGATAGATAGATAGATAGATAGATAGATAGATAGATAGATAGATAGATAGATAGATAGATAGATAGATAGATAGATAGATAGATAGATAGATAGATAGATAGATAGATAGATAGATAGATAGATAGATAGATAGATAGATAGATAGATAGATAGATAGATAGATAGATAGATAGATAGATAGATAGATAGATAGATAGATAGATAGATAGATAGATATAGATAGATAGATAGATAGATAGATAAATAGATAGATAGATAGATAGATAGATAGATAGATAGATAGATAGATAGATAGATAGATAGATAGATAGATAGATAGATAGATAGATAGATAGATAGATAGATAGATAGATAGATAGATAGAATCATCATTCGTCCTCCACCATTTTACCATTCGAAAATGACTTTTTTATATCTTATATTAAACTGAGTTATGTTTTAATATTGCTTCCGCTCAACATTCAATCCGTCCCACAAAGATCCACACTATTTATTATATATAATGTACAGACTCTTTGTTTCTCTATTTATTTGTATTTATTCAGTTCAAGAGTAAAGAGAGAAATGAATTCAGTCATGCACACCATCAACCTTCATCTCACAGGTCCAGGAAGTAAACAAACAAATTCAGCATTTTTTCATCTTAATCAGCCTTTCATTCTCTCCCTTGGTACTAATCATTCACTGAGCTTCCAGTGGGACACGGTGATGACGTCATGGAATAATCTTAAGCACTGAAGGAGAGAGCGATGAAGCATTTCACCAAAGTGTAAATATTTCCATTAGAGGTTGTTATTAAAGAGCAGCAAAGATTTCCTCCCGAGGAAAGAGCTGATGCAGCAAGAAAATACTCTCTTTTTTTAACCTATTTGCACAACTAACACTGCACATCATCTCTAAAACATGGTGGTGGAAGCATTATGATGGATGGAGCTAAATGCAGAGCAGGACTGGAATTTCAATAATATTTGAAATGAGTGAGCAGAGATAATGTAGCAGTTTATATTGAAATATATTCAAGTATTGCTGGGTTTCAGACATGCGTACCTGCAGAGAAATGCGCGCCCAGTGGCGGGACCGCGCATCGCTCTAAACTCTGGCATATTGATAGGAAACGGACTGAACCTTTATTGAGACATACACGAGTCGAACGTTTTTCAGGGTCTGATGAACATGTTCTCCTCAGATGGTTTGAAATTCTTTTAACACCATAATGGCTCAAATCACAGCTTATATTCGTCCAGAAGAGCAACAGCTTTTCCCCCAGCTGCGTTTTCAGGATCTGATCCACACCTGGAGCACTGAGTGGGACGATGACTCATCATCCAACTGCTGCTGATGACTCCAAATATTTCACGCACGCACCCACGCTCTCCAGCACGCACGCTACGGCGAGCGCTCCTTCACGTGCGCTCTCTCGAACGGGCATCAAAGCCATTTACGTCCAGCCAGACAGGAAGGAGAAAGCGGCTCCGCTGTCCTGCAGAAACACGTAAGTGGTTTGCACACAAGGAGTCACTTTGATCTGATTTCTAAACGCCTTATTCATGCGAGATCGCTTTAAATGCACCAAATGCGTTTTCTGCTTCAGATGGGAGTAAAAAGAAGAAGAGGAAGAAGTGATCTCTATGGCAGACCTCGGCTCGGATGGTTGTGCCATCGCCCATCCGGCGGTCCACTGTGAACGAAAATAATTCAACCAGAGGACGAGAGATGACGAGCCACCGCCGAGCATCTCTGCTCGCCCTGTCGGCCCTCCTGGTCTCCACATTAACACACCAAACGTCCTCATCCTCATCCTCAGCAGCAGCAGCAGCAGCATCCGAGGGGAGAGGCAGGAATAACAACCGGAGTCATGACAGCAGGCCATCATTTCAGAGTAAAGACAGCAGCAGTAATTTCTCTGTCAGCGCGCTGAGACCGAAACCAGATGAGGAGGCGGCACCGATCTGCGCCTACAGGGTGATAGAGGGGGGCATCTGGGGGCAGCTTTGTTTTCGACGCACGCTGTTCGGGTTCAGGTGCAACCAGGAGGACTGCAGGACGCAGGTGACTCTGGGGAACCTGGTGGCGAACCTGCTCACCAACGGCAGCGTGCTGCTGCAGTGGAGCCACAACGAGACGGAACAGAGCCCCCCCGAGCAGCCTGCTGGTTCTGGCTCACACGTGACTCCTCCGCCGCGCTCGGTGTTCGGTGAGCGCCGCCACCAGCGCGGCGGGTTCGAGCTGAGCTGCTGGTGGAACGGCAGCTACACCCAGTTCGAGTGCGCCGGCGTGCAGCTGGCGGCGGGATGCAGGGACTTCATGATGCCCGAGCTGCACGAGAACATCCCGTACCGGATCTGCCTGCGGACCCCGGCCCGGTCCGGCCCGCGCCGGAGAGCGGAGCGGCGGGACTGCGTGGAGTTCACGCTGCCGCCGTCAGGGATGCAGGACATTGTGATCGCCATGACGGCGGTAGGGGGCGCAATCTGCGTGATGCTGGTGATCATCTGTCTGCTGGTGGCCTACATTACAGAAAACATCATGAGCCCCACGACACAGCACTCCTACTCCTACCGCACTCACTCACGCCACTGACGGCCTAAATAAGATAAATAAACACACCAGGTTCCCACAGTCGTCGTTACAAGGTAGTTATTGTTCAGCGCACAGCGCAGGTGCTTCTTTATACATTAGAAAGGCAATTTAATTCGGAAAAAAAGAGAAACTAATGTTGGTGATAATGGCAAACAGCTAATAAAACCCAAAATGTCCTGGAAAATAGGGATAAGCCGCAAGAAGTATTTCCTAAACAAGCATGCTATTCACAAAATACCATCTAAGAATATTGATGGAAAGTTTGGTGGGGGGAAGAAACACAATCGACGACAACTTCAGCCTTGAGAAGATGGTGAAGCTCACCAATTTGAGAGTTTGGATCGGACTCAGAAGAGCCACCACACAAATCCAGGATTGAAACAGAGACTAGACTGTTGCTTAGTTTTTCCTAATTTCTTTAAAATAATACCTGGAGGAAGAACGAGGAAACTCCAAATTAAAGCTGTTTTGAATCCGGTGTGAAGTTTCCACAGCACAGCCATGCCAGGAAATGTCAGAGTACTTTATGCTTCCTTATGCTAACAGGTTCCAGGACCTTTCACCTCCCCACTCTGCCAAAAACTGGTTAAATTATCATAATCTTACTGGGCTTGATTGGTCAGCAAATGCATGGGAGACAATAATTTAAAAATCCCTTTATTTTGGCTTTCTGTGAAATCAAAGTTTTCTCATTGAAATTTGAGTTTTTATTTGCTGTAAGTCATCATCAAAGTAAACAGAACTAACCACTAATGACACAACAATCTACGAGTAATAAATCTGTAAATGACTTTGATTTACTAAAACATCAAAATATCCATAATAATCTAATGTATTAAGAAGCACCTCATCATTTTACAACCAAATTGAAGCACAATTTTGCTGTGGCTCTGCAAATAACACGCCTTTTTAACCTCTGCCAGGGTGCACTGAACCAAAATTACTGAGAAACTGTTTTTAGTATGTGAGTTTACTGTGTCATTTTGTTGCTCCAGATTGTCTCTGGTGTGCCATCAGGCTGCATTTCTACAGCAATACAAACAGCCTCAATAAATGGCTTAGGGTACATAAATCTGAGAGTGTGTTTATGTTGGGAAAGAAAGAAATATAACCTAAGTTTGATTTATTCAGTCATCTCTGGTTTCTGCTTGTAGGTTTACATACAGTGTTTGTACAATCTGTGAAGGGCAATAGAAAACTGTGTGCAATCTCTGAATTCTGTGCCAAACGTCTTTTAGCTAGAATCCCTTTTTTTGTCCCGCTGACTGCAAATAAAAAACTGTGGGGTACCTTTTAATATCACACAGCTGTCTTTATTGTTCTCTTTCTTGTGTAGTTGGGTGTGTGCATGTGACGACGTCTTGTGCCATCCAGGTCAAATAAAAATATCTTCTATTGAGTGCTAAAAATACCTGGACAAGAACATTAACCAGCATCAAGAAAGAACAGCTTGAGGCCTGGAACTGAAATCTACTCTGAAGGTTCTGAAAAATACTTTAAAAAAACAGAGGACTCATTATCTCACAACTTATTTATTGAAAAGGAAGGTCTTGAAACACATTTGATTCTTGCAGATTACTGAAGGTGTGATGTGGCATTAAGCACCAAGATATTGATAGTAGAGAGTTTACATCCTATAAGTTGCAATCAGGTTTCTTTATGGATTGGACTTTACATTTTAGTTCATCCCACAGTAGCTCAAGATCTTAGATTCAGATCTTAGAAATATGGAGGCTAAATCAACTCCATAAACTTACTGTTGTGCTCCTTAAACCATTCCTGAACTAATTTTGCTTTGTGGCTAGGACCATTAACCATCTGAAAGACAAAACCAGCAGTAAATAATGGTATCATGAAATGGTATGCACGATCTGCAGCGATGCTCACGTAGGTAACATGTTTCAAAGTACTATTCTCATTTGTCATTATTTAATAATTATTAAAAATAAATATTTATTAAAAATAAATAATTCTGCGTGTATTGAATTCATCTAATGACTTTTTCACCTTAAGTACTTCTACTTTTCAATAACAATGAAGGAGTATTTGGATAACATATGTTTTACTGACGTCATGCGAAGCTCCGCCCCCCGATGACATCACCTTATAAAGCCGTTTTCACCGTCTCTGCTTCCGCCATTTTAACTTCCTGCTTCAAAAGAACGGGAACGGCGCTGACGGTGTTCATAGTTGAAACGCCGTGCCGTTTAACTTACTATAGGGGTTTATTGTTTATGTTTTTTCCTCACAGGAACCAAAAGAACCACTAGGCTTTAGTTTCTGACCGCTGGTGTTAGTTAGTCTCAGCCGGAGAGTCGCAATGCCGAGCCAGCCGCTGCGTGTAGCGGTTGTTTGCTCGAGCAACCAGAACCGCAGTATGGAAGCGCACAATATCCTCAGGTAAAGACGACCCGCCAGGAAGACGAGACAGAACAAGAAAACCAACTCCAAGTGAACCTGTGCTGTGTGGAGGGGGTTTCCCAGCCGGTCACAGCCCGTGCCGACGCGGTGTCGGTCCGTCAGGCCTTTATCGCTCTCTAACAATGGACTCTCACTTCTGGAGTGTCCCGCCGAGGGTGTAGCTCACCCTGAACACACCCTGCTTACACGGCTTCGCATGTGCTGGTTGAAGGAAACAACCGCACTGATTTTTCCTCTTAAAAAAAAAAAAAAAAAACACGCATGGATTTTAAAACGCAAGGCCTTAGTGATTAGATCGGTTCCCCCCTGGCTTCACATGTTGACAACAGCGCCCCCTGGACGGAAGTCTTCCAGAAGAAGAACTGCAGTTGTGCAACTCCGGTCATTCAGCTTTTTCATAACACGATCTGAGGAGTTTCATGCCCTTGTGTGTTTTTAATAGGAATAGTTTGCGTTCAGAGTGGACGCTATTTGTTTTACAATAAAAAAAGGAAGTTTTTTTAAATTTTTTATTAAAGCATGGGAATAAGGACTTCTACACTCTAATCAAAAACTGACTACAATAGGATGATCACTTATCTTGCTGGCAAAATGAATTTTAATATTGTATTTATTCTCTTGTCCTTTCCTTTTTTACAGCAAACGTGGATTTGACGTCCGATCATTTGGGACTGGGTCTCATGTGAAGCTACCTGGTCCATCCCCGGATAAACCTAATGTGTATGACTTCAAAACAACTTATGAACAGATGTACAACGACTTGGTCCGAAAGGACAAGGAACTGTATCCCCTTCGCACTCATTTTTTTCCTTTCTTTCTCTCTCTCTTTCTCACACACACACCTAAGTAAACATGACCCATCTGAAAGTCTTACATGGATGGTATTGTTTGTTTGGAGTTTGGCTAGGTGGTCGTCTTGGGACAGCACAAACAATGGGAGCTCCTCAAATCAGACGCAGTCTGAAAATGTTTGACACATGGTTGTAAAATAAGGTGTGAAATAACCTTGCAATCAGCAGGTGCATTAGAACAGTAAGTGGATTTTGCTGGCAATAGTAACCTGTTTGTCATTTTTCTATTTGTTTGTTTTTTTATATATATATATATATATATTATGTGTTTGTGTTTTTAAACCCGGTTTCATTTTTTATTTTTGAGTTTTTTTGCACCATGATCAGTTTCTGGTGCCTTGGTTCTGCCTGGTGAGTAGAAAGAGGAAAAAAAAGAGCCTTGTGGGTTGCAGCTATGATGCTGGAAAACTGAACCATACAGATGTGAAGTCCTATGAAAACTCATGTTTAAAGCTGTAGTGTAAATGTAAACTGTATATTTGGGGTAAAGTTTAGCTTAATGGTAAGTAATTCTGGGTAAGTTTTCTGGAAAAACCTTAATTATGTGGAGAAAAAAAAATAGGATTTGTTCTGCATTTCTTGATGCTTTCATTTTTACTTAGTCCCTTTGCCTCAGAATAATTTAATGCCCATGACTTTAAAACAATCTAAATTTCTGACCTACAAAAGCAGTTTATTTAAAAATTTGATAAAATTAATTTGAAAGTGTGGCAATTTGAAGTGTTCAGGCTCAAATTAATAGATCTTCTCGTCATAGAATGGAAATTATTTAGTGATTGGCTATTTTGGGTCAGCTGTAACAAGCATCCTTAAAGCTTATAGAGACTATAAAAGGTTTAAAGATAAAAAAGGATTTGCAGAATAAAGGATTTTCAAAATGTAAAGCATCAAAAATTGAAACTTCTAGTTTTTTTGCTGTTTTCTTTGCTCATGTGTAATCATGAGCTGTATTCTGCTCTCCAATATTTAAATGCATCATTTCATAAAGTAAAAAGATTATGAAATAAGGAATTTTTTATTATTTTTTTGACAATTGATCCTCTGATTTTTGGCTAACTTCTGGGATTACCTAAAGCATATTTGGAAAAGCCACTTTTAAACTATTTAGGTTATAAAGGTTCAAAATGTCACCTTAAAAAGCAATTATTTTGTGAAGGTTTTGTATTTTTTATTTATTCCTTTTAATTGTGCTGAAGACCTAGATCAGGGGTCTTGACTCCAGTCCTTGAGATCCGGGGTCCTGCAGCTTTTAGGTGTTTTCTGGATCCAACACACCAGAACCAAATGCATAAACCACCTTTCAGTATGCAGTCCAGTTCTCCATAGTCCTCCTGATGACCTCTTTAATTCCCTCAGGTGGGTTGAAGCAGAGATAAAAGTTGTAAGACCTCAGACCTTGAGGGCTTTAGTTGAAGATCTCTGGTTTAGTGTTTGGGAGCTGGAAGATTAAACTGTTTCCCTTCTTGTCCACATTTTTAAACCACTGAAACCTCATTTGTTTTCTGAGTTCTCGACTAGAAGGTGCCAAACATCCTATGAACCTCGTGCAATGTAGCAAACACCTGATTTGTGATGCAGTAGGAAGATTGTGATATAGTTATAAAAAAATTTTACCTGTAAGTAGAAGATGGAGAGAAAAATGACGTATTGAAAATGTTGATTTTTAATTAAAACTCTTCAGAATGGCGACAGTTGTCTAAACTTTATTTCACAGGAAGTCCAGTATTTTTAAATTGTGGACTAGTTATTGATGTCACCACCAGAGGGCGCTGTTTTCTCTATTCTTTCTCTATTCAAAAGCATTTTTCCCTTTTTCTCTGAATAGCAGTAGACTCGTGGTTTTTAAAACAATAATTTGTGTGTGTAGCTTTGGGAGGAGGTGATTTTGCTCTGTTTTTGTGGCTGCTGCTGTTTTCCTTGACTTCCTCGCCTATCAGATATACACAGAACGGGATCTTACACATGCTGGACCGCAACAAGCGCATCAAAGCAAAACCAGAGCGCTTTCAGTTGTGCAAGGATAAATTCGACCTGGTCATAACCTGTGAAGAGAGAGTCTATGACCAAGTCCTGGAGGGTGAGATTGTTTATTAAATGTCAAATCACTGACTATATTGTTATTTAGAACTCTTTACAAACCATTTCCTCTGCGGTCTTAAAAAAAGATTGCATTTTGACTTGTTTTTGTTTTTCTAGATTTGAATTCAAGAGAGCAGGAGACGTTACAACCAGTTCATGTAATCAATGTAGATATTCAGGACAACCACGAGGAGGCCACGTTGGGAGCCTTCCTCATTTGCGAGTTGTGTCAGTGTGTAAGTATCTAATTCAGAATTTTCTTCAACCATCAAATATACAGTTTATTAAAACTTTCAACCAGCCTGTTATCAGTTGGTCTAAGTTGTGTCCGTCTACATCAGATCCAGCACACAGACGACATGGAGAACGAAATCGACGAGCTCCTGCAGGAGTTTGAGGACAAGAGCAACAGGCCTTTTCTCCACACCGTCTGCTTCTACTGACACATGAAACAAGTTTGCAATAAACACACACCCAGACCCCAAGCAATCAGTCGATAGAATAAGGAGAAGCAGGCTGCGTATTCTCCTGATGATTGGTGCAGAGCAGCTCAACGCTTTGGGTCAGGACCTAAAGATCGAGAGCTACTGGAAGTGATGGTTATGATGGGCTGTTCCTCTCTGCAGAGGTTGGACTCGCTGCTCTCATTATGCCTTTATTCCTCTAGATCAGGGTTCGGCCGCGGTCCTCCCCTGACCCAAAATGGAATCACTCGACCACATCTCCTCAGGGAGAGCCACGACCCGCAGCTCCCCTATGGCCCTCTCTCATTTTTTTGTTCTTTGTTGTTGAATAGAGCACATTTACGCTCCTTTGTTTAATTTTAAATTGCATTTTTTGTTTTAATATGAGAATTTTAATTTTGGTATGAGACCGTGTACATGTGTTTACACAGGAGAAACATTGATTGAACTGTATATGTTATTTGTGCGCCAGTGTGTTGTAGATAATCTGAATTAAGTTAAAGAGGGTGGGCTAGTGATGAATAACCAAACAAGACATCTCAGAGGTGCTCCTGCGGTGGGTTTCATTATAATGTGCTGATTTATATTTAAACTCTGAAATGCTGTCTTTCAGGGCATAGTATTTTTTTTGTAAATGTTTAAGAATTGAAGCAATGTAATTATTTTCAAACTGCAAGTTCAACTCTTGAGTGCCTGATTTTTCTGTATGTACATATGAATCTACTAAAGGAGACATGTAATATGTTTTACTGACTGTCTTTTATTGCGTTTTCTCTGATTTCTGAAAGTTGGAGCTGCCATTAAGACCTAGACTGTTAGATTAACACGTTTGTCACTTTGTGGGGGGAACGTACATGTAATTTTTGCTCAACCTTTTTCTTATCCTCCAGATTTCAGTTGTAGTCCAGTGAAGACATGAAATTACCGAATGTCTTCAAATTATTTTCTATCTCAGCATGTTGGTAATCTTGATTTTTACCTACAGTCAGGAAAAGGTAAACTTTCACAACTCTGATCGAGTTGTGTGCGTTAATGTCGACTCCGACAGAAGAAGAAATTCCGACTAAGTGAACAGCAGATTAATGGACTTATTGAACCAATCGAACTCTTAAAGCTGCAACAACAAAATGACTTTCAGTTCTGGTATTCAAACCAGATGAAAACAGGCTGGGTCACAAATGAGCTGAAAAACTGGACATTTGTTCAGATCTCGGGATCCAGACGTAATATTCTAATTTTAAGTGTCGTGTTTTTATCAGCCATAAGCAGAAAATCTAAATAAGCAGAAATAAAGGATTGAAAAGATCAATCTCTGTAAGTTGTATATAAAACATGCTTCACTTAGTGAACTTATTACTGAAATAAATTACATTTTTAATCACTATTCAATTAAATTTAGCCCATTTATATTGCGCTAACTGACAACAAATGTTGTATAGAGGCACTTTACAAAAAATAATTTCAATTCAATCACACATGCGTTCCAATTGATCCCAGTTCTCTATAAGCTCTGTCATTTTATTCAACTTAATTAAAAAGTTTTCTAAGGAAAGCCAGCAGATGGCAACATTTACTCCACCTCCTTACTGTGTTACTCAACACACAGATGCATATTTTGTGGGATCTTTTAGTTTTCATCCACTGAATAAATAGAAATGGACTAAATATCTCGTATATCAGTCATCTGCTCGCACAGGTGTCAAACTCCAGTCCACAAGGGCCGGTGTCCTGCAGTTTTTAGATGTACCTCAAGTACAAAACACTGGAATGAAATGACTTACTGACCTGCTCCTTGTGTAGATTAGTTCTCCAGAGCCTTGCTAATGAAATAATTATTCTTTTCAGGTGTGGTGCAACAGAGGTGCTTCTAAAAGTTGCAGGACACCAGCCTTCCAGGACCGGAGTTTGACACCTTCTGTGATTAGAAATCTGTTTTCATTGAGGCTTTCAATAATAATTCCACTTATTTGAATTGTTTGTGTATTTATCAAAGTACAAATAAAATAATTTTACTTTTATTTAGATTTAATATGTTTGTTTGAAAATAAAGCTACATCATTCCACACAAATCATAACCAGAGCATAAAAAGTAAAAAAAAAAAAAAAAAATACAAAGGAACCAATTTGAACATCCGGGACACTTTGCGTTTATTATTGGCACTTAAAATAAATGATTTTGGTTCCAACACTCAACCTTGATGGATACTATGACATAAATAATAATAATAATAATAATAATAATAATAATAATAATAATAATAATAATAATAATAATAATAATAATAATAATAATAATAATAATAATAAATAAAACAGGTTCTAATTCCACAATCCAATTTCAAAATGCAAAATTGATCAATAACAATAGCAAGCAGAATCTTCGATAACTTTCATGAACTCCGATTCAGAACCGCACAGCATTCTGGGGGATGTAGGCAGAGGAAAAGCGATCAACGTCTCAAGGCTAGCTAAGCTAGGCGAGTAGCAACAGCTAACACTCACGCGCTCTCTGGTTACCTAGCAGCTACCTGTTAGCTGGCAGCAGCAGTTTCACCACCATGTCTGGTAACTACTTAATAATAACAATAATAAATATTAATAAACAACAATGGTGTGGAATGAAAACTGCGGCTAAAAAGTCACCAGTTTGACAGTATTTCAGATATTTGAAACAAAAACTAAATCAGTATTAACTGATGTGAAACCCTTACATCAGGATCCAGATGTCAGCCATATTGTCCAGCTTGACTTAGATATGCAGCTAATCACTGAACTCTCATCCTCCACACAGCTGATTGTTAAATGCTGTGTATACAGCAACCATTCATCCATTCACTATCAGTATGTGAATGGATGAATGATTGCATGTGATGTAAAGGGTCCTCTGGAGCTGTATTTATCATTTAGTTGCAGTGGCTCAAAAATATTATTTGCACATGGAAACAGAAGCGTTTCTTGTTAGAAAAAGGTTTTAATCATTCTTACAGAGAAACTGTGGACAACATTCATAATAGTATAATGACAAACACATGGTTTTGTTTCTACATAAACTGCTTGTTTACACTGTATACATTTCATATGAAAATTAAAGATTCAGGCATCAGTTGTGTTACGAAGACTTAATTATCTCTCCCAACCGTAAACTAATCTTGTCTCAGTTCGACCATCTATCACAGGAAGTCTCAGACCAGAGCGCTCATCTTTCTAATCCAGACAGTCCTGTTATAACTCAGACTGGGGTTCCATCTTTAGGAGGAGAGGAGCCGGTCTTCTCCTCTTTTCCTGGTTCGGTTAAACCATCCTCTGTTTTTTTAGACTCTGTTTCTGCAGCATCTGAGTTCCCACGTTTGGCCTCTGCTGATTCCGGTTGTGTGTTTATTTCAAAGACTGGAGCGATGACCTCCTGAGCGTGAGGCGTCTCCTTCAGAGGGAGAGTGAAACCCATCTTCCCTATGGCAGCTCCGGCCCCAGCAGGCGGAGGCGTGAGGCTCTTCGCTGCCTCCTCCTCGGCACGGAGCCAGTCCATCTTCTGATGGTGCTGCTTGATGGCGTCGTCCACCCGAGCGTCGATCATGGCTTCCGTCAAGACGCCGTCCTCAGAGGAGTACGCTGCAGCCTGGAGAGGAAAGAAATGATTATTTTCTTCAGATGTTGTACTTTGAAGAAAAATGATCCACAATGGTTGAGGGAAGCGTACCTGCCAGGCCACACCCAGCTTGGAGATCTCTCTTCCTGACATGCCCTCTGTCCTCTTGGCGATCTCTGAACACTTTTTGCCATAATCAAACTGGGCGAGCTTCAGCCTCCTTCACAGAAACACAAAGCACGCACTGATTAGGGACGCAAGTTATCCATTAATTAGTCCATTGAAGGTTGACTGAACTTATCGACTAACCATTAATTAATTAATTAAGCAGCCATTTTCTGTTTTATCAAGAGGTTCCACTGACTTTCCACAACATAAAGGGCTACGGCTGAATGAGCGATGTTAAGGTAATAACTTTTGGAGCAAATCCAGTGTTTAATCTTCAACACATAACTGCAAAAGTGGCATTTGCATCCCACAACAGAATCTTTTTGGACAGTTCGTCCTTTTCTTTCTGAGACACTGCCGCCATCTTTGTTTTTGTGAGTTGCTTCACCTAATGGGGACCAGCGGCGCCCTCTGCTGGATGGCGGCCAAACTACAACTAAAAGAAGGTTGAAGCTGATGTTATTTGTGAATCTTTTGGAATTAGTTTTAATCTAATAAACCACTGATCGACTATTAATCGTAATCTCACTAATTGCCACTTAACTGCGCTGTTTAATGACGGTACTTACTGTCGCCCTCCAGTGGCCGGCTCCAGTACGTATTTGTCAAAGTACAATCGCACCAGTCGCTCCCTTTCCTCCAGACCCGGCAGAGCGAAATTCACTATCTCATCTATTCGGTCGTTGATGGCCCAGTCGAACTGCTCGGGTTGGTTACTGGCCAACACCAACATGAACCTACAGTACAGGAGAAATGAAACTTTAATCATGTTGGTAGAAGGTCAAAACCTGTGAGAGAAACAAATTTACTTGTTGCTCTGTTCTCCAGTGCGATATAGGAAGGCATTCAAAGTGGCCCTGAGGTCTTCACTGATCTTCTCCTACAAAGACAAGAGTAAAAGGTGATTAATTGTAACATCCTCTACATTACTGCCTCCTACTAACCACAGGAATCTCCCAACATTTAAGCTATGATATGAAATATCTTGCAAATGTATTCACACCCCTGTAAGTTGCTTACATTAACCCAAACCTCAATTTATTTTCAAGGGACTTTATGTAAATACACAACTATGAAACGATAATGTAGGGCTGGATCAGTAACAATATGTATATCGCAATAAATCATTATCAATACGTGCAATAGAATTTTCTATAATTTCCACTTACTCCAGAACCATAAAGAATTCTGGGAGTTGTAGGCAAAAAGAAAGCCTTTAGCCGCTCAACCTCTCAAAGCTAGCTTCACAATGTTGGTGGAATCAACTAACTCAGTCACTCTTTGGTTACCTAGCAACTCACTCACTCTTTGGTTACCTAGCAACAACCTGTTGAGGAAGTTGCGCAGCAGCAGTTTGAGGTTTTGCTTCAAACTGCACTAATTTTTTTAGCAGTGCTTCTGCCTGCTTAAAAATTTAAAAAACAACGCCGTGAAGTGAAAACTGGTGCCCAGTCTAGTCACACGACTAGACTGGGCATGTTTCAGATATTCAGAACAAATAAATAATCATTTATATTGACCGACATGAAACGCTCAAATCGTGATACATTTTCCTGCCATTTGGTCCAGTCTTAAAAATAATTAACTTTAGCTATGAATGAAAACCTGGAAAGTGTGCCATGGATTTTTGATGCATTTATATTATTATATAAAAAAGTTAAGGGGTTAAATAAAATCTACAGAATGTGCCATTTTTCTTGTGAGATTAATCATCAGAATACAAAACAAAAATCCCAATTATCATGCCAGCGTTGGTTGCTGTAAAATTACAAACTGTGGAAAAGTTGAAGCGATGGAAAAACTTACAGTGGCTCTTTTGCGAAGGAAAGCATCAGCTTCATCCACAAAAAGCAGCAGCCTGTCAAAGAAACGAGTGTTGGATTATTTTATTCTCTGGGAAATTAAACCCCTGAACAACATTGTAATAATCTGTATTTCTTTAGCAGCGTACCCCCGTCTGCTTGTGTTGGCCCAGTCGAAAACTTTATGCATAGCGGTCACACCGTCCCGACCCATGGGTGCTACATCACCACCGGTCATGATAGCGTAGTCCATCCCAGAATGCATTGCCAGCTTCTACTCCACACACACAACAGCTGATCTTAAGTACACATGTTTGAGCTCCAGGTTTTCCACTCTCAAGTGCCAGCTGTACCTTAGCAAACAGGGTTTTCCCCGTGCCAGGAGGGCCGTACATGAGGATGTTCCTGTAGAGGCCATTGTTCTGCCTCGTGTTTCTCGTTGCGATGGCGACGTCACGCACACGTTCCTCCAAGGTAGGCTGGCGGAGGGAAAGATCCAACCGTTACAAAAGCTTTCAACATTTTAAATCAGCAGCATTTACTCATGAAATCCACTTACGTTGAGCACAACTCCCTCAAGCGCATCCTGAGGTTTGCTTTTCAGGCGCTTTGCTGTCTAAACATCAATAGATTCAGGATTTTCTTTTAATCTGATGAGAGGTGATTCACAAAGTTAAGGTAAACGATGCTGGGTTAATTTCATCACCTTGACTGGATGCTTGATGGCCTCTCCCACGGTGAACCGGGACGTCTCACGCACCAGAGACGGTTTTCCAAGCCTGGCCTCAATGTAGCGTCCTGCTACTGCTGTTGCATTACGCGCTGAATACACTCCTACAGCTAACAGGGTCAGGCCTGCCACCTAGTGGAGGAAAGGGAGAGGTCACTCAGGAAAACACACATGAGAAAAAAAAACAGTAACTTGGGCTGGATGGTGGGGCTTAAAAATAAAAATATATACAAGTCATTCATATCAGATCCAGTTTTAATCTATTTTCCTACTTTCTTTAATAACAAAAGAAGTTAATGTCAGAAAATATTTTCAAAAAGTGGCTTTTATTTCAATCATCCCCTCTGTGATTTTGCTGTATAAACGTCAGACTGTGAGGATTTGTGTTTAATTTACAGTCATAAAATTAGCAGAATAAAGATGCAATTTCACCAGAAGGACGTCTTAAAATTACCAGAAAAGAGACATTTTATTGCAAGTTTTATTAAGTTTTTTGTGTTTTATCCAGTTTTCACTCCATGCTATTTATTTTTTTTAAACAGTTGTGAGGCAAAGTAGCAAAACATTAAACTGCCACTGGTAAAGTTACTCAAGCTGTTTCTAAGTAACCAAAGAGCTGGTTAGTTGGTTCCAGTTAACTGTGAGAGGTTAAATAGCTAAATGCTGTTTTGGATCAGAGTTCAATAAATAATGTATATATTTAATATTGCATCAGATGTTGAAATATGTGTACCGTTGCAGTAACTTTGTCCCAGTCAGACACAAAGGCCCTGAATCCTTCTCCAAACACGGCGCCAGCAGTTCTAAATGTAAACACACACCAGCGGTCAGAACACCTGAACAAGGTCCGCCTGTCTGCTCCCCAGTTCCTGACTAAAACTCACTTTATGGACTCCAGGACGGTCTGCCGGTGCTCGGCCGCCTTCAGTCGGATCTGCTCTCGGATTATGTCTGCGTTCTCCCTCTCCACGCGCGCTCGGGCTTTCGCCTCCGCCTCTATGCGCATGAGCTCGTTCTTGTGTCTCAGCTCCATCTCGTGCTCGATTGTTGCTGTACAAACGGCGGCACAGCGACCCGATCAACTTGAGCTCGGCAGGTTTTAAGAGATCGGAGCAGTGAGGATCCTACCTTTCCTCATGGCTTCCTGTTTCTGCACAGATTCCTCCTGCTTGCGAAGGTTTTCCTCATTCAGGATTTGCTGTAAGGTGGAAAATTAGATGGGTCAGATGTTTAGGCGTCTCGCTCCAAAGTGTTTTTATCTGAGCTCGCATATGAGGGCCTCACCTGTTGCCTCAGCTGCTCCTCGTATCGCTGCCTAGCCAGCTTATCCTGGTACTGAGCTCGCTATTGAAAAGACAGAAAACAAAATGGTAGCCAAATGTCTTCAACCTCCTGATTGCAGCAAGGTGAAAAAATACACAGTTCTCACCGCCTGATGCTGCTTCGTCTCTTCATTCAGAGTCTTCCTCCTCTCCTCTGCCTGGATGCGTATCTGGTCACCTTTGAGCTGCTCGACTGCTGCTTCATACTCCTGTTAAAGTCAAAACCCAAAGAAAATCTTCAGAAACACACAATTAGAGTCAAGAATTTGGCTTTTCTATGTTACTTTCAAGATAGGAAAGACACATTTTTCACACCTTCCTTGTCAGATTTTTAGGCATCATATATATCTTAATAATACAGCTCTTAGAAAGACTGCACTTTGGAGGGAAAAAAGGAAAAAGCCTCAGAAAATCAAAAATGTTCGACCTTTGGAAGTTTTCTACAATTTTTGAGAAAATGTCTGAGTTTAATGTCAAAATTTCTGAATATTTTATAGATAATTTTAGACTTTTCAAACTCAAATTATTTTGTCTAGCAAATTTATAAAATAAATGTAAATCTTTTAAAGGACATTTCCCACTTTTGAAACTCACAAATGTCCTTTTTCTAGAGCATTTATGAGATTAATCTCAGAGTTTGTCTGCAGCAATGTACTCCTCCAAATAAAAAGAAAGGCTGCCATACAAATCAGCTTTTTTTTTACAAATATTTGATGGAATTTATGAGGTTCCACACAGGATCGAGTTGGTTTGTTTAGCTTTTCTTCTTAATAAATGAAACTGTCGTTTAAAACAACTTTCAGATTTATATTTTTATCTAATATTAAAATTTGTTTGATGATCTGAAACTTCTGAATGTGACAATAAATCAAAAAGCAAAGGAAATTTGCAAACAAAATTATCTTATAATATTATTGCTCTTAAAAGATGACGCGTCTTTGTACCTTCATTTTACTCTGGTGCTCCATCTGAGTGCTCTGCTCCTGCATCCGAGCCAAATCCAGCGCTTCTTTGGCATGACCTGGCAGAGGAAAACAGCAAAGAGTTGCTCTAAATTCAGAGGATGTCTTACTATGAACACAAATATTATCTGCACAGTGCCATCGCTAATTATCGTAGCTTAATAGATCAATTGTAAAGCAAACTAATGCACAGACGTTCATTGCAAATACATAACTCGGGGCAAATGAACCCGTTTAATATTTTCAAAATGTGGTATTGAAATATACCAGGACCCATTATCATTCAACCATGTTTCATATCCAAGTATAAAAATCTATGAAAATAAAAACTTTACCTCTGTAACACCCAAACAGCAGATTTACTGATGGCTTAATGTAGGACTAACGGTGGCTTTCTGCATATTTGAACTTAAAAAAGAGAATCCAACACTAAAAATACATGCCTGGAATCACTAAGGTTTACTTCATACCAGGTCATTTTCCTCATTCACACCTAGAAAATGATAAAAAATTCAATATTTCTTCCATCTTACTTGAGAAACTTCTTGAATGAAAACTTTTGCCTTGAGTAAAAATAAGTTGAAGTAGTGCTACTCTTACTGGCGTACAACTTTAAGTGCTCTAATCGCATTTACTTGTATTTATGATTGGAGTATAAAAGCATGCTACACTTAGCAGCTTTCTTATTATATTCTTCCACCTTACATAGTGTTATGGTCTGTTATATAAAGTACGTAGATGTTTTAGGGGTAAAGGTGCAGTAAGAAAGGTAATGCATTACTTCAAGGTACAACATCTGCAGCAACCTCTACTGCAAGGTTGTGACCTTTTCACTCTCACTGAATACACGTGGACGTATTTTAAGCTTATTTTTGTTAATTAATGTATAAATTCACTAATTAAACTAAGAACATGTTGATCTTTATTCACATTTTAATTCATTTTTATTGATGTAACCAGGTTAAAGCCCCATAGACATCAAGATCTCATCTGCAGCACAAATTAAAATTATTACACAGAACAAAGATACTTAAAAATAATTCAAATAAATTTAAAACAGACAACAAAGGCATGTTGTTCTGATCCAGACCGTTGCATTACTTGGGTTGAACAGCGGAATGGATCAGGATGCACATGAGCATATATATACATATTTCACATTTTCGCTTTATTATAGATGTAATAAATCCACACGGCTCTGTGCCGACCCACCCCGAACCTCTCGGAACACTCACGGGACTTGTCGAGCTCCTTGGCCGCCTGGGCAGCCCGCTCCAGCCCGGTGGGATCGAAGTTGCTCCATTTGTCCTTGGGTTTATCTCCACCGCCGCCGGAGCCTCCAGTCGGCGGAGGAGGAGGCGGTGGCTGGGCCGGTAGACCGGGGGGAGGTTCGGGCTGGCCCCGGTTCAGTCCGAACAACCACGACATGGTACCGAGAGAGAATTAAAGCACAGTTTCTGCCGGTTTCGAGGAAGGATTACAGATCTGTCACCGCACCTCCTCCACACGCGTGACACGCTGAGACAGAGTGCGCATGTGCAGTGCGTAGCGGAGGTTCAGGGGAAGAACGGCAACCGCGATTGGCTCTCTGGGAGTATTCTATGTTTTAATTGGACAGAGCAAAGAGGGAGGTCCGCTCTACAACATGTACGGCACCCGCCGAGGGACATTACACTTTCTTCTGATTGCGTCAGGCTGTGCCATGCTTGGACAGTCAGTTATTACTCAGACAGACACACATTTAAATACAAAACTCCATATATACATATATATTTAATATATATTATTCTGTAGAAGCCTGGTGTTTAATATGCGAGTTTAGAAAAAAAATGTGTCTACAAAATACTACAGAAACAATATAAAAATAAATGTATGTCCACTGTTTTCTAATAAAGTACAAAAAATATTTAACTTGAGAGCAAATCAAAGAAAAATCTTACTTATGGTAAAGTTGTGAAACCAGAATACAAGGGGGGATTTGGAACTAAATTATCAATTAGATACTGATTTAGTATTTATAGGTGTATTTTAGATTGATCTCTCCCTTTAATGTCAAAATTTTTGACACATTCAAGCTTAAAATGATCAATATTCTTACACTAAATTCAATATTCAGACTATTCCACAGTTTGACTCCACTTACTGACAAAAGATTTTGTATATTTTAAAACTGATTTTCACCCCCACTTATAAATTTGCCTTAAACTTTTTTTTATGTTTTCTAGTAATAGTTTATTTTTGGCTTTCTAAATAATTAGAATTGTTTGTAGTTTCACTATGTCAATGAATTTTAATGATTTTTATCATATGTGGAGGGCTGTGTGACAGAAGTTTGCCAGGATAAAATGAGATTGGGTCAGGAGATATCTGCAAAATAGATAAATAAAGGAGCTGGAAGCTGACATTTCCACACATTTTCAACTACAAAATACATTTCAGACTCAAGCACAGACAACTCCAGAAGTCACTGATGATGGACAAATGATGGTTATCAGTCTGACGCAGGACATCCACAAAACATTATTACAAGCCAGTCTTGATTTAAAATAAGCAGCTCAATTTCATTATATATAAAAAGTTTAATGAATAAAACAGCTTTACATCTTCACCACAAGAAATAATATACACAGTGAAACAAAAAGTAGAATCAAATCAAAAGTTGTAGGTTGCAAATTCAAACCTAGTCTTGCCTGAGTGAAGATATTCTCCATTAAAGATGTTTTGGACACTTTTTTGTTGCATTGTTGTCATGTATTTTAAAGCAAACATTTCCATGTTGTTGGGACCCCAGCACTGAAAGACGTCCATGTTAACTTTGTTTCAAGAACAAACTTTTTACTTCATCCAGTGGCAAACATCACAAGTTCTTCAGGAATCCAAGGAAGATTATCAACAAGAGTGACATCTGACTGACACACACGAGACTGACTTTATCTTTCTGATGAAGCAGCACATGAGGAAATATGATTTTTAAGATATTTTACATCTGAAACATACAGATGAAATGTCAAAAGTAAAGTTGATGTCTCTGAACAACACAGATCCTTGAATCCATGACGGTAGTGAGTCTTTACTGCAGCATAACTCTGGAGAGGACACCTGGAGGCTCTTTGCCGTCTCCCAGCGCCGCTCGGAAACCTTCCTGCTGTCGAGCTCGAGCCAGCTTCGCCAGCGACAGGAAGGTCCGAGGCTCCGTGATGGCAATCTCGCTGATTACGCGACGGTTAAGCTGAACGCTGCACTGTATGGAGGAAGAAGGAGGAAAGAAGCATGAAGAGCTGGAAGCAGGAACCCCACAGCGGTTGGAGCTGGGTGGTGACACGATTCAACAAACCTTGTTGAGGTTGTGCATGAGGGCAGGATACTTCATGCTGTGCTCTCGTGTTGCGGCTGCAATGCGTGTGATCCACAGCTGGCAATAGAAAGCAACACAGGGGAATACATTGATATAGCATCTGCACAAAGCTACAGAAAACCCAGAAAATTTTGAATAACCACAAAATATAATACAATACAATCACTGGGATTTAGAGCTAAATTAATTGCACCACTCAAAGAAAAAATAAACTTTCATATTTGTTCTAAATTTAAGTTGATGGAATCACAAGTGTAAGACTCAAGCTGATGGACTTCCATTAATACCAATTACAGCAGGTGACGATTGACAGATTTAAATGTAGAATCTGAAGCATTTGAGTTATGAGGAGATTAACTTTATGTACATGCTTTCTTTTCTCCATTAAAGATGTGTTAACCCTTATTTGGGTTTATTTCTCCTCTAGCAGTCATATTCTGCTTGTATCACCTCAGATGGTTGAGTTTTGCTGCTGCAGAGACTCTGGATGCTGCATAAACTCATTCTACTTCAGAAAACCTAAACCACTTCTCATTTCTGACTATGAAGCAATTACATTTTTGCCCTTGTTTGTTTCTTACAGTGTTGACTAGAATGAGTAAGGGTACAGTGTACAAGGCTTGTTACAAATCTGTCTGGAGGTGGAAGCAAAGCTGAGGCAGCAAGTCTGCAAGAAATATATTTCAGAATTTGAAGTCATCTGAAAGGACTGCATTCACAAGATTATGTTATTTTTATTATAAATCATTGCTGGATATGTAAGAAAGAAATATATTCATCCCAGGAGAAAAATTTAATACCAATGAGCATACTGTGCTCTGATTGGCTGGATTTTGCCTTTTGTGATGTCACCAAAAGGATGTGAAGTCAGCTTTGGGAAGGCCATTTTAACTCAATTAAGAAACATTGTACAAAAAACATAGAAAGATAAACAAAATATGTAGTTTTGTGTGTGACAAGCAACATTCTACAGCCATTTGATTTAATACAAAAACTGCATGGCAGCTTTAAATTTCAGATTTGACCTTGGGTTGCAAAAAGCCAGTATATCGATGTGATGTTTGTTGAGCAGAGGTTGGTGTCAGGTGGTGTCAGGCTCTCACCGTCCTCATGTTGCGCTTCTTAAGCTTTCGACTTTTGGTGGCGTAGACGAAAGCCCTCCTGACGGACAGCACGGCCAGTTTGTAGCAGCGGTTCTTCCTCCCTCTGAAGTGCTGGTGGACGAACAGCGAGAAAGGCATTTATCTCTGCTCAATAAGAACGGTTAACGGAGAGTAAATCTGCACGTTTTTATACGTAATTGATGAAAGGACTGGAGATTTTAGGAACCCTGGGGTCATCGCTCCAGGACATAGACGTAGCCTTACCCGCGCATGTTTAAGCAGCTCCTGTACTTTCCAGAACCTGTCGGGTCCACGGTTGCGGATCCAGCAAGATAACGTTAAAAATACCATTATACTCTCCCGTCACCCCTGTCCAGTTCGTTCTCTTTTGTTAGAAAACAAAATGACCTTAACTTCGCACCACCTGGGCACAGACTGTGTTAAGTTATCAGACGCCGCACTACGACTGGATCGCGCTTGAAGAGGTACGTTTGTTTTCTAACAGCCAAAGCAGAGGAAGGAGAGTCAGTGATATGAAAGTGTTCTAATAGTGATACATTTATTTTAAAATCATACGCAGTACGGAATGAAAACTTTTAAAAATGTAATCTAACAAAGATCACTTTAAATAATAGGAATTAAATGTTCTTGTGAACCAAGCGACCAGGCTGAACTGAAATCGGGACACAACGGCCAACAAAACCAGCGCCCCAGCAAAGGTTCTGGCGCAGCCGCAGTGGAAGCTTCTAACAGCCGATGGAGGTCATTGGAGAGAAGAGAAACTTGAATCCGTAAAAATGTCTGCTGCTGCCTTTACGTCCTTGAGCCGCTGCAGCGTTCTGGCTTTCCGCCCTCCTGCCGGACTGCTGGTAAGCTGTCAACCGGTGGATGGAACATACTTTCAGTCATCATTGTGGGAAGCCATCACTTTGTTTAGCTAATTTTGAGCTGAAGCGCCGCCGCTTTTCCAACTGCTAAGGCTCCGTCTATGTTCTGGTTTCTAGTTCACACACTGGTTGGTTTAGCTGTTAGCCATATTATTTTGAGATCTTTTAATTCCTTTAAATCGAAATGTTGCAGCTTGAGTTTGTTTTACAAATCAGACGACGACTATCTAACTTCTAATGTGAAACCACGACGACTCAAAGAGTGTTAAGGAATAAGACAGACACTTTTTCCGCATTTTTAGCCTGTTAGCTTTTGGGTAATAAAGCTTCGTCACAATAAACCGTACACTTTTTTCATATTCAGGTTGCAATTTTGGTTAATTTATATATATTAACCGTAATAATATGGAACAAATGACAGTTCAATGCATTTTCAAAACACAACTCCAAACCATTTCTTGAAAATGTAATCAAATCAATATAATACAGTACAATCATACAATTCAGTTACAATTATTATTTCACTCCTAGCCGAATCATCCATAAAAATTCAGTTAATAAAGGAGAGGTGGTGGAAAGTTGACTTTGCAGAAAGCATGTGGTGTCAGTGGGAAGGAACAACTAGTTGTTGTTCGGAAGAGAAAACGATTAACGCATATAAGCTGAGTCGTGCTCTCTGGGCTGACAGAGTACATATAACTAATAGTAGGTCCTTCATAGATTTGTCCAGTTAGAAAAACATGTTTTAAAACAATTTCTCTTTGTGTGCTTGTGTCCAGGCAGCGCGGTATGCCCAGGCAGCTACAGCTGCAGCTGTTCAGCCCAGAATAAAGAAGTTCCAGGTGTACAGATGGGATCCAGACACACCTGGAGACAAACCCCGCATGCAGACGTATGAGATCGACCTCAACACGTAAGACTGTCTGCGTTTTCCTCTGATCTAAGGAAACATAGTAGATTACGCTGTATGGGGGGCTATGTGATTATTTATTGATGCAAATATGAACAGACTGATAATTCTTTAAAACAAAATAGTTTTGATGGGCACACTGCACCTCTCCCCCCTTCAAAATGAAGGTGTTCAGATAGCCTGACCTGGACCGCTCCAGTGATAGCCGTCTTATCTAAGCAGTCTAAATAGGACATTTTACAACATTTAATATGCAAGTTTTAAACATCTTCCTTTTAAAATTTCTCTAAATTTCCTACAGAATTTTAATATTAACACAGAACTCTCGATTACCTTCATTTTTATCTGATTGAATCTGTTGAAAATATATGTTTTATCTGAGAATGTCACCTGAGCAGCTTATTTTTTGATTAACACAATCCCGAGCTTGTTTCAGTGCTCCTCTTTTACTTTTTAATCTAATATCTAATTGACTCTCATGTCTTTGTTGTCAAGACAGTAGCAATAGAAACAGCCCGGTCTCTTGACTTTCTGAGTTTGCATTTCTGTACCCAGTTGCGGGCCGATGGTCCTCGACGCCCTCATCAAGATAAAAAATGAGATGGATTCAACTCTGACCTTTCGCCGTTCATGTCGAGAAGGTAAAACAAAAGTTGTTTCAGAAAATCCTTTTATTGCATCGTTTTTATCCTCAGAATTTGTCAGAAATCAATTTTAATCCTTTTTTATTGTTTGTTTTGTGGGAATCAGGTATTTGTGGATCCTGTGCGATGAACATAAACGGAGGAAACACACTCGCCTGTCTCAACAAGATTGACTCCAACCTCAGCAAGCCCACCAAGATTTACCCACTTCCACACATGTATGTGGTCAAGGACCTGGTACCTGTGAGTAAAAAGACCTGCACTTTGAGACCCATTCACCATGATCAACTATAAAGCGTTTATTCTACGGTAGTCAAGACACTGAAACAAATTTTGCTGGACGATAAATTGTCCAGAAATTATTGCGATAAACGATAATATTGTTGCTTTTAGGCGGTCTTCAAGTATTCTAATGGTTATGCAAGAACACATTCTCAAATATCAATAAACTTTAAATTCTAATGAACATTTAACAATATCCAAAATGATCTCAGAAACAACATTTCATCATCCAGTTTTTGTTGAGAGAAAAAAAAAATTGTTAAATCATACAAATGAAAATGATTGAGCTCTGTTTAATTTATTATGTAATCATGAAAATTTTGATTGGCTTTTACTGACACGGTTTCAATAAGTTGCATAAACTGGACTTATTTAGAAACGTTTTTACACCATCATCTGTTTCTGTCCTGCTTGCAGGACATGAGTAACTTCTACGCCCAGTACAAGTCCATCGAGCCGTACCTGAAGAAGAAGGACGACTCAAAGGAGGGGAAGGTGCAGTACCTGCAGTCTGTGGAGGACAGACAGAAGCTGGTGAAGCTCCATCTTCTCTTTGGGAAAACAGAGCGAGTTTCCAGAGCTGGCAGGGATCTGAATCTGTCTGTCTGCTGTGTGTAGGACGGCCTGTATGAATGCATCCTGTGCGCCTGCTGCAGCACCAGCTGTCCCAGCTACTGGTGGAACGGAGACAAATACCTCGGGCCGGCTGTCCTCATGCAGGTGTGTGTTCCGGGTCGGCCTATTGTAATCTCAGGCAGTTCATAAACCTTGTGTATCGTTCCGTCCCAGGCGTACCGCTGGATGATCGACTCACGAGACGAGTTCACAGAGGAGCGTCTGTCCAAGCTGCAGGATCCGTTCTCCCTCTACCGCTGCCACACCATCATGAACTGCACCAGGACCTGCCCAAAGGTCTGTTAGCAGGCTGAGTTTAAGCTGCCATGCTTTTATTAAATCAGTTTCATGTTCAAAGTGCATTGTGAAGCCTAACATATTTAGTCACAGTTAGAATTAATTCTTAATAAATTAAATGTAAATCATCTGCATTGAAATGGGAGAAATGATGATTAGATTTTTAGATGTAATCCAGGTGCATTATTTCTATAGAAACCACATTTTATGCATTATTTATCTATCAATTTATTTTATCTACAACTTCTTTCCTTCCTTCGTCTTGACTTGTTGCATTATAGTTTATTTTATTGTGATCCTGTAAAGAGCTATTAAATATTAGAATATGTCTTTTGTACTATTGTCCTTTTTCACACTCTCTGTTTGTTCTTCATGAACTGTGGATCTTGTTCTCCATGGATATTTGACGGATGTTCCCTCCGTTTTCATTTTCAGGGCCTGAACCCAGGGAAAGCCATCGCTGAGATCAAGAAGATGATGGCCACATACAAGGAGAAGAAAGCAGCAGCTGTTTGAAGACTCTGCTCCCGTTTTCTACAACTTGATTGATAAATTATTGATTATAAAATGCTCTTTGAGGTCTGACAGGCCTGAACACCAGTCATCTCAAACACCACACGATGTTTCTGTCCTAGAAATGTGTGTGTGTGTGGCTGGAGGACTTGGTGTTACACAAACGCACAAGTACAGTGTGAATGCTGGAGAGAGTGTGTGTCTGAGTCTTAGATGATTTTATCTCCAACTCTACTGTGTGGATGTTTGTGTAAATGGGAAACATTTTGCTTCACATTAAAGTGGAAAAACCAGCGCATTTTCTTATGCTTAGCCAAACTCCTTAGTTTTCTCCAATAATTTGCACTTGTAGGAAGACAAACAGTACATATGTTCCCTCCTTGCCTACAGCACTCTTTGTTTGTTTGATGGAAAATAAATAAGTGGCAGCAACTTGTTTTTTTTTGTGTGTGTGTTCTGTTCGAGCGAAATCATCTTCAGATACTCAAACCTTATTAGTTGAAATAATAAATATCGTAACTCACACTGATTCAAATTATGCAAGGCCTGATGGGAAAAGACAAAGAGTTTTATTGTCTCTTGAAACATTATTGCTGGTTATGTTGGAGGCTCTTAATTTTAATTTTTTTTTTTTTTTTTAAAGTACACGCATCTGTTTGCAGCCATTTTAACGAGTGAGTATAAACCGTGGATTGGGGGCGGGGCCAACAGAGGATTTATTGGATTTAAAGTGACAAGAGTCCCTAAAACAACTCAGCCTTAAAGGAGCTCAGAATAGGCAGAATTTGGCAAAAAAAAAAGGGGGGGAGGGGAGAGAAAGCTGTTTTATCTTTTTTTTAAAAGTGTTGCTACCACATGGGGGCGCTGCAGTCCCAGCAGCCCTCAGCTTCAATAATACTCCACACTTTAGGAACCACTTAAATAGTTCTAACTGCTCCCCCAGTCTCTAAAGAACAAAGTTTGAGTGGAGCAGATGTCAGAGTGTTTCGTGTTTATTGACGCACAGACTTACCAGTATCACCCAATGATGTGAATATTTCTAATGCCTGGGCATCGATCCGATTAGCACAGCTGATATTGGTGCATCCCTAATAGTTTTTATTTTTTAGTTACCAATGCAAGGATACCAGGTCAGCAGACGGATCGTTCATCGTACTTATTTAGAAGTCAAAATAAAACAAATTTCAACCAACATGGCTGCTGAACTTTCCTCTGTGGGACTTTGTGGCTCCAGAAGTTTTGCCTCCAGCTGCAAATTTCCCCCTCAACTCATATGTGATTCAATCAAAAATTTTTCCTTCCACCATATTTTCCAATAATTTGCTTTCTCTGTGAACAATTATCTTCCTTTGCAATGACTTTTTGTGCATCAAAAATTAGCATTCAAATGAGCATAAGTCTCAAATTTGAGTTGAATTATTGAAATAATTTAACTTCTCCTTCATATTGTAAGCAATTGAGATGCACTCGTAAACCGTATTGTGTTTTATTAGAATGAGTTATTTGCATTAGGAGTTTTTGAATATTACAACCTTGTCACAGTTTGAAATGCAGCACTGTGTTCATGTGTTGGCCCAGATCGGCTCCTGATCAAAATGAATGAGAAAGCGTTAGCCAGTCTGTGGAGCGCTGGTGTCTGGGTCGGGGGTGGGAGCAGCAGGAGGAGGGGATTGCTGATGTGGGCTGGTTCAGTGAGGAGCTGCAGGATTCTCCTGCTTTCACAGGAGGCATCCGCGCCGGCAGAGGTTGAAGATAACTGAACCAAAGTTAGGTAAGAAATCTGGGTTAAAGCTCATGAATGCATCCAAATGTCTGTTTGCTTCTTTTTTATGCTCAACGCTGATCTATTTCAATTTGTCCAGAAGAATTTACTTAAATTAAAAAAAGATATGAGATGATTGTGGATCAATAAATGATGGGTTATTCTGCTTTAATGCATGTTCAAAGTTGGCATGTTGGCTGTTTTTTTTTATTTTTTTACCAGAGACGAGGAAGATAAGTGAAGATCCAGGACTGAAAATTTCAGTAAAAAAAGAGAACTGCTCTGATGGGGGTCAATGAGAGCGGACTGCAAGTTGGAAATGTGTTGTCTTTGTTTGTATCTGGACTCCAAAAACTCCGACACAAATGGATGCCAGCCGAGCATCTCCTGTTGCTGTCCTCGGCTTGTGGAGGATGGAGGATGGAGGGGGCCTGGGGGTCTCTGTAGCCTGAAAGTGGAGGACTGAAGTGTGGAAAGAGGGGGGCTAATTGCTCCCAGATGTGTGCTGAGAAAACATATGGTTTCTGATAGACACCATGATGCAGGGAAAGGAGCAGCGGGTTTGTGTGTTTGTGAGTTATGCTGGTGCACAAAGACATAAATACTGCAGGCCATTGTTTCAGTCAGAGGGTGGGATGCATACAGTGCAAACCTGTAGTTGAGGGGGAAATAATCACACTTTCCATAAAGTAGTTTCAGTCTGGAGATCAAGAGTATGATGTTTAATGTGTGCAAAAGTCTGCTTTATATTTTCTATGCTTCTCCAAGGGAGCTTTAGGC
This sequence comes from Poeciliopsis prolifica, assembly GCF_027474105.1. Taxonomy (NCBI): domain Eukaryota; kingdom Metazoa; phylum Chordata; class Actinopteri; order Cyprinodontiformes; family Poeciliidae; genus Poeciliopsis; species Poeciliopsis prolifica. Next base: position 13,499,576 of record NW_026562378.1, read on the forward strand.
TCCCATTTTAGAGTTGTTTTAGTTTCTTGGAGGACAGAAGAAAGAAAAGAGAGAGAGGAGGGGGAAGGGTTCGAGGAAATGACCAGTGAGTGTGACAGAAGGGAAATGAAGGATGTAGAGACAGAGAGGAAGAAAGGGAGGGAGGGATGAAGAAAACTCACAGGGAGATGCGGGGGTGGGATTTAAGGGGGTCTTCTGTTTCTTTTCTTGGAATGCAGCTTTGACAGCCGCAGCAGCGAGGAAAAAGAAAGAAAAACTCGCTGTGAGATTTTTCAGCGTCTGTGTGAGGCCGGTGAGGGGAGAGAGCGGCGGGAGGGTTGGAAAGGTGACGGAGGGAGCAAGGAGAAGAAGGAGAGGAGGAAAGGGAGACAAAAGAAAAACTTTCTAGTCCTCATGCTGCTTTGTTTCCGTCTTCTCCTCAGTTGCAGTCAGTCTACCTCCCAGTGATCATGAGAGTCCTCCTACTCATCTGCATGCCAGGTAACAGCCATGTAACATTTCACATGCATTTTTGTAGAATTTTCACACAAACTACAACTTTACTCTCAGCTGTAATAGAGGCTGAAATTTTCACTAAACAAAACAAAAAACCTCTCAGAAAAAATCATTTATATGTGCTTGATGAGACTCTGTATGTAGCAGAAAGACTTTGTTTCCCCCTCACAAATTTTTCTTTGTTTTTTTTTGTTCCACTTAAATATTTTAAACTAGAAGTGTCCAACAAAACAAAATCGCCAGCTCAAAGCTACTCATGTGTCAAAAAACCCAAACATTTTAATAACTAAATTCACCAAAATGTTGCTGTGATAGTTGTTTTTTTTTTCTTTTTTAAACCTACTCAACAATAAACTGACCACAAGCTATGTTAATTAAATTATCAGATTTTTCTTCTAAAACCTCAAATAATTTTTGAAAGGCATCCAGTTTGCTTGTCATTGGAAAAAATACTTTGCCCATTCTCAGTAATAAAACACAGAATCTAGGTCAATATTTATTTAAAAATACTTACTGCATTTAGCCAAGTTTTAATGCAGCACATAAAATCAGATTTGGGTTACCATGATGACAAAAAGAAAACAGAAAACAAATGGCCCCCAAACCCTACTATGAACTACTAAACAAATGTTAAAATCAGACAGATTATGATTTTACTTATTAAAGAAAAAAGAGCGATCCAAACTAACCTCTTATGTTAAGTCATGAATTAATTTGATTAACCTACAATTTTGGATATTTCACAGTTTACATTCTAGCTTCCTCCTGCTGCATGTTGTGCTCTTGAGCAAGGCACCAAAACCCCAACTTACCCAACAGTCTGAGTATTGCTGTGTGACTGTGACATAACTGGGGAAATGTGACTCCAGTGCAAAGCACTTCATTAGTTGGTATATCCACTCGCTCCTATTCAGTAAACCAAAGCTAATGCAAAATGAAAGTTTGGGGTGAGTTGGAGAGTACTGTAGCCGTTACCTGCCTCAGTTAAAGTCAGTGTTTATGTCTCCACTGGTGTCAGTTTGATAATCACAAAGAGAAAAACCACTGCTGAACAAAAAAATCACAAAAGCCTGTCTCACATTCAGGGCTGGGCAATAAATCAATAACAATATATATCGCGACAGACAGGTGATCAATATCAGCAAATGAAACATCTGATGGAGTATTCAATATTCAGTTCATACAATATTAACTGAAAGTCAGCTAACAGTTGGTGGAATCAACTAACTAACATATGCTTAAAAATAAAACAGCAGCGTGGAGAGAAAGCTGTGGATGAAACAGGAAGTGCAGCTCCAACAATTTGGTAGTATTTCAGATATTTAAAACAAAAAACTAATCGATGATTATCGACATCGACTGGTATGAAATGTTTGTATTGTGAAAGGTTCAAATCACTCACTTTTATCAAAAATAGATTCAAAACTTTGGAGAAAAATATTCAGGGAACTTATGAGACAAAAGGTATGAAATCTTAAGGGAGAATTTCAAGTGGGTGAACTTATGCTTATGTTGCAGGAAAATAAGTACATCTGTAAAATGCTAAAAAAAAAAAATTGTAAAAAGATGATTTTTAAGTGATTTAATGAAAATCTTGACTTAAATTTATAGCTATGTTATTGCAGAAATCTGATTGATGATCAAAAGGCGTCAGTTTCATGGACAAGTGTTTTTCTGCAGCACCAGGATAGGATAGCTTTAATCGCTTAAGAAGGAAAATCTATATTAAGGCTTTTTTTATTTAATCAGGTTATCTAAGTCCAATATTAAAATGTATGTAATGATCTGAAACATTTAAATGTGATAAGTTGGAATAGAAAACAATTGAATCTGTAAAGGGGGTAAAAACGTTTTAGAAAACTGCAGTCATTTTTCTGACCATTTAAAACTGTTAGGAACTATTTTCTTCTTAAAACGGGATAATGAAACCTTTCCCATCTTTTCCTGTGATAGACTCACCACCAATTTATAATTTATTCCTAATCATGTCTCTTTCTAATTAAATTTGTTGTATAAAAGGGGATAAATGGGTTTCTGCTTGTCTAAAGTCTTCACTTTATCTCAACCTGCATCATCATTAAAAGTTAGAAACAGTTTTTCATGTTTATTCACGGAGAGAGCGCTCCGTGAATAAACATCTAATAAAATAAATGACCAGGAGAAGAAGTGTTTCTAACATCTGCATGTTTTTTTTCTGTTTTTCTATTTGTTTGAACCAGTTGTGCTTGCTCAGGCCCAGTACCAGGAACAGGTTCCCTTCTCTGGTGAGTTTATTCAGAGAATATTGAGTTGCGCTGTGGAAGCTCAGCACATCTGTTCCTGATCCGTCGCTGGCCTCTGATGTTTCACCAAGCCTCCATGGTTCTCTCTGCTGTTGTTTACCGGCCGGAAGTCATTTAATACTTCCTCGCCATAATTGTTTGGACTCTTTTTCATGTCACTTTTCTTTCTGGGTTCTGATGTTTCTCTCTCTTCTAATTCACAGACTCGTATGACTATTATTCAGGTAAAATCCTCTCAATGCTCTTCAGATGTTCCACTTCAGGTGTTAAAAATGATTAAATATTTGTAACTTTTTTGGACCAGAAACCCAGAACCCAGAGCCTTTCCCTGGATCCTACCAGCAGCAGGTCCAGATTGAGCCTGCGGTCTTTCCGGAGAAGTCAGGTAAACCCGTTGAATCGTCATTCTGCCACCTTCGACACAGTGTGTCATGCTTCTTTGCTGTGTTTGGGTTCCAGATCCGACCTTTGAAACGGAGCCCACGGAGCCTGGGCCGCTCGGTAAGACAGCTGCAAGGCACAGAGGACTGGCAGCTGGTTGTGGCAGAGCGAAGAACTGATTTTTATTTCGTTGTTTGATTCCCAGACTGCAGAGAGGAGCAGTATCCCTGCACCAGACTCTACTCAGTGCACAAACCATGCAAGCAGTGTCTGAACAGCCTCTGCTTCTACAGGTAGAGATGGTTCTTATACATTAGAGGATCATCCCACACTGACTGATGTTACTGAGCTCCTGCTGCAGAGGAAATAAATCAATGTATGATTTAAAAAGTAAAATAATCACACATCAACTTCCTGCTTTCTCATCATGTAGATCTAAATTAAAAAAAAACAGACATGTTTGAGCCTCCATTTTTTAAAAGCTTTAAATTTCAGCTGGAAGTAAGTAAATCATTAGCAAAGTAAGTTTTTTGTGGTGTAAATGTTTAGAAAGGGAATGCAGATGTTACTCAGTGTTTGGGTTTTTGACATGTTCAACGTCTGAGCTTTTTGTGTCTTTGCCCAGTTTGAGACGAGTTTACGTCATCAACAAGGAGATCTGCATGAGGACTGTGTGTGCACACGAAGAGCTGCTCAGAGGTGAGTCCAGAGCTGTAGAGTAGAAAATCCTGACATCACTGACTGAGCAGCAACCGCAAACTGCACAGTAATGGGATAATAAAACTTTGATTTTTTTTGCTCCAGAAATTACCCGTGTGTTCCACAGGGCTGCTACGACCTTCGTTAGTGAAACAAGCCGCATTCATCGGCAGGAACGCTCAGGAAATGAGTCAGAGATCAACTACTTTTAACTCAAGAAAGATAAATCACCTTTTGAACCTCAGTAAAGACTTGAAGTGCCTGAGCTTCATTAGACTAGAGTTTAGTTGTTTTAAATCGTGAGGTCAGCGTGCATCTATGAAACACAAAACTACTTCTTTGTGTCTCTGCACGTCCAAACACCTGACTTAAATGAATGGCTGATTAACACGCCTCTGCTGCATTCGACAACTGCATGATATTTGAATCAGATCTAAAGCATGCAGGGTAGAGGTACTTAAGGACCACTGCTGTAATCCATGCAGAAACAGAAATAAAATTTCCTTAATTCACAGTTTTAAAGACGACCTACTATGCAAAATTCATATTTTGCTTATTTTGTACGTCCACTTGGCTCTTAACTGGTTTTAAAATCATACTAAAAATCCACCCAGCCAGGTTTTGGTATTAATGATTTTGTTGTCTGGAAAATGAGCCGTTTCAAAAACCTCCCGATTGTTGAAGCACATTACGCTGTTACCTTGCAACCCCAGCAAGGCTCCAGAACATTTGGTCAGCTGGTTTTACCGCTGTACAATGGCTGCTAGAAAAGTTTTGTTACTGACTTACCATTCAGGGGCCACTTGGTGCATTCTTGATGTTTGTGCAGGAGGGACTACTTGTTTTTCAAAGATGTGCTTTTGTGTAATTACGCATCTGTTCACACATGAGTGTAAATGTTGAGTTGGGGGCGTGAACAGCAGCAGCTTAATTTGTTTTAAAATGAGAAGACGCCCAAAACAGGCAGAACAGACCACTCTCATTATCTAACAATTATTTTGTTTTAAAAAATGTAATGAACATGTTTTTTTATTATATCCTAACCTACTCCAGGAAGCATACCAGGTCACCTTTAGGAATTTATTCAACTGATTATAAAAATGTATTACTAGAAATAGAAAACTGCAAAAATATTATCAAATCAGACTGGATATTAACTGGTATCTTGAATTTATGGCGGGCTGGGTTTGGCCCCTGGGTCTTGAGTTTGGCACGTCTTAGAGGATGAACTGACCTCTCTGTGTGCTTTCTTCCAGCGGATCTGTGCCGTGATCAGTTCTCTCGCTGCGGTGTGATGGCGCTGAGCGGTCAGTGTGGGTCGCTCGGAGGAAGCTGTGGGAAAAGCTGCGGCGGCTGCTGATCCGGAGCGGGAACGCTGCCAGCCAGGATACCGACTCCTCTCCCCTCCTGACTCCTCCGTACGGCTCCATACTCTTGTGCGAAAAGCACTTTGAATATTTTTGTTGTTTTTTTTTATGTCTGCCCAGTAGATCCTGTGTGTACTATGAGGGATCAACAATAACACTGACGGATGTGTGAGTCACTGGTGCTATAAAACTTTTAGAGGTGCACATGAAACCATGAAAACTCATTTTATTCCTGTTTTTTTTATCTTCTTTTTTTTCTAAACATTGTGCCATAATAATCTCATATTTTGTGTTTGTACTGTACTTTTGTTGAAAAGCAGTCATTAATAGAGATGATCAGGAGAAACGATAAGATGCTGCAGAACATCAGCATGACTGTTCTGAAGGGACGTCCAACCACCGCCTCTGTACTACTGCTTTGTAAAAATGTCACCAAAAAACTGAAAAAAATAAAATGTTTAAACTCCAGCTGCTCAGTGTGAGGTTGTGTACTTTGACTAGGCCCTTATATACGGTGGAAACACTACTACCTTAACTCACTCTGTTCGATTCTCCCATCCTTCACGTCCAACATGGGAATGATAAAGTGACGCAGTTGCAAAGAGTTAATAGTTTGAATCATGCATGACTAATCTGACTGTTTCCATTGCAACGATCAGAAGCAAGACATTGTCATAGATCTATGTCATAGATCTAAGAACATCTGAGACTATAAAGGCTTGGACCTCAAAACACCAGCTTTCAGTTCCAACCAGCATTTTGCTTAGCGACTACTTTTGATATGGAAGAGTTTTTAGTCACAATGTTTTTCCCGCTGTGCTTTTCTACCGGATATCTTATCACCACCGGTGTGAAAAACGGCTTTAGCAAAATATTTCCTGACAAGTACTTCTCAGGACGAGTGCGTGGACGATTATGATGTTCTCTTCAATTCTTCTGGAGAAGATTGCTCAGAGAGAAGTCTCACCTGTGAGGATGTGTGGATAGATTATTTTAATGCCTTCCTTTACAATCCTTCCCGACCTGGGGAACTGTTTTCTTTCATGTTGTAGATGTTTTTATTAATATTGTAGTGTTTTTGTTCATGTTGTATTGTTTTTATTAATGTTATGGTGTTTTTCTTCATGTTGTAGTGTTTTCCGTAATGTTGTAGTGTTTTTTGTTAATTTTGTAGTGTTTTCTTTAATGTTGTATTGTTTTTCTTAATGTTTTGGTGTTTTCGTTCATGAACTAATCTGACTGTTTCCATAGCAACGATCAGAAGCAAGACATTGCACAGAACTGCAGTGAGCTCAATGTGGCTATGACCTCATCAATGTCTTTGATCTATGTCATAGATCTAAGAACATCTGAGACTATTAAGGCTTTGATCTCAAAACATCAGCTTTCAATGTTGTATTGTTTTCCATAATCTTGTAGTGTTTTCATTAATTTGTAGTGTTTTTCTTAATGTTGTATTGTTTTTCTTAATGTTGTAGTGTTTTTCTTAATCTTGCAGTGTTTTCCTTAATGTAGTGTTTTTCTTACTGTTGTATTGTTTTCCTTCATGTTGTAGTGTTTTTGTTAATTTGTAGTGTTTTTGTTCATGTTGTATTGTTTTTCTTAATGTTGTATTGTTTTCCTTAATCTTGTAGTGTTTTCGTTTATGTTGTAGTGTTTTTTCTTAATGTTGTATTGTTTTTCTTAATGCTGTATTGTTTTCTTAATGTTGTAGTGATTTTGTTCATGTATTGTTTTCGTAACGTCATAGTGTTTTTCTTAATCTTGTAATGTTTTCCTTAATTTGTAGTGTTTTTCTTAATGTTGTACTGTTTTCCTTAATCTTGTAGTGTTTTCTTAATGTTGTAGTGTTTTTGTTCATGTTGTAGTGTTTTCCTTAATGTAGTGTTTTTGTTAATGTTGTATTGTTTTCCATAATCTTGTAGTGTTTTCATTAATTTGTAGTGTTTTTGTTGATGTTGTATTGTTTTTCTTAATGTTGTAGTGTTTCTTAATGTTGTATTGTTTTCCTTAATGTAGTGTTTTTCTTAATGTTGTATTGTTTTCCTTAATGTAGTGTTTTTCTTAATGTTGTATTGTTTTCCATAATCTTGTAGTGTTTTCATTCATGTTGTAGTGTTTTTGTTCATGTTGTATTGTTTTCTTAATGTTGTAGTGTTTTCCTTAATCTTGTAGTGTTTTTCTTAATGTTGTAGTGTTTTCCTTAATGTAGTGTTTTCGTTCATGTTGTAGTGTTTTCCTTCATGTTGTAGTGTTTTACTTAATGTAGTGTTTTCGTTCATGTTGTAGTGTTTTCGTTCATGTTGTAGAGTTTTTGTTCATGTTGTATTGTTTTCCTTAATGTTGTATTGTTTTCCATAATCTTGTAGTGTTTTCATTAATTAATTAATGTAGTGTTTTTGTTCATGCTGTAGTGTTTTCCTTAATGTTGTAGTGTTTTCTTAATGTTGTAGTGTTTTTGTTCATGTTGTAGTGTTTTCTTAATGTTGTCATGTTTTTGTTCATGTTGTAGTGTTTTCCTTAATGTTGTAGTGTTTTTGATAATATTGTAGTGTTTTCGTTAATGTTGTAGTGTTTTCCTTAATGTTGTAGTGTTTTCTTAATGTTGTATTGTTTTCCTTAATGTTGTAGTGTTTTCTTAATGTTGTAGAGTTTTTGTTCATGTTGTAGTGTTTTCCTTAATGTAGTGTTTTTGTTAATGTTGTATTGTTTTCTTAATGTTGTATTGTTTTCCTTAATGTTGTAGTGTTTTTGTTAATTTGTAGTGTTTTTGTTCATGTTGTATTGTTTTTCTTAATGTTGTATTGTTTTCCATAATCTTGTAGTGTTTTCATTAATTTGTAGTGTTTTTGTTGATGTTGTATTGTTTTTCTTAATGTTGTATTGTTTTCCTTAATGTTGTAGTGTTTTCATTAATGTTGTATTGTTTTCCTTAATGTTGTAGTGTTTTCATTAATGTTGTAGTGTTTTCCTTAATGTTGTAGTGTTTTCATTAATGTTGTAGTGTTTTCATTAATGTTGAAATGTTTTCCTTAATGTAGTGGTTTTTTAATGTTGTATTGTTTTTCATAATCTTGTTGTGTTTTCATTAATTTTGTAGTGTTTTTATTCATGTTGTATTGTTTTCCTTAATGTTGTAGTGTTTTCTGTAAAGTTGTAGTGTTTTTGTTCATGTTGTATTGTTTTTGTTCATGTTGTATTGTTTTTCTTAATGTTGTAGTGTTTTTGTTCATGTTGTATTGTTTTTCTTAATGTTTTGGTGTTTTCGTTCATGAACTAATCTGACTGTTTCCATAGCAACGATCAGAAGCAAGACATTGCACAGAACTGCAGTGAGCTCAATGTGGCTATGACCTCATCAATGTCTTTGATCTATGTCATAGATCTAAGAACATCTGAGACTATTAAGGCTTTGATCTCAAAACATCAGCTTTCAATGTTGTAGTGCTTTCGTTCATGTTAGTGTTTTTGTTCATGCTGTAGTGCTTTTCTTAATGTTGTATTGTTTTCCTTCATGTTATGGTTTTTTCCTTAATGTAGTGTTTTCGTTCATGTTGTAGTGTTTTTCTTAATATTGTAGTGTTTTCCTTAATGTTGTAGTGTTTTCCTTAATATTGTAGTGTTTTCCTTCATGTTGTAGTGTTTTCCTTAATGTTGTATTGTTTTCCTTCATGTTGTAATAATTTCCTTAATGTTGTAGTGTTTTTGATAATATTGTAGTGTTTTCCTTCATGTTGTAGTGTTTTACTTAATGTAGTGTTTTTTTTAATGTTGTATTTTTTCTTAATGTTGTATTGTTTTACTTAATCTTGTAGTGTTTTCATTCATGTTGTAGTGTTTTTGTTCATGATGTATTGTTTTCCTTAATGTAGTGTTTTTCTTAATGTTGTATTGTTTTCCATAATCTTGCAGTGTTTTCATTAATTTTGTAGTGTTTTTGTTCATGTTGTAGTGTTTTACTTTATGCTGGATTGTTTTCTTTAATGTTGTAGTGTTTTAATTAATGTTGTAGTGTTTTCCTTAATGTTGTAGTGTTTTCGTTCATGTTGTAGTGTTTTCCTTAATGTTGTAGTGTTTTCGTTAATGTTGTATTGTTTTCCTTAATGTAGTGTTTTTCTTAATGTTGTATTGTTTTCCATAATCTTGCAGTGTTTTCATTAATTTTGTAGTGTTTTTGTTCATGTTGTAGTGTTTTTCTTAATCTTGTAGTGTTTTCATTAATGTTGTAGTGTTTTTGTTCATGTTGTAGTGTTTTCCTTAATGTTGTAGTGTTTTTTGTTAATTTTGTAGTGTTTTCTTTAATGTTGTAGTGTTTTTCGTTCATGTTTTAGTGTTTTTGTTCATGTTGTATTGTTTTTCTTAATGTTATGGTGTTTTTCTTCATGTTGTATTGTTTTTCTTAATGTTTTGGTGTTTTCGTTCATGAACTAATCTGACTGTTTCCATAGCAACGATCAGAAGCAAGACATTGCACAGAACTGCAGTGAGCTCAATGTGGCTATGACCTCATCAATGTCTTTGATCTATGTCATAGATCTAAGAACATCTGAGACTATTAAGGCTTTGATCTCAAAACATCAGCTTTCAATGTTGTAGTGTTTTCCTTAATGTTGTAGTGTTTTTCTTAATGTTGTATTGTTTTCCTTCATGTTATGGTTTTTTCCTTAATGTAGTGTTTTCGTTCATGTTGTAGTGTTTTTCTTAATGTTATTGTGTTTTTCTTAATGTTGTAGTGTTTTCCTTAATGTTGTAGTGTTTTCCTTAATGTTGTATTGTTTTCCTTAATGTTGTATTGTTTTCCTTCATGTTGTAATAATTTCCTTAATGTTGTAGTGTTTTTGATAATATTGTAGTGTTTTACTTAATGTAGTGTTTTTTTAATGTTGTATTGTTTTTCTTAATGTTGTATTGTTTTCCTTAATCTTGTAGAGTTTTCGTTCATGTTGTATTATTTTCTTAATGTCATAGTGTTTTTCTTAATGTTGTATTGTTGTCCTTAATGTTGTAGTGTTTTTGTAAATGTTTTAGTGTCTTTGTTCATATTGTATTATTTCTCTTAATGTTGTATTGTTTTCTTTAATGTTGTAGTGTTTTTCTTAATGTTGTTGTGTTTTCGTTCATGTTGTAGTGTTTTTGTTCATGTTGTATTTTTTTCCTAATGTTATAGTGTTTTTTGCAATGTTGTATTGTTTTCCTTAATCTTGTAGTGTTTTTCTTAATGTTGTAGTGTTTTTCTTAATGTTGTATTGTTTTCCTTCATGTTGTAGTAATTTCCTTAATGTAGTGTTTTTTAATGTTGTATTGTTTTTCTTAATGTTGTATTGTTTTCTTAATGTAGTGTTTTCGTTCATGTTGTAGTGTTTTCGTTCATGTTGTAGTGTTTTTGTTAATATTGTATTGTTTTCCTTAATGTTGTAGTGTTTTCGTTCATGTTGTAGAGTTTTTGTTCATGTTGTATTGTTTTCCTTAATGTTGTAGTGTTTTTGTTGATGTTGTATTGTTTTTCTTAATGTTGTATTGTTTTTCTTAATGTTGTAGTGTTTTCATTAATGTTGTAGTGTTTTTGTTCATGTTGTATTGTTTTTCTTAATGTTGTATTGTTTTCATTAATGTTGTAGTGTTTTCATTAATGTTGAAATGTTTTCCTTAATGTAGTGGTTTTTTAATGTTGTATTGTTTTCCATAATCTTGTTGTGTTTTCATTAATTTTGTAGTGTTTTTATTCATGTTCTAATGTTTTTCTTAATCTTGTAGTGTTTTCTGTAAAGTTGTAGTGTTTTTGTTCATTTTGTAGTGTTTTTCTTAATGTATTGTTTTCCTTCATGTTGTAGTTTTTTGTAAATGTGCTATTGTTTTTCTTAATGTTATAGTGTTTTTCTTTATGCTGAATTGTTTTCCTTAATGTTGTAGTGTTTTTCTTAATGTTGTAGTGTTTTACTTAATGTTGTAGTGTTTTTCTTAATCTTGTAGTGTTGTCCTTAATTTAGTGTTTTTGTTAATAATGTCGTGTTTTTGTTCATTTTGTATTGTTTTCCTTAATGTTGTCGTGTTTTCTTAAGGTTGTATTGTTTTCCATAATCTTGTAGTGTTTTCCTTAATGTTGTAGTGTTTTTGTTCATGTTGCATCATTTTCGTAATGTCATAGTGTTTTTCTCAATGTTGTATTGTTTTCCTTCATGTTGTATTGTTTTTCTTAATGTTGTAGTGTTTTCGTTCATATTGTAATGTTTTTGTTAATATTGTATGTTTTTCCTTAATGTTGTAGTGTTTTTCTTAATGTTGTATTGTTTTCCTTAATCTTGTAGTGTTTTCCTTAATGTTGTAGTGTTTTCGTTCATATTGTAATGTTTTTGTTGATGTATTTTTTTCGTAATGTTGTAATATTTTTCTTATTCTTCTAGTGTTTTCCTTAATGTTGTAGTGTTTTTGTTCATGTTGTAATGTTTTTTTCATGTTGTAGTGTTTTTGTTCATGTTGTATTGTTTTTCTTAATGTTATATTGTTTTTCTTAATGCTGTATTGTTTTTCGTAATGTTGTAGTGTTTTTCTTAATGTTGTAGTGTTTTTCTTAATCTTGCAGTGTTTTCCTTAATGTAGTGTTTTTCTTACTGTTGTATTTTTTCCTTCATGTTGTAGTGTTTTCCTTAATGTTGTAGTGTTTTTGATAATATTGTAGTGTTTTCGTTCATGTTGTAGTAATTTCCTTAATGTTGTAGTGTTTTTGATAATATTGTAGTGTTTTCGTTCATGTTGTATTGTTTTCCTTAATGTAGTGTTTTTCTCAATGTTGTATTGTTTTCCTTAATCTTGTATTGTTTTCCTTCATGTTGTAGTGTTTTCCTTAATGTTGTAGTGTTTTTGATAATATTGTAGTGTTTTCCTTCATGTTGTAGTGTTTTACTTAATGTAGTGTTTTTCTTAATGTTGTATTGTTTTCCTTAATCTTGTAGAGTTTTCGTTCATGTTGTATTATTTTCTTAATGTCATAGTGTTTTTCTTAATGTTGTATTGTTTTTGTAAATGTTTTAGTGTCTTTGTTCATATTGTATTATTTCTCTTAATGTTGTATTGTTTTTTTAATGTTGTATTGTTTTCTTTAATGTTGTAGTGTTTTTCTTAATGTTGTTGTGTTTTCGTTCATGTTGTAGTGTTTTTGTTCATGTTGTATTTTTTCCTAATGTTATAGTGTTTTTCTCAATGTTGTATTGTTTTCCTTAATCTTGTAGTGTTTTTCTTAATGTAGTGTTTTTGTTCATGTTGTAGTGTTTTTCTTAATGTTATAGTGTTTTTCTTAATGTTGTATTGTTTTCCTTCATGTTGTAATAATTTCCTTAATGTTGTAGTGTTTTTGATAATATTGTAGTGTTTTCCTTCATGTTGTAGTGTTTTACTTAATGTAGTGTTTTATTAATGTTGTATTGTTTTTCTTAATGTTGTATTGTTTTCCTTAATCTTGTAGAGTTTTCGTTCATGTTGTATTATTTTCTTAATGTCAGTGTTTTTCTTAATGTTGTATTGTTGTCCTTAATGTTGTAGTGTTTTTGTAAATGTTTTAGTGTCTTTGTTCATATTGTATTATTTCTCTTAATGTTGTATTGTTTTTCTTAATGTTGTATTGTTTTCTTAATGTTGTAGTGTTTTCGTTCATGTTGTAATGTTTTTTTCTTAATGTTATAGAGTTTTTCGTAATGTTGTATTGTTTTCCTTCATATTGTATTGTTAATGTTAATGATATAGTTTTATTTCTTAATGTTGTATTGTTTTCCTTCATGTTGTAGTGTTTTCCTTAATGTTGTATTGTTTTCCTTCATATTGTATTGTTATTCTTAATGATATAGTTTTATTTCTTAATGTTGTATTGTTTTCCTTCATGTTGTAGTGTTTTCCTTCATGTTGTATTGTTTTACTTAATCTTGTAGTGTTTTCATTCATGTTGTATTGTTTTCCTTAATGTTGTAGTGTTTTTGTTCATGTATTGTTTTCGTTTATGTTGTAGTGTTTATGTTAATTTTGTAGTGTTTTGTTAATTTTGTAGTGTTTTACTTCATGTTTTGGTTTTTTTCTTAATGTAGTGTTTTCGTTAATGTTGTAATGTTTTTGTTAATATTGTATGTTTTTCCATAATGTTGTAGTGTTTCCTTAATGTTGTAGTGTTTTCGTTCATGTTTTAGTGTTTTTGTTCATGTTGTATTGTTTTTCTTAATGTATTGTGTTTTCCTTCATGTTGTAGTGTTTTCTTAATGTTGTATTGTTTTTCTTAATGTTGTATTGTTTTCCTTAATGTTGTAGTGTTTTTCTTAATGTTGTATTGTTTTCCTTAATTTTGTAGTGTTTTGGTTTATGTTGTATTATTTTCTTAATGTCAGTGTTTTTCTTAATGTTGTATTGTTGTCCTTAATGTTGTAGTGTTTTTGTAAATGTTTTAGTGTCATTGTTCATATTGTATTATTTCTCTTAATGTTGTATTGTTTTTCTTACTGTTGTATTGTTTTCTTTAATGTTGTAGTGTTTTTCTTAATGTTGTTGTGTTTTCGTTCATGTTGTAGTGTTTTTTCTCAATGTTGTATTGTTTTCCTTAATCTTGTAGTGTTTTTCTTAATGTTGTAGTGTTTTTGTTCATGTTGTAGTGTTTTTCTTAATGTTATAGTGTTTTTCTTAATGTTGTATTGTTTTCCTTCATGTTGTAGTAATTTTCTTAATGTTGTAGTGTTTTTGATAATATTGTAGTGTTTTCCTTCATGTTGTAGTGTTTTACTTAATGTAGTGTTTTTTTAATGTTGTATTGTTTTTCTTAATGTTGTATTGTTTTCCTTAATCTTGTAGAGTTTTCGTTCATGTTGTTTTTTTCTTAATGTTATTGTTTTTCTTAATGTTGTATTGTTGTCCTTAATGTTGTAGTGTTTTTGTAAATGTTTTAGTGTCTTTGTTCATATTGTATTATTTCTCTTAATGTTGTATTGTTTTTCTTAATGTTGTATTGTTTTTCTTAATGTTGTAGTGTTTTTCTTCATGTTGTAGTGTTTTTCTTAATGTTATAGTGTTTTTCTTAATGTTGTATTGTTTTCCTTCATATTGTATTGTTAATGTTAATGATATAGTTTTATTTCTTAATGTTGTATTGTTTTCCTTCATGTTGTAGTGTTTTCCTTAATGTTGTATTGTTTTCCTTCATATTGTATTGTTATTCTTAATGATATAGTTTTATTTCTTAATGTTGTATTGTTTTCCTTCATGTTGTAGTGTTTTCCTTCATGTTGTATTGTTTTACTTAATCTTGTAGTGTTTTCATTCATGTTGTAGTGTTTTTGTTCATGATGTATTGTTTTCCTTAATGTAGTGTTTCGTTAATGTTGTAGTGTTTTCGTTCATGTTGTAGTGTTTTTCTTAATGTTGTAGTGTTTTACTTCATGTTTTGGTTTTTTTCTTAATGTTGTAGTGTTTTCGTTAATGTTGTAATGTTTTTGTTAATATTGTATGTTTTTCCATAATGTTGTAGTGTTTCCTTAATGTTGTAGTGTTTTCGTTCATGTTTTAGTGTTTTTGTTCATGTTGTATTGTTTTTCTTAATGTTATTGTGTTTTCCTTCATGTTGTAGTGTTTTCTTAATGTTGTATTGTTTTTCTTAATGTTGTATTGTTTTCCTTAATGTTGTAGTGTTTTTTCTTAATGTTGTATTGTTTTCCTTAATTTTGTAGTGTTTTTGTTAATGTTGTATTGTTTTCTTAATGTCAGTGTTTTTCTTAATGTTGTATTGTCCTTAATGTTGTAGTGTTTTTGTAAATGTTTTAGTGTCTTTGTTCATATTGTTATTTCTCTTAATGTTGTAGTGTTTTACTTCATGTTTTGGTTTTTTTCTTAATGTTGTAGTGTTTTCGTTCATGTTGTAATGTTTTTTTCTTAATGTTATAGTGTTTTTCGTAATGTTGTATTGTTTTCCTTCATATTGTAGTCTTTTCCTTAATGTTGTAGTGTTTTTGTTAATGTTGTAATGTTTTCGTTCATGTTGTAGTGTTTTTGTTAATGTTGTAGTGTTTTCGTTCATGTTGTAGTGTTTTTGTTCATGTTGTAGTGTTTTTCTTAATGTTGTATTGTTTTCCTTCATATTGTATTGTTAATGTTAATGATATAGTTTTATTTCTTAATGTTGTATTGTTTTCCTTCATGTTGTAGTGTTTTCCTTAATGTTGTATTGTTTTCCTTCATATTATATTGGTATTCTTAATGATATAGTTTTATTTCTTAATGTTGTATTGTTTTCCTTCATGTTGTAGTGTTTTCCTTCATGTTGTATTGTTTTACTTAATCTTGTAGTGTTTTCATTCATGTTGTATTGTTTTCGTTAATGTTGTAGTGTTTTCGTTAATGTTGTAGTGTTTTTGTTAATGTTGTAGTGTTTTACTTCATGTTTTGGTTTTTTCCTTAATGTTGTAGTGTTTTCGTTAATGTTGTAATGTTTTTGTTAATATTGTATGTTTTTCCATAATGTTGTAGTGTTTCCTTAATGTTGTAGTGTTTTCGTTCATGTTTTAGTGTTTTTGTTCATGTTGTATTGTTTTTCTTAATGTTATTGTGTTTTCCTTCATGTTGTAGTGTTTTTTTAATGTTGTATTGTTTTTCTTAATGTTGTATTGTTTTCCTTAATGTTGTAGTGTTTTCCTTAATTTTGTAGTGTTTTTGTTCATGTTGTATTGTTTTCTTCATGTTGTAGTGTTTTCCTGAATGTAGTGTTTTTTTATGTTGTATTGTTTTCCTTAATGTTGTAGTGTTTTTTTAAATGCTGGATAGTTTTTCTTAATGTTGTAGTGTTTTTTTAAATGCTGGATAGTTTTTCTTAATGTTGTAGTGTTTTTGTTAATGTTGTATTGTTTTTCTTAATGATATTGTGTTTTTCTAAATGCTGGATTGTTTTCCTTAATCTTGTAGTTTTTTTTGTTAATGTTGTATTGTTTTCCCTAATTTTGTAGTGTTTTCGTTCATGTTGTAGTGATTTTGTTCATGTTGTATTATTTTCCTTCATGTTGTAGTGTTTTCCTTAATGTAGTGTTTTTTAATGTTCTATTGTTTTCCTTAATGTTGTAGTGTTTTCCTGAATGTTGTATTGTTTTCCTTAATGTTGTATTGTTTTTCTTAATGTTGTATTGTTTTCCATGATCTTGTAGTGTTTTCGTTCATGTTGTAGTGTTTTTGTAAATGTTTAGTGTTTTTGTTCATATTGTATTGTTTTTCTTAATGTTGTATTGTTTTCCTTAATGTTGTATTGTTTTTCTTAATGTTGTATTGTTTTCCTTAATGTTGTGTTGTTTTTCTTAATGTTGTATTGTTTTCCTTCATGTTGTAGTGTTTTCCTTCATGTTGTAGTGTTTTTTAATGTTCTATTGTTTTCCTTAATGTTGTAGTGTTTTTCTTAATGTTGTATTGTTTTCCTTAATGTTGTATTGTTTTCCTTAATGTTGTAGTGTTTTTGTTAATATTGTAGTGTTTTTCTTCATGTTGTAGTTTTTTGTTAATGTTGTATTGTTTTTCTTAATGTTGTATTGTTTTCCTTAATGTTGTAGTGTTTTTCTTAATGTTGTATTGTTTTCCTTAATTTAGTAGTGTTTTGGTTTATGTTGTAGTGATTTTGTTCATGTTGTATTGTTTTTCTTCATGTTGTAGTGTTTTCCTGAATGTAGTGTTTTTTTATGTTGTATTGTTTTCCTTAATGTTGTAGTGTTTTTTAAATGCTGGATAGTTTTTCTTAATGTTGTAGTGTTTTTGTTCATGTTGTAGTGTTTTTTAAATGCTGGATAGTTTTTCTTAATGTTGTAGTGTTTTTGTTCATGTTGTAGTGTTTTTGTTAATGATATTGTGTTTTTCTAAATGCTGGATTGTTTTCCTTAATCTTGTAGTTTTTTTGTTAATGTTGTATTGTTTTCCCTAATTTTGTAGTGTTTTCGTTCATGTTGTAGTGATTTTGTTCATGTTGTATTATTTTCCTTCATGTTGTAGTGTTTTCCTTAATGTAGTGTTTTTTAATGTTCTATTGTTTTCCTTAATGTTGTAGTGTTTTCCTGAATGTTGTATTGTTTTCCTTAATGTTGTATTGTTTTTCTTAATGTTGTATTGTTTTCCATAATCTTGTAGTGTTTTCGTTCATGTTGTATTGTTTTTCTTAATGTTGTATTGTTTTCCTTAATGTTGTATTGTTTTTCTTAATGTTGTATTGTTTTCCTTAATGTTGTGTTTTTCTTAATGTTGTATTGTTTTCCTTCATGTTGTAGTGATTTTGTTCATGTTGTATTATTTTCCTTCATGTTGTAGTGTTTTCCTTCATGTTGTAGTGTTTTTTAATGTTGTATTGTTTTCCTTAATGTTGTAGTGTTTTTCTTAATGTTGTATTGTTTTCCTTCATGTTGTAGTGTTTTTGTTAATGTTGTATTGTTTTCCCTAATTTTGTAGTGTTTTCGTTCATGTTGTAGTGATTTTGTTCATGTTGTATTATTTTCCTTCATGTTGTAGTGTTTTCCTTAATGTAGTGTTTTTTAATGTTCTATTGTTTTCCTTAATGTTGTAGTGTTTTTCTTAATGTTGTATTGTTTTCCTTCATGTTGTAGTGTTTTTGTTCATGTTGTAGTGTTTTTGTAAATGTTTTAGTGTTTTTGTTCATGTTGTATTGTTTTTCTTAATGTTGTATTGTTTTCCTTAATGTTGTATTGTTTTTCTTAATGTTGTATTGTTTTCCTTAATGTTGTATTGTTTTTCTTAATGTTGTATTGTTTTCCATAATCTTGTAGTGTTTTCGTTCATGTTGTAGTGTTTTGTAAATGTTTTAGTGTTTTTGTTCATGTTGTGTTGTTTTTCTTAATGTTGTATTGTTTTCCTTCATGTTGTAGTTTTTTTGTTAATGTTGTATTGTATTTCTCAATGTTATTCTGTATTTCTAAATGCTGGATTGTTTTACTTAATCTTGTAATGTTTTCCTTAGTGTAGTGTTTTCTTAATGTTGTAGTGTTTTTCTTAATGTTGTATTGTTTTCCTTAATTTTGTAGTGTTTTCCTTAATGTAGTTTTTTTATGTTGTATTGTTTTTCTTAATGTTGTAGTGTTTTTTTAAATGCTGGATAGTTTTTCTTAATGCTGTAGTGTTTTTGTTCATGTTGTAGTGTTTTCCTTCATGTTGTAGTGTTTTTGTTAATGTGGTATTGTTTTTCTTAATGATATTGTATTTTTCTAAATGCTGGATTGTTTTCCTTAATCTTGTAGTTTTTTTGTTAATGTTGTATTGTTTTCCCTAATTTTGTAGTGTTTTCGTTCATGTTGTAGTGATTTTGTTCATGTTGTATTATTTTCCTTCATGTTGTAGTGTTTTCCTTAATGTAGTGTTTTTTAATGTTCTATTGTTTTCCTTAATGTTGTAGTTTTTTGTTAATGTTGTGTTTTTCTCAATGTTATTCTGTATTTCTAAATGCTGGATTGTTTTCCTTAATGTTGTAGTGTTTTTGTTCATGTTGTAGTGTTTTCCTTCATGTTGTAGTGTTTTTGTTCATGTTGAAGTGTTTTTCTTAATGTAGTGGGTTTTTAATGTTGTATTGTTTTCCATAATCTTGTTGTGGTTTCATTAATTTTCTAGTGTTTTTATTCACGTTGTATTGTTTTTCTTAATCTTGTAATGTTTTCCTTAATATTGTAGTGTTTTCCTTAATGTTGTATTGTTTTTCTTAATGTTATATTGTTTTTCTTAATGCTGTATTGTTTTCTTAATCTTGCAGTGTTTTCCTTAATGTAGTGTTCTTTATGCTGGATTGTTTTCTTTAATGTTGTAGTGTTTTTCTTAATGTAGTGTTTTCCTTAATCTTGTAGTTTTTTCCTTAATTTAGTGTTTTTGTTAATAATGTCATGTTTTTGTTCATTTTGTATTGTTTTCCTTAATGTTGTAGTGTTTTCTTAATGTTGTAGTGTTTTCGTTCATGTTATAGTGTTTTCTTCATGTTGTATTGTTTTCCTTAATGTAGTGTTTTTATCAATGTTGTATTGTTTTCCTTAATCTTGTATTGTTTTCCTTAATGTTGTAGTGTTTTCCTTAATGTTATAGTGTTTTTCATAATTTTGTATTATTTTCCTTCATGTTGTAGTAATTTCCTTAATGTTGTAGTGTTTTTGATAATATTGTAGTGTTTTCGTTCATGTTGTATTGTTTTCCTTAATGTAGTGTTTTTCTCAATGTTGTATTGTTTTCCTTAATGTTGTAGTGTTTTTTTAAATGCTGGATAGTTTTTCTTAATGTTGTAGTGTTTTTTTAAATGCTGGATAGTTTTTCTTAATGTTGTAGTGTTTTTGTTAATGTGGTATTGTTTTTCTTAATGATATTGTATTTTTCTAAATGCTGGATTGTTTTCCTTAATCTTGTAGTTTTTTTGTTAATGTTGTATTGTTTTCCTTAATGTTGTAGTGTTTTCGTTCATGTTGTAGTGATTTTGTTCATGTTGTATTATTTTCCTTCATGTTGTAGTGTTTTCCTTAATGTAGTGTTTTTTAATGTTCTATTGTTTTCCTTAATGTTGTAGTGTTTTCCTTAATGTTGTAGTGTTTTTCTTAATGTTGTAGTGTTTTCCTTAATCTTGTAGTGTTTTCGTTCATGTTATAGTGTTTTCTTCATGTTGTATTGTTTTCCTTAATGTTGTAGTGTTTTCGTTAATGTGTTGTTTTTCTTAATGTTGTATTGTTTTCCTTAATGTTGTAGTGTTTTTCTGAATGTTGTATTGTTTTCCTTAATGTTGTGTTGTTTTCCTTAATGTTGTATTGTTTTCCTTCATGTTGTAGTTTTTTTGTTAATGTTGTATTGTATTTCTCAATGTTATTCTGTATTTCTAAATGCTGGATTGTTTTCCTTAATGTTGTAGTGTTTTTATTCACGTTGTATTGTTTTTCTTAATCTTGTAATGTTTTCCTTAATATTGTAGTGTTTTCCTTAATGTTGTATTGTTTTTCTTAATGTTATTGTGTTTTTCTAAATGCTGGATTGTTTTCCTTAATCTTGTAGTTTTTTTGTTAATGTTGTATTGTTTTCCCTAATTTTGTAGTGTTTTCGTTCATGTTGTAGTGATTTTGTTCATGTTGTATTATTTTCCTTCATGTAGTGTTTTTTAATGTTCTATTGTTTTCCTTAATGTTGTAGTGTTTTTCTTAATGTTGTATTGTTTTCCATGATCTTGTAGTGTTTTCGTTCATGTTGTAGTGTTTTTGTAAATGTTTTAGTGTTTTTGTTCATGTTGTATTGTTTTCCTTAATGTTGTATTGTTTTTCTTAATGTTGTATTGTTTTCCTTAATGTTGTATTGTTTTTCTTAATGTTGTATTGTTTTCCATAATCTTGTAGTGTTTTCGTTCATGTTGTAGTGTTTTGTTAATGTTGTAGTGTTTTTGTTCATGTTGTGTTGTTTTCTTAATGTTGTATTGTTTTTCTTCATGTTGTAGTTTTTTGTTAATGTTGTATTGTTTTTCTCAATGTTATTCTGTATTTCTAAATGCTGGATTGTTTTCCTTAATTTTGTAGTGTTTTGGTTTATGTTGTAGTGATTTTCTTCATGTTGTAGTGTTTTCCTGAATGTAGTGTTTTTTTTTAATTTTTTTTTGTTTTCCTTAATGTTGTAGTGTTTTTTTAAATGCTGGATAGTTTTTCTTAATGCTGTAGTGTTTTCCTTCATGTTGTAGTGTTTTTTTAAATGCTGGATAGTTTTTCTTAATGCTGTAGTGTTTTTGTTCATGTTGTATTGTTTTCCTTCATGTTGTAGTGTTTTTGTTAATGTGGTATTGTTTTTCTTAATGATATTAAGAAAAACAATAAATGCTGGATTGTTTTTCTTAATCTTGTAGTTTTTTTGTTAATGTTGTATTGTTTTCCCTAATTTGTAGTATTTTCGTTCATGTTGTAGTGATTTTGTTCATGTTGTATTATTTTCCTTCATGTTGTAGTGTTTTCCTTAATGTAGTGTTTTTTAATGTTCTATTGTTTTCCTGAATGTTGTATTGTTTTCCTTCATGTTGTAGTTTTTTTGTTAATGTTGTATTGTTTTTCTCAATGTTATTCTGCATTTCTTAATGCTGGATTGTTTTCCTTAATGTTGTAGTGTTTTTGTTCATGTTGTAGTGTTTTCCTTCATGTTGTAGTGTTTTTGTTCATGTTGAAGTGTTTTTCTTAATGTAGTGGGTTTTTTAATGTTGTATTGTTTTCCATAATCTTGTTGTGGTTTCATTAATTATCTAGTGTTTTTATTCATGTTGTATTGTTTTCTTAATCTTGTAATGTTTTCCTTAATATTGTAGTGTTTTCCTTAATGTTGTATTGTTTTTCTTAATGTTATATTGTTTTTCTTAATGCTGTATTGTTTTTCTTAATGTTGTAGTGTTTTTCTTTATGCTGGATTGTTTTCCTTAATGTTGTAGTGTTTTTCTTAATGTAGTGTTTTACTTAATGTTTTAGTGTTTTCCTTAATCTTGTAGTTTTTTCCTTAATTTAGTGTTTTTGTTAATAATGTCGTGTTTTTGTTCATTTTGTATTGTTTTCCTTAATGTTGTAGTGTTTTCTTAATGTTGTATTGTTTTCCTTAATGTAGTGTTTTTATCAATGTTGTATTGTTTTCCTTAATCTTGTATTGTTTTCCTTAATGTTGTAGTGTTTCCTTAATCTTGTATTGTTTTCCTTAATGTTATAGTGTTTTCATAATGTTGTATTATTTTCCTTCATGTTGTAGTAATTTCCTTAATGTTGTAGTGTTTTTGATAATATTGTAGTGTTTTCGTTCATGTTGTATTGTTTTCCTTAATGTTGTAGTGTTTTTCTTAATGTTGTATTGTTTTCCTTAATGTTGTAGTGTTTTTTTAAATGCTGGATAGTTTTTCTTAATGCTGTAGTGTTTTTGTTCATGTTGTAGTGTTTTTTTATGTTGTATTGTTTTCTTTAATGTTGTAGTGTTTTTGTTCATGTTGTAGTGTTTTTTTAAATGCTGGATAGTTTTTCTTAATGCTGTAGTGTTTTCCTTCATGTTGTAGTGTTTTAGTTAATGTGGTATTGTTTTTCTTAATGATATTGTGTTTTTCTAAATGCTGGATTGTTTTCCTTAATCTTGTAGTTTTTTTTGTAAATGTTGTATTGTTTTCCCTAATTTTGTAGTGTTTTCGTTCATGTTGTAGTGTTTTTTTTCATGTATTATTTTCCTTCATGTTGTAGTGTTTTCCTTAATGTAGTGTTTTTTAATGTTCTATTGTTTTCCTTAATGTTGTAGTGTTTTCCTGAATGTTGTATTGTTTTCCTTAATGTTGTATTGTTTTTCTTAATGTTGTATTGTTTTTCTTAATGTTGTATTGTTTTCCATGATCTTGTAGTGTTTTCGTTCATGTTGTAGTGTTTTTGTAAATGTTTTAGTGTTTTTGTTCATGTTGTATTGTTTTTCTTAATGTTGTATTGTTTTCCTTAATGTATTGTTTTTCTTAATGTTGTATTGTTTTCCTTAATGTTGTGTTGTTTTTCTTAATGTTGTATTGTTTTCCTTCATGTTGTAGTTTTTTGTTAATGTTGTATTGTTTTTCTCAATGTTATTCTGTATTTCTAAATGCTGGATTGTTTTCCTTAATGTTGTAGTGTTTTTGTTCATGTTGTATTGTTTTTCTTAATCTTGTAATGTTTTCCTTAGTGTAGTGTTTTTCTTAATGTTATTGTGTTTTTCTAAATGCTGGATTGTTTTCCTTAATCTTGTAGTTTTTTTGTTAATGTTGTATTGTTTTCCCTAATTTTGTAGTGTTTTCGTTCATGTTGTAGTGATTTTGTTCATGTTGTATTATTTTCCTTCATGTTGTAGTGTTTTCCTTCATGTTGTAGTGTTTTTTTAATGTTGTATTGTTTTCTTAATGTTGTAGTGTTTTTCTTAATGTTGTATTGTTTTCCTTCATGTTGTAGTTTTTTTGTTAATGTTGTATTGTTTTTCTCAATGTTATTCTGTATTTCTAAATGCTGGATTGTTTTCCTTAATGTTGTAGTGTTTTTATTCACGTTGTATTGTTTTTCTTAATCTTGTAATGTTTTCCTTAATATTGTAGTGTTTTTCTTAATGTTGTATTGTTTTTCTTAATGTTGTATTGTTTTCCTTAATGTTGTATTGTTTTTCTTAATGTTGTTGTTTTCCTTAATGTTGTATTGTTTTTCTTAATGTTGTATTGTTTTCCTTAATGTTGTATTGTTTTCTTAATGTTGTATTGTTTTCCATAATCTTGTAGTGTTTTCGTTCATGTTGTAGTGTTTTTGTAAATGTTTTAGTGTTTTTGTTCATGTTGTGTTGTTTTTCTTAATGTTGTATTGTTTTCCTTCATGTTGTAGTTTTTTGTTAATGTTGTATTGTTTTTCTCAATGTTATTCTGTATTTCTAAATGCTGGATTGTTTTACTTAATCTTGTAATGTTTTCCTTAGTGTATTGTTTTCCTTAATTTTGTAGTGTTTTGGTTT
Source organism: Poeciliopsis prolifica (assembly GCF_027474105.1). Classification (NCBI taxonomy): domain Eukaryota; kingdom Metazoa; phylum Chordata; class Actinopteri; order Cyprinodontiformes; family Poeciliidae; genus Poeciliopsis; species Poeciliopsis prolifica. The sequence continues at coordinate 13,523,274 of NW_026562378.1, forward strand.
ATGTTGTAGTGATTTTCTTCATGTTGTAGTGTTTTCCTGAATGTAGTGTTTTTTTTATGTTGTATTGTTTTCCTTAATGTAGTGTTTTTTTAAATGCTGGATAGTTTTTCTTAATGCTGTAGTGTTTTTGTTCATGTTGTAGTGTTTTTTTAATGTTGTATTGTTTTTCTTAATGTTGTCATGTTTTTGTTCATGTTGTAGTGTTTTCCTTAATGTTGTAGTGTTTTTGTTTATGTTGTATTGTTTTTCTTAATTATATTAAGAAAAACAATAAATGCTGGATTGTTTTCCTTAATCTTGTAGTTTTTTTGTTAATGTTGTATTGTTTTCCCTAATTTTGTAGTTTTCGTTCATGTTGTAGTGATTTTGTTCATGTTGTATTATTTTCCTTCATGTTGTAGTGTTTTCCTTAATGTAGTGTTTTTTAATGTTCTATTGTTTTCCTGAATGTTGTATTGTTTTCCTTAATGTTGTATTGTTTTTCTTAATGTTGTATTGTTTTCCTTAATGTTGTATTGTTTTCGTTCATGTTGTGTTGTTTTTCTTAATGCTGGATTGTTTTCCTTAATGTTGTAGTGTTTTTTGTTCATGTTGAAGTGTTTTTCTTAATGTAGTGGGTTTTTAATGTTGTATTGTTTTCCATAATCTTGTTGTGGTTTCATTAATTTTCTAGTGTTTTTATTCATGTTGTATTGTTTTCCTTAATGTTGTAGTGTTTTTCTTAATGTTGTATTGTTTTCGTTCATGTTATAGTGTTTCTGTTCATGTTGTAGTGTTTTCCTTAATCTTGTATTGTTTTCCTTCATGTTGTAGTTTTTTTGTTAATGTGGCATTGTTTTTCTTAATGTTATTGTGTTTTTCTAAATGCTGGATTGTTTTCCTTAATTTTGTAGTGTTTTCGTTCATGTTGTATTGTTTTTCTTAATGTTGTATTGTTTTCCTTAATCTTGTATTGTTTTCCTTAATGTTGTAGTGTTTTCCTTAATGTTGTAGTGTTTTCATTAATGTTGTAGTGTTTTTGTTCATGTTGTATTGTTTTTCTTAATGTATTGTTTTCCATCATGTTGTATTGTTTTTCTTAATGTTGTATTGTTTTTCTTAATGTTGTAGTGTTTTCATTAATCTTGTAGTGTTTTCCTTAATGTTGTAGTGTTTTTCTTAATGTTGTATTGTTTTTCTTAATGTTGTATTGTTTTCCTTAATTTTATAGTGTTTTCATTCATGTTGTAGTGTTTTTCTTAATGTTGTAGTGTTTTCATTAATCTTGTAGTGTTTTCCTTAATGTTGTAGTGTTTTTCTTAATGTTGTATTGTTTTTCTTAATGTTGTATTGTTTTCCTTAATTTTATAGTGTTTTCCTTAATGTTGTAGTGTTTTTCTTAATCTTGTAGTGTTTTCCTTAATGTAGTGTTTTTCTTACTGTTGTATTGTTTTCCTTAATGTTGTAGTGTTTTCCTTAATGTTGTAGTGTTTTTGTTAATGTTGTAGTGTTTTCCTTCATGTTGTAGTGTTTTTGTTAATGTTGTATTGTTTTCCTTAATGTTGTAGTGTTTCCTTAATCTTGTATTGTTTTCCTTAATGTTATAGTGTTTTCCTTAATGTTGTAGTGTTTTCCTTAAAGTTGTAGTGTTTGTGTTCATGTTGTAGTGTTTTCCTTAATGTATTGTTTTCCATCATGTTGTAGTGTTTTTGTTAATGTAGTGTTTTTCTTAATGTTGTATTGTTTTCCTTAATGTTGTAGTGTTTTTCTTAATGTTGTATTTTTTCCTTCATGTTGTAGTTTTTTGTTAATGTTGTATTGTTTTCCTTAATGTTGTAGTGTTTTTCTTAATGTTGTAGTGTTTTCCTTAATGTTGTAGTGTTTTCCTTAATGTTGTAGTGTTTTCCTTAATGTTGTAGTGTTTTCCTTAATGTTGTATTGTTTTTCTTACTGTTGTATTGTTTTCCTTCATGTTGTAGTGTTTTCCTTAATGTTGTAGTGTTTTCCTTAATGTAGTGTTTTTCTTACTGTTGTATTGTTTTCCTTCATGTTGTAGTGTTTTCCTTAATGTTGTAGTGTTTTCCTTAATGTTGTAGTGTTTTCCTTAATGTTGTATTGTTTTCCTTAATGTTGTATTGTTTTTCTTCATGTTGTAGTGTTTTTCTTAATGTTGTATTGTTTTTCTTAATGTTGTATTGTTTTCCTTAATGTTGTAGTGTTTTTTTAATGTTGTATTGTTTTCCTTAGTGTTTTTCTTAATGTTTCATTGTTTTCCGTAATCTTGTATTGTTGTCGTTCATGTTGTAGTGTTTTAATAAATATTTTAGTGTTTTTGTTCATGTTGTAGTTTTTTGTTAATGTGGTATTGTTTTTCTTAATGTTGTAGTTTTTTTGTTAATGTTGTAGTGTTTTCCTTAATGTTGTAGTGTTTTTCTTAATTTGTATTGTTTTTCTTAATGTTGTAGTGTTTTTGTTAATGTTGTATTATTTTCCTTCATGTTGTAGTGTTTTTGTTAATGTTGTATTGTTTTCCTTAATGTTGTAGTGTTTTCCTTAATGTTGTATTGTTTTCCTTAATGTTGTAGTGTTTTCATTAATCTTGTAGTGTTTTTGTTCATGTTGTATTGTTTTTCTTAATGTATTGTTTTCCATCATGTTGTAGTGTTTTTGTTAATGTAGTGTTTTTCTTAATGTTGTATTGTTTTCCTTAATGTTGTAGTGTTTTTGTTAATGTTGTAGTGTTTTCCTTCATGTTGTAGTTTTTTCTTAATGTTGTATGGTTTTCCTTAATGTTGTAGTGTTTTTGTTGATGTTGTAGTGTTTTTGTTCATGTTGTATTGTTTTCAATCATGTTGTAGTGTTTTACTTAATGTAGTTTTTTTAATGTTGTATTGTTTTCCTTAGTGTTTTTCTTAATGTTTCATTGTTTTCCGTAATCTTGTATTGTTGTCGTTCATGTTGTAGTTTTTTGTTAATGTGGTATTGTTTTTCTTAATGTTGTAGTTTTTTTGTTAATGTTGTAGTGTTTTAGTTCATGTTGCATTATTTTCGTAATGTCATAGTGTTTTTCTTAATATCGTATTGTTTTCAATCATGTTGTAGTTTTTTTTTGAAGTGGTATTTTTTTCTTTAATGTTGTATTGTTTTCCTTAATGTTGTAGTGTTTTCCTTAATGTTGTAGTGTTTTCCTTAATGTTGTAGTGTTTTCCTTAATGTAGTGTTTTTCTTACTGTTGTATTGTTTTCCTTCATGTTGTAGTGTTTTCATTAATCTTGTAGTGTTTTATTTCATGTTGTATTGTTTTTCTTAATGTATTGTTTTCCATCATGTTGTAGTGTTTTTGTTAATGTAGAGTTTTCCTTAATGTTGTATTGTTTTTCTTCATGTTGTATTGTTTTTCTTAATGTTGTATGGTTTTCCTTAATGTTGTATTGTTTTCCTTAATCTTGTATTGTTTTTGTTCATGTTGTATTGTTTTTCTTAATGTATTGTTTTCCATCATGTTGTAGTGTTTTTGTTAATGTAGTGTTTTTCTTAATGTTGTATTGTTTTCCTTAGTGTTTTTCTTAATGTTTCATTGTTTTCCGTAATCTTGTATTGTTGTCGTTCATGTTGTAGTGTTTTTGTAAATATTTTAGTGTTTTTGTTCATGTTGTAGTTTTTTGTTAATGTTGTATTGTTTTTCTTAATGTTGTAGTGTTTTTTTAATTGCTGGATTGTTTTCCTTAATGTTGTAGTTTTTTTGTTAATGTTGTAGTGTTTTAGTTCATGTTGCATTATTTTCATAATGTCATAGTGTTTTTCTTAATATCGTATTGTTTTCCATCATGTTGTAGATTTTTTTTAAAGTGGTATTTTTTTTCTTCATGTTCTATTGTTTTCCATAATCTTGTAGTGTTTTTCTTAATGTTGTAGTGTTTTTCTTAATGTTGTATTGTTTTCCTTAATGTTGTAGTGTTTTCGTTCATGTTGTATTGTTTTCCTTAATGTATTGTTTTCCATCATGTTGTAGTGTTTTTGTTAATGTTGTATTGTTTTCATTAATCTTGTAGTGTTTTCCTTAATTTTGTAGTGTTTTCGTTCATGTTTTATTGTTTTCCTTAATGTTGTCGTGTTTTCCTTAATGTTGTATTGTTTTTCTGAATGTTGTAGTGTTTTCATTAATCTTGTAGTGTTTTCGTTCATGTTGTATTGTTTTTCTTAATGTATTGTTTTCTATCATGTTTTAATGTTTTGTTAATGTAGTGTTTTTCTTAATGTTGTAATGTTTTTCTTAATGTTGTATTGTTTTTCTTAATGTATTGTTTTTCTTAATTTTGTATTGTTTTTCTTAATGTTGTAATGTTTTTCTTAATGTTGTAGTGTTTTCCTTAATGTTGTAATGTTTTCCTTCATGTTGTAGTTTTTTGTTAATGTTATATTGTTTTCCTTAATGTTGTAGTGTTTTTGTTGATATTGTAGTGTCTTCGTTCATGTTGTAGTGTTTTTGTTCGTTGTAGTGTTTTTTATTCATGTTGTAGTCTTTTTATTCATGTTGTAGTGTTTTCCTTGATGTTGTAGTTTTTCCTTATTGTTGTTGTGTTTTCTTTCATGTTGTAGAGTTTTTCTGTTCATGTTGTAGTGTTTTTGTTAATGTTGTAGTGTTTTCATTAATGTTGTAGTGTTTTTGTTAATTTAACGCTTTAGTTATTTGTAATTGTGCTTTCAACTTTCTGTAGCGCTTTGCACTTAAGGGCCACCATACTTATACCATGCAAATGCCTTATATTATAGCAGAAACGCAACCGTAAAAAAGGCTTGCAGTATTAAATTCTGTTGCAAGTACTGATCAGTACATCATTGCTAGAGAACACAAAAATGACTAATTCTCCCATGCCCCTTTATTGGGCTTCGTAGAGGCCAAACAAGTTGTAAATAATCCTTTTAAAAGAAAAAATGTGTTTTCATTTTGTACATCAACAACCCAGGTCTTCCCAGGCTGAATAACTGCTAAATAAAAGAATGTCAAATATGAGAATCACATCACTGCATCCACTGGATATAATGATACTTTTGTGCTCTAGACATATTCGATTCCCAATTTTCATTTTTCTATATTTGTCCAGATCCTGTACTGAAAAAAAATTCAGACATTTAAAGACTGGATAGGGATCCTGCGCGTAGTTCAGTAGTTTGTGTGAAAGATGCAATAAAATACAAACTGTCAGAAGTACAAATTCACCTTTTATTGTAAATTATTAATTGTTATCTTCTGTACTAATGTAAAGTATTAAGATACTTATTTTATTTATCCTAACAAAGATGATGCTAGTTACAAATAGCTAAAAGAGAAACCCTGTTAATCTTGACCTGTGATAAAAATCATTCCCACAGCATGATGCTGCCACTCCTACATTTATGGCTTTCATGTTTATCTAAACTCAAATGTGTTCTTCGTCAGTCAGTCAGTGTTCGTACAGCAAGAAAAAAAACTACACATTGACAATAATACCGACTCCTAAAAAAATAATGTAATAAAAATCAGATTTCAGTTATAAAATATGGTTTTATCTGACATTAGATAACTAATTAAATCTGTCTCTAAGAGAACAAACAGTGCACTTCACTTAATGGTGCTTTAAATACATATTCTTTGTCCTGTGATTGTTGTAAATAATGTCCAAAATTTTAATCCTGCACAATGTCCAAACTCAGCAGAGAAATCATGTAATGATTTGAATTTTTTCATGAAAACCAGCAGAAAGTTAGAGAAGATGTGCAGCCAGGACCGATTCCAGATGTTTAAGGAGCAATTAATGGGTTGCTGGAGGTTTAAAGGCATTTTCACATGTTTGTGCTTCATTTGGTTGTTGGTTACTGCTCTAAGAATCAAAAACGATTTTCACAGCCACAATAAGCTGCGTGTAGGGTCACAGTACAGATTAATTTGAGTTGGAGTTTTTACACTGATGGTTTTCCCTGAATCAGTTTCTTCCTCTGAGCTGCGTCTCATTTGGACAGCAGCGACGCCGGGAGAGACGGCTGCCGGCGCCTGATCTCCTGCTGCAGCTGCTCCTTCAGAGTGGAGACCTGAAGTGAGGAACAAAGATGTTACATTTTAATCTGAATTACTAATCACATGACTATAATCTGTAATCCAACCTGGAGTGGGAGACAGGAAAGAGAGGGCAGCTTTTACAGACTCCATTATGATTAAACAGCATCTTTATAAGACTTTAACGCATTTAAACAAAAATAAAAGACTGAAATTCCTTGATAACGTAAAGTATGACTAGATAAAGTACCTAGAAAAGAGTTTGAGATACAAATAAAGTGCTTGGCAATGTGATACTTCCCACAATGCATTATGTTACATCCACAATAGTCAATGTTGCCACAAAGTAGTGCATCATTTTAAAGTGTAAGAAATAAGTGGTTTTGGGTTTAATAATCCTGATAATTAATTCTCATGGCGTCTGTGTTGTTTACAACCTGAAAAGTTGATCAGTGAGTGAATTATTTCCTACTTTTGTTGACTTTCTAGCTTAAAGTTTCCAACTGCAGCTAATTTATTAGACCATGTTTTAGTCATCTTCTGCAGTTTTTAAAGAGTCAAAGTTCAAACTGGGAAGCATTTCGTGTCGCCGTTACTTGATGAATCTGATCAATGACTGGTTCTGTGGCAACGCTTACAGATAATGTGAGATTTCCACAACAGTTCTGAAACAGGTTTTATATTTCTGGGTTTCAAGTGTCTGGAAACAGCAGCGCAGCTGAAGGTGGCAGAAAGTTTACAAAGCAGGAACATTGAGGATCCGTTAGGTTTTACGACATAATCTTTACCCAGCTTTACTGAGGCTGGTTCAGCCCATTAGACATCTGTTATGTTTCTTTTTAAACTGTGTTGGACTGTGTATTTTTTTTATTTATGGAGAAGCAGCTGCTGTGCGTTTGTGGGTCCTGCATATATATTTGCAAACAAAACAATTATTTTCTATGGAAAACAATGCAGACGGCCTGGCCCACCTGCTCCTCCAGGCCTTTGACCCGGTGGCGGTGAGCTCGCTCCCTGGTGCCCAGCGTCCGCTCCACGTCCCGGAGACTGCTCCTCATCTTCTCGGCCTCCCGCTGGACCTCGTCACGCTGCTGCGCCAAACTCTCACACAGGCTGTGTGAGTGCTCCATGTCAACCAGCTGAGTCTGCTCCGGAGGAAACGCACAGGGAGGGCGATGAGGAGGCAAGAAGGCAGCAGACACGACGTCCATTTAATGATCCAACTAATACGCACGGCGTGTTTTAATTGAAACAGCTCATTTTCCAGACACAAAATAACATTAACTTATTGCCAAACAACAACTCAGTGTTTTTAAACATCTGGGATTTTTAAAGAAGCATCTTAGATCCAAATGGAAGCATAAAAACATCCAAAATGTACAAATTAAATTATTATTTCATCATAAAGTGAGGTTGACTGATGCAATGAATTCATTGCTCAAAAGTTAGTTTTTGTCACATCAAACTGATGTCTTAATTCTTTGATAATAAAACAAAATAAAATGTTTTGCCACAAGGAATCCACAAGGAAACACTTTCATTGTTTCTAACTAATTGTTTGCTTGTTTTCATTTGAATTGTGCAGGATCTACTGTCATTAAATTTTCTCTTTCCCCCACCACAAAGAAAGTTTTTTGATTCCAGGAATAAACAAAAATGCAATACTAATTGTCTTTTTGAGGTTCCTTTAACTGCTGTTGTTTTCCCATTTCTGCAGCCTGGGAAACATTTGAGTAAACAAGGAAATGTCTGAAGCACTAAATCTCCTTGAAATCAACAACTTAATAGATTCTGAATTCCACTAAAACTTCCTGCAGTTTTGTTCCCGTTCACTTGTTTGTGGCCTTTCTGTGGCGGGTTTAAAAAATAGTTAATATGACCTAAAAATGACAGGAATTAAACTCAGTGTATGGAAAATTTAAAAACGTTTTTTTGCACACTGCAAGGAAAAACAAGTCTTTCTTATTAAACGTGGGTAACATTGATCTCAGATGTCTGCTTAGAGGGGACATTGAATCTCTTCTTTTCCTGCTTTTTCACAGCAAATTGTGAGTGGATAATTATACGCCACACAAGTATAAAAAGCCGATGTAAGAATGCAGATTTTTCTTAATGTCGAACATGTGTTTGTTTTTCTTTAGCCAGCTGAGATTTCCACTAGAGCTGTGAGATAAATCAATTTGATCAATTAATCATATGTTTTGTGAAGATTGAATTTTTAGAAAATCTGGATTTTTTTTCTACCAATGCACTTTTGAGTTTTGATAATTCAGAGTGACGTTAGCACGCCGTGGGCGGCCATCTTGTTTCACAAGCATGTTTCACAGCTTCAGTTTACTTTGAATCTTTAGAAGATCAGCAGATTTTTTTTCTTCTTTAATTATGAGAATAAAGTAATAATATCAGGAGAATGAAGTGGTTACTTTATGAGAACTTCAGCACAAAAAAATTACACAAGCTTTTTTGTCATTAAAACAACTTTTTCTTGTAATTTTAAGACTTTTGTTAAAGTTGTGTCTTTACTCTGATAATATTATGACTGTGTTCTTGTAATAATTAGACTACATTTCTTGTCACCTGGCCTTAATACCCCATAATACACATCACAGAAGAATTGATTGAAATAAAAGCCAAAATATTTCCTGTCATTTGTAATTTCTTATTAAGAAAAGGAAGCATGAAAAACAAAATTAATTAAAAAACATAAATTGACTCTGGTATGACAAATATTAGAGATTTAATATCTATGCCAAGTCACCCAGCCTTCCCTCCTGCAGTCATTGCTAAGCAGTAGTCTGGTGAAGCTTTATTCTGCTTACTGGTTTCATTTCTGATGAATCTGTTTTGCGCCTCATCCTCACCTGAAGCATCAGTATTTGCTGCTGCGCCTCCTGAAGTTCCTGCTCTGCCGTGTTCAGCGAGCGATCCAGACGGCTCCTCTCAGCAGAAAGCCGCATGCTGTCCTCCTCGGACTTCAGCTTTTGACGTTCGACCTGCCGTGGTCCAGGTTTAGTTTAAGAAACGAACACCACGACTTCAGCTTTGTAGAGGAAATGAACCGGGACTTGCCTTATCCAGGGTGTTCCTCAGAGCGTTCCTGTCTTTCTCCAGCCTCACCGCCTGCCGCTCTGCGTCCTTCTTCTCCGTCTCCAGCAGAGCCACCGCTCTCTGTAGCGCGCGCAGCCGCTCCTCTAGGACGGCCCGCTCCGTCTGGACCAGCTGGGCGCTCCGCTGAGCCTCCACAAGGCTGGCCGATCGCTGACGCAGAGCCTGAGAGGAGAAAACAGACTTTACTTCTTCTGAAGAAACTCCGTGACACTCGCCTTCATCCACCAGAAAATTGTCCAAATTGAATTTACAAAAATAAATTTGCTTGATAGAGGAACGTCGCTCCATACAAAGCATTTGAGTCACAACCGGATGTTACTACTGGCGAAAATGACAAAGGAGACGACAGGAAGAGGTAAGATTTCGGACAGCTGGCTCCACTAGAGGTTTGGACTATTCTTAAAACGTTTTGCGTCATTTGATCTTGAATCCATAGCTCTTCCGTAAACTAGTTTCTCCAAAACACGCCATAAATGGTTCCTCCCAAGTCTAAGCGATGTGATGCTCCAACACCCGACGTCTTCTCAGATGCAAAACGGCTGAATTATGAATATAATTTCATGTGTTTACATTCATCGCAGCCATGGTTTTAATGATTTATCATCTGAACAGGCTTTTTCACATGTGAGTTTTATTTCATTTCTCATTTAATGGAAACAGGACAACTTGAAGTGGTGTTGTTTTGACATGAGGAGAATTTTAACAAGGATTGGTTTGTAACAGAAACTCAGCTGATCTCTCTGACCTCCTGAGTGCCGCTGAGCTCGGCCTCCAGCTCTTCTCGCCGCAGCTCGCTCTGGTTCAGCTCACTCTGCAGGTCCTGCACGCGCTCAGTAAGGGCAGCCATGTTTCTCTTCCCTTCAGCCAGAGCTGCACGTGCTTCATCCAGACGCTCCTAATCAAAGCAAAACATCCATCAAATTACAATGAACTTTTTATTCACAGGCGGCCTTCCTGCAATCTGACCCACAAACCTGCAGGAGCCTCTTGTCCTGCTCAGCCGAACCGAGCGTCTTCTGCAGGGCGAGCAGACGGCTCTGCATGCCGCTGTGGGAGGCCGTGACCTCCTGGAGGGTCTGGCTGAGGGATGCGGCCTTTTCCTTAAGAGCAGATTCGCCTTCCTGAGCTTTCAGCAGGTTCTGACTCATTCTGTCGACGTCCCTCTGCAGCTGGGAAACACGAGATTCTCGCTCTGCAACCTGCAGCAGGTAGAAGACACAAAAGCAATCCAGGATCCGAGTTTACTTTCTGAAAAAGTCTTGAACTGTCACTGATTTAGTTTAATATTTCCTGAAATCAACATGTCCCCCCTGTTATTAAAACAGCTATGCAGTGGGAATATGTTGAAAAGACAGGGAGCTCTGATTATGGATGAAGGTTTGCTTGCTGGAAACCTGAGTGAACACCATGGATACTAATGTGAAGATGGATTTCTTCTCCTCCAGAAATAACTGTCTCTCTGCTGTAAACGTGTTTTGCTCCAGGATTATGAAAAAATTACAATATTGACTTTAAAGAAGGAACAACTCAAGGTTGAGGAAAAACACAAAACCTTACCAATTATTTTTGATCTGGTTTGTGTGGAAATACACAAATTACACTTGAATTAAGAGTCAGGCATAATAAATGTAGAGAAAATGAGTAAAAATCTGCCATTTTAATATTTAAAGAGGAAATGTGCAGGGAAAGATGGAGGGAAGACATCCATGGACTGATAGAGACATTTAAAAATCAGACAGAAAACATCTCTCCTTTGAAAGAAACTGCAGAGAAACTATGCATGGTGCAAAACGTTTGCGTTGCGTCGGACTGTAAAGCTGCTTTCGAAGTTGCAGATGCGTTTCTTTTTTTGCAGACCTGTTTGATCAGAGCGTCGTGGCGCTGCTGCGACGCCTGGCTCTCGGCCTCACGGTCCCCCAGACTCAGCTTGAGTCTCTGCAGCTCCCCCTCCAGGCTGCGCCTGCCCAGCTCCACCCTGGTGGCCCGAGCCTCGGCTGCCTCTAGCGCCTCCCGCAGGCGCTTCCTCTCCGCCTCCAGGCGCACCTCGGCGGCCCGCTGCTTGTTCAGCTGATCCTGCAGAGGAGCGGGGTGCACAGAGTTCACGTTGGTAAGGTTTGCTGCATTGTGGAAGGTGTTGGCAGCAGAGGGTGACATCTGTTGTTATTTCAACTCCTGACAGCTCACTTTAATAAATCCACTGTTGAGTGCAGCCATATGGCGACGGCAGGTCGCCCGTGATCCCTCGCTGTGAGAGTGATTGCGTAAAGAAGAGCGTGTACCTGGGTGTGCTTCTTATCCGCCTCTGAGGACTGCAGCAATCGCTCCAACTCCTTCACCCGGTCGGAGAGAGCTCTCCTCTCTCTGTCTCCTCTCCTCACCGCCTCGTCCTGCTGCTGCAGCAGGACCTGAGTGGTGGTCAGACGCTCATCCAGCCCACGCTTCACTGAATGAAACATCGCAGGAGTTAACTAGCTCTGTGCATTATTTTTCAGTGCGTCCTTGAACAGGTCAGGTCTACACAAAACATGTTTATTACATTTTTCTTAGATAATGAGGTTTCAGTCAGGTCAGTTCTGCCTATTGTGAACTCCTTTCAGAGCGAGCTGTTTCTGGGACTCCTGTCTCTTTAAACCCAATTGAGCTGCTATTGGCCAACTCAGCTACACATGAACCACATTTAAATACTGCTACGTGTTTGAAAAGCAGAAGAAAAGCCTCCTGCACAACCAACAATCTGAATAGTAAATTAACCACAAAGCTCTTCTCTTTTCCAGCAGCCATTGTACAGCACATAAAGAGCTTTAAATGCATTGCTAATACTATGCAAAAATACTTAAGTGATTAAATAAAATATCTGTAGAATGTGTAATTTTTTATGTGATCAATCATTGGAATAAATCAGTAGATTAATTGATTAATTGCAGTCGTATATTTCATTATCTTTGTATTCGAACCTTCTTGCAGCTCCTGCAAAGAGCTCTGCAGCAGAGAGAAGCGACTCTGAGCAGAGCCGCGTTCCCCCTTCAGCTCCTCCAGCTCCCGCTGCAGGACCCCCAGCTGGCAGCGAGCGTCATCCTGCAAAAGCAGCAATACCAAGTATTTTCCAAGAAAAAAAAAATATATATATAATTCATAAGGTTTTGCTGTTGTGCTGCAGGTGTGCTACCCTTTCTCTTTGTGCGTCTCGCAGCTCCTGGAGGAAATCTCTGAGGCCACTTCTCAGGGAATCTGGGTCCAGTTCAGACTGAGGCAGCGGCGTGTCGCCTCTCTCTGGAGAAACGGCACCAGAACCCAGCGTGTTGTCCGGCGTGCTTCCATGAAACTCTGCTTCAGTCACAACCAGAGATAACTTCACTTTGTGCTGCGACATTTTGTGAAATAAACCAACATATTCTCTGCAAATTTACAGTATATCGACCTATTTTGTATTGTTTTGTATTGTTGCAACCTATGATGCAACAAATGATTATTTAAGTTACATCCGACTTTAGTTTGATCACTCTAAAGTTTTTTTGGTTTTCATGGAGAAATATATGTTTCAAATTATCAATACCAACTGATATGAAATGTTCATATTGTGATGCGTTTTTCAGCCATGTTGTAATTTCCTGTGGTGATGCTGAACATTTCTCAGCACATTAACAAAACAACAAACTTTACTCAAGTGACCAGAACATGGTGTCTGTTGACCTTTAGATGGCGACAGTGAGGAGCGCAGCGGCGAGATGCTGTGGTGGCGCGACACGCTGCCCGGTGACGTGCAGCTGCTTCCGGGGCTCCGCCCCCTGCTGCCCCTGCCGCTGGCCCCGATGCCCAGCGTCCGGGTCAGGGCAGACTGGAGGCCGCTCAGCCGGAACTCCAGGTCCCTCCTGGCGGCTTCGGCCCGGGTGAGCTCGGCCTCGGTGGCGGCCAGCCGGCCCTGCGCCTCGCTCAGCTGCAGGCCGGACAGAGCGGCGGCGTCGTGGGCGGCCTGAGCACGCAGCGACAAGTTCTTGGCTTCGTCCTGGAGCTTCTTCTCGCAGCCGCGGGCGTCCTGCAGCTGAGCCGTCAGCTCTCTCTCACAGCTGCGCCAGTCGGACTCGGACTCCGTCAGACGTCTCTGGGTCAGGGTGAGCTGGCACAGAGCTAAACATTAACACGGCGCTGAGGGGACAGAGACAAGCAGGCAAACACACCGTCCTCACCTCCTTCTTGATGGACTCTCTGGTTGTTTCAGCTTCAGTGAGCTTCTGCTTGAGGGAGAAGACTTCCTTCCCTCGCTCCTCCTCTCTTTGCTCCTCCAGAACCAGCCGAGTCTGCAGCTCTGCCACCTCCCTCCCTCTCTGCTCCTTCTCTGCATCTACAACCTTCAGCTGGAGCAAAGAAAACATAATTACAGAATATCCTGTAATCTGAACCTTTAAAGCAGATCCTTTATGTAAAAGTTACATTTTGCACATTTTTATACGTTCATTTGCACATCTGTTGGATTGTGAGTCCAATATTTTTATTCGTAGTAACAGCACAGTATCTTCTTGAACTGTATATTGCAGGACTGCTTGGTCAGCAGCAGTTTGTTAGGATTTAAAGTGACAGAAGACTAAAATATTCTTAAAGGGTCATTCAGGCAGAACTGGCCAGACTAAAATCTAATTATCTAACAATGATTTTGTGCAAAAAAATGTAGTGAACTTGTTTTGTAAAGCCAATAGACCAAATGCTGCTCAAGGAAGCAAAATGAAATAAAATTTCTATGTCGGAGATCTTCTGACCTGTCTGCGGAGCTCCTGCAGCTCCCGCCGAGCCTCCAGGCGTGACCTTTCGACCTCTCTCAAACAGCTGCGCAGCTCGGCCACTTCCTTCTGAGACGACGACAGGTTCTCCTCCAGCACAGCCAGCCTCTGCTCCTTCTCCTCACACTGTCGCTTCACACTAACACACACACACACACACACACACACACACACCACACACACACACACACACACACACGTTGAGAATAAAACACCTTTCCCTCTGTAAACACACCTGTCTCCACTCTCCCACCTGATCCTCTCCGTCTCCGCGCTGCGCAGCGCTCCTCTCAGCTGAGTGTTGGACTGGCTCAGAGCGTCCCTCTCCTTGGTGACGTCGCCGAGGCTGCGCCGCAGCTCCGTCGCATCCCTCCTGCAGTTCTCCGACGCCTCCTCAGTCTGGCTCAGCCGGCGTTCGGCCTCCAGCAGGCTCCGCCTCACCTGGTCTCGGCTCTCCTCCGCCGCTGACAGAGAAGCTCTGCACTGCTCCAACTGGACAAACAATGGTCCTTCATCGTCACGACAAACAGTCACCTGACCGTTGCTGCGGGTTTCTCATAGGAGTGTTCAACATTTTCAGCATTTTGCGAAGTCTTGTATTTAAAATGCTTTCTTCTGCGCTGCGTCGTTTACCTCCTGGAGAGCGAGGTCGGCTCGCGAGCGCAGGTCAGTGCAGAGCTCCTGCAGACCGTGGAGTTCCCTCTGATGAGCCGACGTCGCCTCGTCCAGCCGAGAGCGAAGCTCCAGCAGCTCACCGGTCAGAGCGCCAACTCTGACCTGAAGATAAAAACAAAACAAAAAAACAGTCACTATATTTGTTAATCTGTGTACTTTTAGATTGAAACAGCAGTCGGGCTGAAACGATTAATCGGACTGGTGGCAACAAATCAATTCATGAAATATTTTACTAATTGATTAATCGTAAGCTGGACTATACAGACTCCAAAAAAGGCAATTTGCCGAAAGAAGAACAGACTCAGAGCAGTGATTCAGACAAAACTGTAAAAAACATGAACAATTTAATAATTGAGACAACAGAATAAACTTTGATCCACCCAAAACTCCTCAGTTTGCAGAGTTTTATCGTCACCCGGTTCAAATTCTGCAAAAGAATCTCCTGAGAAACTGATCAGTTTACCCAGAAATAGCCAACAGATCAGCAACAGATCAGACCTATTGATGATCTGTTGCAGAAAAGGCCTGAGTCCTTCACATTGATGTTAGGAGTCTTATGACAAATGATCACAAAAGCAAAGCTGTGTTGTTGCTATTTGGGAAAGAAAATTATCATTTTCTGATTTTAAAAGGAATTTGTTTATTTAAAATTTCTAATGTATTTCTAGTGTTTTATATAAAAAACTTCGATGAAAAATCTACAGAAAGTAAGATTTTTTAATCGATGAATGGTAATTAGTCACTAAAACAGCTGTAGGAGATCAATGCATCACCTGCTCCTGCTCTCTGAGCTGAGCTGCTTCTCTTGCCGCCCGCTCGGCCTCCAGAGCCGCAGCCGACAGCTCCGCCTGCAGACCGGACACTCTGTCACACAACACCGCCTTCTCCGCCTCCTTCAGCGAGAGCGCCTGTGGAGGAACAGTTCAACAGCTCACTTAGATCAGCTGGAGCAACTCGCTTTTATTTTGGGCCACATCGAGGTCGAGAATTTTCTCAAGCGTTGATTGTGTCAGAAAGTATTGATTAAACCCATTCAGAAACTATGAACATTTGTAGATATGCGCTTAAAATTACATGCACAGTCAACATCATTTATCAGTTCTTTCAGGATTTTACAATTGTTTTTATAATTGTTTTGCAATAAAAATGAAATATTTAGAAATATTTGCAAGAAATTTTGTAATATTTGCACACATGTATGATGGTAAATGTGACTTTTTGTTACATAGATAAACTAACTGGGCATCAGGTTAGAGAAACTGCCACCTGCTAATGAGAATTAGCATTATGTAATTTTCCATTAGTGAGAAATAAAGTGGCAATTTCTGTGAAAACTGGTGGGACTGATTGGTGTAATTTAGCAGTAAACAGATAAAAGCTGCATTGACCTGATTGATAATATTTAAGCACACAATTGTTATCTTAAAGGTGATATAGATGCTCTCCAAATTAATTTAGAGGCCCATATAAAGAGCTATGTTGACCCAAATTTGGCCCCCGGGCCTTGAGTTTGACACAGATGACGAAGAGTGCAGTGAATGTGAGAAGCAGCAGCTGTCAGGTCTCCGGGTCGGACCTGCTGTTTCTCCGTCTCGGCCTGCAGCAGACTCTGGTCTCGGTCGTGCTGCAGAGCCCTCAGCTCCTCCTGCAGCTCCTCTCTGTCTCTCTTCGCTCTGTGCTGCTGGTCGTCCATCTCCTGCCTGCACCGCCTCAGAGCTGCTTCATGCTCCATCTGCAGGCTGTGACGCACCACTTCCTGCGGCACAAAGGTCAGCAGAGCAGACACTGAGAGCCCGTCGGTAGATTACACTTCAAAACCAGCATGTTGAAGGGATTCTCACCTTTTCTGAGACCAGCCTCTCCACCTCCTCCTGATGCTCAGACATGGCCTTACGTAAAGCCTGCTGAGCCTCCAGCTGCGCGGCGCTGAGGGACTGAACCAGAGTCTGTTTCTCTCTCTCCCCCTGCGCCAGGGCGATCTCACCATCTGAGCGCAACCGCTTCAGCTCAGCTAGAAAACACGTAAAGGAGAACAACACACATCCTCACACTGGTTATTCCCTCCAGGGTGCTGCGGTGTTTTGGTGACTTTTTTTTTGCAAAGATAATAAAAGGTTTTGTGCCAGAATGAACTGATATTTGAGTCTGTCTCCAGTGAGAATAATGAGCGTCTTTTCACAGTGGTCGTCCCTCCAGGATTTCTCGTTTGTTTTAGTGATTTTCTAAAATGAAAATGACTGATCTAATTTCAAATTTTTTGCTTGTGTGATATTAAATATGATTCGCAATACAGAATGCTAATACATAATTTAGCAGTAAACTTACAATTAACATTAAAAAAATATGCGTGATTTAATTGATCAAATAAAATTTAAGGTTCCATTATTGTCTAGAGTATAGATAGCCACATAAAACCCTGCGGTGGACCAGATCCTTCATGCCACGTGTTATCTGTCAATATTGATCACGTGTCTACAGCGATATATATTGTTATTGATTTGTTGCCGTTTGATTGATTGTGTTTCAGACATGCAGCTAGTTTTCTGCTGTTCTGGGTTTTCACCTGCCGCCGTCTCGCAGCGGGCGCTCAGCGTTTGGTTCTCGGCCTCCAGCTGATCTCTGCGGGACTCGACCTGCGCCAGCTGCTGCTGCACCTCAAACAGACCCGTTTCCAGGGATTCCCGCTCAGACCTGCAGGGGCAAAGACACCAAGACATTAAGTGATAAAGCCGAATAATAGATCGATTTTAGGGGAGCTGGTGAAGCTGCAGCTTCAGGGTTTTTACATGATAACGGATCAGTTGTGACCTGAAAGCAGCCAGTTCCTCTGACAGCGCCGAGTTTTCTCTTTCGGACGCCGTCAGCTGGACCACCAGAGCCGCTTTGTCCCGAGCCAGGTCCGCCCGACCGCGGCCCGCCTCCTCCAGCGCCGCCTCACTCTTCTGGCCCTCCCCTTGGGCCAGGCTCAGCTCAGAGCCCAGAGACGCAACCTCGGCACAAAGCTGCCAACAAACAGATCGGAAAACCCAGGAAGTAAAGGCCACATGTTCCTCTGGGAACATCTGGACTTTCTCCAGAATCCTCAAAGTTCTACATCAGAATAAAAATATTAAAATTCACCATGAAAATACGTCTACGTCTGTCAGGCTTTAAAAGTGGAACCAGCAAAAAGCAGGAAGACAATGAAAGGAAGGAACAAAAAGAAAGAAAAGAAGTAGAGATGGGATGCAAAGGAAGGTAGGAAAGGAAAGGACAAAAAGATACGAAGACAATGAAGGAAGAAAAGACATAAAAGGAAAAGAAGCAAAGAAGGAAAGGAAAAAAGATAGAAAGGAAAGGTAGAAAAAATAGAAAGGAAGGAAGATGACAAGAAACATAGAAAAAACAGAAAGGAAATGAAGGAATAAAAGGAAAGAAAGGAAAATTGGAAAAAAGGAAGGAATGAATGGAGATAAAGAAAGGAAGGAAGGAAACAAAGCCATAAGTCTGGAAAAGCAGATCTGGTCCATTGCTGGTAAATATGTAAACACAGTGATGTTCTGCTCCTGCTTGTTTGGACCTGTGAATAACAGAGCCAGTTCGGTACCTGGGTCACCTTCTGCTGCAGCCGCAGCCTCTCCGCTCTGAGACTCTGCAGCTCGCTCTCCGTCCCGGCCCGGCTCTGCTCGGCGTCCTGCAGCGCCTGCTGCAGCGCCACGCGGCCGGCGTCCAGCTCCAGCCGGTCCTGCTCCAGACGGACCAGCTCGTCCCTGATGGTCAGCCGCTCCTGCTCCGCCTGACGCCGCTGAGCCAGCAGGACGCGCTTCTCCTCCTCCAGCTGAGAGACGGATAAACAACGAAACCCAGCTGCAATGAACGACAGACCCACTGCAAACACAAACTTTACTGCTTCTTCTTCTTGTGTTATAAACTAGAACTGTGATTATTTTAGTTGTCAATTATTCTGTTGATTGTTCTTACAATAAATCAGACAGAACATTCTGCAGATTTTCCATTTAAGCCCTTAAAATTTTAAAAGTGCAGATAAATGACTGAGCTCAAAGTAAACATTTCATTGTCTAAAATCCAATTAGATTTGAATCATTTAGGAGGAAGAAGCTGGATGCAGTGATGAAGAAGAAGAAGCTGTTTCTAGGATTGCAACTAAATTTAGTTTGAACCATATTGTTCAGTAGATCACTGAATGGTAATAAATCTACACATATAGCAGTTAGTGTAAATCAAACTGGACCAAAGGGTTTTTGCTCATTTATTGCGAGGGAAAAGTTTCCTCCATGTTCAGTAGGGGGCGCCATACTCAAGCATGATGTATTCTCTAAAAGGCCCAGCAGGGGACCCTCACCTGGAGGATGTAGTTGTTGAGATCCACCTTGTCCTGGGCCAGCGCCTCGTTCATGTTGCCCATCTTTGCCAAAGAGTCCCTGAGCGCTGCCTCCTCGGACTGCAGCCTGCTGAGCTGCAGTGACAGCTCCGTGCCGCAGCTCTCGGCCTGCGGGGAAAAACACGCGTCAAAACAAACACAAACATGCAGAGATTCTCCTACCTGGATGTTTCCCCCTCACCCGAGCCAGTGCCTCAGACAGCTGGGCCTTCTCACGCTGCAGAAGCTGCCTCTCTACCTCCCCCTGCTGGTGGCTCTCCCTCACTGCAGACAGCTCTCCTCTCTGAGCCGATGCTCGGCTCTCACTCAAATCCCGCTGCTTCAGTCTGAACGCAGCAAAACACACAACATGCAGCTCAGATAGGACGACAGCACCTCTGGGTGACTAATCTCAGGATTTTATGATGGTATTTCAGGGTCAATGTAGATTATTAAAAAAGGAGGAAATTTCTGCCAAATACTCTGATATCTTTAGTTTAATCTTAGATATTTTCCAGAAAAAATATGGAGATTTGCAACTTTTGAAATTAAAAAAAATCTCCCCAAAAAATTAAACTTTTGAAACTTGAAAATAATAAAAACGATTCATTCAGAAATTTCAAACACTTTTTTTTTTCTAGAAATTGTCTGATTAATTTCAAAAGTCCAGAATTTTCTGGCAAAGTTTTGAATTTTTTCTAGAACATTTCTCAGATTCATCTAAAGATTTCAAAGTTTTTCTAGCAAATATTTGACTTTTCAAACTCAGAAATGTCCATGTTTTTTCTAGAAGTTTTTTTTGTTGTTGCAGAAATTCACTCCTTTTTTCCTATCGACAAGGCTCTACAACAACGTTATATAATTCTGATTTTAATCCTAAAATTTCCACTATAATCTCAGAATTCTGGCTTTTTTCTCAGAATCACAATTGTTTAAATTGTTTATGCACCATCAGGCAAATCCAGCCTTACAACTTAAATCTGCCAAATGAATTTGGGGCAGGGTTTCACTGTGAATAATAAATCCAACAGGTAGGAAGAAGCAGCTTTGTGATTATCTTTATATGTTAAAAACAAAACTGACATATGACAAATTAAAAATAGAGTTTTTACTTTTGTAACACAGAAAATTCCCCAAAGTCAAAATTGTTCTACTTTATGAGCTCAGAAAATTTCCATGTTTTTTCCAGAGAATATGTGAAAATAACCTCAAAATTTATGACATTTTTCTTGAATATCTTAAACTTTTAAAGCTCAGAAAATTTTCAAGTTTACAAGAAGATTTCTGAGATTAATGTCAAAATTTCTGACTTTTTTCTGGCAGAAATTTACTCCTCAGAAAGTCAGAGTTAGGGTTTTTTTCTCAAAGTGGCCCTAATCCTAATCCGGTTGCTAGGCTCTTCTAATTAGCTCATGACTGCGATGCCGTCACTGGTTAAAGAAGCAGCTCCAGTCTGAAAATGTGCCTGAGGCTCTAAGCTGCGTCTTGTCGCTCGCTGCTGTAAAACTGTGAGGATTAGTAACGTTCAGGTTCGATTATCCTGCTTACATCCTCTGGGTCTCGGCTCTGGCCCGGTCTCTCTCCTGAGCCGCCGCCTCCTTCTCCTCCCTCTCGCCGTCTCGCTCTCGCTGAGCCGCCAGCAGCGCCAGCTGCAGCTTCTCGCGCTCCATCTGCAGCATCTGGATGCCGCTCTCCGCTGCCTGGACGCTCTGCTCCAGCTTGGCCTTCTCGCTGCAGGCGGGAATCACGGCGTTAAAACTCCGGCAGGATGAAACAGAGAGGAGGAGATGGTGACCCCTGACCTGGCCAGCACGTCCCTGTCCTGCTTCAGACGGTCCTTCTCTTTCTGGGCGGTCTCTCTCTCGCGCTGAGCTGCGTCTCTTTCTCGCTGCAGCGCTTGGTTTCGCTGCTCCGAGTCTCGTCTGGACGAATCGGAGTCTGAAAGCTGCTTTCGAAGCTGCAGGACGGACGACTGGGCAGAGAGCAGACGGCCGCGGACATCCTGGGAACCAGATCAATGATGAAGGTGCTGGCATGAATTAATCACCACGAATCAATTAGTGCAATAATTGTTAACAATTTTAGGAATAAATTAATCGCTAATATAAATAAATAAATTACATTTGATAAATGAAGTTTAAATAATGAAAAATAACTTATAAGTTGTCGAGATCCTTTCATATCAAAATATAAAATCCATTAAACTTGATCGTTTTTGTTTTTACTGTGGATCTTTAGCAGTGAGTTTTCACCTGCAGCTGCAGCGTCTTGTTTGCGACTGCTGAGCGGAGAGCGGACAGAGCGGCGTCAGGCAGAGGACACGGCGAGGAGGCCGGCGGAGCGGCCGCCTTCTTTAACGGAGAGGAGGACCGTTCAGCAGAGGAGTCTCGGATCAGCGCCAGGAGCGGAGCCGCCGAGCGATCCTGGTCGGCTTCTGACGACGACTCCCCGTCTGACAACACGCTCTGCAGAAACATTCGGAGTGAGTTTTGGTTGTTGAAGATGATATTTTGGTCCCAATGGGTTTCCATAGTTCACAGTGAAGCCGTTGTGTTTGACAAACATTTACAACATTTAATTATTCAGACACTGAATTCAGCTCAACTCCACAACAAAATATTAGGGTATTTTATGAGAATAAAACCATAATATCACAAGAATGCAATTATACAATAAAAGAGTTTAGATAACATGAGAATCCAAATAAAGTTGTAATTTTTATGGGAATTCCTGCACAAAAACCTATCCAAAAATGAAAATGAGGAATGTTGAGCATCTTTAATCAAATATAGGTTTTAGAGACAATACAATATTAAATTGTCAATGATTGTGCAAATGATTCATAATGATTGTGCAAATGATTTAGTCTGTTTTGAAGAAAGAACGGCAAGGACTGAACTCGGCTCATAAGATCCTGAGAAGACTTTATCTCATTAAAGCAACTTTTTCTCATGAATTTAAGATTTTTTATGCTAATATTCTGATTTTATTCCTGCACTTGAACAAAAATTCTCCCCCTAATACTTTACAATACTCTTTATCTTCTGTAGTTTCTTTTTAAGAAAAGAAAGCGAGCAAAACACAAAATTGACAGGAATCAGATCTGTTATGAAAAATGTTAGATGATATGTATTTATACCTGAGCGATGTCTCTCAGCGTGTCCAGCAGTGTCTCAGACTGAGCTTTAATCAGCTGCGAGTCAGGCTCATCGCTGCCACTCTGCTCCTGGAGGAAAAGAACCAAGAAGAGACAGGAATGTAAAAATGAAAAACCCTCGGATGCCGAGTCGGCCTCAGGGACGCTCTCTCACCTCCAGCCTCTTCGCCAGGCTGGCGATTTCTTCGTCTCGTTCCACAATTTGTCCCTTCAGTCTCTCACATTCTCGCACCACGTCAGACAACCTGATAGTTCAGGCAAAAACAGAGGTTCAGGTCATTTTAGCAACAAATCACAGTCTCTCAATATTATTCAATCAAGCAAAAACTAATCGCAATTTTAAAAAATTTGAATTTTGGTCAAAACATTTGTAATTGTAATAACATATTTTTTCATATTTCATTTTGCAAAACAATGCAGAGAGCATAACTTAAAACTTCTCATGTAAATGCAGACAGAACTTTAGTGTTTCAATACGGTTTTTTTAAATAAGTTGTCATTTGATATTGTCAGTCCAGACACCAACAAGGTGTTGCTCGGTCTCCAAGCCACTGCACACAGATTTCCTCCTCATAACAAATTAAACAAACATGTTTTAAAAATACATAAATATTGAGAGTATTTCCATCTCTATGAAGTACCGCCGACCCGTTAGTGGCTCACTAACCTGACGTTGAGCTCACTTTTCTCTGCATCCGCTCTGCTCTGAAGGCTCATCATCTCCGCCGCTCGCTCCCTCAGCTGCTGCTCCAGCTGAACCCTCAGAGCCTTTTCTCCCGCCGCCCGACTGTCCACTGACGTGGACAAGCCAGAGCAGGACACCCGGGCCGAGTGGGACATCCGGGTCAGCTCAGACCGCATCTCTGACAAGTCTCTGAGAGAAAAGACAGAAAAGGCTCAGGGCTGGAATCCTTGTTCCACAGTAAAATTCACTTTATGCAGAAATCAGTCACTTTTAAAACTTTTCAAGGATTTCAAGAATCATAAGAACCCGGAAATGTTGAGTTTGTGGTTTTATTTCTACCTTTCGGTGGCGCTCTTCATCTCGCAGACGTGCCTCCTGAAGCCGACCACCTGTCTCCACAGCTTCAGCAGCCGGCCGTGTTCGCTGCTGAAGTAGCTGTGGAAAGACTGAAGGCAGGAAAAGAACGAAGGTTTCAGCAACTTCACTGATTTACTAAGATGTGTGTTGATGATTTTGATGATGGTACTCGACAAAACGTAATGTTTGTTTCTGGTTTCTCAGTTGTTGTTTTTATTTTTGTGTTTTTATGGTGTGAAGTTATTTGCCTTGTTGCTGAAATATGGCATAAAAATGAGTTTGACTGAGTTATTAAACCGTCGATCAGGCCTGAAATCTGGGAGTAGCGATGGACTCTGACCTGAGCCTTCAGAGCCACATAAAGACAGTTACAAAGTCGGCCTTCTGTCACCTGAAGAACATTTCCAGGATTAGAGGACTGATGTCTCAGTAAGATCTAGAGAATCTCATCCATGTGTTTTTCTTTAGTCTCATTGATTATTGCAACAGTGTCTTCACAGTTCTTCCTAAAAACAATTGATCATCAGCTCCAGCTGATCCAGAACGCTGCTGCTGGTGTTCTGATTAAAACCAGGAAGTCAGAAAACATCACCCAGTTGTAAAGTCTCAGAGGATAAATCATAAAATACTGTTAGTGTTTGAGCAACCTCCCAGACCTCTCAGGTCTTCTGGTTCTGGTTCTGCTCTGAATGCCCAGAACCAGAACCAAACATGGAGAAGCAGCATTCAGCTTCTACAAACTTCCAGAAAACTGCAGAACAGCTGAAACACTGAGTGCCTTCAGGTCTAAACCTCAGCTGTTTAGCTGCTTTTCAACCATAACAACTGGATCACTGATCAAAATATTTGATGCGTATTGACTTGGTGGTTTTGCTGATATCCTTTGACCAAACGCTCTGTTCATGGCTCGGTTCATGATGGGTTTCTCCATATTTTTGCGACGTAAATCACTTTTGAACAAACAGTGATTCTGTCTCACCTCCTCCTCTCTCCTCCAGTCCGACTCCTTCTGCTCCAGCTCCTCCCGGGCTTTGGTCCAGTCCACGGTGAGCCTGCGGATGTCCTGGCTCAGAGCCTCGTTGGCCAAACCCGCCTGCTCCAACTGCTCCCTCAGCATCGCGTTCACCGCAGACAGGCTGCTGCTCCTGAAGGATCCGCAAGCAGGTCAGACGTCATCTCCCATTTCTCAACAGTGGCCCGGTTTGTGTTGGTTTTTCACACCAAGACCCAATAAAACACTTCAGAGCTCTAATATGACAGCAAGTTAAAACGTATGAAAACTGCTGAATATGGGGAATTACCAAACCCAACTAAACTGCAGAAGTCTGAACTCAGAAACTGGTTATACTTTAACTCATTCATATCTGAGTATCAATATTGATTCATTGTTATGTGAATCACGTGATGGTTATTTTATTAGTTGATTTTCCTGAGAACTCGTCAGAAAATTGTCAGAAAATTGGAGAAATAAATTTTAAAATTTTGCATATTTTTCATTTAACCACTTAAGTAAACTAAGAAATGCAATAAAGTTAAAAATAAACAATCAAATTCCTTTTTAAATAAGAATATAATCATTTTATATATTTATAAAGTGCAATCATTTAGTGAATGTTTGATTATTTGTTGCAACATTGTTCATTTTTTGGGTCAATTGATTAATAATATGGAAGCAAAAGATGCTTAATAAGAGATTTCTTTGCAGAATTTCAACCAGGTGAAGCTAAAACTTTGTAACTTGTGAAGTTTTGGTAGAACTTATGTGCAGACAAATCATATTTTTTAATTTTTAAAGGCAAAACAGGCACATGAATATTATAATATGGTTTTAATTACAAGTTTTTGATAGTTATTGAATCGGTAGGTAATAAATTTTATTAAATTATGGTAAGAGATGGGATTAAGTAAATGTTTACATCTTCCTACGCCAAACAGAAAAGTTGTGGTAAACAAATTATTTTGTTCTTGGTTACATATGCAGATGTTTCTCTGTCCTGCTGGTTATTTGATTTTCTTGTTTTTAAAAACCTGTTTGAAATACAATAAATACAATTTTTGGTTAAATGAATTATTTGGTTGTTATTTCATCAAACAACTTATTTGAGCCTGTATGCACCAATTAACTATTTATTTATTATTAAATTATTGGAGGGTTATTTCAGTGATCGATTTGTTGTGATCGATCTGATTGATCACTGATCGTTTCAGCCTGAGGGTTACGCTCCACCTCTGCTGCTCTTCCTCCAGTCGGATCAAAGCGTCCTCCAGGCTGCTGCTCGCGTTTTCCCGATGTCGTCCGTTTGACGTTTCGCTGTTGCTCTGAAATTAACGATGCAATTAGAAAACGGCTCTGCAGACAGAAAACAGCTCCATGGTTTTTGGTAGGAAGTGCCACCTACACCCAGAGTGCCTTTCTCCAACTCGGAGGATTTCTCCTGCAGCATCTGCTCGAGATCGCCACATTTCTTTTTGTACTGCAGAACCTGAGGAAGAAGAGCCAACATCATCATCATGCTTCATTGTAAAAACCGCTCAGTTAAACTGATTATCTACTCAAGTAAGAGCAGGCATAACTCAACATACTTTAGTCAAATAAGAGTTAAGAGTGAATAACTTTTTCTACACAATCACACCTGTTCTACGAACTACTGGTATGAGTTTTATATCAATATGCGAGAGTTTAGAGCGATGCGCGCTCCCACCTTCGCCTGCAGCTTCTGCACCAGCTGCGCCTGCCTCTGCTGGCCCTCCTGGTAGGCAGTGAGTTTCCGCCTGTAGGCCGCCTGCTCCTCGTCCAGCCGGCGCCGTAGATCCACGTTCTGCTGGGCCAGGCTGCGCGACTCGGGCGAGTCGAGGTCGCCCTCCCCGGCTTCAAACCGCAGCGCCTGCTCCAGCTGAAAGAGAGACAGAGGCAAGAACAAAATAGGTTTTGATTTAAATATGGTTCTAACGTGATGAAAGTCTGCTTTGTTTTCCTGCTTCATTTTGTTACATACAACCAAACATTGTAGGATTGCATATATTAATTTGAGGCTTTGAGAAGCTACAATAAATTCAGATTTATGGCTATTTTTTTATTATTCCACAACATGGAGGGATAATGGTTCAAATGAAATGAATCACTTAATCGCATGAGAAATAAAAATGAACTTGATCATTTCCATTCTGATTATTAGTATGTTTGAAAGAGAATTATAATATTTAAAGAGACATAATACATTTTATTTATAATTTTTGTCTTCTGAGGTTTTAAGTTTTGTTTAATTTATTCTTTTTGGTAGTTATTTTTCATTTTTTATATTTTAAAATATAGTCCACTTCCAGTGTGAAGTGTTCTTTGTTAAACTAAAGTTCATTGATTTTGAGAGAAAAAATTTGCTTTTTTTATGCCATCATACAAACAAAACAACTATATATTAATCACATTAATTACTGGGACAATTTATCATCTATAAAAATGTGTTACCATATCATTGAAGTTATATTTATGATGAAAAAGATCACTCTCTCAACGAGGCTTCAGGAATCCAAATTAGAAAACATCAGGAAGAGATGGAAAATGTACTTATCCCCAGTTTCCCTTCTTTTGTTTAGGTTTATTTTTCCTTTTCATCTCTAAAGAATCATTCTGAATTAAAAAAGGAATGTAAATTAAAAAATGAGATTCCAGTTACTTCAAATGTTCATTTTCAGGCACCAGATATTTTCACATGCAGCGTAAAACCAATAGAAAACCATCAATTCACTCACAATATTTAACTGTGTAGATGAAATTACTCAATTCATCCACATTATTTATTTTATGTAAAGGAATGATTCTGTTCAGGCTGATGAATTTTGCTAATGTTCAACCTGAATCCAGTCAACAAGCCGCATCCCCCCCTCCCCCCTCCCCTCCCCCCTCCTCCCCCTCCCCCCCCTGCTGTGAAGCCCCTGTTTACAGTCACCCATGGCGACGGGCGCTATGGCAACATTCCACTCCGCTTCATTCCACCCCCGTCGCCCGGGAGACGCACAAATCTGACACAAAGACAAAAAACCCAGAAGACAAAAAACCGAGAAGACAAAAAACCGAGAAGACAAAAAACCTCCAGACCAAACAGCTGGAGGGTTTCTGGAGAGTTTATTTTCCCGCCTCACGTCGGCCCAGTTTCAGTCAGATTCAGCTTGTTGTCCTCACCCGGTCGGCTCTGCTGTGGGCCAGCAGGTCCTCCAGCCGGGCCAGCTCTCCCTGCAGAACCCGGTTCTCCTCCTGGACGGACATGACGGAGGACATGGCCCCGGCTGCTCACAGGCGGAAACAAACGCTCCGTTTTAGATGGACAACATCAGGGATGAGAGTCAGCTAATCAAAATCAATCAATCAATTACTGAAATGATCATCAACTAGTTTAGTAATCGATTAACTGGGAAATAGAGTATAGAGTCTAGAAAAGCCATTTGATGAGAGAACGACACAGTCAGAGCAGTAATTATGCCAAAACTTTGCAGAAAATATATGCCAGATTACTATACCATAGTAATCTATTTAAAAATAATCCGTTTTTAGTTTTTATATTAATGTGTTAATTAAAAACATAAACAGGCATCACTGTATTGATGTTAATCTCTGCAGAAAGACCTGAGCTTTTCACACGTTGATGTTAGGAGTATTTTCTAGCTGCAGATTTGCTACAAATGATCAAGAATAACTAACAGAATTGTATTTTAGACAATACAATGTTTATTTCCTCATTTAAGAAAATGAATTCACTTATATGTTTATTTGCATCTTTTAATGTATTTTTAATATGGAATAAAAAGGGATTAAATGAAAAATCTGTAGATTGTATATATTTTTTAATTGATTAATTGCAACAGATTGATTGATAACTGAAGTTGGATTCAAACAGGTTCAATTACTGATCTTTCAGACGAGATGCTTTAATTGGTTTCTAATATTGTATAAAAATAAGCCACAGATTAATCATAACTAAAACAACAGGCAGCTGCAGCTCTGTGCCACATGAGGATGAGGACGGACTCACTGGTGTCGTTGAGGTTCTTGGTGACGATCTCTCGGACTCTGGCCGGCAGACATGTAGGGGCCGCATCCGGTGACGGGCCCCTGACGGTCAGCCTCTTCTCCTCAGACAGGACGCTCTCCTCCAGCCGCTGGTTCACATGAAAAACAAAGAGCTCTGATGACGCGATCACCACAGCTACAGCGTTTGCCCCCATTTGCCCCATCAGCTCATTATGGAAGCGCTGGGGTGAGATCCCAGGGGCCTCACCTGGATCACCGACTCCAGCTTGTTGGAGTCGGTGTTTTCCTCACCGCTCATCGCCGCTGTCTCCAAATCCTCCAGGAAAATAGGATTAACTCAAAATGAATTCCCAAACAGAGCGACGGTCGCTCTCCTTTTCTCCTCGCCTTCTCCAGCAGAAACGGGATAAAAGTTTGAATCTGATCACGTTTCTGGTGAGCTTTTGGCAGCAGAGGAGCGGAGCGCGTCCGTCCTGCCGCCTCCTCAGAGACTCAGAGACGCAGATTGAGGACAGCAGGATTAGCTGGTTTTAAAGTGCCCCCCTCTGCCTCCTCCTCCTCCTCTTCCTCCTCTCACACTGTTGCCACTCTCTCTGCTTGAAGTTAAAAGCCTTCACACACCTCTGCTACTCAAAGGAGAGGAAATACCAGAAAAGGCTACAGGAGGTTATTAAACTCATGAATAAATTGGTAACAAATTGTGTATTGTCCAAGCAATTATTGTGATAAAGGATAATATTGTTGTCTTGGTTCAATAGTCAAGTAATTTTTGGTAGGAATATTTATTTGTATGTTTATAAATGTGCCAGAATTATCCAAACTGCGATTTTTCATCTGTCTTTCCTGGACAATTAGTAGCTTAGATTGTTAAAACCAAGCAAAAGTTTTACAAACAAGGTTAAAATGACTTATCTACACAGATTTGGTCAATAAATGCAATCAATGCCATTAGTGATTACAAAACAAGGAAACTACAACAACATGAAGTTGGACGCATGAGGCAATAAATTTGTTAATTGTATGATAAATCAAAAGGAGCTCAATAATTTCCATTCTTGTAATCCATTTTAGTTATGGTTTGGGTTGGGGGGGTTATTTTGATTACATTTGGTGTTTTTGGTTTGTTTGTTCATTATTTTGAATATTTAAAGTGTCTTCCAAGTCCAGTGTAAAGTGTTCTTTACTAAATTAAAGTTTATTGATCTTTCAGAAGGTGAGCTTGTGCCTTTATCAACATATTACTTCATATTTCCGTTTAGCACAATAATTTCTAGGACAATTAATTGTGACAGACCTATGCACAATTATAAAAAGTATAAGAAATAATTAAAACTAAATCAATCCGTCGTCTATGTGCCAAAACACAGGTGGTCATATGATGGAATAATATATGGATAATGGAAAATTAATCCAAGATTGCCTCTCAGATAACAATAAGCTTTAATTTAGTAAAGAACAATTAACACTGGAACTGGAAGATATTTTAATTTTCAAACTAAAACCAAACTGTACACAATAAATAAAATTTAAATAAAAAACATTAACAACCAAAACCATAAATAAAAGGAATTATAAAGGCTACATAAACAAAATGTACCTTATTAAAATATAAAACATGATAATGGATATGATCAGGCTCATTTTAATAAATCAAGTCGTTTCAAGTGAACATCAGTTTTCTGTAGATTCCCATTGAGATACAGCTTTGGGCTTTCACTAGGCCGTTCTAGCAGATAAACATGCTTTGATCTAATTTAACTCTGGTTGTTTGTTCAGGGCGTTTTCCATCCTGAGAGCAGAACCTCACTGAGAACCGGAGGCAGACTTAAAACCTGATGTCCACAGACGAACTTCATTCAGTCTGAATGAGACTGAGACGTAGACTGGTGAACTCTGCCGTCACCTAAACCCCCCAAATGCACAGAGGTTTGTTGTTGTTAGCATGAATAAATGTGGAACAACTCAGCAGGTCTGGATGGACGCTGCAGGTCCAGTTACTCTGGTGGTTAAACCTGTTTTTCACAGCTTCAGAACAGAAACATGGCAAACGATAAACACAAGAAGAGACTCTTCCCGGTGACGGCGACAAAGTCTCATAGTTACACACAACAGGGTCATTGTGTCAACGCACGACCCCCCACACACTGCTGCAACCACACACACACACGCACGCACGCACACACACACACACACACATACACACACACACACACTTCTCTTTATGTTGCAAATTAAAGGGATATTTTCCTTGTCGTTTATAGTAAATATGACTGTAAACAGTCATTTGATGAGGCAGGAGTAAAATGAAAACCCTCTGAAATAGCTGAAAACTTCACCCACATTAATACATCTTAACACTGAGAACATTTTACACAGAAACATAGCCATATGTGAGTGTTTTTTCTGTATGCTTTTCCTCTATGTTTGAGTTAAAATAAACTTAGTGAGCTGCTGAAATCCAGCAGTTTGAATCAGTTTGACTTTTCTGACGCCAGTCGCCCCCTGCTGGCCTGCTTATCACATTGCAGATGTCGTAAATTTTTTTTTAAAACAGCTACTTTTAAAGACAGCGAGAGAAATATAAATGAACTGATCTCCCAAAATCCAAACAAGCCTATTTTAAAAATCTATTTAAGAATTGAAACCTTGACAATGCGCCTCGTTAGAGGTGGAGCTCAGCTTTTCCTCTCCGTTTGACATTAAACGTGTTTGCTGCCATAAAAAGGGAACTCGGCCAACTTCTGTGATCCATCATCAACATCCTCTTTACCCCAAAAGCCTTGAAACAAACAGAGGCTTAAACACAAAAACACGCCCGAGTTCACAAAAGAGGCGGGACGAGGAGGTCTGCAGCAACCAGACACCATCCGGGTTCTTCTTATGAACCATTAAAGCTTTATTATTTTTGTAAATATCAACTCTGAAACAGTTAGATCAGGCAGCATCGGAGTGAATGTCGGTATAAAACGCGTCGTGCGTCGCCAGATATCCTCTCCCCCCTCTGACAGTCAGCCTCACCTCCACTGCTCGATCTGCTGCAGCCGCTTTACTCTGCCCTGCATCCCGCATCGTCCTCTCTGCGCTCCATAAAGGCACAGACCAAGCCCGGCTGCGGAGTGAGACCACCAGATGTTAACAGGAGCTGCTGCCTTCTGGTTCCGAAATCTTCTCCATGCTTTTTCCGGGGAGGGACTTCCAGTTCAGCCTGCATGCTGGTAGCTGCTGCAGCAGCTGCTGCAGCAGCTGCCTCCACAGGATCCCTCACAGTCATGGTCACAATATTAATTTAATAGACTTTTTTTTAGTGGATTCAGTTCAGTTTTCCTGCTGAATGTCATTTGTACATGTGGAAAACTATTCTAGCGTGAAAGTGGCCAGGTTTAATTATTTCTTACGTTGTTTTATCATAATTGTGTTGTGATTTTGTTTGCACTGATTGTTTTTATTGACAAAATCTGCAACTTCAGCCTTGTTTACATAACATTTGTTTTTAGCGAGACAAATTAGTCATTATCCAGAGATAATTATGGCCCATAATTTGTCTAATTGTGGCACATTTAATAAATGTTAGTAAATGACTTAATATAAAAAAATAATCCGTTTCAAAGCAGGTTTTAATAGGATTTTAATTAGGAATATCAAAGTAAAGGAGGCTGATCTGTAAACATAGCAAAGCACTTCTAAAATTTTAAATGATAAAAAAAATGTAGAGAATTAAATCACATTTTTTACTGATTAATTTGTGCTGGTGCGTCACACAGATTGTAAAGTGCTTAACCTGCGTTACTAAAATACATTCTTGTTCAGAATCTGTTCATATTGGTAAAATATGAATTATTATGTAGAATTATTATTTGATGGAGAACAAAGGGAAACTATTTAACTTAAAGAGAATTAAACAAAATATGCATGCAATGTGTTTTAGAGGTTTGAATGAGAAAGTACCTACAAATTTATTGCATGTTCACATGTCTAGAGAAGGAAAGAGGAAATGAGGAAGAACAAAAATAAAGTGTAGAATAAAGAACAGAATGAATGAATTTCACAAAGCAGTGATGGAAAGAAGGGGCAGAAAAAACGACAGAATACCACAGAATGAAAGGAAGAACATAAAGAAATAAAAGAGACAGGAGAGGAGAAAAAGAAATTAATACAAGGAAGGAGGGAAGAAAGGATGGACAAAACAAGGTAAGAAGAAAAAACAACATTTAGACAACAGGAAAGGAAATCGGGTCTTAAAATATAAATATTTTTCTCTGCTCATATTTCCCTTTTCCTGTGAGAATACCAACACCAAACTCCAGATGTGCATAAAGTGATTCTGCAGCTGTAAATCTGAGCTGTGAAGAGAAATGAACAGAGATTATTCTCTACAACGACACGACGACTATCAGAATGAAAGAAACTTGTCAAATATACACTTTATTTACATTTGTTATATATTTCAGGGGTCTTCCCCAGAAGGCACTTCATCAGGAGGAAAAAGAAAAGCAGATTTCAGTTTGGGTAAAAGGCACGACCCAGAAAGGACAGACATAAATGAGGCATTTATACAATCATAACTGAAAGCATGAGAATCGATTCTTCACCCCAAAGATTTTTCAACCTAAAACTGATTATCAAACATTGAGAGGTTTTGTGATTTATTAAAACAAGAATAAAAACAAAACAAACGAGAACAGAAGTGCTGTTTTACAGCCGGATGAACGAGGGACAATTTCTCCCAACATGAAAGTTTGAGATGAGTGACGTTGGCGTGAAGAGATCGTAATGGGACAGAAGAACAAACCGTGACGTCACAGAGAGAGACGACGAATCTGATTGGAGGAGGTCAGTGAAACGACTACGCAGAGCTAGAAAAATCAAGGAACAATCCATTAAAGGCGGCGGATAAATATCTCACACAGTTAGTGTGACAAGACGACGTTTCCCTTGTTTCAAAAAGTAAACTACTGCATAGCAGAGAGTGAAAAAGGGGAGCTGTAAAAATATCCACTTTAACTTTTTGTTCCTTTCGAGTGTGTTGGTCAGCGGGCGGCTCTGCAGCAGAGCAGAGAAAATTCACCAATGAAACTGTAATATCTCCGCACACGTCCTCCATTCTCAAGCTTCTTTACGTCAACAATCGTCCTGTCTGCAGGAATGTAAGGAACCTGAGAGGAGGCCTTTGGTTTCTCACAGCTCAGCTGAACTGCACCCATCCTGACTTGGCGGCGTCTTGGTTGGAGCTGTGGGGCGGAGATGTGAACAGAGGTGAGTTCGCACTCTTCTCCTGCAGGAAAATTCACACACTTTTCAAGCTTTCAAATGTTTCCAGCTCCACTCTTTGGAGATAAGCACAATGCCAACAAACCAAAGGTGAGTTATGATATTAGGACTCAAAGATTATTGATAAGTTTTTTGGCAAATAGAAATAATTTTAGTAATTGTTTAAGACGTAAAACAACAAATGTTTATCTAGATTTAACTTCAGACAGAAAAAAATTTGCCTTTTTATTGGCATTGCATATCTGGTTTCAACTTTAAAAGTTGCTTTCCAAATTTAGGCTTTAATCAAATGTTACACTGAACTTTATTACCAAACTTTAGAGATACAAACAAATTCAAATAAAAAAATAATAAATCAGCAGACGACCAAAGATGTGTTGTGATAAGAGCTACAACTAACTATTATTTTAGTAATTGATTATTCAGATGAAAAAATTGGCACATTCTGCCAATTTTTTATTTAACCACTTATGCTTTTTCCATGCAATACTAGAAATATATTAAAAATGCAAATAAACTGAGTTAGAATATCAAAAACTTTCAGTGATTTTATACAGAAATTGAGTAAATTTCAAACCCTGAAAATACTTAAATTCAAGGATTTTCAAGCACCTGTACAAACCCTGCGAGTGGAAACGAGAGAATGAGAGGCGATGGCAAAAAGAGGAAAACATACTTGGAGCCAGCAGATGTGAAATCCCCCCACATGTCAGAGGCGGGCTGGGTCGCAGCGACCGGAGAACCCAAGTCCAACAGCGGAGCTGAAGGCATGGACAGAAATCCTGTTAGAACAACGGAGATATTCCAGATAATGTCAAACGATGCGTTTGGAGAGCAGGGCGTACCGGTGTTGGGCTGAGCAGCTGGGAGCGTCTGCAGTCCTCCAGGCGGAGGCAGGACACCGCCGCCGGCTTTTCCTCCTGGAGGGGGTGGGAGCAGACCGCCACCCAGAGGACGTGGCTTGGCGCCGCCTGCGTCTTTCTTCTTGATGTTCTGAAATGATCAGATCGGTTTCTGCATGTTTATATCGGCCTGTTTCTCTAACCACGTGATCGTCCGTGCTGCGTTTCCTTCTGCTCACCCCGATGCTGATCTTGATGGTCTGTCCCTCCTTAAAGCTCAGGTCCAGTTTAGGCGCTGAACTCTGAGACGCCTCCAGTTTCGCAAGATCCCCTTCTTGTTTCACCCACCTTTGGAGATACAAACAAATTCAAACTGAAAGTAACAAAATGCTTTATCGATCCCATAGGGAAACTGAATCAGATGCTGCAGCAGACAACCAAAGATTTGTTGTGTTAAGGTCTGCAACTAGCAATTATTTTAGTAACTGATTATTCAGTGGTGTAAGCAATTAATCAGATGCAAAAACTGGCATAATCTGGCGATTTTTTGTTTAACTACTTAAGCTTTTTCTATGCAATATTAGAAATACATTCAAAATGCAAATTAACAAATAATTCAGTTTCTTTTTAAAATAAGAAAAAAAAATTTATGCCACATGAAAATTTCTGGGCGGAACAACTTTACCAGCGGCTTTCTTTTTTTAATCTGAAATGCAAGCTGTATATTTTTTGTATGTGCTTTTGGTCTTTACTGCATGTGTTCTCCTCTTACTTAAAATGATCTTGTAAAGCCACATTGAAGTCAAAGGAGTCTCCACGGTCAGCAAAACCCAAACCAATGAAAGCGTGACGTCCTAAAAAGAAAAAGATAAAAGAAAAGGAAAGATAGACACATATTCTATTGATTTAAAAAACTTAATGTAAAATACAGGGATAGAAAGAGGCTAAAGTAACTAAATTAACTAAAACGACTGTTAGTTTTGATTCTGAGTTGATGCTACTTTTTTTCATAAATCAGAAATGTTCTCACCCGTTCCGTCCTCTATCCGGATGACAAAGTACCGGCTGGAGTCTGTGACGGCCTCCACTGCGATGCCTGGATACTGCTCAACCGGCGCTTGCGCGTACAGCTCTCCTGCAGAGAAACGCAGAAACAAAAACAACAGATAAATGAAGCGACGTTTGAGCTGAAACCCGGACCAGGCCGTTGATTAAGTAAAACAAAAACACCAAGATGACGTAAGAGAAAATACCCCGAAAACATGATGTGACTACATTACTCTTTAACGATCAACAACCTAAATAAGCAGAAAAGAAGTTACTTTTTCCTGATAACATGCTGTCGTTTTAAAAAAGTATTCACCTGTGTTTCTGTCCTCCAACTTGATAAAGGCCATCTTGCCTTTGGCGGTGATTTTCAGCCTCCCGCTCCACGCTGGCTCATCCAGCTTCCAGTCAGCAGCACTAAGGGGAAGAAAGAAACAACAGGAAACGCACATAATCAGAAAGGGAAGGTGATTTGTGTCATCCATATTTATCTGGAACATGTGATTTAGTCTCCGTTTCAGCAGCTTTAGCTGTTCGCATCAGGGGAAGTGAAATTAAGAAGGGCTACAAGAAGAAAAGAAAATGTTTTACTGTAATATCCTCACAGTCAACAATTGTTATCAATGTACTGGTTCATTTTAACACATTCCCACTCTGTCAGGATGGGCTGGTTGTGATTACAGCATGATACCTGTAGCTCCTTTTAAATTGATAATTAAACCCTGAACTGCTTTGTCATGTTTTATCAAGGCGGATTCAGGTCTGGAGTTTGTTTACTTTGAAGTTGTAAGGTGACAAATTGTGGAAAATGTAAAGTGTTCTGAATGTTTTTGCAAAAAGTTCAATTTAATTACATAGTTTCACTGTTAAACAAGCTGAATTATTTCCCTAGTGTTCACAACAGCTCATTTATCAGGAATAAACTCCAAAGTGAGTTGGTGTAAAACTGGTTTCCCCCTCATTATCTCAAGCTTTAGGAGGATTTGGGAGCGTATGAGCAAGTCCAAATACTTTCGAGCATAAACATCATTTTAGACCGAGTTGACAGAACAACATAACAGGAATCTTACAGCTTCAGCGACTTCTTGAACAGAAACAGCACAAAGACAAGTAAACCTCTTGTACCGATTTGAAAACAAACGCTGCGTTCCTGCTTCCATTATCGGACGGGCGATAACGGCAGGAAAATTTCACATAAAGAAGAAAAGCCCAGTCTAAACCGAAAACCTCCACCTCTAAAGAAACCAGTTTGTTGGACGCAGCGAGGATGAAACGCGTCAGGATGTTGGGAGTCACGTTTCCGTGAACTTCTGTCTCCAACTTTCTATCCGTTCGGTTTTTCAGCCAACACAAATGTCCGGAGGTTAAGATGGTAGTTAACATCAGATAACACTTAATGCCGGCAGGGTGTGTCGCATTTAGTACTATTTGGAACCTCATAAAAAAATGTTTTTTAAAAAAAGCTGTTAAGTAGTTGTGACAGCTCCGCTGTCCGATAATGGAATCATGAATAATACATTAGCTTGCTGATCAGCACTTTCTCCGAGTCCTCAGAGAGAAACTTTCTCACCGATATCCACGATTGGAGGCCCGCGGCGGGATTCGGTAAACATGGACCTCTGGCTTCACGCACAGCATCGACTCATAAGTGCTGTCCTCTGCCATTTTGGAAAGTTTCAGTAACCTAAAAGACAACTTCCGACTTTCAATGGACGGGGCCTCCGCTCTGCTGTTGCTGCTCCGCCTGCCGTTGAAGCCACGGAGTTGTGTCCAAACAGCGCCCCCCTGCGGCCGGGATGTTTCAGGAATGCGGCCATTGACTGGAAAACAGCATCGACACTTTCCAGGAAAAGAGCAGCAGATGAGATAAGATTATTTTTTACACTTTCTACTCTTTCTGGTTGTAGATTGAAGGATTTCAACGGCCTTTTATTATCTCTGGGTCAATTCCACCCAGAGATGAGGAGTAACTAGTTACATTTACTCAATTACATTTACTTGAGTAACTCTTGAAAATATTTACTTTTAGGAGTATTTTTACTACGCCGTACTTTTTCCTTTTACTTGAGTAATTTAGTATGAAGTATTTCTACTCTTACTCGAGTACAATTTCTGGATTTTCGACCTTTTGATTAAAAACAAACCCTTACACCTGAAGTTTTTCCTAAAGTTTCATAAGTTTTTTTATTGATAGAAACGGATTTGAAAAATTATTATTTTCCCTGGTTTTGGTATTTTTTGTACTTATATGAATTATTATGATTTTTGTCCTTTAAACATCAAAATGCTTTGTAATGTTACTCAGCGCTTGAGTAGACATTTTACCAAATACTTTTCTCTTACACGAATAATTTCTTGAATGGCTACTTTTTACTTTTACCTGAAGAAAAATAAGTTGAAGTACTGCTACTCTTACTTGAGTACAACATTCAGGTACTCTGCCCACTTCTGATTCCACCCATTAATTCAATAATTGTAGCTTGTATCAAGTTCATAGTTAATTTTGATTAAATAGGGTGAAAAATCTCACATAATTTTACATTTACCGGTCACTAGTCAGTCCACCTAAATGTCCCATAAGGTTCGTGTGCTTACAACTCTACCAGCTGAAACATTCAAGGCCGTTTTCGATTTTTTTGTATCATTCATATCGTTTGTACAAAGCTATGAACTGTTCACTGAGCTTTTTAGACACTTTTCTTTACTCAGTTATATTTCCAACAACAATTGAGGCATTTGAGGTGTTTTATCTCCTCCACAGCTACTGCAGCTAATAAAGTCTTTGACTGGTGGTGATTTCTAAGTCTGTGAACTCTGGAAGAATTTAGTTTATTTTAATTTATTGTTTGAGAGGAACAGAGACAGAAACGTAGATTATAAAGACCTAATGTCTGCATCACAGTGTATATAGCCTAGAAAAACCTTTAACAGTTGATTAAAATGAAAAGATCAGTAGTAAATATAATAGAAATGATGAATAAGAGATCCAAAACAATGTACTGAACCAAAACAATCACTATATTTAAGAATGAGTACAATTCTGGTTCATATTTAGCCAATTCTTAACCCTCAAAATTAATATTTTAATGTCATCTGTGGTCTTAGAATCAGTTCCAAAGTTTACAACTTTTAATAGAGAAAACTAGGATCTGGTCTGGTACTTACATTGGATAAAATCCTGGCAATATTTACCTGTTTAATTGTTCTTGAATTGATCTAGAAGTCTGCTATGAAAATTATATCACTATTAAAGTGCAGCAGAGTTAGTTATTGAGGAGTTTTGTACTGTGACTGATGTCAGATCTGTGTGTTGACGGTGCAAAGAGTTTTGATGACTGCTTTCACATCCCTGTCGCTGTGTGTAAAGCTCATAATATGGCTTGTCTGACCTTTCGCAGACACGCCGCCCTCTGATCAACACCTGCATCATCAAATTACAGGGAGCTGAAACGCTCTCATCCCAGAGGATGATCTTAGCCAGCTAATGATGGTGGCAGCACTCGTCTGCTGGTGTTTGACTGATCCGCTGGGTTAAAAGACAGCAGTTGTTTTGTTCACAGTATTATTATTTAAAGTTTCATACAGTTTTCTTTGTTTTGGATTTTTTGTTTTGGCAGCAGGCAGCTTCCAAAGATTATGGAAGCAGACTGCAGCCTTTCCAGAGAAATTAGCTTGCAGTCCATGTGCCAGATGAAAACAGCTGGCGCCTCCATGAGGAGGAAAACAATCCGACGGATCTTGAACAGTTTAGCGAGGAAGAATGGAGGAAGCTTACAGCATCCAGATGTGCAAGGCTGACTGAAATCTAAAATAATTATGCAAACCTTTATTTTGTTACATATTTTAATGTAAAAATCAGTTTTCACGTTAATATAAGAGTTTCTTTTTTTTTTGTCATTTCTGTTAAAAAAAAGAAGTTGAATTTTGTTGCTCATGGTTTATTGTAAAAGCAGTACAAAGGGTAAAACATTCAAAAGAGTGAATACTTTGTATAGGCGCTGAATGTAAGCTGTGTAAATACATTTTAAACTTTAACAGCTACAGTAGTAAACTTCATCTGTACTCCAATAGTAACCTGATTTTGTAAAATGAGACGCTGTCCTTTTGGCACATAATGGTTGATCACATTATTCTGCCACCAGTTTTTGAAACGATTATTTCTCTACATTTCATTCTCACATAAAAGACGTTCATTTCTTCAGAGTGAGATTATTCCACTGCTACTTCTATCCTTTCCGTTTGTACTAGAGATGCTGATATGCTGGGTTTCCTTACAAACTTTTTAATAATTTACTTTACTGCAGTTTGATTACTGGGATTTATGGGAATGTATGCATGATTAAATTCTTTTGGAAAAGTGCCTCAAGGCCTTTGTTGAAGCATGTTGGGGTCCAAGTTTACTGTTTAGTGTTTAATTGGAAAACAGAACCTGTCGTGGTTGAAACACCTCTAGATAAATCCGCTTTTCAAAGGCAACAATTTAAAGCCAATCCACTCACTGTAAAATTCAGACAAAAGACAAAATATTCTAGATGGTATCTTTAAATGTTTATTAAAGGGTATTCGAATTTCATTTGGATTCTTCAAGTTTTAAAACAATGACATCAAATGGGCATCAAACTAGACAACCGGCCGTGAATATCTGCAGTAAAGCATCATGAGTTGATCACACTGCACATCAGCTTTAAATGATAAATCCTGTTTGCCTAAAAAGCCAGACGATGTAACGTCATACAGTTCTGCTAAAAGAGTATGACTGATCCAAATCCCAGAGAACGTTTCCTTTAAAGCTTAAGGTGATAGGTCCAGATCCATGCTGCCTGAAACAGAGCAAATCAACTCAAAGGTAAACAAATGACGTATAAATGAAGCATTTCAGTGACTGGAGCTGCTAGACAGTAGATCTCAAACTGCAACCATTTCCAGACAGGAGGCTTCACATTGATACGTCTAAAACGGTTTGGATAAACTGCATTCAAAGCAGAAAACAATGAATGCAGCTGTGAATTTGCTCTAAAAACCCCCAACTCCTGCAGTGTGCAAGCACCAAAACGGCTTCAAATGTAATCCAAATTATCCCACTTGTGAGCGTTTGTTGGACAGCAGGTTAATTTGAGGCGTAAAGTCACAAAAGGCTCAAAGGCTCAAGGTCGAGTTGCTCCTCGGTCAGTTCCTATTTCCATTTTGTAAAGTGAGATTTAGACAAAAAGTTCGTACTTTGCATCTACTTTAACGTATTTCCAATTAATTTCTGAACAGTTTCCATTATTTATGATTCTGATCACCATTGAAGCCAATTGATTCTAATGAAATATGATAGAAATCATGTTTTATAGGAGTCGTATAACGACATATCCTTTTTGTAGTTCTAAATGCAATTATAAACAGTTACTTCATCAAATCGCTTTCCTGATGGATGAAGATTGAAGTTTGATGGGTATGTAGTGACTGTTCAAAACTGAAAAGGGGCAAACTTAAGAGTTTAGTTACTGGGATCCAAGCTGTCAGTTTATTTAACTCCTCAGTTTTTAATCATACTATGGATTTTGTAAACCATTTATAATTGGTGGAAAACAAGCGTACGCTACAGTAAAAACCCTTCTGCGTTTAAAAAAAGAAAAAAAAAAACAACCTGCCAGGAAGACTTCCGTCAAAACCAGGAAGATAAATTTGGCTTCGTTCCACAGAGCGCTGATTAAAAGTTACGTTCTCTGATATTTCCACGACATCTTTCTGGGCCTGATGCAGCCATTAACGCTCCAACACTTCTGCTGACGCAGCACACACAAGAACAATGAAACACCAGAAATTCTGATTCCTAATTCACAATTCCCTCAAACTTGATCAAATTAACAACATTGCAAATCAATGCTTCTATTGCAACCTATTTTCTAAACAGCCAACAAATCTCCTTATTTAAAAATACTATATCACAGAAACAAAAAAGACAAAAAAAAAACAACCATGGAGAAACAATGTTAACAGTTTAAAACAAAATGCACACACACACACACACAAAAAAAACAAATCCAGGAAGTAATTTCATTGTTATTGCTTGTAGAAACAGATTTAGTGACTCGTCGTTCTGATCACGGTTTATGGCCAGAGGTTGCCTCCCCGCTGCTCTGAGCCACCATCTGCAGGACTAAGACACATTATTCGGCACTGTGCACTTTTACGCGGCAGGTCCAATCAGCGCAGCGTTCCACCGCCGTGCCCCCGGTCAGCTAAACGGGCAGTTCTTGGCACTGTGCAATCCACTTCCTCTCAACTCGCTGAGGCCTTCCTGTTTGTGGACGTCCAACTGTGACCCGCGCTTCGCCAGGGAGAAAAGGCTCACCTAGTTCTCCTCTTTCTCCCTGAAGTGACGAACGCTTTGCAGATTTAAAATCGGAGCGCACATCAGAGTATCACAGTGTGCGTGGGGTGAGAGATTAAAGCCTGTTCCCAATGTGGAACCGAGGGGCTTTTGAATCCTTGACCTCTGGCCAGCCTCCTTGTAAGGTTCAATAGAGGGAAAAGACAAGGCAAAAGGCAAAGATCCAATCAGAGCGTGCAAAGCAGAGAGATGGTGGACAAGTAAATTTAACTCCTTATTTTAGTCAAATTTGATGTCATCCCACCACTCTGCTCTTTGGAAATTACGCAAAACACCCCATTAATTTCTCCCCCGCTCCGCCTCTCGCCAAGAGGCAGCGGTTTCTTCGCAGCAAGCAGCTTCACTTTATCTGCAGAGCCGGAAGCCGGAGGTGCCATCAGGACCAGAAGGCTGACGGATCACATGATTGTTTGGACGAACTATTTCCAAAGGCTGCTGCTGCTGCTGCTGCACATTCATACGAGGAGCCCTGTTGACGTGACAAGACAAACATTTAGCAGTCGAGGTCGAGCTGTAAGCCATAATCATACAAATTAAGAAACGTTTCACATAAATGGATCACTCTGTATTTTAAAATATACAGATGAACTTCACTAATTTAACATTTTAGTAACATAAAAATCTATTGAGATGGATGCATGTTTACTGCTACTGATGTGATGCATTACCGGTCCTGGCTTGGATTGTCCTGAGGGGTTTCCTCTGAAGAAGCGCTACCCAGAATCCTCCTGCGGGCCTCTGCGTACTCTGCCTCCCTTTGGGCCAGCGACTTCATCTGCTGCGAGGGCCGAGACGAGGACGCAGAGTTCCCAGCAGTACCGTTGTTGGAAGGACGCTTTAAAATCCGAATCTGAGGCGGAGGAGCCGCCGGCAGGGAGTCGTCTTGGACTACAATTGCTGTTCGCACTGGGGAGCTAGAAGACTTTAAACTGGTCTTCCTGCAAAAAATAAAACCACTTGAGTTTTTTTCTTAAAAGAAAAACCTAGTAATTTAGGGATTGGTCACTTACTTTGCTTCCTGATTTATCTTTAGCTTTGCCTCAAGTCTCCTCTCAATTTCCTAAAGGGAAACAAACCATTGCCGGTTAGGTGACCTGTAAATTTGATTTAAATATATATGATCTGAGACATTGGAAATATTTAAAAACATAAGCCCTCCAGTGGCTGAGGTATGCTGGCATTTAAAAACAGAATAAGCTGACATTTAGATAAATTCTTGCTATTTTTATGTGAGGAATGCACACAGTGCAACACTCACTTCATCTATGACTTATGAATACTCTCAGCTTTTCCACAACAAAAACCTCTGGAAAAGTAAAAATTACCACAAACACTGATTTCAGAAAAAATATTTTTCTGCAAACACAGTGTGGTTAGTCTGAGTTGTGTTTTTGAAACTTCAGCTAACATTTTACACATTGTTATTTTCCTTAAAAATGCATTAAATACTAGGAGTAGATCATAAGAGTTTATGCATTAAAAATTTGGCCAAAAGTATTGAATTATTACTTGTAAAGTCAGATTTATCTATTTATTTTAATTTAACATCCAACAGGAATGCTAGCACCTAAAACCTCTCCAAATAGATTATAATGAGAAAGAAAAAAGGATTCTAACGTTTCAACATCAAATCGTTCAGAATGTCTTAAATGCTTTTTGTATTTTAATTAAAGCTTCACACTTATATTTAGTCTTAAATACATCTCTTCTTTTACTGAAAGTGAGGCATTTAATTTTTCAAAATTAAATTAAATGTAACATAATTAAAAAAGTATTCTAAAGGAAGGGTATTATGCATTTTCTTATTGCACTATAAAATAAGTTTGTCACAAAAATGCTGCATACATCAAATATCACTTCAAAGAAATTTAACTTTATAATTTGATGGCATAAAATTGGTCTGTGTCTCTTTAAGAAGCTCTTACTCTCTCCTGCTTTTGCACACCATCACAATGCTCCTCTGTGATGCTGTTTACAGCTGCTCATAGGAACACTGGACTGAGAAGTAGTTTCTACAATAAACTCAACTCATGCGCAATGTGTAATTGCTGCTAGTCTGAAGGAGTTGAGTGAGGGGCGCAAACGATGAGATCGTCACTGAATGGTTGCCGTGGGAGATTGAAGAGTTTCTCAAATACGCATGAATGAATCAAAAACACTCCAGGTATGTTTTGAGATGATGGAATAACATAATAAAATGATATGAAGCTAAAAAAGTGTATTTTGCATGATGTCCCCACTTTAATAAAATGGAGGTCAGATTGGATCTTCCAGCTACAAAATCACGACCATAAATAAATAATTAAATTCGTTCAGAAACTGCCCTAAAAACAAGACTTTTGCCTGTTACTCCAAACAGGAAGATAAATTGTGCATAAAGTTTCCAGTATTAGAGAATCTTTTTAGGAAAATGAAAAAAGTGAGGGTAATAATTAACCGCATTGCTGTTATTTCCCCAGTGGGCGGATCTAACGTGGTTTAGGAAAAAGTTGTTACTTCATATAATTCAAACTGTTTTTTCCTCTTACTCGTGCCATAATGTTGACAAAAACGTGACTAATTTAAAAGTAGAAGTGAGTTGAAAACAAGCTTCGTTATGAATTCATCACCTGACGGACTCGGCCTGCAAAATCAAACTCTTGACCCAGGAAACATGGGCAAGGAAATAAGGCCAAAATAAATGGCTTATTTAGCTGGAAACTGAACACTTGCGGAGACCCAGTTGTTTTCTGCCAGGTGATTAGTTTACCGTCAACCTGAAATCA
Organism: Poeciliopsis prolifica; assembly: GCF_027474105.1. NCBI lineage: Eukaryota > Metazoa > Chordata > Actinopteri > Cyprinodontiformes > Poeciliidae > Poeciliopsis > Poeciliopsis prolifica. The sequence goes on from NW_026562378.1 coordinate 13,567,728, forward strand.
GCACCATCTTGTTGAAAAATGTTAGTCCAACTCACCCCACTGTCCGCAGCTTCTTCCCAGCTCTCGGCTACCTCCTCATCCTCCATGTTTAGCAGGACTCTGACAGGCTGCCTCTTCGAAAGCTATATCCGGTCCCAGCTGAGGGCATGAGACGGTGAGGCCAGGCCAGGCAGAAACTGCTGGGGACTCAGGTTTCACTGGGTTTTCTGGTCTGGGGTTAAGCTGAAGGAACAAATCCGTAAACCTTTATTTTGGCCGCGTGTTAGCCTGACGCTCAACTGAACTGACAATCTCAACCCGACTTCCGGTTATTTTTAATTCTGCGTCAGGGCCGCTTTCGGGTAAAGCTGGGTCACTTTAACAGCAAAGAAAAACTGTGAAATATTCACCAAACAGCGGAGAGATTCAGTCGCTAAGACCCGCCGCTAAGCTAATGTAACCGTTTGGACTGAGGAACGGAAATGACGTGGTAACGTCAGTTAGCCACATGAATGACGCTGATCTCATGAAGATGGCGTCATATTTCAACTACGCCTGTTCCGCGAAAAAACAGCGTTTTGAGAGCTTCATAGTATAAATGTGACCTTCTTTAGACAAATTACAATATTCTATTAACTCTTTCTTTTTCGAACAAATTTGTGTATTTTGTAAAAGTGAAATGAAAAACAAAATGTATTCTCTACACATGTAAACATCACTTACCCTGGAGTACTCTTGCACCTTATTTGTGGTACAAAAATTCAGAAAAGTTTTTGAAAGTATAACATTAATCCCTTTATTAAGCATTAAGCCGTTATCAAGCAAAACATATTCCTAGTTTGCTTTATTGTTCATTTTTTTACAGTTTTTTTACAGGTTGGACTCTAAACATGAAGTGAGAAGCTTCATCATCCAGAGAGACCTAGAAGAAGATTTAAGTACAAGCTTTCCCACCAGAAGGTTGCCAGAGCCTTCATTGCTTCTGACAGCTTGTCTTCTTCCCAGTGTGCATCCTGATGATAGGTCTTACCCAGGCAAATGACAGAAGCAGGCATCCTGAATGACTAGGTGTCACTTCTATGCACTTTGTATTGGTTGATAATGGATGTGTGACCTGTGGTTGTATAATGCTTTATTTAGACCAGAAGACTCCAAATGCTTCCTGGTCAGTCATTTAGCCCAGTGTTTCCCAACCCTGCTCCTCAAGGCACACTGTCCTACATATTTACGAGTTACAGCATGGGTTTTGCTCTTCAGTGCTTCTGAAGAAGTCTTTGAGTGAAGAAACGTTGCCTTTTGAATAGGATGATTATGTTTGCCCATTCTGTTTTGACCTCATCACCTTTCCTTTGCACAATCACCTTTATAGGCTCCTTAACAATCCCTAGGTAAGACTCAAGGCTCTTTATCAATTTGTTTAGCTTTTATAACACGGTGGCCCAAAATATGACTGCAAATGAGACTGCAGTCGAAACAAGAGATCTTTGTATAGAGTTTCCAACTCTTCTGTGGGTCAACAAACACTAAACAAATAGACTGATACCTATCAATTAGTCAATAATACTTTGTCATGAAAACTAAATATCATTTTTACATATCTATCTCTATAAATTCCGTACGTCTTCCTCTTTGATCAACAGTTGGGAGAGCAGAGCCTGGGCCTGATGAGACCCACCCCTGGTGCCGCTCACATCCCCCCGCCTTTACAGAGGCTGTTCGGAAGCGGAGCTCCGCCACCGAGGCAAGAAGCGGAAGATGGCGATTGCATGGAGGCAGCAGAGGAACCAGCGGAGCTGATAACCGGGGTGGAGGAGGACATATACACACCCAGAACCCTGAAAAAAACTGACCTAGAACAAAGGTATGAGCCGGATTCTTTTTTCCACTAATACACAGTAAAATTAGCAACATTTCAGCGGAGAACCTTGACATACACAGACCTTCCACTGAGGCTAATATTAGCAACGATTATATACAGAGACAAGAATGGAGGTAACATCTAGCTGATGCTGACTGTGGATGTCATGTCGGTAAGACATCGAAGAACTGATAGATTTTTATAGTTTGCCAGAAATGTATAATTTGGGGAAATATGTATTATAAAGATTGTCAGGGGAAGATGAACTGGTACATGTAAGTGCTGTTCGCCTGGTTGCAGCTGGTAGGCTAGCTAGCGTTAGCATATGCTAGCAAACCAGGATCAACCGTTAAATTCATCAAGCGAACAGTTCGGTTTCCAGCTGGTGAACTGTTTTTATATATGAAGTAACCTATATGATACCTTAACATTATTACAACTTTAAAATGCTTTGGAGGCGGTTGAAAGCTTTTCAAAGAAGTTAGCATTAGCAGTCCAGTGATTCATTTATTATGTGGAGGCTAAAGATGGCTAGCTAGACGTGGCTAATGGAGCCAACTGGGACGAACGAAGCCGAACAGTTTGAAGAATCAACTATTCCGATTAATTGAGCCGTTACACACGCCGTGTCACAAAATGTCCACCCTGGTCACACCTTCACAGCACCGCTAAGATTTGTCAGCAGGAGCAAATCTGTTTCGCTTTAATACAAGGCTTCGTCGTCGTTATGATTCAGTAGAAAGAACCGAACAAAGCAGGTAAATCTCCAGGTGAAAGGAGAAAGTGACACTTTGAGCCATCACTGCATGATCTTTGGTAATAATCATGTTTACGAGCACTTTTGTGCACACCATCAAGATGTCTTCATGTGTCTCTACAGACAATAATGTCCCTTTCCCCCGACAATGAAGATGGATACTTTGTTGCCATGGATACAGAGGATGAGGGTGCAGAGACTGCTGCGTTAAGAGAGGAGGTGGAGGGAAAGATGGGGACCTGTAGTCAGGAAGGGAACATGGACACTGGTGCCAAAGGGAAGGGCAGGTCGATGGTCGAGTTACCAGAGGAAGTTCTGGAATATATTTTGTCTTTCCTCTCACCTTACCAGGAGCACAAGACCGCTGCACTTGTGTGTAAGCAGTGGTATCGTCTTATTAAAGGTAAGCCTGTCAAATTTTGATGCCATTACGATTAGTGTCACAACATGTTTGGTTAATGTGGAAATAAAAGCGCTAAGGTGTGTGTGCCACTTGGGGAGCTTTTCTTTTCTCTGTTGCTTTATCTCGCTTTTTTCTGAACAGGTGTTGCCTATCAGTGTTATCATGGGTTTTTGAGAGCGGTCCAGGAGGGAAATATCCAGTGGGAAAGCCGGACATATCCATATCCTGGAACCCCCATCACTCAGCGCTTCTCACACAGTCAGTATACATGGCTTTACATCACTGAAGCCAGTCAATAATTTTCTTCCCCCTCTTAACTCCTGCAATTAAAGATGGGGCCAAAGTTTTTTCCAAGCTCATCATGTCATAAAGAAGTGACACTTTTATTAGTTTTAAAAACTGGATATTACTAAATTTAACTTCAAAATAAATACACGGTCTGAATATCTTTTGACGACACCCAAATTATATATTTATACAGCTGGTCCTCTTTCAAACTGTGTCACATTTCAACTGCAAACCTCAGACTTTTTTTTTCTTCAAGATTTTATCTAGTAATCCAACACAAAATAACATATTTGTCAAGTGGATAAAAAAAGGACATGTAGTGTTCAAATTCTATCACAAATAGAGTCTGAATAGTTTGAGATGTGAATTTGTATTCACTCAAAACTGGAGATAAACTGTAGCTATGAGCCTTGTCTTGAGTTTTGTCCCCACATACTTTTATATCTGATATAGTTCTTCTCTGGAAAATATCTCGGGCTCTGTTAACATCAGATTTCCAGTCTTGTCCCAGATACTCATTTGGATGTCTAGACTGTGAGACTCTGACATTTGAATGTTTTAAATGAAACCATTCCACTATAACTCTGGCTACATTGTGATTACTGTCCTGCTGCTCCACTTTTAAGTCTTTTGGAGACTCTAACATGTTTTTTTTTTCGGTATTGCCCAGTTCTATTTCCATTCATCTTCCTTTCAAGTCTGAACAGCTTTCTTGTTTCTTTCCAGAGATTCATCTAGTTATTTGCTGAGTCTTCTACATGGCTTGTGGAAAACAATAGTTTGGCTTTTTCTTGCCACGTTTTCCTCCAGCCCCGATGTTTGGAATGCTCAGCTGGTAGCTGATGGATTTCTGCAGCTCCTCCAGAGTTACTATGTATTTTATAGTAATACGTTCAGAGCACGTACATAGTACTATGTATTTCAATGTACTATTAAAATAGGTTTTCTGATTTATAAATACTCTGATATTTACGGGTATCAGAGTCTAGTTGGATGTGTATAAAGTGCAATTTTCAGATTTTTCTTTTTCCCTTCTCCGTTCTGCACCACGTTTTGTTGGCTGTTGCATGGAGATTTATGTTTATAATGTTACAAAATATAAAAAAGGGAGATGAATATTTTTGCAAGGAGCTGTCTGCAGCGGTTCCCTAATGATTTTTAAACATTGTACCAGTAATCTTGTTTTTTTTGTTTTGTTTTTTTTTTATGTTTTCCAGGTGCGTGTTATTATGACTCAAATCAATCCATGTATGTTTTCGGAGGCTGCACTCAGAGTAGCTGCAACGCTGCCTTTAATGACCTTTGGAGACTTGACCTCAACAGTAAAGAGTGGATCCGCCCTTTAGCTTCAGGTAACAACGAAGCAGAAACAGGAACTCCAAACTATAAACCAGCTGCCCAGTTTAAAGACGTTCTTTTATATTTTTCTGCGTTGTCCCGTTTTCTTTTAACAGTCAAGCATCGTCTTCAGCAAAATGTTAGATTCATTTGTGTCTTATTTCCCACAGGCTCCTATCCGTCTCCAAAAGCTGGAGCGACTCTCGTGATGCACAAAGATCTGTTGGTGCTGTTTGGCGGCTGGACCCGGCCCAGCCCTTACCCACTTCACCAACCAGAGAGGTTCTTTGATGAAATCCACACCTACTCACCTTCAAAAAATTGGTAAGATGAACTCCAGTCATCCAGAGGGTGCGGTTTAGACAAAGCCTTGGAAAGTTGATGTCTTAGTTAAGCTCTTCTAATCTCTTGTGTTGTTTTTTTCTTCTATTTATTCAGGTGGAACTGCATAGTAACGACACATGGACCTCCACCCATGGCAGGCCACTCGTCATCTGTAATAGGAAACTCCATGATAGTGTTCGGGGGATCGTTAGGAGCACGTCAGATGTATGATCATTTTATGAATTACAGTGTATGGTTGACTGTGAAAGGATGTGGGTGGGGAGAAATATTGTTGCTCATCAGAGTAACATTAGGAGTTCACAGCTGATAGAGGTCAGGGTTCGGCAACCCTTTCCATTCATAGAGACACTTTTGCCCCCGCTGCTGCAAAATAAAATTTACTACAAACTGAAAAAAAATATTTTCTAAATATTTGTTATATAAAATTGTTTATGAAATCTAACAAATTAAATTTATATTGTTTTCTACTTTTAGTTATCAGAATGAAATTAATCCTCTATTACAAAATGTAGGAAAACAATCTTGTACATTGAGATGAAACTTTTCTGTAAATGTGGGAAAGCTAGTTACTTTTAAAAGCCCATTGTAGCAATTGAATGTAGATTTTTTTATTTCATAAGAACTTACAAAAAAACTCAGAATATGACAATTTCTTATTATTTTGCTAATCAAAAGTAAAGCGAAAGCCACAGTTTGCAGACCTTTAATATTGATGAACTATTAGAAGTCAAGAGTCCTGCTAAATCTAGTTTTTGCACCTGGGTTGTAATGTTTTAGCTACATTACAATGTAAACAATGCAGATTTAACAACTTAACATGAAACTTTTCTTTTTGGTCTGTATTTTTACATAAAAACCACTGATTGTGTCCACACTGTAAATAGAAGGAAGTCTAGCTTCATATAGAATGGCAGCCAAGTTTAAAACAGGAAATAAATAGAATAAAAAATAGACATATCACTTTCACTGGGGGAAATAAAAAATATATTTAACATTTTGCTCTTTATAGATGAGTTCTCATTTCATCAGTTCATTAATTTTATACAAAATCATGTTGGAAATATCAAGAATAACGTCCATGAGTGAAAATAAAACCATTTGCACTCTACTGTTTTAATATTGTTTATTTATTGACTGGTTCTGATCAGGAGCAATGAAGTCTGGGTTCTAGATCTGGAGCAGTGGTCCTGGTCCAAACCGCCCACGTCGGGTCCATCGCCTCACCCACGAGGAGGCCAGTCACAGGTAAGAAGGGTTGTTTTCTTACTTCAATCAAATAGATTTATTTTCTATTCAACTTCTTTTTTTAGTATTTTGTATCAATTTGAAAATTGATGATACAAATTGTTTTTCCTCTCTCAGATTGTTATTGATGAGAAGACGTTGCTTATATTGGGAGGCTGCGGCGGTCCTAATGCTGTAAGTTTCTTTATTATCCTTTTTTTCCCCCAACTAACAAATTTATATTGACAACAAAAAAACAATTATTTGGTTTCCACTGAGGGATTTTACAAAACATGCAGTTTTGAAAAATCACAAACACATTTTAAATGTTTTTAAGGCATGAGGGCAGGAGACGTATTTACATCTGTAACAGGAGCATAACTACGTCTTTAGCCTCTACATCTGGTGATCAAGAAGCTGGAAACATTTCAGTCTCCATTGTGAAGCCGCCTCCATGTGATTTCATAGTTGACAAGTTTTTCTGAAATTATTACGTTTGGCCTACAAGTTTTTATGCAGCTCTTCAGAACAGAAATGATTAATATCAATTTAATGTGAATAATTTTATCTTAATTTTTGTTTTATTCAAGTTTATGTAATGAAGGACAGAACGGTAAACAATGCTTCATGGTAAAAACAAGCAACTTTTTCTAGACAGAAGCTGATTTGCAAACGGTGCCTGGTTAGATAGCTTTACTTGCAAAGTGCTGTTCAGAATAAAAACTTTTAAAACATTACAAAAGCCATTATGAGGACACAAAAATCCTTGAATGTTAATATTTCCTTAAGTAACATTTTAAGCTCTTGCTGGAGGGGAGAGCTTGGAGAACATCAACATTCATATTTTAGTTAATTCTTTCCTGTTGCGGTTCTCAGCTTCTGAAAGACGCCTGGCTCCTCCACATGGAGGCTCCTGCATGGAAGTGGCAGCAGCTGCAGGTGGAGAACGAGGACCATGGCGCTCCAGAGTTATGGTGCCACCCAGCTTGTAAAGTGAGTCTTCGACCAAATTCATTACCAATTCACTCCTAATTTCATACTGTTGCTGTTTTTTCCTACTTTTACTTTGTACGTGTCCAAAAAACCATTGAATGACTACAAAATACAGCTGAGCGATGAGGACTGGAAATTTATTGCTGTATTTTCTGTGATAACAATAAAAATTTTAATACAAAAATATTTATTACTTCTTTTTTAGGTAACTATTACTAACCGTAACGGTTTAGTATATTACAAATAAGTAAATTTTTCACGTATTTTGGAGAGAAATTGCAATGAAGAGCTCTAAATGTGAATCGAATGTGAACAATGTGAATCAGTCTTACATTATATTCTTTTAAGTAAACAGCATTTCTTTTGATTACGGTTCTGACCGCCTTTTGAGACAACGAAGTGATTTTGCATTTGATGAATTCTGATTCCCGATCAAATAAAAACACTGAAAATAACGACATCGGTAAAATGACGTGGATTATTGTCATAAACTTCGGTGTCAGACCTGGACAATAAACTGAAAATTACGTGAGTAGGTTATTGAATATTGCTCTTATTTTTGGTTGCTTTACTATATATAAAGTATTTGTGTGGTCAGTACAAAACACCTTGTGGCAACAGTCTCTGTTTTTTACCTGTAACAGTGGGATATAAAATGGCGATGGCGTGAAGCCTCCTTCATGTTGCGTTTGTTTGTCTCTAACTTGTGATTTTCCTCCTGTGTGTTTCTGCTAGGTGGGCCAGTGTGTTGTGGTTTTCTCCCAGGCTCCCTCCGGCCGTGCCCCTCTCAGTCCAAGTCTTAACTCGCGACCTTCCCCCATAAGTGCCACGCCTGCCCCTCTGGGCCCGGAGCCCCCCTCCCTGCGGTCTCAGTCCCCGATTCGAAGCGGCGCCGCCGGCGTCGTCTTGGGAGCCGCCGAGGAGGCTCCGTGTGTGAACGGTCGATGGGGGACGCTCAGACCGCGACCCTCAGCCAGAGGAAGCGCCAGAGAAGGCAGCCCCTCCTCGTCCCAGCAGCCGTCTCCGTCTCAAGGCCCAGACAGCCCCCCCCCTGCCTCCGCTCCCCTCTCTACTTAACGGGTCGTCCCCGTCGCCCAGGACCAGCCCGGCCCAGGGCTGCTCCCCCCCCTCCCGTCCTCACCTGCCGGGCTCCACAGACTACGGCTGGGAGTCGCCTCCCTCCGCCGCTCCGCACCACGACGTCCCAAATACTAACGGCCTGCACACGCCGCCCTCCGGCTCCCCGCTCACGCCGCCTGGAGCCGTGTCCCCGGCCGCCCTGCGGCGAGGCCTGGAGGCAGTGAAAAACAAATCTTCCTCATCCTCACCTTCGTCTTCCCTTCAAACACAGGGGGCTTCTCCCATGAGCGGTGGTGGAGGAGGCACCGGCCCCTCAGGAACCCCTCCGTCCTCCTCGTCCAGCCCCCCACAAGCCGCAGTAGCCGATGGACACGCCATCCCGCCCATAGCGCGGCGCCTCGGCCATCACCCGCCTCAGAGCCTGAATGTAGGCAAACCGCTGTACCAGTCGCTGAACTGCAAGCCCATGCAGATGTACGTGTTGGACATTTCCCGGGCCAAGTCCGTGGGGGTGGTGTCCTGGAAAGTTTACGGTAACGGGACACCCGCGGCCGTCACGGGGCCTCCGGAGACCAGCCTTCACACCGTGGTGCAGGGCAGGGGGGAGCTCATCATTTTCGGAGGCCTCATGGACAAGAAACAAAATGCTAAGTACTACCCTAAAACCAATGCTTTGTACTTTGTACGTGCTAAAAGGTAATGCAGCTCCAGGTGGGACGTTACATTCTGCAGCAACATAAGGGAACTAACACACAAGGCCTTTTACCTGTAGGAAGGATTATAAGAAAGAACTTTATCAGTGCTAGATGTTTCACTTGAATTTCACTATTGTTCCTTCTGCCTACCAAACGCATTCATAAGGAAAGACTTTAACTACACTTTGACAAAATATTTGCTTGAATGAGAATTATCTGTGTGTGAGATTGTTTAGAGAGGACCAGACGTTTTTATTGCCCCTCAACCCGATGGTAAACAACCAAGCAAAACATTTGTGTGTGTGTATGTGTGTGTCTCCCTTTCTGAAGTCTTGAAAAGAGAGAAATCAGTTGATGAAAACCTTGCTTTTTCTATCTCTCTCAAAGCCTGCAATGTTTACATAGAAACAGCGTGAGTGTGTGTGTGTGTGTGTGTGTGTGTTCGTATGCATGATGGTGGTTAAGTTGTTGACTGTGTGTCGGTGAGTCGACAGTGGCTGAACGATGTGGGACTGTACTATAAATATAGTTGAACAATAAAGGCCTCCATGTCTGCTCTGTGCCAGAGTTTGTTCTTGTCTGGTGTGGAGAAAACGCAGCTGCTTTTCCACTAAACAAAGCGTCTCTTTGTTGGGCGTAATGACAATATTAGATGTTCTGCCAAAGCAGAGATGGTGGCATTGTCCGTCTGCTGCTCTTCTCTGCTCCAGTTCACAACTTTGGTTCAAATCAATCCAGCAGGTCAAAACTAAACCTGAAGGGAAGTTAAAACCCAGACGCAAGGCAGACAGAATCCTTAGATTACTGTCTCTGCACAAAATGTTTGCGGAAATAAAACCAACTAACAGCAGATGGCTGATAGGACAGAAAAAGGACATTTAGATGCACAACTTCTACCGCTGCCTTGGATTTAAATACTTTTCAGACACTGTCAACTTAAAAAAGTAAGGTATGAATTCACAAAAAGATTGTATTACAAATATTTATCAGAAGTTGAGAAGACCTCGCTGATACAGCTGGTCCATGTTTATTTCTTCATTTGTGTAAAGCTGTGCCTGGAGGTCACTAGCAGCACAAACTTTATTTTTTTTAAAGAAAAGGGATTATTTCTTAAGAGATAATTATTTTTTATTTATATATCAAACCACAGATGGTAAAATTGCAGGTGAAATGATGGATTTTCTGACATAATTCCAGAATAGAGCAAATCTAACCTTATAAAGAAATTCAGTTGAGGCTTTTTTTTTTATAGAGCAGCATTTCCACAGACAAAATCTTCAAAAAATTAAACAGATGTTAGGTTCAATAAAAATAGTTTCTCATGTGTTTCTTCTGCATTTATCTCATTTTACCAATTGATCAATACAGCAAGTGATTCTCGTCTTGTTCTTGTTGCTGAATCTAAAAGGAAAATCTCCCAGCATCCCAAAATGATCAACCTGTTTCGTTCTCTTTTATTCATAAAATCATGTTTTAGATCTAAAATAATGTTTTATAGATCACTTTACTACAAAAATATGACTAGTTTATTCTCTTCAGTAAAACTTTGCATAGTTCGTTCATTATTGAGAAACACAAGCATGGCCGGATTTTCATGGATGTGGGCCCTTGGCTACAACACATTTTGGTGCCCTATTCATTAAAGAGAAATTATTTTTCTAGTACATCATAGGTAATCCTAAACATAACAGAATTATAATCCCAACTGATGATAGTAAGTTTAAAACATCTTTTGGACAGTAGCTCCATGTTCTTTCCACAAAAACTAAAACTGTACTTGAATTTTGTTTATAGTCATAAACATTTCTGAAATATTATTACAGTTCACCTTCTATGGGCCTATGACGCTTATATAAAGTATGTTTGTGAAACATGTACCCATTAAAAAGAAATAATACAATTAAAAAAATAATAAAATTTGTACCTTCATCTTCAATACCCCCCAAAAATTTCCCCTGTCAGCGCTTTCTAAAGTCTGGCTCAGACCCCATGCTTTCAACTTGAAGAAGAAAAAAAACAAATACAATAACTTCATGATTTTCAAGAACAGTTTTTAATACTTGAGTATTGTTTTTATTTGTAAAAACCTCCAAGATATTGTTGCAACTCGCCTTATATGGGTGGACCTAAAACATAAAGTACAATGTTTGCAAAACACACATTCATTAAAAAAAGAAAAAAAAAACTCTTTAAATAAAACTGGCTGAGCCCTTTCTAAAGTCTGGCTCAGAATCCAAGTGTTTTCAACTTCACCATTTTAGTTCTCATGACAAAACGTCTGGGCGCCTCCAGCGACATCTAGCGGCTGCTTTACACGCTACAGGAAGCATGCAAAAAGATGAGTCATCCAAACGTCACGCATTCAGATCAAGTTTCATCACTAATGCGTTCAAGCTTTGACAACATGCTTCAAAATGAGCTAAACGTAAACAGAACCCCACAAATCACAACTGGATCAGAACAGGAAGGAAACAAAAATGCAGCTAAATAAAACGAGTCTTTCTGTTGGTTTTGCTGGTGGGATTATCCACATTACTCTGCTGGGAGCAGGCTTCTCCCGGTATTGACACTGACCGACTCCGCCCCGCTTTCCTCCTCACCCACACGCTCACCTTTTACCCAGAGAGCTCCGATAGGAGCAACGCAGGGGCCGAGCGCCGCTCCGGCCTCTGATTGGTGCAGGCCGGGGCCCGCGGTGACGTGGCAGGCTGCGCCGCGCCTGCATTGGCTGTGGCGTGGGGCGGAGGGAGGAGTCTGTGACAATGAATGTGCTGAGGACACATGTTTACAATGAGACGAGGAAGAATGGAGCCGCAGACTGAAGTGGCTCAGAGGACAGTCAGCTCACACAGGAGATAAGTGGACCACTGTTTTTATCTCGGACCTGCAGGTAAATCTACTTCCAGCTGGTTTTACTGCTATTGTAGATGTTTGTGCTTAGTGCTGAGCTGCTGTTAAGAAAGTAAAACAGATGAAAGCAGAAATCTTACCAAGTGTTCTAGTTTAAAATAGGTCTTGGAATACGACACCATGTACTGCTTGTAACTTTTCAGCAAAATGCACAAGCTTGTTTTGAGTAAATATGTCCTTAATACAGATAAATAGTTACTATTTCCACTGGCAGATTATTTCACGTACAGCAAGACATTTTTTCCATGTTATAAGTTAAATAATTTTCCAGTGAAACTATTTGTTTTCTAGTGAAACAAGCTCTTTTATCTGGGTGAAAAGTTACTTGCATGTCAGTTCGGTCCTAGTCCAAGTTTACTAGAAACTAGACCACAAATCCTCTGATTTTTGCGTTTTTTCGGAATGGATATTTGTCATTTCAGGAGGATTTTCCATCATCCTCGATGTGGTGGGAAAAAGTGAAGCTTCGACCTTGGGCATGTTGTAAACCAGCCAAAACTCAGACGTGAGAAGTGTTCACTTAATAATGAATGCTTGGATTGGAGGTGGCGGCTCCTGCGTGCGCACTCCCAGACAAGGAAGTGAAGAAGAGTGAGGACAGGGAGGGCAGCAGAGTATCGTTCTGTAACAGACACAAACATGCAAAGCAGACAATAATTCATCCCTGCAGTTGATAAACTGCACCCTCCTCTTCCTCTGCACTGTACGGACCACTCAGGGATGACCAGCGCCCAGCTGCTGGAAACTTCCCCCAAAGAGTCAGCATTCTCCCACAGGATGGCTTCTCCTGTCGTCCCCCGCAGTGCTTTGGGGCCCCCTCCTGCCGTCTGGCCCCCTCTGGACTTTGCGCTGGGTGCTCTGGCCTGCTGCGCGGCCTGCGTGTTCACCAATCCGCTGGAGGTCGTGAAGACGCGTCTGCAGCTTCAGGGGGAGCTCCGCGCTCGGGGGTCCTACCAGATCCACTACAGGGGGGTCCTGCAGGCCCTCTGGGTGGTGGGCCGCACAGATGGGCTCCGGGGCCTCCAGAAAGGGCTCTCGGCCGGGCTCCTCTACCAGGCCGTGATGAACGGAGTGAGGCTGGGTTCTTACTCCTGCTGTGACTCTCAGGGCATCACCGCGTTTCATGGAGGCAGCCTGCTGTCAGGGGCCGGGGCCGGGGCCCTGGGGGCCCTCATCGCCTCTCCTGCCTATCTGGTTAGTAGATCCAAGTTCAAAAATACTTTATTGATCCTGAAGGGAAATGAAATGTTGTCACTCATATTAATTCAAAATTCTTCTAAGATTGATGGCTGTGAGCAGGAAGGATCTCCTGTAGCAGTCTGTTTGAGAAATCCTAGGCACTTATAAAAATATTGATACATTTTCAAAATGATTTCTTGTATCTAATCAATACAATAGATATTAATTTGATCAATTATTTATTTGGGTAGTTGCAGGTCTCTTCTTGCTCTTTTTATGTCTCATGTGTGTAATAGGAAGTTAAAACTCAAGCGCAATGTTGTAAAGAAGATATGCAACGTTAGTTAATGAACAACTAACATTGCAGACGCAGATGGAAAAAACTGAATGCTAAGAAAGACTTTGGTAAGTATCTATTCTCTGGCAGGAATAGATGACAGCCTCCATAAATATGGACATTCATGGTAAAAACATGCAGAGCTTTGTTTTTTGAACTTTTAGTTGCTTTAAATGTTTTAATTGTTGCCCCGACTTGCAGATATTTCCTCAGTAATGGAGATGCATGCCCGTCAGCCATGATTGAGACCAAAGTGTGACATCATATTTTGGTCCATTTCAAACCAGGAAAAATACAAACTTACTGTAGAAAACCAGATTTCTGTCTGAATATTCTAGGACTTTAATGTCAACGCAGGAGGTCACATTTGGACTCCTTAGCATGTAGCAACCTGCTACTTTTGAGTCTAATCATGATAACAAATAACTACATTTTTAAAACGTTTTTATCTTCAGCTGTGACAGTAAAAATAAAGTTCTACAGCTGAAAGCTGACCCTGTTGGATCGTCTCCAGTGTTGTGTTGCTTGTTTTTACATGTCAGGATCAGTAGAAACGCCGCCAAAGGTTTGGTGATGCGAGAAATAATTCTTTGATAAGTGGTTGTGCAATTGAGGAATGACTCTGCATGAACCGGCTTGTTGCTACTTTTGCTTTTAACAGGCTTGATACAATACACACCAATTGTTCAGCTGCATATTTTAGCAGAAAAAAAAAAGACAAAATATGACTTATAAGTTATATATTGGTGTTGGTCTCTCCAAAAACCAAAACATGAGTTGCCTGCTCATGGCCTCTCAGATGTCTTTGTTCTGTTTCCGACCCAGTAGAGCAGCTCTGTCTGAATGTGTTTGTTGGATGAGTCTGAAATTACATTTACCGTAAGGGAGTGTTTAATATAACCCAACCTTTCCTCTTTCATCTGCTCCATTTGTTTTACCAGTATTTTTATGGTTGGTTCATTGTTTCTCTGCTTCATGCGTTCTGAACACCAAACATTTTGCACCGTCATGGAAAGACGATACTGTTTGTGTCCAGCTCACTAAATTGTACACCTCTTCTTTTTCTGCCACAAAACGCGGTCCCATCTGGGTCCTACTGTAAAATAACAAAGAGAGGAGTTTTACAGTCGTCTACACTCTGTATTTAAGCGACTATTTAAATGTTTTGTGGCCGGCAGCTCATTTGTCACTGTCAAATGTGTTTGTTTTGTTCTATAAAGATGTGTGTTGTGTAATCCTTTATTCTATCTGCACTTCAGTAATTGTCAGAGAAATAAGGAAGTTTAAGACTTTGCGCTGCATTTTTCTCCACAGGTAAAGACTCACCTGCAAGCTCAGACTATGGATGCAATCGCTGTTGGTCACCAACATAACCATCTGGTAAGAAAAATATCAGAGCATTGTGTTTATAAATGTTTGTCTTAAAAAACTTCATTCGGTTTTTGATAGAGGTGCAAGTTTTGAATATAACAGAACAAATTTTAAACTAATTTGAATAATGAACTGAACTCAAACTGGAGTGGATGCATATTTGGATTAAAATGATTTTATTGTGTAAAGTGCATTTACATGACTGCACTGTAAAACAAAATAAAGTATGGTAATTTATGGTAAAATACCTGCAGCAGTGTTTGCCAGAAATTTCTCCAAATACAAATTCTACAGTATAAATATGTAAATATGATCAAATCTATAAAATTTTGGCAACCATAGCGAGCAGTATTTTACCGTAAATTGGAGACATTTATTTATTTTATTTTTTACAGTGTAGTGTTGTTGTTAAATTTAACATTTTATTCCAAATGAATCTATATAACAGAGTTTCTGAAATAAGTGACCAAATATATTGAACTTTTTCATAATATCCAAATGAATTCTCATGTATTTGTAATTTAGCGTAAAACTAAAATACCTTAAAAATCATTACTGCTTCATTTAGTTTGTTTTTATTTAGATTGTCTCTGTAAGTCACTCTTTGATTTTCAGTGAAGTTAAAACAAAAAAATTTTTTCAACACTTTAATCAAAATATTAAACGAAATAAAGACCAAATCTCTACACGGACATAGAGATTGATTTAAAAACAAGCACGTCATCTTCCTGACCATTTCTTTTTCTCCAGGGTGTGTCTGATGCCTTTGTTACCATCTATAGAAGAGACGGTCTGACTGGGCTGTGGAGGGGGGTGAATGGGGCAGTCCCTCGGGTCATGGTGGGGTCAGCAGCTCAGCTGGCGACCTTCACCTCCGCCAAGGACTGGGTGTCACATTCTCAGGTACAGAAAGGGAATTAATCAAAATTAATCAACTAAATTTGTATTTGACTCGTCAATAACTGGCTCAAAAAATCATCTTCTAAAAAATATTTACATACATTTTGAATTTAAGATAAAAAAAAATTGTATTTAAATATTCAGAACTTTTCAAGTGGCTGTTTTAGTTTCAACTTCTTCAAATTGTGTGAAAAATAATTTAAGAAATCTCTTATTAAGCACCTTTTGTTATCCATTTGTTAATTGGTTAATCCATAAATAATAATAAACCAATCAACTCTTTTTTTTTAGCTGCAGATTCATCCTTTGCTACAAATCAATTGATATATAAATACATATATATAAACAATAATAGGCCACTTAAAATGATCAGTGTCTGTGATTTTACTCTTTATAGGTTTATGTTTGGGTAAAATTAACATTTTTATTTTGTTCTACTGACAACATGTCTCAAATGTTACAAGCAAGAATTTAGTTTTTATTGGCTGAACATGAGAAAATATAAAAATAACAAAAAAGATGCAGACCTGAAATAATGCAAAGAAAGCAAGTTCATGTTAATTTAGAAACAACAACACTAATGTTTTAACTCAGTTCTGAAATCAATATTTGGTGGAAACACCAGGAGGTTTTCAGTGGGTTCAGCGCAGTGGGCTTTTAAAGTTTAAATTTTTTTAAAAATAATTATTTGCTCCTCTAATGTATTTCTAATATTATATAAAAAGGTTTAATGCAGAATGTGCCAATTTATTTTATCTGATTAATTGATTTAAGATTTAATTCCTGAGGTCCAATTTATTCTTTAGCTCATGTTTTTCTGCATCTGATTTTATTGTTGACATTTATCTCAGACGGATCCTCTCATGTTTAATTAGATGAGAGTTTATCTAACAATGTGCAGGTGTTGGCCGTCATCATTACTTTTTGTAAACAAATGTCCCTTTTTGGCTCTAATAAGTGAGTTGATTGATCGATATCGATGACTAAAACAGGAGTTAGTTGCATTCTCGCCACCTGTTCCCTCCTCGTTGCAGTGGTCTCGTGCCGACGCTTGGCTAACGGCGCTGATCGCTGCCTCCATCAGTGGCGTTGCCGTGGCGATCACCATGACTCCGTTCGACGTGATCAGCACGCGCCTCTACAACCAGCCGGTTGACGAGCTTCGCAAGGTGAGTTTGGACGATCTCTCCCTTAGATGTTTGTGTGTTTTTAGGGTGAACTCTTCCAGAGGTCAGAGGGGATCTCACCGGGTTGTGATCTGCTCCGCAGGGCCGCCTGTACCACGGGTTCACCGACTGTTTGCTCAAAGTGTGCCAAGCCGAGGGCCTCCTTGGGCTGTATAAAGGCATGGGCCCCGTGTTCCTGCGGCTGACCCCGCACACGGTGCTCAGCATGCTGTTCTGGGATCTGATGAGGCAACAGGCTGTCAAGGACAAATAGAGAAACACTCTGAGCTGAAGCACAGGAGCCTCTGGGACGAGAGAGGGACTGTGTCGCCAAGCGACTCTGAATTTCATCCGAAACTTGACATTTCTGCTGCTTTCTGATTGTTTTCAACCAACGAAAGATGAATTCATTCATGAAGTGGATGATTGCTCATCGGCTGGAAGGAGAGAAGTTCAGGATATTTGCACAAATACTGATGATGAAACATTCTGGTAGCAGAACGCCCATTATTATTTGCTCCTCTATGTTCTCAGACTAGCACCTTTTAGCATTAGCTGCACATCTGATGTGGAAGACGATCAAACTCTATAAAACACTTAATGAAGAGTTGAATGATGAATATAAACCCATTGATCAGGTTTTACAAACAATGGCTTCTTGCTCACAGAGAAGGTTGAGTGGAAGAAAAAAATCTCGCTAAAACACAAACTGCTTTTCATCACAAGCACTCCTGTGTCGTATTTTATGTGTTTTCCTCTTGCCTTATTGTTTATTGTTTGTTTATTCCTGCAAGAAGAAAGATCCTGCAAAGCAGTGAATCTAATTTCCTTCAAGGTTTTTTTTTTTATTCAAGCTTTTCAACACTGGGAACTCCAGGCCCTTTAATTGTTGTAAGTAATCATAATAAACATTTTGTTTTGTAAATATTACCAAAAATGATTTAGAGTTTTGTCTTTTGAATACATCTGGGAACAAAAACCGTTTTATTATTGTTCCTTTCAGATGTAATTTCCCAGAACCTTCAGCCTCTTCCTGGCTCTTTACTGTTTATATTTGGTCGTTAATCTTGATTATTACATAAAGTCTGTTAACACTGACTGCGCTGTCCAACCTGAGCCAAAAGGAGGCAAAAATAAAAAACCTAGAACAGAAAAGAAATAGCCTTTAATATTCAGGTGCACCAACAGTGACAGGCAATAAAAACATGTTGATTCACAAAAAGATAAAAAAAAATTACCAAGGACAAAATTATAAAAATACTGTGCAGTTAATCGCCTTCTGATAAGGATAGATAGGATAATTAAAAAATATATAAAGTATGCATGTTTGTTTGTGTATAAAAGCAAAAATCAATTTACAAGACGTGAAAATAACTGTCCAAACATCAAATTTGTGCTTACAGCTGAATAAACTGATTGATCAGAGATTAAATATATTTTTGGTTTAGAAACAGAAACAGTATTTTTAAATCGTGTGCCTTTCCTCCTGCTTTCAGTTTTATAATTTACCTCTAAGAATTAAACTATAGTTATTGTGGTTGTGACGAGATGCTTTGTATGAAATGTGTATTAATACTTTAGTTCAAACTGGGTTGAAAAATAATGAGGAAGCTCTGAAAGTTCATAAAGTTCAGGGTAATATCAACAATGCATCTGATGGGAGGATTTCTGGGATAAATTTTGAATTATGAAATTAGTTTTCACCTTATAGATGTAATAAAACAACAGAAATTAATAATTATTGTTAAAAATTGTTCCTTAAGTGGAAATAAATGTACAATTGCTGCTAAAAATAAATCAGGACACTGATTGAAGGAAAACTTAAGATTTTTATTAGACACATGACAATAATTAAACATTTTAATGATAGGCATCTTATAATGTGAAAGACATTGTACAAATACACAAAATCGGTTAAAAGATACTGTAATAAAATATCAGATATAAAACTCAGACCCGATTGTTCAGTCATATCTCGGCAAGAGTGTTTAGTTGCTTAAACAAATCTTATCTTTTCAGGGGACTTTCAACCTTTTTCATTGAAATTTTTTAGAGTGGCAACAGGAGTCAAGCTTTTTGACCTTTGACCGGCCAGAAGCTCGGCTCCTCAGCCAGAGAAACGTTTTGCTGGCGAGCGTTCAGTCGGCATGAGTGGAAAATCCTGCTCTGCGTTTAAGAGGAATTAGGAGAAACATGAACATCTTTTCCCCGTTCGTTTGGATCCTGGACATTTTTCAGTGGACTCCTTTCGATTCAAATCCAGTTGATTGTTTTCTTAAAGGTGAGGCCATAGCGATTTCATTTTAACACTTTTTACTCTGATGTATTTTTCCTCTTTTTCATGTGATGTTTTTATTGTAGGGCTGGTAGGAGCCTGTGGAGTTTCAGTCCTCTATAATCTGATTAGAGTTCACAATTTCGTTCAAGCGTGCAGGTGAGTTTACAGTAGAAAAGGAAAATATTTAAAGTTTCCTTTAATTATTTTGAATTTCCTTTGCGCTCAGAGATCCTGACACCCAAAGTGGGCACAGACGGAGGTCGTCTTCCTCCACAAGTCCTCTGAGGAGGAAATGGAGAGCGGCGGTCCAGTTCTGGGGTCTGACCGGCGTCCTCTCTCTGGTGGGCTGCAGGGTTTCCTCTCTCATCGTACTGGAGTTTTCCCTCAGAGCCGTTTCTGCATTGGCCTCCGCCAGACGGGTGAGTTCACAAAATTCACAAAAAGCACAAACTAGAAAACTGTGGTACTATTCAGACAGGGAGTGAGGAGTTAGGAGGGAAAATTACCCCTTAAAAGTTGATTTAAACTTTCACCAAAGCTCAGAATCAAAGCAGTAGATTAGTACAATAAGAATATACTGTGAAAATACACATTATACCTGTGAAACTGAATAAATTTAATACTAATTCTCTACATTTGTGTCCAAAATGCATGAAGGAAAAAGGAACATTATTACATTGATTATGGAAATGTAATAAAGTTATGCCTTTTTGGGAGTAAGTTAGAAAAATAACAACAAAATTTATTTTGAAAAGCATTTTAAAGGATCCTGCTCTATTTAACTTGTGACTATATCCCTGTAGTCATAAATATAGACTGTATTTTGATAGATATGTTTCTCTTGCAGGTCAAAAATCAATCTATTGCACTGTTGTGGAAAAGAAGAGATTAGACATTTCAGCTCTGAAAAGTGGCAAGCATAACAAACATACAGAAAAATTTGAGGAGGTTTGGATTTAATTTAATTTACTTATCAAAGCGACTAATTTTGTAGGTAAGGAAAATTAAATACAAGATTTGTGTGACCCTGATAAATAAGATTAAATAAAATGGAGACAAATAAAGAATAACTAGACATGAAATTAACACAATAAACTAGAATCACTAGAAAAACCAAAGAAAAGCAGAAATTTGTTTGATCTAATCAAAGGAAATTAATTAAGGAACACAGAAATGAACAAAACCCAAAACCAACTCCAACAACCCCAGATTAAAACAGGATCCACAAAACATCAACATTTAATCAGAAAAGTTTTTAAAGCACCAAAAATAACAAATGTATGAATGGCTCCAAAAACAAAACACATTTTGGTTGCCTCACGTTTGGACTCTTTTCCGGCCTTGTTTTGTCTGAATTCAGGGCGTCGGGTCCAGAGCTCTGGAGTTGCTCCTGATCCAGAGCCAGTTCTCTCTGGGCTGCAGCCTCACCTGCACTCTGGCCTTCATCCACCAGGGGGCGCTGCACAGCTCCTTCGGCCTTCTCCTGGCCGCTGCGCTCAGCTGGGCATTTGCGAGCTACAGCAGCGGTCTTTGGCGCCATGTGGCCAGGCTGTTCCCGCTGCACAGGACCGATGGTTACTGCGGGAAGTGCATCAACCTCCTAACCTCTGGACACACCATGCTGGCCTCGCTTCGCAGGGTGGTTATCTTGGCCTTTGGCGCAGCAGCTGTGGCTTCCACCACCACGGTTTACGAGCACTTCTTATCCCAGAAGGACGCGATGAAGTTCTGGACTCTACTCACTCTCTGCTACACCATGTTGGTGGCCTACAACCAAGGTGAAGATGATCCTGATCAAAGAGATGATCGTCTGCGATCTGCAGCCACGCGTGGCTCCTCACGTTGTCTCGCAATGACGTCAGCCAAAACAGTGTAGAACTGAGTAGTGTTTTTAAATATAAAGATAACTTGAAAGGGTAGTTTTTGGCTATATTTAAAGTGTTTTCATCCAAAATCTGCATAAAATTTCCACAGCAGAATAATACAGATAAAATAAACTTTCCAGCGAAGGAAATAAATAGATTCTCATGTTTTCTTCCTTCTAAAAATTGGTATTTGGAATAAAATACAACATAAACATTTAGTCAGTTTTGCTAAGTATTTTTTAAACGTTCATGTAGGTTTTTCTGCTTTAAATTGGTTGGATTTTGTTAATAATAAAACAACATCCAACCAATGAATAAGGCTCTACTGATCAAAAAAGTTGTTTATCCCTGTTCTAGTGTGCACACTAGAAAGATATGCTTAAAAAAATAGCAATTAAAAACAGCTGATTGACAGAGTCTGAAACTATAAAAATACAAAAAGTGAAAAATAGCAATAGAATAATTGCAATTAAACAAACAAACAAATTTATGTCAGGATCTGAATCTACACAAATACAAAAAGTAAGAAAAACCTAAAATGAGTTATTGCAAAGCAGAGGAAACATATTGTCAAGATAGTTCAGGTAAATACATTGAAATGAATGAGCATTAGTGGGGAGAAATTAGTAAATATATAACTATTTAAGAAGTATATTCAAATAGTATTCACTGAAAGTCAAACCAGATATGATGTGGTAACAATTGGAAGTTTTAGTCAAAATAAAGTATGAAAGTTATATTTTTTTTATTGCAGTTAAAACCATTGTAGATGAAAAGCCATAACTGAGGAAATGAAGCTAGGTCAACAATAAAATACCCTCTTAAATTTAAAAGAAATGGGCCTAAGCGCAGTCTAGCTTATGAAAATGGGTTGCTAAGACTAATTAGCCAATAGCTAACTATTCTTTAGCTTCCTGTATGAAATGCATGCTAAAAGAATGCTAACAGCTAAAACTGTTGGCTAACGATTCAGAACATTTTAGAAAAACTTTTAAATGTTTAGATTGTTTGCACTGGCGAAGCTAACAAATTGACCAACCAACAGTTAGCTTACAAAACACACAAAAATGGAAACCGGACCATAGTTAAAGAAGTGGGATTTGTTTTGTATTGGTTTATGACAGGAATGCTGAACTTTTTAGCTAATTTAAAAAAAAATGGTGAAAATAAATCATCTGCCATTCATGAAGCTGTTGGCTGATAGTACAGTTTTACTTGGTTACAGTTTTAGAAAACTTGTTAAATATCTGAATTGTTTGTGCTTGTTTAGCGACAAGTTTTGCTAACATTTGGTTTGTGTAAGAAAATATTTGAATCGGAGATGCTAAAGTTGGGTTATTTTTTGAACTTATGGAAAAAAAAATGTTTTTTTTTTTATGGAAAGCATCCAGTTGAAGATTCATCCATACTCAAGATTAGCTGATGGCCTTGAGGGTTTTCAACATTTACAGAAAACATCTGATTAGGAAAAGCTTCGTAGGAAGTAAATGTCTGCACCGGTTATTTAAATAAGCATGTTAAACTAACTAGGTAACTAATAGTAACAAAAAATAACACCTTGAACCACTTTTCAAATCAATAAATCAAGTTTATTTGCATTGCAATGCAAGGTGCTTTTTACTTAATAAAAAGACAAAATTACAAAGTCATGAAGAAAACTTGTTTGTTCAGCAACTGAACAAACATTACACTTTGATTTAAAAAAAAATCAAATACATCAGAGATGTAGGTCAGTTTTTAATTCATTATGTTTCAAAAGCAACTCTAAAAATCAGACTTTAGTCTTCGTTTAAAGGACATCAGTGTTTTGGCTGTTATGCAGTTTTCTGGACGTTTGTTCCAGATTTGTGGTGCACAGAAGCTGAATGAATTTTTCTTTCTATCTGCAGAGGAACAACATCGGCTGAGCATCACAGAGACCCTGCTGCGCACCGTGGCGCTGCGACTGGGAGGCCTGCTGGTTCTCATGCTGGCAGTGGGAAACTGGACAGACGTTCTCCACATCCTCGTCGCTTTCCTGGGAGAAGGAGTCTGTCTGCTGCCCTCTGAGGATCTGCTGCAGGCTGCGTTAAAGGTCCTTCCTGTCCTGGATTGTTCAACGGCCTTATTATGAGGAACTTAAAAGTGACTGCTCAAACTTGTCTTGTTTGTTTTCAGAAAGAACGAGAAAGCAACCAGGACAAACAGAAGACCTGCCACAGGTCAAACATGAGAACACACCATCGTGAGTCAGAGGAACGGGCTCAGTGTTTCTAGAAATGCTCTGAATTTAGTTTTGAATTGGTGAGTGGTATCTGAAATAAAGTTTGGACAAGAAGGAGAAGGAGATAGTTCTGAGTATGTAGTTGGTAGCCAAAGGAAAACATTTCTGTTTCCTTTCAGGCTGAAAGAATTATTGAAAATTTCTTAAGTCTTATATCTTAGTCAAACTTCTTATGGACATGAAAACATATAAAAAACTAAAAACGTTCTGAATGCATGCACCAGATTTATTTTAGTTGAAGTCGTGACTTTTTTACACAATTCACCTTTGAATATTTCTGCAGAAAAAGGAAATTCTTAAGCATACCGTCACTGAAGTCTCGCTCTACCTCCATGGTTCCCTGATTGCTCCCACATGTTATCAACTTTTTCTCTACTACATGAGCTCACAGGAAAACCTTTTAATCTTATTTCTTGCCCAGCATCTTGCAGGACCAGATGCTTTCATGAGAAACTTTCTCATAAAACAACAATATCCAAGTTTTTAGCAGTAAAATAACACGGGACAAAGGGCTATTCTGTCTTTCCAGGAGTAGCGGATATTACCGCAGCTCTGAATTATGCTACTGTACATTCAGTCGGTCAATTGATCTGTCATCATCGATCTGAGGCGAATTCTTCACCTTCCCAGGGGACAATCATTATCATACATACAAACAGATGTGGGCCTCCTTTTATAACTATAATTTATTTTCACTCAGAGATGAGAATCATTGAGAAAATTACAATGAGCAATTTATGCAATCTAAGGCTGCAAGTCATTATTATTGTAGCAATCAATCAGGTTTAACTTCACATTCTGCAGATTTTTCATTAAAGCTTTTTTTGTATAAAACTATAAATACAACAAAAGAAGCAGGTGAAGATACAGCTATGCCGCTTTGGGTAGAATACATTTACAGACAGGTATATTTTTTACTTAAATGCAAAATGTATAAGATTTTTGTACATTTTTTGGTTTAATTACTGCTCTGAGAATGTCGTTCTTTCAGAAATTTTTATTTTAAAAGTCTGTATCCTTCAGTTGATGATTAATCAATGACTAAATCAGTTAACAATTATTTCAATAATCAATTCACCACATTTCAGCAAAGAGTAAATGTATTTGTGATTAAACAACTGTATGTTCCTACTTGAAAGAAATATGTGTAAGTAGCAATGAAGAGAAAATGTAAAGACTGATAATAATAATAATAATAATAATAATAATAATAATAATAATAAAGTACAGTAGTTTTATGCTGTGTGGATCCTTTACTTCAGCAGGAACAGGCTGCAAAAGACTAGAGACTGGAACAGAGGTTCACCTTTATCAGGTCAGTGACCCTAACCACGTTTCCATAGCCACGACAGAATTTTAAAAAGCATGGCCTAGTCAAAGTACACACCAAAATCCAACTGAGAAGGATCGTAGACGAGCAACAGATTTGTTTATACCAGATTTGTTTACTCCACAAATCCTTTGTAATTTTTTTTAGGATTTTAGAAATACAAATATCCTTTATTTCTGTGCAACAGCAGCAAAGTGATAGGAAATCACACAACGATAGAATATAAAATACAGAATAAAAACAGAATAAAGGGCAAAATGTTAACATAAATAGTGTGTAGTTATGAAAAAATTGCAATGACGTTGGTTGATTAAAAAATTTGCATCTCTATGTCACACCATTTACAATTAGTGAGAATAATTTAATAATTATATAATTTTGTTTTCAACAAACAAAGTCCTTTCCTGGGTGTTGAGGGAACAAAAGGCGGTGAAAAGCTACTCTGCTCTGACGGCAGGTCAGAAATGAAAAGTCAGGGTGCAGAAGGAGGTTCACAGGGTTTAATGAGGATTTGGGCTGTAAGGGGGCGGAGCCTGCAGGCCCTGGGATTGTATCATCCGTGGGCATGCTCCCTCCTGCAGCCGTGACATCACCGCAGCATTCCTTTCCACAGAGCTGGAACAACAGAGACCCCCATCACTCTCCTCATCGCCATCTCCTGTTAACCCTCTCTGCACGCCCCCAAATCTGCTCGGTTTCCAACATCCCTTTTTTAGCTTTGAAGGAGCGGAGTGGACGTCACAGACTTTTGAAAGTAGCCATAATATTTGCTGATCAGCAGCCCTGATATGACGGATTCAGTCCGGCGTTTTGATTGCTCCACACATCAAAACGCCACAAAGCGCAGAGATGCTGATAACCAGGAAAAGTTTGAGTGCGTCAAATGGTGTGTCCCAAAGTGGAGCTCTGCAGGGGCCAAAGGCTGCTAATGCCATAAGATACTGATAGTGAGTCAAGTCCAAAAGTGATATAATGTGGGGGAAGGGAAGAAGGAAAGAGGGGGAAGAAGAAAAAAAAGGAGGCAGACCCAATGAGGGAGGTAGTGAAAATAAGGTTAAGAGGACAATAAGGCAGAGCTGTACAGGAGAGACGAAACAGAGGAGAGTCAGAGGTGCTGTGAGCACCAGGTACGGTCCAATCCGGATAGATAATAAAATGGGAGTTGGCTGTGTGTCTGCGTGTCCATGTCAGGGTGAAAAACCCTTTATGACACTGTAAAAACACTGCTGTTGGGACAACTGCACGTTGCACAACTCTGTGTGAGCGTACATGCATCTGAGTGAGTGTATGACTGTTCCAGTGTTTGCCAAGTTTTCATAGTGGATGAATGTGTCATGACTTTTTTTCTTCTTCTTTCTCTTTCTCTCTCTCTCTTTTTTTTTCACTGCACTTTGCCAGAGATTAACTGTTCACTTTTTATGGTCAGGAGGGAGGCTGGGTTGTCATTCAGCCAGAGAAAGGAGGAGGGGTCGGCAGACGGCAGAGCTGGGGAGGGGAGGGAGATAGAGGAGGAAAAAGGAGTGGCTTTCTGCAGATAGGCGCCCCTCTCCACCGGAGTAAAGTCTTCTCTCACAGGCAGCTCATGGGAGTGGAAATAAAACAGAAACTCTGATATCCAGACCAAAGAAGAAAAAGATAAAGACTTGACTTCACGCCTCCTTTTGTACCAGGTAAGCTGGAGCCAGATGATTTGGATTCCTTCCTCTGAACCATTCATTGTGTCTGATGAAAGCTGAAAGTGTGATTATTCCTCTGAGGAGGAAAGTGAACAGCCTCTTAATGCTGACTGAGGGCGTTAACCTGTCTCTCTCTCTCTTGGTAATGACCTCTGGTCTGTGCTGCAGTCAGGCTGTATGAGGGTTTCACTCAACCATGGCATCAGCAGCTCCACAGAAAAGGATGGTCTCCTCCGTCTTCATCACTCTGTCGTCCCCTCACCGAGCCACCGTGACACAGCAGCAGCAGCAGCAGCCGGCCCTCCGCACCCACAGCGGCCCAGACAGGCAGCACAGCGCTGCAGGTGATGACCTCTCCTCCCTCCGGCGGAGAGCAGAGGAGACGTCACCCACTAACACTGGCAGAAACTGGACCGGTGCGGGGCCCCGGGCCAGAGCGTCCGTCCCTCAGAGTCAACCCCGACCTGCCCCAACAGGAGCCACCAAAGCTGAGGTGCAGGAGAAAAACAGCAGCTCTTCAGGTATTCATGACCGAGCTTGTTTTAAAGTGTTTGTTCCTCATTTTCAGCCTTCATTGGATCCCAACGGTTTCACTCGGAAAGCTGCTTTAGGAAGCAGAGGTTCCTAATCCAAACCTCCTCTGGCGTTCTGCACAGAAAAGAGTTCATGTTGGAAAACATTTCAGACATTAATCAAAGCAGGGGTGTCCAAACTTTACGCTAAAATCTTCCAAAGTACAAGAAAAACAATAAAACTATAATCTACACTACAAAAATACAAATATTTTTGGTCTAGTTTCAATTGCAAATATTTTTGTACATTTAAAAAAAGACAAAACTTGCTTACAGGTAACTTTTCTGCAAAATATAGCAGCTTGTTTTAAGTATATAATTCTTAAATATTACTGATTTACAACAAGACATTTTTCTTATGTCTTAAATTAAATAATTAGCCAGTGAAATTGGTACAGTTTTATCAAAATCAAGCAATTATTCACTTAAAACAAGCTGAAACATTACTTTTAAGTTAGGTTTGTCTAATTTCAAGAGAACTAAGATATTTGCTAAATAAACTCAACCAAAAATATTAGGTAAGATTTTGTGTTTTGCAGTGAAGCAAATAAAGTAGACTTAATTTCTTTTCTTTTTTTGGTGGGAAAGGGATGTTATTTATCATAGATCCAAAACTTTATTTGATATTTGCTTCTCAAATTCTCTTAAGCTCTGTTGAATACATTTATTCTGTCATGAAACTAAATTTAGCCGAGGTTTATAAATTAATTAAAATCTAATTTGGATGCAGCGAAGTCAGCTTTTCAGTAAAAGTCGCTGGATAGACGTGGTTCTACTTATTTTGTTTTATTTATGCACTGCTGAGTTTCAGGAGGTCCCCATGCTCTCTAATCTTAAATAACTGTAAAGTTCAAAAATTAAATTTAAAAATGTAAGACTGAAAATTGTATTAGTATTATTTTGTTTCCACATTGAAAAAAATAAAAAGAATTGTGCTCTAAAGGCAGAGACAACAACATCAACTTGGCAAATATTTAAAACCTACAAATGTTTAAAAAAAAAAAAGAAAAAGAAAGCAAATAGTTAAAGATGATATTTTTGGGTGGTTTCATCTGTAACATTTATTGAAGTGTCATGTTTATAACAACTTGTCATAAACATGAAAGAGTCTTTATGTATGTATGAATGCTGTCATGACGTGTCATTCAGTAAATAATGAATTTTTAATACAAAATTTTATTAAAAGTCCATTATAAATATCAACTTTCCATCAAAAGTGTTATTATTTATTCATGACAACATTCATAAAGACGCCTTCATGTTTATGACAGTGTCATGTTAATTCCTATCCAATAAAACCATTTCTTCCATAAAGTAAATCTGATTTTGTTGATTTCACTCCCAAACAGAGTTTTTCCCTCCTCCTCCTCCTGACGTTCTACCTTCATCGTTCTCTGAAGGTGCAGCTCTTCCTCCTCTTCCTCCTCCTCCTCCGTCCCTGACGTCTCCCCTCCATCCACAGAGTCCTGACCAGATTCCAGTTTCCAACAAAGAGGTATCGCATCCCATTAAAACCTCGTTTTTCACATCATAATATACAGTTCTAATACTGGTGATTTTTTTTTAACGTCTCGCAAAGTCTAACAAACTCATGTCTTGGAGAAACAGCAAACTGAGAAGAAAACAAAATAAAATTCCTCACAATAGCGTACTTCAAAACATTTTGTTTTATTATTGTCTGGACTAAATAAAATGGAACAAAAGACAAGGAAGAGGGAAGAGATCGCAACAGAAGATCCATTGTTTTACTGGTCTGTGTGTTTTTCTTTGAAAGTCTTCCTGCAATTTTCTTCATTGTCCAGATTTTTCCTGCACGTTTTCAGATGCACGAGATTTACAGTTACCTCATCTGCAGCTGTGGAGAATTTGACACAATTTATAGATTTAGAACAACAGAATAATTCATAGTTTGTTGACATTTATATGTTGTGACCTTCCCAAAATAATGGCTTGCATATTTTTTATTTTGCCAGAAGTGATTTTTTTGTAAAAATAACAATAAAATAAATAATAATTTTAAAAATTATAATAAATAAATAAATAGATTAAAAAAAAACCTCTTTCTTTCCAAAAGATGTTTCAGGCCAAAAAAAAAAAAAAAAAAAATCACTGTTGGCAAAAAAAAAGACTTAGAACATCATTTAAGAAAAACTGGACCAGGACAGATATTTGAGTCTCTATGTTGTTAATAAATTGTGTTTTTCAAGTGCTTTTTTCAGTCTTAGTTTCCTTTTGCATTAATTATTTATTACATTTTCAGGTAAGCGCATTTTCACCAACCAGAGGCTCAAAACATGATGAAGAAACTAACGAGATTCACAGAAGGAGCCGAGAAGTGACCACAGAGAGCAAAGGTTGCAAGATTTACACTTTCAGTTTAACATGAATCATTGTCTGATCTTAACTTTTGTAATATTTGCAACTGTGCAGATTTATGTGGCTTCTGTCGGAAACCCATGGGCTTTTCTGAACCTGCGATAGAAGCCCTGAACAGGATTTACCACGAGGGCTGCTTCCAGTGCAGATCCTGCCACGTTCCCCTGGCCGGGAAGCAGTACTACAACAAGGCAGGAATCCCTCTGTGTGAAGACTGCTATCAGGTGGGTCATCGCTCATTTACCTCCAAGAAAATAAATCAAGGTTAATTAGCAATGGGGCTGAAGGAATCCATTTCTACTCTGCAAAAACACAAAGTCGTACCAAGAATTTGGTCTAGTTTCTGGGCAAATATATAATGTACAAGTAACTTTTTAGAGAAATTTTGGAGCCTGGATTAAGTCAATACTGTCTTATTTTAAAGTGGAAAAAATGTCTTATTAGTGAGCTAATCTCCCAGAGGAGGTAGTATATATTGTTCATCAATGTTAAAAAGTCACAACAGCAACAAAAGGAGTGGATGATGTTTCAAATCCAACACTTTTTCAAGCAGACGCTGTTTCATACACTCTACTGGTCAGAGACAAAGAATTCAAATTTTATTTCTGAAAAAGCCGTCGAAGTCTAAAAAAAACTTTGAAAGACATTTACATTACATTTTGGAGAACTATGGATCCAGATTTTAAAAATTAAAAAAAAAATGCAAGTTATAGCTAACTTGCATTGAATTATAACTTCTTAGGTTATTATTAGACCTAATAACTCTGTTATAAAGACTTATTAGGGCTTGATGATTAGTCGGTGCTGCATCTTTTTCTGTGTTTTAGGCCAGTTTGGAGCTGTGCTGGACGTGCGGGGAGATTATCACCGACCAGATAATCCGTGCAATAGAGCGAACGTACCATCCCTCCTGTTTCACCTGCACAACATGCAACCAGCAAATTGGAGCACAAGCTTTTGCTCAGGGGGAGGTTGGTGAAGTTTACTGTCTGCAGGACTACTACAGGTAAGAAAAAAACAGCAATTACGTCAAGTGCTATTAGCAACAAGAATGTGTTGCAGGCCCTGTAATGTTTTGTTTAAAATCCTTGTACCTTGTAAAAGAATTTTACAGGTAGTGAAACCTTTCAGTCTTTGAATGTGAAAAGCTGGAAGAGGCAAACCCAAACGTCTGCCAAGGTGTTTACATAATGTGTTGACAACTTGAAACATGTCATTCAAAAATGTTTTACCTTCAATCTGACTGACCTTCAGCTTCATTATCATGAGGGAGAAAATCAAGGTTTTATTTTTTATTTCCAGCTCAGAAGGTCTGAAAAAACCCTCCAAAAAAATGTATGCAAGTTCTGAAAAAGGATCACAATTATACACTACTTTGTGATGGATGTTTTAACTTACTACCACTTAATTATTTCAGTGTGTAAAACATGATGTTTTCTCTCATTTACACCACTTTTATGTTCTAATTCAAAACTATTTGCATACAGAAAATATGCTCCGATGTGTAGTGCCTGTGACCAGCTCATCATTCCTAAAGAAGACGGTACTGATAGCTACACTGTTGAGTGTCTGGGGCGCTCCTACCATGAGAACTGCTACAGATGTGAGGTAAGTATTTACTCTGCAGACAGTCTCCTGAATGGACTTACTCACAAACATGTAAATACGCAGATGCACGTTATTCTGCAGCCGGCATGTCTTTCTTCTTCTCTGCAGGACTGTGGCATCCAGCTCTCCCCTGAACCAAACGAGCACGGCTGCTATCCTTTGGAAGGGAAAATGCTGTGCAAAGCCTGCCATGTCATCCTGGTTTCTGGGCAGCAGTAACATCACCTGTTCTCGCTGCAAGCAAGAGAAAACTGAGTGTTCAGCCCAACGATTCACATGTGCCTTTACAGGAAAGCATACGTCACAATGCTTTCTTTGATGACGCATCTAACTTCTTTCCAATTTGTCAGGCTTTCAGAGAAATACAAATCAACTTTTCTTTTATACTTGATCATTTTGCACTCGAGATAAAAATGAACATATTTATGCAACTGGCTTTGCAAAAACTGTTTGTAACAAACTCGTAGAATCTGGATTTTTTAGCCTTGTACAACAAAAAATATATATATTTTAAGCATTTATAGAAAAACTAAAGTAACATAATATATAGCCTGTTAAATTAGGTTCTAAGATACATACATGAATTGGAAATGTTGCACCCTCAGTATATAAATGTATTTAGTACATAATCATATAACAGGTTAAGACAAAGCACAGATCAAAACAGCAGATAAAAAGAAAGATTCCTCAGTAAACAGGTCAGAGCCTGCATTATTCATCCTGATTTGTCAAATCTGTTTCAGCTTTTTAAATAAATGGGTTTTATTTTTATTTCTATATCTCAAAATGGCTTCTGGAATTACATATCTTTTGAAATATGTAAAAAATAAAATAAATCTTTTTTTGAGAAAAACGGTTTCGCTGTTTTGATTTTTTTTAAACTATGACCAGTTGTAGACAAATGTCTTTTGTTAGGTTTCAGACATGGATAGACAGGCCAACTTCAATAGCTGATATTTATATTGCTGTTCTGGCCGATGATCATTATTTAAAGATGTTGCATGCATATTTTCTTCATTTTTAGAGTATTTATTGAGAAAAACAGGCTTTCAGGCACTGAAGGAGACAGGAAAGGGAAGTGGAGAATACTGGCAATGTAAGCAACGAGGGACGGGCAGAGATCAGAAATGCTCTGACAAGGAATGACTGAAAACAGGAGGATTAATTGTTAGGAGGTGATTAGTGGCATGGAAATGAGGTGAGTCCAAAATCTGAATGTAATGTGACAATGAATACTTAAGACTATAGAAAAGCTAACAAAGCAAAGCAAACAAACCCAAAACGGAGCACAACCCAGCATTAGAATGACTCAAAGTATCAAGCCAACATTTGACAAGAAAGAGTGTTAACAGGAAAACAGGAAGTAAATGGAACACAGCCTACCAAAATAAAACAGGAACTGAGATTCACAAAGAGAGGCAGGGTTAGCTAAGATTATAAGAGTGAAAAATAACTTTTGACTTTTACTTGAGTAATTTTATTGAATAACATTTCTGGATACTCTGGTCACTTCAATGAATGAAAAGCAAGCTTGCTTTAACCAAAAATGCACCAAACACAAACACACACCTACAAATTACAACAGTTTTTGTTAAACTACCGTAAGTTTTATCTTTGAATGAATTTATTTGGAAAAATGTTTCGTTTGCCTAATTTTGTTGTTTTGTAATTATATTATTCATATAAATTATTTCTTTTTTGGTCTTTAAAATCCAAGAATTTCCACATAACTTCAGTTTTTGGTAGTTGTAATTTTTAAGCATTAAATTAGTGGTATTTTGATCAGTTACTAGGTACTTCAGTAGCCTTTTTACAAAATATTTTTTTAGTTTTATTTGAGTAATTTCTTGGACGTCCAGATTTTACTTTCACTTGAGTATAAATGCTAATTCTACTCTACCCACCTCTAATAATAATGATTAAATCATGCAGAAATTAAGCATATGACTACATAAAAACATATATACATTTTAATTGTTCATGTTGTATTTATATTTTCTTATTTTCTTCTATGTAGCTTTCTGACTGCACTCGCGCACAAAAATCTTGTGTTGATTTGTTGTCGTCATGAAACCGCGTGCTCGCTGCTCACGCCTGCGCCTGGGTCGATAACGCACGCGGCAACCCGAAACCAACCAACCAACTTGGGGAGAGGGGGCGCGTGCACGCGCTCTGATCGAGGACGCAGCAGCAGGAGCAGCAGCAGCAGCCAAGCCAGCAGCTATAGCTACACGGGGAGCAGGCGGTCGGGCCCACATCGTTCACGGAATCAACCGTCGGTCATTTTGTTCAGGCGGACCTCCGACCGGCAGGGGATTAAAAACGTGCGAGATCATATGTGTTTGAAGGGGGAAAGAAGATCGCAAGATGGTTCGGGAAACCAGACACCTCTGGGTGGGAAATTTACCCGAACATGTTCGCGAGGAGAAAATCATGGAGCATTTTAAAAGGTACGTTACGCAAGCGAGAGACCGTGTTTGCGGACCTGCGCGCGCTGGCTTTAGCACTAACCTTTTCTCGATGCGAGGCTACGCTGCTAGCCCTGCTAACACCGCTAACGTTAGCATTATTAACTATTACTCATGGAGAGGTTCCATGTACGGTGCATGTGCTTTATTACATCACATTTGCATTTGTTTAAGAATATTTACCGAAAGCGACTCGTCCAGGTGACCATGTGGATATTTTAGAGTCTTCCGCTAACTTTTGCTAATGCAAGAAGGCAGTTAGCTGTTAGCCGCTGAGCTACCACCCAGCCAACCATTTTGTGGGAAGTCGACAGGTTTTCGTGATCTGTGCAAGCCAAAAGACAGCCAGGGTCCACCGTTATGATGTGGAGGACTTTTGTGATTTTGGTCACTCAAATTCGACTTTTCCGTTCGCTGCCAGTATAATATCGCAGCGAAGTAGTTTTTAAAAAGCCCAACTCTAAATAATTTTAATGAGCTTTGAGGACTCGGGACCAAATGTTAGCAAGTTGTTGAGCTGCACAGCGTTCAAGTCGGCTGCTGTCACTGAAACTACTTTAAATTGTGGTGCTGTAGGATTAACTCCACGGACCGCGAAACATTGTGTTTTCCTCACTTGTCGCTACTAAGGTTGATAGACGTCAATATTGATTGCTTTACTGATATTTTATCGTTTTTGTTTGCGTCATAATTCAGAGGCCATTCCCATCAACAAACTAATCTAACGCTAACAAACGCATCTATTTGTTATATCATTAGTCAACTTGATTACTATTATGTTTTTGTTTTGATTAGTTCAGTGCGTTTGAACAGTATTTACAACACAAAGTGCCATAGTCCTGGCTGCTTTGTGGGTTGTAATCTAAAACTGATTAAATACAAAAAAAAACGCAGTTAATTCTTTTTCAGATAATCTCTCTGTGGTGGACACTATCGTGTTGCCTTCTCTGCTCTTGCATATCAAGTTTGTTCCATACAGAAAGACAGTAGGCTATTTTTGGATACTCTGAATGTAACTCCTTCTTTGTTGTGTCTGTAATTTCCTGTCAGGTATGGCCGCGTGGAGAGCGTCAAGGTTCTGCGAAAGCGAGGGTCAGAGGGCGGTGTTGCAGCCTTTGTGGATTTTGTGGATATCAAAAGTGCACAGAAGGCTCACAATGCTGTCAATAAGATGGGAGACAGAGACCTTCGGACTGACTACAATGAGCCGGGGTCAGTCCCCAGTGCTGTGCGGGGCCTCGAAGACAGCTCCCCCTCCAGCAGTCGAGACGTTGCAGGATTCCCTAGGGGAACAGTTGGCCCAGTGTTTGGCCCACCTGTGTCCCTACACACCCGAGAGGGACGTTTTGAACGGAGAATAGATGGGTAAGTGGACACGGTGTCCCTCAAAAAAATCCAGAGTGCTCTAGGTTTCATTTAAGTGTAAAACCTGTACACATAGTGGGGTTATTCATCAGGGAGCGGTACCTCCAGGGGTCACACAAAGGTAATCTAGGGATCACTCTACTCTTCATCACACCTGACTCGCCTTGCCCATGGGATTTAAGTAAATTAATTTTACTATCATTTGCAAAGGTAACTATATTTCAAGGTTTTTTACATCTGGTTTGGATTTTACATCCAAGAGGAATATCCTGGTCAGCTGTGGATTTATTATGTGGGATACTACCTTGGGGAGATTTTGGATATGTTTTTTAATGAACATGGAATGTAACCCTGATTTATACATGGATTTGCCTGAAGCTGGAGATAAATTCCAAATATGAAGGATTTACGTTTTGCCTGAAGGATTTATTGAGGTATATCAATGTCCTACCATTGGCCTATCATTTTTGACCCAAGACTTGATTATTGGACTACTCCCTTTCCCAATATGTGGATATACCCTATTCTGGATTGTAAGTTTTAAGCAACTGGATGAAAGAACTTAGAGAATACACATCACAAGAAAGACTGAACAAAGGCATATATCCTAAGTTTTACAAGTTACTTTAGAGTAAAGTGTAACTATTTAATTGATGCCATGCCCCAAATGTGGAAGTTATATTCAGAAGGCAGAAAGGGAACGCTCCCGGATCCAAACGGCCGTCTTCCAAAGTTTTGGCCGTAATTCTTCATCTGAGGAAGCATGAAGAAGGCTGGAACGTCGTGGATGCAGTTCATCATGGACAGAGTGATGTGGATCATACAGTGGCTAGGTTTATTGTTGCCATTTATCTGGAATACCAAGGTGTGGATGTACATTACCTGTGCGTGCGACCTCCAAGAGCCCAGGATGATTGTAAACAAAAAAAAAGCCATGCATTTCTACCAACACGCCTAGTGGGATCTTTGGACTTTGGAATTATGCGATACCAAGACTCGAGAAGGATTTATTACTCTGTGATGTGTCTGATTCTTCCAGAAGTTAAGAAGCAGGATGTAATCCACTGGGATTTTTTTTATTTTTTTATTGGTATGTTTAGTTTTTTCTCCAATGGAATCGCTCAACCTTTGGGACATACTCTTTCCTTATTCTACCATGGCCACCAACACTGATGAGCCATTTGGATATATTTGCCATACTGCCTTCAAACATATTATTAGCTAGTTGACCTGGATATGCAGATTAAGTTCATCATCATATTTTTTTTTTACATGTTATCAAGTTATTTTTTCCCCACTCAATTTATTCAGATTTGTCAAGGAGCATATTTCTAAAGTTGTTTGCTTTTCTTTTTTTGTCCTCATCCACTGGAGAGAATTAAGTAACTAAATACCAAACTGTGGAATATACAGGAATCCTCACCTGGTCCTTGAAGATAACTCAAAGTAAAATTCAGGAGACACATTTTTCCCCTAATTGGATCAATTGATGTTTTTGTTTTTCTCCAATTTTTCATTGGGGCATTCACATTCTGACCACCTAGATTTTATTTGGATTAATTTTGGTAACTTCTTTCCCAAAAGGTTGGTATTTCTCTGGCCATATTTTTATCTTTCTGCTTCCCTAGTGCTTTGTGAAAGTTTAGTTTACTGCTGCTTTTAGAGGAAGTTGCATAATTTAATGTAAGAGGTGAATAATCTTTTTCAGCCCATGAATATGTTTCCTTTCACCGAGTTACAAAAGTAGTACAATGTGTAATTTACATTTTAAACAGCATGCATGACATGTACAAATCCATTCTACTTAGATTCTTTATAGGATTTTAAACTTGAAAATCGAACAAAATGTTATGTTATTTCTTTCATGTGAAACATTTTTATCAGCCTCTGAAATCTGGACATAGAAATACACCTGGCAGAAGTTGAAGCAGATCAAATGTGGCTAGGTTCTCTTTCAAGACAACCTTGCCCCCTCCCTGGAGTAATTTGTCGCTGTTACACCATTTAAAAACATATCCTGATACCTGTTGTTGCTTAAACAACAAATAAATGTGGCAAGAAAAACAACGCCTTGCAAAAGTATTCATTCCCTTTGGTCTTTTTCACATATCTCATGTTACAAACACAAACTTCAACATAGTGTTTTTTTTTTCTGGAGATATATCTTGATATAGACTTTGGTTTATAACAAGGTATATCAAAAATGGTTTTGCAAATCAAAATCTGAAAAGTGTGGAGTGCATTTCTTTTCAGTCCCGCCGATTTTAATAATTTTTCCTACCTTCTCATATTGCGTAGCTTTCTGATCAAACTTGACCAGCTTCCCTGTCTACCCACAACATAATCCTGCCAACACCATGTTTCACTGAGTGCATGGTATGCTAATGGGGGACGTTCATTGCTAGTTTTAGCCAAAAGGGGCTTTCGACCAATTTTTGTCACCTCTGACAAGAGCACCTTCTTCCACATGTTTACTGTCTCCTAAAAGGCCCTAATATATCAACTTTATTTAAAATAAGGTGTGGTTATATACACAGCTGGACTCGGTAAACTAATTTAAGTAATTACTTAAAATATTTGGCTGCAATTTATTTTAATAAGGGATCTGAAAACAAGTTCACTTAGATTTGTAATTTTTTTTCTAATATTTTGTTACTCTACCACATACAACTGCACAAAACTGCACTTAAAATGGTTGTTTTAACATGACAAATGTGTTAAGTTTCTGTGAATACTATTACAAGGCGTTGTAGTTATGTATTTATTCAGCCTAGATTTTCAAATTGCTGCCCTGTATGCAAAGCTGGTTCTGAAAACATGAGTAGTGAGCCTATTCTTTCTTTGTGTAGTTGTGGCATACTTGGTTGTTTTCTAACAAGTTGCTTTGTTGCATATGTGGTGTATAAGTAATTCATGGACTATTTTTAATTCAAGAGTTTACTAATTCTCCTTTTCTTTTGTAAATCTCTCTATCTTGTTCTTAATTCACAGTAGCTCAGAAAGCCGTGAACGTGCTTATGATCACAGCCCATATGGCCACCACGAGCGCAGCGGGACTTTTGACAGACAACGTCACTACAACGCTGATTATTACCGCGATCGCCCTGTGTTTGCAACCGCTGGCCCCGGCAGCAGTGCTATCGGAGGGAGTTTTGAGGCAGCAGACCCACATTTTGACTCTAGAATACGAGACCCATTTACTCTCACCAATTCAACACGGCGAGACCTCTACAGAGATGATAGGGGGAGACGGGTTGATCGATCTTATCACCACCGACGAAGCAGATCATCTCATTCCTCCCAGTCGAGGCATCCGTCTCCTCAGCGGACTGCAGGGCAAACCTCAAAAACCCCTCATTCTCCTAAAAGAACCCCTTTGTCCCCTGGAAGAGGCCCAAGGTCGAGATCTCAAAGCAGATCTTCAAGCTCCGACTCTGTCAGCAGCACCAGCAGCACAGGCAGTGGCAGGTATGCATCTTAAAATCTGAACATTTTACCTATTAATTGACTTTATTCATTTGTTTTTCCAACTGATTTTTGTGTCTGTTCTGTCTCTTTTTGGCAGTGACTCAAACAGCAGCTCCAGTGATGGTTCCCGGGCCCGCTCCGTTCAGTCGTCGGCGGCTCACACGGCTCCCCAGACATGTTTAGTGATGGACTCTGAAGAGCCTCGGAGAAGCTTTGGGATTAAAGTGCAAAACTTACCAGTGCGCTCCACAGGTTAGTTTTGTTCGACATCTGGACAGAAGAGCAGCCTCTTAAGCACTTTTTTTCATCCATTTTTTAGTAGAGAAAACTGCCACTAAATATGGTGGCTGTTCAGTTTGACCTAAACACAGGCTAAAGTTACCTATAAAGATTTTATCTGTAATTTAGCACCATATTTGGAAAATCTGTTTTCATTTTGTTGCAGATTTGACTAACAGTTTGACTTTCCTTCTGCAGATACAAGTTTAAAAGATGGACTCTTCCATGAATTCAAGAAATATGGGAAAGTGAATTCAGTGCAGATTCATGGCGCATCAGAGGACCGCTATGGATTAGTGTTTTTCAGACAGCAAGAGGATCAAGAGAAAGCCCTCAGCGTCTCCAAAGGAAAGCTGTTCTTTGGCATGCTTATTGAGGTTACAGCCTGGAATGGTCCAGGTAAGAGGTGACAGATGACAAATCATTATGACCAGGCAAAGTTATCAGAATAAATAGTCATAATACAAGAAAAAAAGTCATATTACAAGGTTCAAGTTATTTGACAGTAAGTCAATAAAGTTGTAATAATAGGATAATGACCTCATATTAGGAGAAAGAAATTGTAATATGAGAAAAAAAAAGTTGTAATAGAACAGTAGTCATTTTGATGGTAGTAAATCAAAATGAGAGTAGTAATAATAGTACGGGGGGGGACGTAATAATACAAGAATAAACTCAATGTTACGAGAATAACATTGTAATATTCAAAAAGTTCATAATTTGATAAAAGTCATCTTACAAGAAAAAGGTAGTATTACAAGAACAGTCACACAACAGTAAGTCGAAATAATACCAAAAGCCGTATTACCAGAAGAAAATTGTAATATTACGAGAATAGTCGTACAAAAACAATAACAGTTATTACGAGAATAAAGATCTAATAATACAAGAATAAAAGCATATGAAAAAATGTAATAATATAAATGTAATATAAATGTAATAATATGAGAAAAAAGTTAGTGATATGAGAAAAAATCAACATTGAAATGATACAAGAAAAAACTTGTAATATTACCAGAATAAAGTCATAATATTACTAGGATAAATAATAATTTTGTAAGTCTTGTGAGGTTATACTATGGCATTGGTTTTACCAATAAGGACATACTTAATCTTTATCACATTAGCATCAAATTATTATCAGTAGCAGAGTTTTTCAAAATGTGTACAAACTAATGTCTGTTTTGAAAGAATCAAGCTGGACATGTCAAACCTTGATAACTCTGTCAAAGCTTTGATCTCATGAACTTTTTTTCTGGTAATTTTACCACTTTTTCCTGGTAATATTGTCTCTATTCTGCTTATGACTTCATTCTCGTAATTTCCAAACAAAACTCTTAGTCTGGCTCTAATACTTTGCTGTGAGATGGATATTATTTAACATGTCTGAACTTCCATAACGTGAGTGGATGCAAAGATAGTTGGATTAAATGTAGCCTGTATGACTGAAACCTGTTTCTTCCCCTCAGAAACAGAGAATGAAAATGACTACAGACCGTTAGATGGACGCCTAGACGAGTTCCACCCCAAGGCTACAAGAACGCTGTTTATAGGCAACCTTGAGAAGACCACCAGTTATCAGCAACTCCTGGACATTTTTCAGCGCTTTGGAGAAATTGTTGTAAGTTCCCACACAGATTTATGTTGTGAAACTAAAGTTTCCCACTTTACAGTAAGCATCATTGTAATTCTTGTCACTTCCTCTCAAGGACATCGATATCAAGAAAGTAAATGGGATTCCTCAGTATGCCTTTGTCCAGTACTCTAACATTGGCAGCGTTTGCAAGGCCATAAAGAAAATGGATGCAGAATATCTGGGGAACAACAGGCTTAAGGTAGTAATTTTATTCCCTGAAAAGAAAGAACCATTTCTTGTCTGTGTTGAATTATTTACAGCTTATCACTATAAAATTGTTGCTCTACATCTCTTTGCAGCTTGGTTTTGGGAAGAGTATACCTACTACATGCGTTTGGCTTGATGGTTTGGCCCCCAACATCACAGAGCAATACCTCACACGGCATTTCATGCGTTATGGGCACGTAGTTAAAGTAAGCCTCTTTTTTTAAACTTCTCTATGAATTTCTAGACTTTATTTCAGTTCTTCTGGTTGTAACTGTGTGTTTGTAAATTTCACAGGTCGTATTTGATAGACTAAAGGGGATGGCGCTCATTTTGTACAACAACACGGATTTTGCTCAGGCAGCTGTGCGGGAGACCAAAGGCTGGAAGATCGGTGGTAATAAAATTAAGGTAAAAAAACCCCCAAAACATTAATGTCTATTGTTTTTTTTATTTCCTTATTGGTATTAATTGGTATTTGTGATCGTCAATAGGTGGATTTTGCAAGTCAGGAGAGCCAGAATGCATTTTACCGCTCAATGCAAGCCTCTGGACAAGACATTAGAGACTTCTATGAAGTTCCACCAGAACGACGGTAAGTTTATTTTCTTTCTCATTTAATTGCTCCATTGGCATTTTCAGGAATTTAAATTAACCTTTCGTAAATATGTAGAAAAACAAACGTGTGTATTTTTAACATTTCCGAAGTGATTACTAAGATCTTCTATTCATTTCACAGAGACGATCGCAGACCTCCTTATCATGAGTTTACAGCAGAGAGAGCTTACTATGAGAATATAAGAACCACTGGCCTTTATCCAGAGGAAGCTCGCAGAGAGTACACTGCACGCAGTAGAGAGCGTTTTCCTGAACTGGAGCATTATCAGGGAGAACACTTTGACCCACGTTATCATGAGGATCCAAGAGACTACAGGGATTACAGAGACCCCTTCGAGCAGGACATCAGAAAATATACCTACATTCAAAGAGAACGAGAAAGAGAGCGGGAGCGTTTCGAGGCTGACCGCAGCAGGTGGAGCCCGTCGCAAAGAAGAGCTGTCACTCCCACAATTTCCCCTTCTCCATCCGAACGTGCTGCCAGAGACTCAGAACGGCGCGTTTACAGCCAGTCTTCAGAGAGGAGCGGCAGCGTGAGCTCCATGTCGCCTCCACATTTTGACAAATCTGAAAAGACCTTGCCAGATCACGCAGCAAAGAGTGAGAAGAGTGAGAAGAGCGCTCAGCCCGATCGCATGGCAGGGGCAGAGAAAATCAAACGTCCAAAAAGAAAAGATAAAACTGACAAAGAAAAGACTGAAAAGAATAAATCAAGGAAAGGAAAGGGTCAGTCCCCGGCTAGCCAGATCCCAGAAACAGAGCCGGACGCTGCTTTTGAGGGAGGATCTGGAAGAGGAAGG
Source organism: Poeciliopsis prolifica (assembly GCF_027474105.1). Lineage (NCBI taxonomy): Eukaryota > Metazoa > Chordata > Actinopteri > Cyprinodontiformes > Poeciliidae > Poeciliopsis > Poeciliopsis prolifica. Next base: position 13,609,357 of record NW_026562378.1, read on the forward strand.
GGATCAGACCAAGATGTTCATGAGAAACCGAAATCCAAGGTGGATGGAGATGCTTTGTCTGGAAACCAGTTAACTGCTCCTCAAGACTCTGTAAAAACTGAAACGACTAAAGGGGATATTGGAGAGCTAGACGGAAAACCCAAACTTAAAAAACAACCCAAATCTGATATTGGAAACGATGGAAAGGATTCGGCGGTGGATTCAGATCGCCTCGCTGCAAGAAAAAGGCGCTTTGGGGATTTAGGTGGCAAGACTGTTCGTCAGAAAAGAAGCAGACATGAGGAGGAGGATGGCAATCAGTCATCAGACTTTGGATCCAGTACCACATATGTGAAAGAACCAGATGCAGACAAACACAAAGATCCTCAACGTCGAGATTCACGACTCAAAACAGAAAAAAGTGTCACTCAAAAGGATGGACTAGAGGACCTCAGGGGACAAGGAGAAAAATCTGAAGGTTCTGTAGATCTGCCAGAGCCAAAACGACAACAAGGAAGCACTTCCTCCAGAAGGGTCTCAGTAGAGGGGAATTTAGATCAAAGCATTTTAAGAGAGCAAGAACAAAATGCTGCATTCAAGCCGAGTCAGAATGCTGAAACTAATAAAAACACCAAGACTAAAGAAGACCATGTTGACATTGATCTCTCTCAGAGTTACCGCAAGCAGATGGAGCAAAACAGACGTTTACACATGCAGCAGCAGCAACAGCGCGAGTCTGACAAACTGAAAAAAGCAGAAAGTCTGCAAAGAAACGAAACTGAAGACCTCGAACATCGTAGCCTTGTGCATGAAGTTGGTAAACCACCTGAGGATGTCACAGATAATTTTCCGTCTCACAAGCTGTCTGACCAGTTCGAAGCCGAGCCTGGGATAAAGAGAGAGCGTTTCTATAGGAGACAAAAAAGTGAAGACCCTGACTGGAGTAGTACCCCTTCTCCAGGACACCAGGTTTTTTCTCAGCATGCTGATGAGGACTTCATGGATGCCTCTCTGAAGGAGTTAAGTCGAAACAATCAGAAGATTCACCCAGAACTTGAGCTTTTGGTCAAAAGGACCCACAACACACAGGTGAACAAGACCAACACCCCCGTTAATATTGGGGAAGAAGATCAACAAAAGAGGTGGGAGAGCAGAGTTAAGCAGGACTTGCTGCCCAACCTGAACTTTTCTAGAGGCTTGGGCAAAAACCTTCACAACCGCAAGCCCTCAGAATACGGCCTTTATGATTTGGAGCCTGGGGAAGTGAGATCAGACTCTGAAGAGGATGGAGAGAACAAAACCCTCTCTCCTGCTCCCTCCACATCTATGCCTTTTTCTGAGAGGCCGAGACCTGATCGGTTTTCAGACCCAAAGCTGGCTCACCTTGAAAGAAACAAATTCTACTCATTCGCACTTGACCAGACCATCACCCCCGATACTAAAGCTCTACTGGAACGAGCAAAATCTCTGTCCTCTTCTCGTGAGGATAACTGGTCATTTTTAGATTACGATTCCCACTTTGTGAATTTCCGAAGCCAGAAAGACACAGAGAAAGTAGAATCAGCACCAAGACCTACTCCTTCCTGGTACATGAAAAAGAAAAAGATACGAAGTGGATCTGAGGACAAACTGGATGACAGAAAAGAAGAGCCCAAGCCAGAGGAACAGGAACGCAGAGAGCTTTTTGCGTCACGTTTCCTTCATAGCGCTGTGTTTGAGCTGGACTCTCGACGACTTCAACACCTGGAGCGCAAATACGAAGAGTTGGAGCACATGCTAAACCAACAAGCTAGTCAGCAAGGAGCAGAGGGAGAACTTGAGGCTGGCCCAGTTGTCCTCTTTCACAGCCGTTTTCTGGAGCTCACGCAACTACAACAACAAAAAAACAAGAGTCACCAGCTGCAGGAGGATAAAGGAAGTACAGTTTGTACAAGTGAAAATAAAGAGGAAAAGCCGTCTGAGCAGGAACAACAAGATTTACGGTCTAATGACACATCAGAATCTAGTGTGGCAGCTGAAATCAAACCCATCAGTCCTGTTGAACAAGTTGCTCCTGAACCGAAACTGACTCCTAATCTTGTCACTCAGTCTGCAAGCAGAGACACAGCTCCTTCAGACCAGAAATGTGTGTTACCAACTCCACCTGCTGATATATGCCCACCTATGTCTTTCACAAAAGAGGAAACAAACGAAGAAGTAAAAGAAAGTGAAGATGTTGTACCAATGCACTGTTCACCAACTGAGACCTTAAAATTTGAACCTGCACCTGAAACTGTTCCTGAAACTAACATTTCTGAGGAGAAGCTGGAATTTCTTGAAGAGGATGCAAAGCTTTTAATTGACGAACAAACAAACGAACCTGGTTCTCAAGAAGAGTTGGTTAGCAGATCAGAGCCAGAACCAAGTCCTGAGATGTCACAACCTGAAGTGCCTACAGCCAGTAGTCCAGTACAACTCAGTGTTGCTGAAGAGGCAGATTTAATCAAAGAAGATCCTCTTTCCACATGTCAAACAACAGTAGACCCAGAAGGAGAGAAGAAACTTGAAGAAGTGAATAAAGAAGAGATTTCTGTTGATAGGGATGCAATTGAAGAGCCAGTCTCCTTTCAAAAAGAAAATAAAACAAAAGAAATTAAAACTAAAAAAGGCAGGCAATCACCTGCTCAAGTTCCTTTAACATCTGTGTCTGAGAAACAAGCTACACGCAAGAGTGAGCGCATTGACAAAGATAAGCTGAAGCGTGGCTCATCCCCAAGAACCGAAACAAAGTCCTCAGCCAAGTCTCCAACTCCCGGATCAGATCATGATCATTCGGAGCAGAGCATCCCGATAAGTAGAGCAAGAACTCGAAGAAATGTAAAATCTGTTTATGCAACCCCAGTGGAAGACGATGCACTGAGTCGTGGCAAGGAAACTGAGTCACCTCGCTCTGCACGAAAGCGGGGTACAGAGAAAGAACCTGTACAGCATAGCACTGAGTCGGAGCCACCGACTCCAGCGCCAGTAAAACAACGTGGGCGTCCTCCCAAAAACCGCAAACCGGTTGAAGAGATTTCAGCTGCAAAAACAGAGAAAATAAAAATGGATAAGGATGCAGATTCAAATGAGTCGGAGAGCGGTGAACGGTTTTCAAGAGTTGCTAAGGGTAAAATGTCCCCTTATCTCACAAAGGGTTCCTCAAATCCAATACCCTCAGTCCCTGGCTCTAAGAAAGGGGATAAAACTGAAGCAGCTGATGAGAATCAAGTAATGCATTTCACCGAAGCAGATGATTTGTCTTCACAACACTCGTCATCTTCAGGCAAAGATTCTTCAGTAAAATCCGATGTAAAGAAGGATGAAAAAGATGAGCAAGGCACAGAACTGGACAAAGATCTTCATGAAAAACTATGTGAGGGGAAATCGAATGGAAAAGAGACAGATTCACTGCTGGCTGAGGAGAAACTTGCCTCAGACAAAGAGAAGATCATAAAAGGAAAGGTCAAGCCAACAGGTGCTCCAAAGCCTCATGTCTTTAGGGACCTCCAAGTCTTACTGGATGTCAAAGAAGTCAAAGACCACGTTTCCAGGTGCACCACTGCCAACAAAGAGTGCCCTAATGAAGAAAAAGAGAAGAAGGATGTAGACGCCTCAAAGAGCTCTTTCCTACAGGAGCGTGAATTGGAGCAGGCAGTTGAGAACATTGCCAAACTTACGGAACCTGCTTTTCCGACAGAACTACCGACTCCTCCTGCCCCTCCTGCAGAGGTAAAAAGTGACCCTGAGGAGGAAAAGCCTTGTAATCCTGCCAGTGAGACAGAGCTGATGGCTGCCATTGACTCAATAACTGGTGAAGATGTAAGTGTACCTCTTACCCCAGCAGTTCCAGTTAGCACAGAAGTTTGTTCAGAACCTGAGGTCCAGGAGATTGTCTCACCGGTCAAGGTTGAAGAACCTGAAACCGCACTGCAAGAGGAACCTGTCTTCTCAAATACTCCCAAAAAGAGTTACAAGGGAAGGCCCAAAACACCTAAACGCCCCAAAGCCCCAAAGCATGCACGAAAAGATGTGAAAGAAGAATTAAGTGAGGAGTTGACGGTGCCTTTAGCCGACAGTGCAGCTTCTGATGTAAAGATTGTGGCTGAGAAGCCTCCATCTGCTGCAGCTGCTGCTGTTATCACTCCTACGACCTGGAAATCGGAGGCTGAACTTTCAGCTGTGAAGGCAGCAGAAACAGAGTTGCCGTCACCTGTGGAAGAGCAAACACAAGCTGTGAAGCCCACACACCCCCAGGCTAAGAGCCCCATATACTCAATGCCTCAACAGTTACCAGCTGATTGTGTTTCTCCCTCTTTGGCCTCCAACAGGCCCAACATCAGATCCATTCAAACCAGCCGAGCGCCTGTTTCTCCACCCGACTGGCGACACCAGTCAAAGGATCCATGTGTTACCTCTGCACACATAATGTCAGTAGGAGCCAAGGAAGGCCAGCTGACCGCTTCTGACTCCAACAGCAAGGAGCTAGATCAAGGCACAAGTGATTTGAGGCAGATTCTCATGAAAACTAAAACAAATACGCTCCCAGGAGGAGGAAGTTCTGCTCCAACCAATCTCCCCAGTCTCCGAGATCAGAATCCATCTGAAAGCAATCCTGCCATCACAGCTGCTATTCACAACAGATCCCCACTCCCAGAGAGTAAAACGCCAACTCATTCAGTGCCACCTATTGTCCGAACACCTTCCACATTACCTGGAGAGGCTAAATCTGTGATCTCCGTTATTGCATCTACGGCAACCTCTGTTATTAGTCGTGTTTGCAACACCCCTGAGTCTGAGGAAAAATCTAATCTAATCATTGGAAATCCCTCCATGGATGTGACTCTGCCCAAAACGGCCTACAGGCCCAGCAAAGACGATGGCGCACCTTACCACGGCCCCTCTTTCGGTTCTGGGTCTTGCTCGGGTCTACGAGTAAACACGTCTGAAGGAGTGGTGGTGCTAAGCCACTCAGGCCAGAAAACAGAAGGACCCCTGAGGATCAGCGCCAAGATTAGTCAAATCCCACAAGCAACAGCCGGTGACATTGAATCTCAGCAATTGGTGTCGATTCCCCAGATTAAACAAGATGTTTACAGCCATTCTCATTCAGGACATCAGAAGGGGTCTTCACAAACCGATCATGGGCATCCTGGTAAACTCCAATCAGCTCTGTCTTCAATTAAGCAGGAAAGCAGCAGCAGTTTAGAAAAGCTGGATTCTGCTTATCAGGCAGGGCCCCAAGGAGTCGTGAAGCGTCTCCCGCAAGGTAACCAGCAGGTAATGGGTTACCACCAAGACTACCTGCAATTAAAACCCCAGAAGAAGATGGAAAATGTTGATCCTCATGGCACAGATGGAGCTAAGCCATCTTGGACCTCCACTGTAAGCCCTGCTATAAGCCCACATTTACCATCTCCCCCTGGGAACCATGTGGGCTTTGTCACATCCACAGGTGACAGAGGTCCGTCGCATCTTGGTAGCATCAAACAGGAACCACGGTCCCCGAGAAAGTCAGGACATTCTCACCCTTCTTTCACCAAGGTGTCTTCGCCTCTTGGGTCCTCCTCACCCAAGGGGATACCTGTAATGATATCCTCTGCTCTCAACTCCATGCAGCAGTACATCCCTAGTGTCCACCACCCAGAGCAGTCTGTCATCATGCCACCTCACAACGTGCCTGGAGGTGTGGGACGAATGTCTCCTCACTGTGTCTCCCAATCCATTACAGTGGGTCATCTGGTTCAGGGGGAGGTCAGGGTCAACACACCACCTCTGTCTGTGATGAACTACGTCCACAGTGAGCAGCTTCCTTCTCCGTGGTCTGGTTCCCTGCAGCCACGGTCGTCCTCCCCCCAGGCTGTCAGCAGGGACAAAGTCCTCAAGGTCAACCACAGTTCTTTGCGGGGCCACGAGGGTGAACAGGACGAATCCAGACACTTCCACCAAACTGGGAGACCATCCGCCACAATGCCGTCAGATACTCGGGCAACTTTGAGGACTAACATGGAAACGTTTATCGCTCAGAGAGATATGCGAATGCACCTGCACCAGCAGGGGGAGCGTCTGACACTGGACCCCCATTCTGGACACATTCAAGAAACTCTGCCGCCTTCTTTATCTCCGAGAGCTCACATGTTGCCCAAAGGCGTGTCTGAGAAGGACATAAAGTCGCTGGAAGCAAAGAGGCCGCACTCTCCTGTAATTCAAAAGGATGGAATGATGGCGATCCGGCAGTCTGGCGCTGCCATTGCATCACCTAAAAGGGTTTCCCTGATGCCACCAGGACCCAGCGGGTCGTACTCAGAGTACTCAGGAATGTACCCAAACCGCATGCATTCTCAGATCCCGGACGCGCCTGTTGGGCACAACCAGCCGCCGTTGAACGTCACTCCGTCTATGGTAAGTTCACTGCGCTTCGGGGCATTATTACAGTAGTTAATTATTCTGTAATTACATTTTTATAAATTGGCCCATCTTCCATATTTCTTATTTAACCATTTAAACTTATTTCATGCACTATTGAAAATGCATGAGATGCAAGGCATTTCTTTTTTAAATAAGAAAATGAACATTTTATTTCATAAAATGCAATAACTGTATTCCTTTAATCAACGCTTGTTGATTTCTAGCAAAGGATTTATCTGCCCCTAAAAACAATGCTTGTAATATTTGGTCTTCTCTAGTTATATTGATCTGCTTATAAATCTATTATGTATCTGAAAAGTTAACGCAGCGCCAATACCGGCTTATCTCATGAGTATCTTTGATTAATAATTGGGTGTTAAATAGCAGATTATGTTTTTGACAGAGTGAGTTTAAAACTGTCCACTTGAGTTTTGGTTAGAACATATTTACAGTAAAAAAAAAAAAGGTTGTTTTTCATAAGCTTAAATGCAATGCAAATTTTTTTTTCAAATGCTTTTTTTTTTAGTAAATACTTCAGTAAAAGAATCAAGATGCAAATTAGTTGATGATTTTGTCAATAATTGGTTAATTGTTTCAGCTTTACTGCATTTATGTTTACATTTCAAAATGAACATATAGATAGCATAAGGGAAGCAGTAGTTTTCCCTCATTTTATGTCTTTTCTAATGATTTTTTTTTGTAATCTAAAGGGTGCAGAACTGCAGGCTAAACCAGATGGAAAGATGACCCAGGTTGTTAATATGGTGCAGTTGCTCACGGTAAGACAGATGTTTGCATTCGTTGGTCGAGTCGCTGGTCAAAACTAAAATGGTGTTCTTCTGACACCCTTTTCTATTTCTGTGTAATTGAAACAGAAGTACCCTATAGTGTGGCAGGGCCTTCTGGCACTGAAAAACGACACAGCTGCTGTCCAGCTGCATTTTGTCTGTGGAAACAAAGCTCTGGCTCATCGATCGCTGCCTTTGCAAGAAGGAGGCGCTCTGCTCAGGATTGTTCAGAGGATGAGACTGGAGGCCTCTCAGTTGGACAGTGTCGCCAGAAGAATGACGGTATGTTGTGTTTTGACTTACTCCTGCTTAATTTCTTATATTTTTGATTACAGTTCAATAAAAAGAGGTATTAAAATCCTTAGAGGCTTCTTGTTTCTGCGTTTTTTGCCATTTAAATGTTTCCAGATGATCAAGTGAACCTTCTCAAATACTTGGTCAAAATGAGTAAATACAAGATATAGTTATAAAATAAAAATTTTTATTTAGCTATGATAACCAAACTTGGACTTCATAACTGGCTACTTCAACGACTCATTTTAATTCAGCTCTAATTAAAGACTTTCAACTCATGCCACACATCTCAAATAAAATTAAAATAGGAACCTCACAGAACATTGATTTCATTTTTTATTATTCTCTTGCTGATCTTGGGATCATTTTGGTCGTGTTTCACTTGAGTCATAAAATCATAGAATCAGCTTTGTACCCGACTGGCCGACAGATCAATTTCACTGACATTGCTTCTTATCTGTTATGTGACAAAAAAGCAAAAACAGAAGTAGTTTGTGGCACAGCAGCATATGTTGAGACTCAATGTTGATGTCTGTCTGCAGGGTGACAGTGAGTACTGTCTTCTTCTCGCTTTGCCTTGTGGACGAGATCAAGACGATGTCATAAACCAAACTCAAGCTCTCAAAGCTGCATTCATCAACTACCTGCAGGCAAAACTGGCAGCTGGTATCATCAATATTCCCAACCCAGGTTCCAGTCAGGTGAGACACAACGCATTGGTGAAGGACTTCAATGTTTGGATTTATGGTAGTGTAATGTGCAGTGTCTTGGGGTTGCATGGACTTGATGAAGTGCTTTACCGCCATTTACGACTTATTTGAAGAGGACGTAATATGTAAAATTTACATTTTGTACGACTATACTTCTATTTGGGTCTTGGCTGCTTCTAAAAACAAAGCACATAAAAACAAAACAAAAAAACACAATCATTTATTTGCACCAGATTAATGTTTTTTGGGTCTGGAAACGAGCCATTTCAAAAATTGGCCGATTGTTAAGTTGCATTTGACAGGCACTGCACCATTACCTAGCAACCCAAGTGGAACTCCAGCACCTATGGTCAGCAGGTATTACCACTGTACAATGGATGCTGGAAAAGACAAGTGTTTTGTTGTTTACTTACCATCCAGAAACCACTTGCTGCATTCTTGTCGGTTGTGCAGGAGGCTCCACTTTTGCTTTTCAAATATATGCAGTTGCATAATTGTTTGTCTGCTTGCAGCCGTTTTCTTGTACGAGAGTAAACGTTGAGTTGGGGGCGTGTCCAACAGCAGCTTATTAGGATTTAAAGTGACAAGATGCCCTAAAACGGCTCAATCTCATCTTAACCTGAGCAGATTGAAATCTGATTATCTAAGTTCATGGAGTGTTTTTTTTTTTTTTTTTCTGAAGCTTGTAAACCTCTACTAACCAATTCCAGGAAGCATAATAGGTCATCTTTAAAAAAAAAAAAGACTTGAAAATCATGGGTTTGTAAGTAAAATATATTTAAATATTTATAGGGAGAATGTTTGTTTTTGTTTATTGGTGTGGCTCAGCACTGATCTCCTGATTTCACAGGAAAGCGTTTTTACGTCTTGATGTTTGTCTTTCTTCCAGCCCGCCTATGTGCTCCAGATTTTCCCACCCTGTGAGTTTTCCGAGAGCCACTTGTCTCAGCTGGCCCCCGACCTTTTGAACAGGATCTCCAGCATCTCGCCACACCTCATGATCGTCATCACCTCTGTGTGACCTGTGACCCCTCCCGTCACTGGACGCTCCCGCCTGCAAGCCTCGGGAAACCAGAGGCGTTTGTCCCAGTTTCTGTTTCTGTTCCTGGATCCAGTGGAGGGGAAAAAGAGAGAAAAAAACATTTTGGATGTACCTTAAACATTTGATTTTTTTACATCAGATTTTTTTCGGCTTCTTTTTATTTGTCACTCCTGTCTGGTATATTTGTCCTTCTCGAAAAAAAGACAAAAAAAAAAAAACCTCAGGGATGGATCAAACCAGAATGAGTCTTACTTGACCATTTTCTGCTGTATTTATATTTATTGAAGTTTTATTCTAGTGTGTTGGAGATGCGCTGAAGAAGGATGGAAAAGAAAAACATTAACATAAAAACTGGTGACTATCTGGGTGGCATCTTTCATTGGTGTTTATTTTTTTTGACTCATTTCTTCACAGGAGGATCATTAAAGCTGTTGAGCTACAACGGTTAACGGGACATTTCATCGTGTAATTTTAAAAGGAATTATGTACAGACTTCTCTCTGCCTTTTATCGGAGGAAGAATGAACTTGTAAATCTTTGGAGACCCTGATGAGGACCATGTTCATTTAACAGCTACTTCATTTCCATCATCTCTGCTTATTTTTCTCACTACTGAAGAGGTCACACATCTGGCATGGGCCTCCATGTCGAGCAAGCTTCATTCTGAGGGGTCTTTCAGTACAGAACTGTAAATATTTTAAATATTTAAACGTCAGTGGAAAAATGGCGACTTAACAGAGACTTTACCTCCGGGACATACGAGAATGCAGAGTGTGGAAATGGATCTTTACTTTTGTTGGTGTAAATACTTGTAACACAAAGAAAGTTGGCAAACTCTGTAGAGTCTGCTGATGGCACTTCATATTTTGTAACTCAAATAAAACTCCAGAAAACAGGATTTCAGATGAGGCTTTAGTTATGTATTTGTCACTTTTTCATCTTTTTATGTGTTTGTTTTATATTTTGTTATTGTCTGTGCAAACCAACAAGCACTGCTACAAAATATGTAAAAGAACAAACTTTTTCAATATATTTTTATTCACTATTCAATAATTAGTACATTTAGTTAGCATAAATCCTGCCTCTCAGCTTTGGACTTCAGTTGGCCATGAGATTTGTGGTGGTAATTTTTTATCAGACAATATATTATGACTTTATTACCATGGTAATATTTCTTGATCACAATCCCCTCATAAGAAAATAAAATATTTTATATTAATCACATTAAAGTAATTTTTTTCACATAGTTCTTAAGAGTTTTTTTTTTACTTTTCCATTTCTCCCATGCTAAACAATCTTAAGGAGCAAAGCAGCTTCATCAATTTGACTGGTAGCCAATCAGAAAATGAGAATCAAAAATAAATTGTAACTTTATTTTTAAAAATATTTGAAAAAAAAAACAGAAAACACAAATTAAAAGATATTTTGTAATGCTTTTTTTTTCCCTCTCCAACTTCCTGGGGCCCCCATAGCGCCTCCTGGCGGCCCCCAGCGGGCCGCTGCCCCCATTTTGACAAACACTGGCATAAGGGGTTTCCTACAGTGATGAAAATTATTTGCTTTTGTAATGTTTCACGGCATTAATTTTCCAAGTTTTTAAAAACACCAAATGTTACATTGCTCATCACAAATTAGCATTTTCACCTTATTTTGATTTTTCTCTTTCTGACAGACGGCCTACGATTAAATATTGACATTAAAACACGTTGGATGTAGATACTTAAGATATATTATAGATATGAAATAATATCACAACGTGTCAGATCTGTAAAAAACATTTAACAACCGAGATGACTATTTTTATGGAAAGTGCCATTAAGAATAAACCAAATTAATTTACTTAAATACTTGCTAGCATAAAAAAATTGACAAATTCAAGTGTAAATATTATAAATAAAGCCCAGCCTCACATCCTTGGTTTTCACGCTATGTTTTATTTCGACGGTAAAACATTATTTTTGATGGATTCACACACACAGAGAAACAGCGGTTAGCTTTGTATGTCGGTATAAAGTCAAACAGGGGAACGGTTTGTGAACAGGAAGCGGCTACATCGTGCTAGCATTCACTCGCTGGTTCGGGGCCCAGTCCTAGTGTTTCAAATCCTCACTGGAGCCGAACAGCGCCACCAGCTGGTCCTCGTACTGGGAGATGTTTCTCTTCATGATGTCCATGCAGGGACCAAGCAGGCGCTCAAAGGCCTGGACGTCAATCACTGAAACACAATTTCATTTGGCATTTCAACGACCAGAATCACTCAAGTACGAGAGAAACAAACAGTGTGGCAGAAATACTCCTAAAAGTACATTTTCACAGAAAAGTTGCTCAAGTAAATGTAATTGAATACAAGAGTGGCCAAAAATTGTGCTTCAGTAAAAGCACCACGACTTTAACATGTTTTAATAAAGTAAAAGTAAAATGTAGCCATCCAAGAAATGACTGAATTACTAGTAAAAAAAAAGTTTGATAAAAGGTCAATTCAAGTAGTGATCAATCATTTAATAATTTAAAATTACATGAACAGAAATATAAAGTAGAAATGTTGGTGTTTTAACGACCAAAATGACAATAATTCATATAACTAACACAAAATCCGAAAAAAGAATATGTTTGACTTTGGCTAGACGATGTTTGTTCTTCATTCAGTGTGTAGAAATTTTACTCAAGTAAGAGTCATAATAAAATGACTCAAGTACAATAAAAATAAAAATACAGCATAGTAGAAATACTCATTTAAGTACATTTTGACAAAACAAGTCACTCAAGTAATTGCGTAAATGTAACTGGTCAACTCTGAATATGCTTATGTGACATTTATTGGCCAGTTATAAAACAAGCAGCAGAGGAGCAGCCTGGTTTTATTTAGTGAAAACGGGAGAATCCAGGTGAAAACATTTCTGTTTTGTGTTTCTGTGATTGAAATGTTTTATTCTTAACCTGACTACGCCTGGCTTTGTGGTGATGGAAGGTCAAAATCTGTTTTCATCAATGATCAAATCAATGAAACTGATTGATTTGTAGGACGTTTTTTTCCCCCCTCCCAGTTTTATGGATGACATTCAGCCTGCAACATTTGCTCTGTGACAAACTGAAAGGGTTGCTGTTTAAAATCAAACGCAGACACAAAAATAACCCCTGGTTTGATTAGAACAGTCTTGAAAACAAAGTTCACATCAATGGGATTACATGTGATAAACCAACACAAAGTAACATAAAAATATTTTACAGTTAAAACTCATTTTTTTCTTTTGGTTGTCTTTCTACTAGATCATTTCTAAGCAGATTGAATGATGAGAGTCTGTAAAGATACATTTTGGAGTCTTGGCTTAGATTCTGAATTAGATTTGGGTCTGGACTTTGACTGGACCGTTCTAACATGCCAACTGAAGTCTCAAGTATCTTGTTTTTACAGGTTTTCTCTCAGAGTTGTTCAGTTTTTAGAGCTCTCCTGTCCCTGCAGAGGAAAACGAATCCCACCTGCCTGTTCCACGGTAGAGACAATCTGATTTCATCAAATGTTTTCCTTGCCAAAAGGTTTAATTTTGGTTCATGTGGCCAGAGAACCATCTTCCTGGCAATAACCAGGTTTTTATTAAAATTTATTTATATGGCACCATTCACAGCTAAAAATAATCAAAGTGCTTCCCAGGAAAATTCAAACAGTGCAGTGATAATAAAAACATTAATCCAGATTTCAGAGTGATAGTACATAATTTAAAAAATGAAAAATAATGTTTTCTAACTTGCCGTCCCTCCAACTTAGTCCTTGACCTGTTTGGTGCATGAGGCTAAATTACACAGATTTATAGTCAATGTATTTATTTATTTATTTTGCTACAAAATGTGGAAAACTTCACTATTATGTGGCATTTTGTGTTGGTGTATCCGATAACATCCCACTAAAATACTCTGAAAAGTAGTCAAAATGTGACTAGAATTAAAATATGAAGTTCAAGAAGAATGCATGTTTGAGCACAGCAAGGTAGATAATTAAGTATGCGATTGAAATGAAGCAATAAAAGAATAATAGAAATGTCAGTACAGAGAATATGAAGGTTCAACAAAGAGAAATTATCCCGATTTCCTCCTGAAAATGAATTTATTGGACTCGATCTTCACTCAAACTAAAATCTCTAGAAATAATCCAGGTTTACAAGGTTTATGTTTGGTGTTTGACGAACCTAAACATTTGGTTTCTCCCACAGCGTAGACGGACGCTGCGCGAGGTTTGTTGGTGACCAGCGCCAGCTCTCCAAAGTATTGCCCCCTGGAGCAACGAGCCACCTCCACCTCTGTGTTGTCCTGCTTCCCCGACTTCGTCTGCAGCAAACACAGAAACACGTCAGGCTGCAGAACTGCTTGTCCTCAAAACAGACCGGAGGTGAATATGGTAAACGTAGTTACTTTGGTTTTGATCAGTATCTTCACCTCCCCTGATTCCACAATGTAGAAACAGTCAGCTTTGTCGCCCTGCAGGTATTTAAAATAAAGGCATAAAGGTTTTTAAAATATTGAAACCGATTTAAAACACAAAATTCTTGGTCTAGTTTTGTATTGCAAACATGTTAGTACACTTGGAAAAAAGACAAAACTACCTTGCAGGTAACTTTTCTGCAAGATATAGGTGCTTGTTTTAAGTCAGTCCTTAGTAGTGATGAAAAAGTGCTAGTTTCATTGACAGATTATTTCACTTTTTCCCTTGTTATCAGTGAAATGATCTGCTTTCTCATCACTATTAAGGAATTATTGACTTAAAACAAGCTCCCAGATCTTGTGGAAAAGTTACTTGTAAGTTGGATTCGTCTTATTTCAGGTGTAATATGTGCGAAACAAAACCAGACCAGAGTTCTTGGTGAAATGTTTTCTGTACCTGTGCTATGATGCGATCTCCATCGTTGAACGTTCGCACTCCTAAAACATCAACGATCTTCATCCTCTCAGAGAGCTGAAGTGAAGGAGAAGGACGTCATTTATGAATGTGTTGATGCGTCTCTCTGAGAAGATTGTTTTCGAGCGACAAACCTCGAGACAGTTCAGGAGAGGCACGCACTCGATGAAGGCCTCGTACGTCCTCCTCTTCTTGGCGTTGTTTTTCACGATCAGCCTGTGAAACGTGGCTCGATCCTGTCGGGTCAGAAACAGCCTCAGGTGTAACGGAGCATCGGGAGACAATGATGCTCCGAGGCGGCGTGGTTCACTCACCAGGCCCCACAGAGCGCCCTCCTCTGTCGCCACGATGGTGGCGGCTCGCGGCGTGTTGTACATGAGGGCCAGCTCCCCGAAGCTGCCCTTGTTGTTGTACTTCCCCACACACACGTTCACGCCGTCCTTCGCCACGAAGATATCGTACACACCTCTGGGATGAGAAGGAAGACGTGTGGAGGAGGATTAGTGCCACCAAAACAAATCTACAAAATTCTGAGCCTTTTTCTCAGAATTTTATTTTTTTTTAATTTTGACTTTTTGTTCAGAATTCTAATTTTTACTAAGAATTTTGACTTATCAGAATTATATTTTTTTTCAGAATTCAGATTTTTTTTATTTGGATTTTTTGCTCAGAATTCTGACTTTTTCTCAGATTTCAGATATTTTTCTCAGAATTTAGTTTTTTCTGGAATTCAGTTTTTTCTCAGAATTTTTTTTAAATTTTGACTTTTTTGCCCAGAATCAAAATTTTTACTAAGAATTCTGACTTTTTCTCATACCATGTCAACATTAATGTCCAAGCATTCTTAGGTGTAAGTCAACTATGGTATTATTTTGAAAATAATCCCATAACTGTTGCTTCCTTGTTGTGGGATTTGTAAAGGTGCAGTGATTGGTAAATTTGAGTTTTAAGACTAAATTTGCCTAATAGTGCATAAACTATTTTTTTAAAATTCTGATTCTGGGAAAAAAAGAATCACAATTCTGAGATTAAAGTCTGAATTTTTGCTCAGTCTTCAGAAGAACTAATCCTGCCAAACACAGCCCTATGCATGTCAAATCTGTATATCTTAAAACCTCTTCCTCACTTGTCTATGACGTAGAAATTATCCCCGTCGTCTCCCTGGTCGATGATGTGGTCCTGAGGTTTGACCAAAACCTCAAACATGGCGTCCAGAACCTCAGAGAATTGTTCCTGATGTACAATAAGCAAATGATTAATTTTTTTTTCTGCAAGTTTTACTGCCAAGTCTTATCTAAGATGGCGTCTCTTTCAAATGCTAAAATGCGAGGAGTCTCCGACAGCACAAGGCCTCACAAATAGAGACACGCAGGCAGAATGAAGACTGATGGTAACTTTTGAAGTGTTTTAATGTGTTGATAAGTTCAGAGGAAGGAAAAACTTTGATTTCTCCACCACTGAGTTATACAGTAAGCCACATTCACACCCTGTTGGTTTAGAAATGAAACAAATCACATCTGAACATCCAGAGATCTTTAAAATGTTTGTTGCTGCTGCTGATTGGATAGATCGCCACAATCCTCTTTACTCTTTCCCAACCGTCTGAAATGAGACTTTAAAATACTTTTTAACCTGCAACAGTGATTTAGTAACGCCTGGCTCTGATATGTTTTGGAGAAAGTGTCACGTTTACCTCACATGGCTGATGCCTCGGCTTCTTTAACCTTTAGTCAAATCCTCTCTGAGTCACAGATGTGAGCGCCGATCTCAGTTTGTGTTTACGTTTACCTTCTCCAGAGTCTTGAACAGCAGAATGTCTTTGCACGCGTCCTGAAGCCGCTGGCGCTGCTGTTCTGTTTTGGGATGCACGACCTGAGGCTCGGTGTTGTCGTCCGCATCGTCATCAGGGTCATAAGCTTCTGCACACACTGCAGAGGAACAGACATGCTTGTTTGACGTTTTGTCCCGGATTCGCAAAAAAAAAAACAAAAAAACAAAAAGTGCTGGTCTTTATAAAGACTGTCAGAGAAAATAAAGACGTGTTTTATTAATGCAGCCTGTCTACTGATCACTGGCGTCAATCAAACAATTAGGAGATTGTTTCCTCATAAGGTGACCCTAAAACAACGACTGCCAGAGTAAGAAATTGAATTTCTAACCCTTTAAATGTTCCTGTTTTTTAGTCCCCACCACCACAACAAGATGATTGTTTTTTCACCCACATGTGCAAATTTAATGTGGAGCAAATAATTTATGTCTGCAGGCGTGAGAAATTGGCAGCAACATTGATTCAGATGAATTCTAATTTTTTACCATTTTCAACTAAATTTCTCTATCAGAGTTGAAAATACACAAGAAATATTCTTTAAAGATTTCTCAAAGAGTCAATATTTACAAACCTATTTCTTAAAATAAACACCTTTTCCATCTTCAGTCATCAAGATACAAATCAGCTGTTTAATCGATTTTATCATTTTTAAACCTCCTACTTGCCAGTTTTGGCCATTTAACTTTAATAAGTCATACAAAGTTATCAAAAGGTCTATTTTTCTATCCCATATATGCAAACTGGTACATCTACAGGACATGATGTTATTTAGTAGAAGATGATGATGTGATGGAAATAAGAATAACCTAAATCTGGTGCAAATCATCTTTTCTTTTTTTTGTTGCACGTCATCCCTACTAACATAAAGCAATAAAACATTTTCAGGGGTTTCAATACCAGAGAACAGAAAACATTTAAAGTCAAATTATAATGCATTAAAAAATGGATCAGATCGCTCCGTTCAGTTTAAAAGGAATGGAAAAAAACCCATAAAAAATTAAAATTTACTTCAAAACACAAAACCTGGAAACTGCACTTGCATCAACAGAGTAAAAAAAAAAAGAATATAAAAATTACAAACATGAATTTAGTAATGGTGATGTCAGTCAAAATGAACAATAAATTAATTAGTCACATAATAAATGAAAATAAAAATTTAATTTGCTTGATTTATCATTTTTCTTTTTTCTTTCTTTTTACCTGATTGATAAAAGTCGTCAGTCTGGTGTTTTGGTCTTGACTAAACCTTTTTTTTGATAGAAAATTTTGTTGACAGAAACTTCATGATTCATTATATTTGTTGTTTTTCTGTTCCAGAGTTTAGATGTTCATTAGAATTTAAAGTTTATTGATCATTGAGAATGTCTTCTTGTATTTTTATGCCATTATTGCTAGTACATTACTTGAAAATGGCCTCAAAGCAATATTATCGTTTATCGCAATAAGTTCCAGGACAATGTATCGTCCAGGCAGGGTTGCTATGGTGGTGTTGATGAACACGGCTGCTGTTCACTGACCTGCGACTCTGCGACTTCTCCCAGTCTTGGCCTCTGAAGAGAGGGCAAAAGGTCAATGTAACAAACTTTGACTATTCCACACAGCCACAGCGTCTGTTAAGTGACGGCGGGACACTCACTGGGAGCCTCCTTCACCTCCTCCTCTTCGTCGTTTTCGTTAGATTTGTTTGACGCCGTCTCAGGCGCGACCTCCTTGGCGGCGGGCTTGCTGCTGCTCTTCCTGGCTTGCTGCTCGTTCTTTTGGTTCTCCAGGATTCGTGTGAAATGCTGCACGGCGAACTCCACCAGGTTGGGAGGCCTGCGGCGCAGCACCTCCACCGTGTAGCCCTGCAGCAGCTCCTTCAGGCCGGACGGGATCTCCACGTTGCTCATGACGGCAGCGGCGGGTCAGACGCTGCGCTGGTTCGACACCTGGGAAAATAAAAAAGCAAAAACTTCCAGTCGAAGTTGATCTCCTCAGAGCTCAACCTGCTGAAATATGTCAGCAGGTTTGAACCATCAGCAGAAACCAGTGACTCCTCCTCCTCCTCTAAACCTCTGCACTTTATCGATTCCTTTATTTAGCACAGCCTGCCGGCAAATATCGACCAGCGCTGCCCGCATCGTCTGTAATTAAAGGCTGTTCAATGGATTATGTGTCAGAACTTCATGATTTGGAAAAGAGGAGCGTTTTCAACTGCTTAAATGACACCAAGTGACTTATGAAAGTAAATAAAATCGAGCAGAAAATGAATGCGCCTCAAAACTTTACAGATGTGAGCAGCAGTCGGACTATTTTGATCTGGTTTCCAGTGCAAAAATATTTGCCCACTTGAAATAAAACAAATCTAACTTGCTGTAAATCTTGTTTAAAGTAAATAATTACTGTGGAACATGTTGTGCTTGTTGATAAAGTCTTTAAAAGCTTTTTAAGAGATTTCAGAAAACTGCAGCGATGACAATGACCTGCAGTCACAATAGATCACCAATGTCATGTTTTAGAAATGAATAAAGTGAAAAGTACAATTGTTTCTGCATTTTGAAACATCTAAGTGGTTTGATGTAGCAAAGTGTTTCTCCTCTCAGCCATTGTAAAACATCAGGCTTTTAAATTAGCTTGGAAAGCTACATTTTCATCTGGCATTAGTCCTATTATTCTAGCTGAAATATTTTAAAATGTATGTTTGGTCAAAAAAAAAGAAGCTACTTTCTTACCTCTAAGTTGTTATGTATTTTTTTTTTTAATAAAGTTGTATCACCAGCTTTCAGCCCTGACATCCACCATGTGGGGTTTGGGAGCGAATGGCTAAATAATGAAGGAATCACAAGACTCTTTCTAACCTCCTGACTGAGAAGGCAAAAAAAAAAAAAAAAGAGAGAGAAAAAACAAGAAAGCTGTCTTTGAACACAGCAGGATTGTTGAAATGTACAAGCTGGAGCTTTCACATCAGTTTATCTCCACCCAGGCTGGATGCAGAAGACAGCAGCCATTTTAAGGTTTCTAAAAATATCCCGGGTTTCGCTGGGCTGGGACAAAAACGTTTGAAAACCGGGTGACAAGACAGACCCCTCCTTGACCCCAATGGAGGCTTGTTCTGACTCTGATGGCGGCCCAATCGCTATAAAATGACACACAGAGAACATCTGTGCAGATGAACCGTTTTGGGATTGAAAGATGGCAGACAGATTTATTTTCTGGCAGAAAAAGAGAAGTTTTGGTCAGGAGGCAGCATCATGATCGGGGATCGTTCTCATTCTGGTTGAGCTGAATCGTCAGTGTTCAGGGAGCCACGCCCCCCTGCTGCACCTTCCTGCTTGTTAGTGATGGGAACCAGGTGGACGCGGTCTCCTAGCAACCAGAGGGCAGGTGAGACTGGCTCTTTGAGTGAAATCCAGTGAAGGTTCATAGAGATGATCCCTTTCAAGTGGGGAATCACACAGTAAACCAAACCAGTCAGCCAGTTTTTGATAGAGGATTCCTGCAGTGATCGGATCTTTAATCTGATCAGTGGCGGCCCCGAAGGGGGCCACGGGGGGCCACGGGGGGCCACGGCCAGAGTCTTGTTCAGTTCATACAGAGGCATCGCTTCACTCAAGACATGCATATAAAATATATGTATATAATATATGTATTAATGCTGTCAAATGAGTAAAAAAACATCTGAGTATACTTTAGCGTTGTGATTAGTTTGGAAGCTTCAAATCTAAAAATGTAAACGTTTTCAAAAAATGAAAGTTAAAAAACCAAATAAATTAGTTTTCCAGGTTTTCACATTCAGGAAAGGAAGAAAATAACTGATTTTGTTTGAAACATAATTTAGAAATGTGGACTATAACTTGTTGTACGTTGGTGGATACAGAAAGTATGCTGCATCCTATGTTGGTTTTATCCAATGTTCATCGCAACGATTTTAAAGTGAAATTTGATTTCAGCAGTCTGACTCTCCTCACTCAGTTTTTCACTTGCATTTTGGTTTTGTACGAGACCAGTGTAATCACATTACTCTGCATTATGTAATAACGCATTACACTTTTTAGATTAATCGCATACTTTAATGTTGCCTCTGCTCCTCTGAAATCCCTTAAACTGCCACAAATGAATGAAGACAAACTTTAATTTAAGAGAAAATACATGTGAAAATGCTGCTTTCAATAAACTGGCTACTATATTTTATTTCTTCAGATTAAATATAAATACTGAAATATAAATACTTGCAGCTTTTTGGCCTACAGTACCCACAAGATGCAAAACATCCTCAAACATTTATGTGACTATTTGTATATATTTGAGTCTTTATGCATATTTTGACCCTAATAAGAGAATAAATCAAACTTGTGCAGCTAATTCTTGATTTCATGAATGAAGTTTTAAGCTTCACAATTATCCCAGGCTGGCAAAAATGGTTAATAAATGATTAAGACATGAAAGATAATTAATGCCACCTTGACACAGATACGCAGCTCATCCAGGTTTTAAGAAACAAATGATAAATTATTTTAAGAGGAACTCAGAAAAAATGACTTCTTCCTAAAGTGGCTTCTCTCTCTGTCTTTTATGATTTTCTTTTCAAATAAAATAAAAATAGTTGAAACTCTTAGTTTCTGTGCTAAATGATCACAGGGAAACGAAAGCCAGTTAAAAGTGAAATTAAATTCAAGATGTTTCACATCATTTTCTCAAACTTTAAGCACATTTCCTTAAAAGACAAAAAAGCCAGTAGAATAAGAGATTCATGACCAAACCTTCAAAATTAGACTGTCTAGAGTCGGTCGGTCGGTGTCCAGCATGTTTTAGTTCATTTCCTGGTTCAACTCACCTGGTGGCTCCTTATCGGGCCTCTGCAGAACTTTGACCCGCTGAGCAGATAGTTGGACCGTTTTAATCAGCCGGGTTGGAGCAGAGACGCATCTGAAGCTGGCAGGAGACCAACGCTGAGGACAACCATCATTTAAAGCTGCAGTACCTCAGTTTATAAAAGCATTTTTTTTATTCAATTTTTTTTTACACATTTGTTAAAACTGTCAATAAGTTGTGACAGTAGAACGTGAGTAACATAATCGAGCTCCTCTGCCTGCTCCAAAAACCTGCAACTGATCTTAGCGCTCTCAATCATCCTCATGTATGCGTTACTCAGACCCTCCCACATTCTCTCTGCTGTGCTACAACCGGTTCACCTCAACCTAGCCTGTCGTGAATGCTAAAGCTAATTAGCATCACCACTAATGACAAGAACACAGATTTCCTGATACAGCAAGTTATTTCTCTGCCATTAGCACATGAAGCAGCACGTACACATGCATGATTGACAGCACTATGAATCTCTGGTTGTTTTTGAATGGTGCACTGTTGCAGACTGTGAGGAGGCCGAAGAGCTTTTTATTTTCAGATTGTGTTTAATTTCTTACTTTTTCAACATTGTTTGAACAAAAATGTGAAACTACGCTTTTATAAAAGTTACATAATACAGCTTTAAGACAAAAATCTGCAACCTTTACAATAAAAAAGCCATTTTTGATTTTTGTCTTCCAAATCTGCAGAATTAAACTCATTTAAAGTTGCTAATATTACATAATCTTTTGAAAAAATGCTTTTATATATAAATATCTTCTGTAGGTAATGTTTTTAAGCTACAATTTCTGTTTTTAGATTTTAAAATAAAGAAAGAATTGGATTAGCATGTTTTCTTCTGTGGGATTGTTGATAGTTTAGGAAAATTATAGGATATTTTAG
This sequence comes from Poeciliopsis prolifica, assembly GCF_027474105.1. Classification (NCBI taxonomy): domain Eukaryota; kingdom Metazoa; phylum Chordata; class Actinopteri; order Cyprinodontiformes; family Poeciliidae; genus Poeciliopsis; species Poeciliopsis prolifica. The sequence continues at coordinate 13,631,035 of NW_026562378.1, forward strand.
AAAAAAAATAATAGTTCCGGAAAAAAAATCTAAATATATTTAGTCATTCTGTTGTGAAAATTTAATAAAACAATTCCATAAAATATTTTTCTCATATAGTTTTTAACTCTAGTTATGAAAAGCTGAAGACTTAGAGTCCAAAATAAAGTAAATCCATTTAAGATTTTTAAAACCTGCAGAATATGTGATGCAAATGTTCATTTTTTAAAAATCTTTTTTTCTACATATAACCCCCAAATTTAAGCATTTACACATTTTTTCACCTATTAGAAAACTAATAAAGAAATGTGTTTGTCTTATTCGCATCACAGCAGGTTCAAACTTTTTTAAAGACTGTTTAGGAAGTTTGCATGAAGAGATTCTTTGACTCAAACAAGGAGACAAATGTGTAGAAAGAAGCAGCAGCACTGTGGATTTTCTTAAAGATGGATCAGTTTTATAGTTTCTTTACATGCTGACATGTTATCTTCACCCATTCTTATTACAGTTTCCTTCACATTTTCACATTAAACAGACGGCGTGAAGTGTTGGAGTGAAGGAGACGTGTAGCAGGCTGAAGGCGCTGACAGAACCTGAAACGTTCCACTGCTACCTGCAGCTAAGAGGAGGTAAGGCACCACATGTTCGTTTCACTCCCTTGCTAGTTAAAAAACCCCAACAATAAAACAACAGACTGAAAGGAGCGAGAACATTCGAACTGTCTCCGTTTTTGCGTGCGAGGCGGCACCGTTGGGAGTCGAGCCGACGTCTCCGCAGGTCTGAACCGTTCCTCTGCAGCACCAACAAAAACAATCAAGTAATTTACTGGAAATCTGATAAAAAGCTCTTCGTTTCACATGATTCTCTCTGTGTGAGAGAGCGACTATTCCTGGTGTTCCCAGAGGAAACCCCTCGAGGGCGACGTCACAGGTTCGGAGCTAACCAGTTCAGAAACTTCATCGCCAACTCAAATCCCAGGAAGCAGGCCTAAGGAGACGGAGGGGAAAAAACATCAACCAACGTGTCAGTAATGCTTGATAAAATGGGCCTAAAGGTGGCTAAATGCAGGAATTTATACATGTTTGTGTCTCAAACACTGAAGCATTTTTCTGAGTTTTCTAGGCCTCGACTTAAACTCTGTTGTTCCAGTTACTTTTTAAAGCCTTTTTCTTCTTTTTGGTATTTTTTGTTATTATTCAGAGTGGCTATACTAGCAGCTTAGTGTGCTCAACATTTCTATGTAGAGCTTAAATAAGCTCATTAAGAAGACTAGCTCTGTCCCAGATGACCCTCAAATTTGTATTAAACTTGTTTTTACATCTCAAGTAGAAAACAAGTTTTTCTTCAAACGTTTAAAAGTTGACAAAAGTAATTTATGTTCACAGCTCTAGACATCAAGCTACGAAAATGTGGAATTAAAAATGGGGAAATATTCCAAAAGAAACTCTGATTTGTGACACATTTATTAGCTTAATCAATAACTTTGTTGCTTATGTTGATTAAACCAACATGGTTCATTATGTGGCTCATATAGAGACTTCTACAAAAACAAATGTTTCAAAATAAACTCATTTTTATTGCAGAGGCAAAGCCTCAAATTCAGAAGCTTTATCTTGTTAAAACCAGAAAACTCTTATAAAACAAAAAAGTTTCTCGTTATAACAAGAAACTTTAACAAGTTTTCTTTATGACATACCACTCCTGAATTTATTTCCAAACTCTCAGATTAAAACATTTATGCAGCCTTGATTTTAAAGACTTTTAAAAACTTTATAATTATTTTTGTAGGTAAAAATATGAACAAACTTAAAAAAAAACATGACCCTTGATTAAATCACAATAAGATTTAGTGACTTTGTACTGGTGGATAATTTTAACAGATTATTATAAGACAATATTTTCTTACTGCAGATTACTGATAGAGCAAAGAAAATTACTTTAAAGGACCTGCTAGTAATACATATTTTTACAGGTTTAGCTGTAATAACTTTAGCTCCTGAGGAAATGATCAGCTCTAATGTTCTTCCGTGCAGCAGCTGTTTTACAAACAAATATTAATAAAGACGCTCAAAGCCTCTCTGTGCTTCACTGCTCTGATATGAAAACCAAACTGGGTTAAATCTTCAACCTAAATTCATCACCGACTTTTGAATGATCCTACAAGCGACTGCCTACTTTCCACGACTTTGTCTTTACATTTTCATGATCTTCTACATCTCCAGGTGTGGATCCAGCTGCTTTAAGCCTTCTTACAGCTTTATGAAGCTGAAGGTAAAAGGATGGAGACTCACTGCGTTTGCAGGGAAAGCTCTGAGCATGACGGCGTTGAAGCCTTTGTACAGCGAGCCGATGCCTTCCTCTCGGACCAGTTCCCGCAGAACGTCTCTGAAACCGTTGGGATACTTTCCTTCAGGAGCTGATGGAGGGAGAGAGAGGGAGAGATTTGAGGTTCGCCGTGATGCGGCGTGAGATTCCTCTGAAATAAACACCTGGATTTTTATGATAGAGGCAGCTTTTCCCACAATGAAATTCAAGCAGTTTCAAGGTCAGGCTTTTCCAGCACCACATTTCAGCAATAAAAACAATATACATTTATTTAAAAAACAAAACAAAAACAAGAATGACTGAATGTAACGTTTGAAGAAGAAAACCTGTTTGGAAGCGAGACTTGAGGACGTCGGGGGGAATGGCAACGGCCCAGTTGAAGATCCCGGCCATCCCTCCAGCGAACAGAACGCTGGGGATGCTGAGCTCGTCGTGGCTGTGGAGAGAAGACAGCTCGTCTTTCTGCTCGGAGAACTTCCTGTGAGGAACAGGAAGAGGAAGTCCTCACCTTTTTCCTTCAGGTGTGAGGAGGTTCTTCAGCCACTCGTAAGACATGAAGTACATGCCGCTCGCTGGGACATCTAGGAAATAATTTCAAAAAAGAGCAACATAACCCTAAAACTCTCTGATATGATTTTCCAATCACCTTTCAGTCAAATCAATATTTTAAAAGCAATTTATTTATGATATAATTTAACACTACAAGTGCATTTCAATAAATCTGAATAAAAGGCAGTTTGAGTAAATCAGTTCAAAGAGTTAAATTCTTTACACACAGAAATGTATTTTTAGCATTTATTTCATTAAGGCTGCAGTCTTCCCCCAAAACAATTTATATTTTAAAAATCTTATTTGTTGGTCTTATGTGATGTGATAATTTTTTGTTCAAAATTTTCAAAAAAATTTAACTGAAATTTTTTTTCATCTTTGTTAATAATTGTGTATAAAATTTCTAATAATAAAACGGATCCTCAGTTTATCTGCATGAATCTGTACTAAATCAAACAGCTGGAATACATGCAAACAACCAAACCTGTCGCAATAATCAATAAACAAATTGATCTCATGATGAATTAAAATGAGCTCAATAACTTCCAATAGTTTGAAGGAAAGTTTTGTTTACAGTGACTCTATAATCCATTTTATTTATAGTTTTAACTGTGTGTGTGTGTTTTTTTAAGTTTTGTTTTATTGTTGCATTTTATTTTGAAGTTTTAAATATCTTCCATCTCCAATGTTAAGTGTTCTTAAAGTTTATTGGTTTTTGAGAAGGTGAACTTGTATTATTATGCTGTTATCAATATACAACTTGGAAATTGTCTCGAAACAACAATATTTACAATTTATCATCCAGAAAAACTAGTTACTGTGACAAACCTACCAACAAGTTGGTAATGCAACTCTACGGGACAAATAGCTGATTTAACGGTGGTGGCAGGTGTTATTCAAAGCATGCAGTAAAGATAAGTGGCCTCCAAAGATCCAAAGTCCAAACTGCACTCTGAGGATTGTTTCTGAGGACAGAGCTGCTTAGACTGGTTTCGCTGGACTACCTCGTCCATAAGTTGCTGATTCAGCCTCAAATCCAGAGCAGGAGCAACAGAGATTTGTTGTGTTTAAGTTATTAAGCCATAAACTGCAAAGGAGCTGTCATTTCTTGAGTTTTTCTCCCATCACTGCTGTAATGAAACAAGCCGGTCGAGCCTTTGTTTGCAGGTAAGTAAAGATAAGTTTCAGAACCTGGACACTCCCCGTTTCAGATCCCAGCCATGCTCAATCCCAATTCCCAATATGAACTTTGCATATTAATGAAATCAGAGAGTAATAAAAGTGAGGACGAACCCCTCATGAGGGTCAGAGCTGTGCCTTTGTAAACTCCTCTGATCCCAGACTCTTTGTACAGCTGCTTGACGCAGTCCATCGGCCCGGCGTACTTCACCTCTCCTGTCGATGCCTGAATCTGGAAACTCACACAAAACCTTACTTTAGCCCACATCACTTAACATCATGTTCGAGGTTTGAATCCAGGTTTTAAGAACAGGAACGGACCTGTAGGAGACATTTGATGCGCTCTCCCGGAGCCATGATGGCTGTGGTGAAAACGCCCGATAACATCCCAGCAGCAAACAGCTGTGGATACCTGGAGGAGAGCAGAAGAAGAAGATGAGGAAGAGCTGCTGGCTGCAGAGAGAACACAGCCAGCTGAGGTGAATCAGTCACCTACGTAAGGATATCATCAGGCGTCCTCTGTTGTAGCTTCTTGCCCAGTCCGAACCCAAAGAAACAGACGGCAAACATGGGCGTCACGCCGATTATTGGGGCTGCCATTCCTTTATAGAGTCCTTTCACACCCTGTGAGGAAACATCAGCACGGGGAGTAAGGATACCTATTTTATTATCATTTATTAACACTAAAATGTCAAATTGTAAAAAAAATATGTAAAATCTTTTTGTTTTTTTACAATAATTACCCGATTACCCAATGTATCATATCTGATATAAGAGAGCAAACCAGCAAAATAAAGCAAAACCAAGGAATGTTTCAAATTATTATTTTTTTTTTACCTCTGGCTCTAAAGGATTCACTCTGACATCAAATGTGTCATTTATTTATCCCAGATTGTGAGACTTGTTTAACAAAATACATTTGAAGAATTAAAAAAAGAAAACTCCACTGTGTAGAGTAACTGGAGAGCAGATATGTTGCTCAGTGTATTTTACATTTTCTTTATTAAAATGTAAACCCATGGGGAATTTTATTGTGTCTTACTATATATTACTACAAAAGTCTAACGTATCAATTATAATACAAACAAATTGGAAAATCGTACTGATGTTTAAAAAAAAATTTTTTTTTGTTATGTAAAAGAATTTAGATAACAGTTTAATTACAAAATTTAAAAAAAAAATGAATGAAAATAAGTCTGCATGCTAACCTCTTTGGCTAAGGTCTTTTTAAAACAATCCAAGGTTCCAGCATATATGAGTCTCTCTCCAGGTTTTGGTTTAGGTTGAGTTTGTAGACGCACCTGAGAGGAAAGAAGAACATGAATGAATAAACAAATTAATGTACTTTATTAATCCCTGGGGGGAAATTGACATTTCAAAATGCCACCCAAAGAACAACAACAAAAAACAAACAAAAAAGTAAACAACATAAGGCATCGGTAAATGGGGGCCTGAGGCTGACATACATATTTTCTTTCTTACAAGAAAAATATTATTGCAAAAAAAAAAAAAAAATCTTAGTTTCTGCAATTCTAAGAGTCTAATAGCTGCTAAGCTTAGGAAACTGTATGTATGAACATTGTTAAGGTGTCCCTAAATAAGTATCTGGTTTATTGTTCTGGGGGATGAAGGAGATTTTATGTGTGTCTAGTATTGTAACACCTATCAGCAGAAATCTTCAGAAAAAACAGATTATCAACTGAACAATGCATCTCAAGTCTTTTTTTATTTTGTAAATGTGAAGACAATCTTCATCAGCTACAAACATTGTTTTTGTGCCCTATTTCAACAACATTAAAAACTTGAAGTGATGAACTTATTCAGTCGTGAAATTCTGATCAAATCCACTTCCAGGAATCTGAATCAATCTGCCTTTTGTTACATTTAGTCAAACTCCCACACAGCTGATGTATGAGACTGAATGAGGTTTCAGGTTTGACCAGCTCAAGGTGTTGATCTGGTCACACCCCACTTTTCAGGGGGTGTGACCAGGTTGAAAGGTCACTTTTCAGGTGACCTTTCAACCCGAGCAGCAGAAACCGCGTGGCGTCTTGAATCTGGGTCAAAGGTTTGCAGCAGCAGGACTTAGACGCTGCAGCCCGTTTTGTGTTTATAGTCAGTCTCTGCTGAACCCGGATGCTCTTTGCTGATTGTTTCCCCAAGTAAAAAGCGGTGACAAACACAGACACAACATTTAGCATTGTTTACTTTGATGGTGTCCAGTGGGTGACCGGCGAAAACCAGGCAAACCCCTCCGAAACCTCCAGCGAAGAAGTTCTTCATCGGGCTGATCGGCTGCTGCTGTTTGGCCATTTTTACTTCCCGCTCTGCAGAAAGAGAGAGACGGTGACAAAAACACGACAAAATGTCGCCGCGGGAGGCATAGAGAGATGCGGGGACACGAAGAGAGACAGTCATAAAGACCAGACAACACCTCACCTGCTCTATTTTCCCTCTGAGATCCGATGAAGGGCTCCTGCTGTCACTGCGGTCTAAAGGACCTTTAACCCACTTTAACCCGGACTGCTTTCACTGCGACACAACCATTTTCTCCGAACATCTGTATTGTCCGGGTGGAAACATTCAGCTGTCTTACGGTGTATATAGATGTATTTTTAGATATTTATATTACTTCTCATTACTTTTTTATTTATAATATATTATTTATTATAAACAGCGTAAAAATAAAGAACATAAAGAACTTAGCCAATCATCATGGCAGTAGTAACCATACAGAATAAACAAATGTATTTTTTTGTTTTGTTGTTTTACGTTACCATAATGGAAAAGTTGATCAAAACCGGTTTATTTATTCTTCCAATGAATTTGTTCAGTCAACAAATTATTTTCTCCTGGCTTTTCTTTTTTACTGCCGTTCGTTGTTTTTGGCCGTTGGTGGTTAGCACAGTAACCACTAAGCGTTAGCTTGCTCTCTTTTTCAGTTGCCGTCTGAAACTTGTGTTTTATTTACAATTATTATACTTTGACATGAATTTTGGATAAATTTGATTACACACAGAGTATTGTGTTTTTTTTTCCTTGTTTTGAACTGTTGTGTTTAATTTTATAACTTTTTTGGTCAATTCTTCAGTGGGAACAATTGCTCTGTAGTTTAACTTTATTATATTTTATTTAAGGTATACAATAATTCAGTGAGCCTGAGTGTGAGGCAAACAGATAATAAAATGGACACTGAAGTTATTCTGACAGTTTATTATTAAATCATCTTCATTATTGTCCTGAATTATTTGCTCTTAACCATCTCGACAGACAATAGCACTGTTAAAATATAGCTTTATTAGTTTCATTACATGGTTGCAGCATTTTTTCAGACATTGCCCGTCAGAAGGATGTTTATCACTCAAGCATAAACTTTACACATATTGTAAACAAATACACCATTACTCAAAGAAATTAATATTCAGACATGGATTTTAGAGAACGTGAAGAAGCGCTTCTATTGGAGGAGGACCAGCAACAACAATATGTGAAAAACAAGGACATCAGTCACAACATTGATGCAAGAAACAAGGTAAATAACATAAAAACCACAGTGAGGTCATAAAAATGCCTTGGATTTGTCTTTAAGCATGATATTTTTTCAGCAGGAACACAAGATTATAACTGAACAAGTGCATCATACCTCACATACAGCCTCTATTCAGAACACTTTATCTAAATATTCGAAGGGGTGATTTCTTAAGTCTTCCAAGGCTTTGCATTTTAGGAAAACAGAATAATTATTGTACCAGATGCAAAAGCCAAAAGTAGCAGGAGACAAATGCAGCAGAGTTCAGAGAAGCAGCTGACTCAGCCATGAGGTCGGTGGAGATGAGTGTGCTCTGCCTTTCTGAGTCAGGAAGTAAATTAACTTTAAGTGTAAATATTGAGAGGTTTTATGGCACAAAAAGTCAGGGGTAGAAGTACAGTAACTATTTAAGAAAATAATACTCTCCGTAACACACAGTAGTTTGGTCCCTCTACGAAGGGAAGCTCGCCAAAAATTTTCCCTGGCACGGAAACAAACTACAGCTTTGTCTCTTGATATTTTCTCTGAAAACTATTTGGTTTAAGTTAGTTTGGTTAGAATAAGACTCAACTGTAATTGCAGTAGATTTTATCTGACAAAGCACATGCAGTTAGTCCATATGAGACTCTTATTGCTTTTAAATTCACTTCAAGAGCTGATTGGCAATTATTTTTGGCTAACAGTAGTTTATGGGTTTTTAATATTCTCAATATCCTTTAAAACGCTAAAGAATTGCCTATCATTTAAACTAACTAACTTGAGAAATGTGGAAACATGCACAGCCCATCCCTAAAGAGCCTGTTGTTTTTTTCCTCAGCTGATGCAGAAACCATCAGTCTTCCAGCAAACCCCACCTTCAGCAGACGGGAGCGAAACTAGAGCATGTGAATGTGCACCACACGGATATGGTCAGTCCTGGTTGTTGCAGATCTGCGGGAACTCCTTGAAGATCTGCTGCACAATTAGCTTATCCATCTGTTTCGCCGTGGCGCTGCCTTCGTCCTCTCCGGGGTCTTCCTCCTCCCCGAGAATCCTCTTGAGCGACCCCTGCAGGTCAGAGAGGCGGTGCTGGTGCTCCAGGTAGTCCGTGGAGCGCATTATGGAGTGCATGAGGGAGAGGTACTCCATCCGCAGCTTCAGGAGGAGGACAAGAGATGATTCAGTTCAATTTATTTATTTTAAGGAGGCATGCACATTAATAAACATAAATTTTATTTCCCAATTGGATAAATAAAGTATTTTCCAATTGATTTGAACCCAAAAGTTACCATGCAAGTGATAAAATGGAATATTTCCAACACTACTTCATAAAGCATGCAAAAAGATTTAAATTAAAGACTTTGTGGCCAAATATAAATTACTTTGAACATATTTTTACTCAAAACTCTTTTGTTCACATATTCAAAATTGAGAAAAAGCTATGTTCAGTATGACATACTCAACTATTACAAACAAGAGTCATTTCTGCAAATCCTTAAGATGCTGATTAATTTTTCTGCATATACAAACTAAAACTGTGAAGAAAACCTTCCTCACTTTCCATTTCCTACTGATCAAGAATTATTTTTCTTATATTTCAATTAGTAAAACAGTTAAAATGGAAAATATGTAGCTTCTTTAAATACATTTGTCATTGGCTCCTTTCACCAAGGTGAAAATAGCTCCCTCTAGTGGCTCTGTGTGGTGTTGGAATCATGATGATACTAGAATTGAAGAAATATCTTACTTAATTTTTCATTGATAAAATTGCTTTTGGTCTGGTTTCATGTGACACAAATTAAACATCAAAAAAGCTGAAATAAAAAGCTTATTTTCCAGCTTTCTCTACTGTTTCCATCAGAACTACACAGAGCTATAAATATCCAACAAAACTCTCCTGGCTGCATCTCGGTGCTGCGTCAGCTGCTGAGAGTCTCACCTTGTCTCCGGGAGACAGGTCGGAAATTTGTCGGACGGCGATGTCTATCATCACCATCATGTCAGTGCGATAGAAGATGTCGGCGGTCTCTCGGCTTGCGAAGACATCCTGGAGGAACTTGAGCACAGAGTGAGGTGCAGGTGGCGTGTGTTTGAACATACACACCGGATCCTCTGCAGAAAACAGCAGATTTCATTTAGAAAAACACGTCAGAGCCCATTGAAGAGCAGGAATCATTAGTCGGTGGGATTTTACCTCCTCTGTTCAGAAGCAGCAGCACCTTTTCTGTCAGGACCTTGACGTTTTTCTCCTTCAGCTCCTGCATGATTGCATTGTTGCTCGGCACTGGTTGAACAAATATTGAGTTTAAAAGGGTTTTTCTGAACAGAGAACAGGACAGCTAAAATGTTTCTCAACAGTAGAGATCAGTAAAAAAGTTGTTCAATATGCGAATAATCTTTTCTGACCCGTGTGGTGCAGGTTGAAGGCCAGCAGGAGGTTCAGGAAGATGTCCGGCAGCTGCTCAGTGGGGTCAGAGGGAAGCCCGTCCTCCACCACACCCAACAGGAAACGAACGAATTCGGCGCTGAGATGCTCTGCAGACACAGAGGTTCCTGTAGCTTCAGATCGTCCTCGTGACGAGCATCATGTTAAAACTTCTCAAAACAAAGAGACGTGTCGTACCGTAGTGGTGATACGGCAACTGCTCTCCCATTGAGAATATCATAGTTAATACCAAAGCTGTGTAGCACATCTTCTGATGTTCTGGAGGAAAAGCAAAACAAATGCACAACAAAAAGAACTAAATCATGTTGCAAATAATATCAAACAATTGTTCCTGTTCTAAATAAATGGCAACAATTGGTTTGTTCAAATTTTCTACATATTTTCAGTAAAATGTTCTGGAGTGGTGGAACAAAACCAATAAATAAATACATAAATAAATCATTCATCAGTTAAACTGTTTCATTATTTTATTATATAAAGAGCAGCGTTCTAGAGATATTTGACTATTGCAAATCTACAAATACAAATAAAACAATAAAAATATTACAGAGTGGAAGTGAAAAACCCTTCATGTGGTCAGACAAATCTACTTTTAGAAAACAAATGTGGAAGCACACAATAAATTAAAATGAGTTGGATAATTTCCTGTGTCGTGATTCATTTTTTTGAAGGGAAATTTTGTTTATAGAGACTTCCTAGTGTATTTTATTTATGGTTTTGGTTTTGTGCAGTTTTTATTTTCTTTTTATTAACTGTTTCTGACTATCATGTTTTATTTTGGGTATTTAAAATGTCTTCTAGTTCCTGTGTGGAGTGTTCTGTACAAAGGTTGATCAGTCTTCGAAAATACAACTTGCATTATTATATTATGATATTAGATGAAAATGTTCTCAAAACGACAATATTTATAACAATTATATTTTATTTGCAGAGACATCATAATCCATTAAAGTTATTAATTTATTTACTTTGATTTTGTATGGTTTTGTTTATTTTGGGCATCTAAAATCTCTTCCAGTGTGATGTACTCTGTACAATTATTGTTCAAAATAATCTCAAAATGACCTAATTACAGTTTATTGCAATGAAGCCTGTCAAGATAAACAATTAATCAGTCAATTGCATGATAAACTAAAATTACTTTGATCATTTTCATTTTGATAATTAATAGATTTTAAAGAGCAGTTTTGTTTTCAGATCCATTTTATTTGCATGGTTTTTATTTTCTGTCTATTCACTGTTCTTGGTCGTTTATATCAGATATTCAAAATGTCTCCCACTTCCATCTCTTCCATATTAGCTGAAAATGGCGTCGAAACGACAATATTATTGTTTGTCACAATTATTTCTGGGACAATTCATCGTCCAGCAAAATGTCTTCCAGTGACAGAGACGTGAAAGCTTTCCAGATATGAGGCGACGCACGTTAATATTTCTAATGTTCCTCACCTTGTGTGTCTGTCTGCAGGTCTCTGGCCAGCTCCATGGGCAGGATGGAGTTCAGCAGAGTGGAGATGAACGCCGCGTCCAGGCTGCACATCGCTCCAAACACTTTGAGCAGCAGCAGCCGCAGAGACACGCGGTGCTCCTGCATGAAGTCCAACGGGGAGGGAGAGAGAGAGAGAGAGAGAGAGAGAGAGAGACAGAGAGACAGAGAGACAGAGACAGAGAGAGAGAGAGAGACAGAGAGAGAGAGAGACAGAGAGAAAGAGAGACAGAGACAGAGAGAGAGAGAGAGACAGAGAGAAAGAGAGAGAGAGAGACAGAGAGAGAGAGAGAGAGACAGAGAGAAAGAGAGAGAGAGACAGAAAGAGAGAGAGACAGAGAGAGAGAGACAGAGAGAAAGAGAGAGACAGAGAGAGAGAGACAGAGAGAGAGACAGAGAGAGAGAGACAGAGAGAGAGAGAGAAAGAGAGAGAGAGAAAGAGAGACAGAGAGAGAGAAAGAGGGAGAGAGAGAGACAGAGAGAAAGAGAGAGAGACAGAGAGAGAGAGAGACAGAGAGAGAGAGACAGAGAGAGAGAGAGACAGAGAGAAAGAGAGAGAGAGACAGAAAGAGAGAGAGACAGAGAGAGAGAGAGACAGAGAGAGAGAGACAGAGAGAGAGAGAGAGACAGAGAGAGAGACAGAGAGAGAGACAGAGAGAGAGAGACAGAGAGAGAGAGAGAGACAGAGAGAGAGACAGAGAGAGAGACAGAGAGAGAGAGAGACAGAGAGAGAGACAGAGAGAGAGACAGAGAGACAGAGAGAGAGACAGAGAGAGAGACAGAGAGAGAGAGAGACAGAGAGAGAGAAAGAGGGAGAGAGAGAGAGAGAGAAAGAGAGAGAGAGAGAGTCAAGCTGCACATAGCAACACAAGTCAAAGTTCAGCCAGGAGACAAACTAAAGACCTCAGTGAGACACGTTTACAAAATGAAGATCATTGGTGAACAAGTGTGATGCTGAAACAGTTTTCTATAAACAATAGCAGTAAGCTACACGTTACCATCTGATAATATGACACCAGCGACAGAACATTCTCGAAGTTGTTGGGCCGGCACATCCTCTTACACACTTCTGGATCTGCATCAGTCTGGAAACACAAACAGTGTGAATGACGTGGAGAATAACCTTTTACTGCTGAACACAGAAACACACTGCAGGACGAAGAGTCCTCTAACGATCCAAACTCAGCTCACGCAGACTCAAACTGATCAAACTGATCTGCAGCAGCTCGTCTGGCTTCGCTGCGTTTTGTGAGTCCAGCAGCCTGTTTGGGATTTCTGCTGTCGCTCTCATGGTTACCAGTATCTTCAGCAGCTCCTCCAGGTAACAGGCGATGAGGGCGTGGTCCTCGTGAAGAGCCCAGCTGCGCTGCTGGGAGTCGTCACGATGACGGGCGAGGTCACTGAAGATGACCTCCAGACGCTGTTCGTCGTGACACACTTGACCCTGCGGCAGCCCTGCACTCAAGTCCTACAGACAGTTCAGTTCAGTTCAGTTTAGTTTAGTTCAGTTCAGTTCAGTTCTAAAATTTGCTACTGATGCTAAAAACCATCAGTTCTGACAGATAATTAGCTCCAGTTAGCACCTTAAAACAATAACATAAATTCAGGAATAGGTCAAATATATACATTATATTTGTTCAAATAAACATGTTTTTTTCTTTTATTCACACTTGTTTTAGTGAACCATTTGGCCACCAGAGGGAAATATAAGCAGCTGTTACACATCACTGAGATTTTAAGTCTGGTAAATCTAATTTACCTCCTGTTGTTATTCTTCTTTGGCCTCTGTCATAAAGACTTGTGTTAAACAAATGAGATTAAAAATGATCACTGATGTAAATGTTGAACCTTACAGGATCTGGTATTTCACTTCTCTTTTTGTGCCTCTGCAACCAGTTTAAAGCATTTATTTTTAGAGGCTTGTATCTAACCCTGCAGCTGCTGAAAAATGAAAACTGAAGCTCTAAAAACTAAAATAATTTGAACACACTGTTGGCAGGTGATGTTGTTGTTGAACAGCACTGTGGAGCAGTTTGAAACCTGTTTTTAAAAGTACTATATTAATAAATTTGATACTGATGTAAAAGAACCCAAAGGTGCTGTAGCAAAGTATTAGTCTAAAGCAGTGCTTCTCAAATAGTGGGGCGGGCCCCCTTTGGGGGGCGCGGTGCGATACCTGGGGGGGCGCGTGTGATCCTGGGGAACAGGCTTTTTTTTGGCCGAACTAGTATAAAGTGTAATTGCGCACAGTAGGCGGCAGTGGCGCTCTCATTGTTACTTCTGTCACGTTTGCGACAGTGCAACATTTTACGACTTACAAGACAACAGGTTTGCCTTGGTTAGCAGTGTTAAGTCAACAAAAAGCTCCGACTGCGTTCTGTCTCTGGCCTCCGTTATTCAACAACCCCCAACATGAAAAAGTTTTTCACAGGGATGAAAAGAAAAGCGGAGAGAGACAAAGATAATGAGACAACAGAAAGTCAACCGAAAGCTAAGAAGAGGAAATACGACGAAGCGTATTTAGCGCTTGGCTTCACTGTGACTACAGTTGGAGAAGAGGAAAGACCGGTGTGTTTGCTGTGTCTAAAATGCTCGCAGCGGACAGCATGAAGCCAAATAAATTAGCGCGTCACTTAAATACGTTACATCCCAATCACGCCGATAAGCCGCTAGAGTTTTTTCAGCGAAAAAAATGTTAAGGAAAAAATGTTATGCAGAGATGGATAGTCACGGTGGGGAGTGGGGGGCGCGAATAGTTTTCTTCTTGCTAGGGGGGGCGTAACGGAAAATAATTGAGAAGCACTGGTCTAAAGGTAAACATATTTATGTAACCAGGTTATTTGAAGTTTTTTTATTTTATGTTTCAGTTGAATTGAACAGGTCATAGGTCACCTAAAAGGTGAAATTATTTGTCTTGCTATCAATTGGACAGGGCTGTGTAAACTTTTAATATCCACTGTGTGTGTGTGTGTGTATAATGTGTGTGTATAATGTGTGTGTTATTCCCATCTGGCCCCCCCCCTCGGCCCTCTGACTCTAAAAGTCTGTCTCTGCCTCTGTCCGTAACTCTAAACTCTGAGCAGGCGTCAGGAATGCTGGATCCACATGACAGTGAAAACAAGCCTGACCTTGCTCTCCACCAGCGACAGGAGAACCCGCTCCAGAGCGGCGGCCGCCTGCGGCAGGGCGGTCTGCAGGTGGCCCGCCACCACCCCCACCGCCACCCGCGACAGCTCGAAGCTCAGCCCCGTGTTCTTCCGCACCAGCTCGATCAGTTCGGCGCCGATAGTCATGGGAACCGGCTCGGAGGCCGAGGGGCTGCCGGGAGGGCTTCCGGCCACAGACGGCGGGGCCACGGGCCATTCGGGCCCCGGCGGGTCCGCTAAGGAGAGCTGGGTGGGGGCGGCGCTGGGGTGGGCGGCCTCAGAGAGCTGCGAGAGCTGTGGGAGCTGTGGGAGCTGCGGAGGCTGCGGAGGCTGCGGAGGCTGCGGTGCCGGGCTTTTCTTCACGGAAGGAGAGTCAGACGGCTGGACGTCCGGGGGAGGGACGGGGGGCTTGACGCGAGACGGCACGGGAGGCGGAGGGGTGCTGGCGGCGCTGGGCAGACTGATGTCAGAGGTGGCCAGAGAGGAGCGGGAGGCGGACTCTGTGGAGGTGGTGCTGATGGTGAGGGAGGGAGCGGGGGACGCGGGAAGGGAGGACCCTCTGGAGGGGACCTCCGGCTCTGCAGAGAGGGACAGGAATCCAGTTACAGAGGAGCTGAGCGGCGCTGACCTGACTAAGAATAGAGCGTGGCGCAGGAGGCATCAGCAAAAACACGCCGCCGCAGTTCGCAGCCGACAGGTGGAGGAACTGAGGGCCTAACCTGGACGGCGGTTGTTTCTCTGCTTCTCAGGGGGAGGGGGAGTAATCGGAGCGGCGCGCCGGGGCTGAGGCGGCACCTGCACAGAGGAAAACAAACCGGATCGAGTTAGAGGGACTCTTATGAGAGAGTAGGATGAAAACTGTTTCATTTTCAACATACCTCTAAATTACATATTTTTTATTCATAATCTAGTGTAGCTACAACAAGCATTACAGACAAACATAAAACAAAAAGGGGTTTTGAGCCACAAAATAAATAAGTGGATAAGAGAACAAATGATACAAATGAAATAACCAAAGGAGGTTAAATTAAAATGGATACCTTCAAAACAAAGACAAAACATAATCAATAGGAAATGGTTTAACATTTGTGGATTAGGATAAACTTTTTTTCTACACTCCTGACATAAAATATTAAAACATCTTTTACTTCAATAGGTCGGAGACGAGCCTCTTCAACCATCAGAATGACCTTTTTACAGTAAAGTTTAGTAGAGTGTCGGAGTTACGCCTGCCGCAATAAATCAGTTAATCACATGACAAATTAAAACAAGCTCAATCATTTCGATTTGCATGATTTATTGTTTTTCTTTTTCTACCAAAAATTGGATGACAAAAGTCTTCAGTCTGGTGCTTTTCTGTTTTGAATGACAATTTTGTTTACAGACTTATTTGCTGTTTCTGTCGTTTTGTTTATTTATCTTGGATATTTAAAATGTCTTCCAGTTCCAGTGTTAAATATTCATCAGAAATTAAAGTTTATTGATCTTTGAGAATGTGTCATTTTGCCATTGACACTATATTATTTGAAAATAATCTCAAACTGACAATCTTATCGTTTATCACAATAACTTCTGAGACAATCTGTTTTTGTGACAGGTCTAGTTAGAATACCTAAGAACTAAAATATTATACCTAACAAGATCTGTGAATGTATTCTGGATTTGGTGAATGTATTCTGGATTTGGTATGCACCTTAAACAATTTGTGAAATATTTAAGGTACAAACAAATGTCAATATTATTGACATACATTACCTTGTATCTAACGAGGAAATGATGCTGAAATGCAAACTTTTCTAAATCCAACAAAACAGAAGCTAGCTGAAGCACAGAGCTGAGATCTTTTATTAAAAATGAGTGAGACAAACCCAAAACGTAACATTTGTTCCAAAAAAACCAATGGAAAGCAACTTATTTTAATGCAGGGCTTCCCCCAGGTGTATCATAAGCCTGGCGGGCCACCAGGCTTCAATTGTGCCTCTACCAGGCTAAGCATTGCTTATTTATTTAAGTATTTTTAAGACTTTGTTGTTAGTGTTCAGGTGTTAATCTTCCAATCTTAAAATAATTATCAAATTATATTTTCAAATTTCCTGTCAACTTTTAAAAAATGCAACTCAAAAATACAACGGGCCGCTGGATGAATGACTTCTCTAGCATCCAACCACCGGGCTCAGCACGTTTTCTGGGGGAAACCTTGTAATGCAATTAATGATAAAACAGTTTCCTGTTTTGATTAAACCTCCAAAAACAGATGAAATCATGAGTAGCAGAGCAGGCCATTGTTACCTGGTAGAAGCCCGGCTCTGCCTGCATGCTGTCCATGCTCCCTGATAGCGGCACGCTTCCCTGTCTGCCGTAGTTCTGGTTCAGGCCGTTGGGAGGAGGCGGCGTTTGGCTCAGGGATATTTCACTGTTGGAAGCTGGAAGTCTGTGTCCGGCGGAGGAGGAACTTCGCCGAGCCAGGGTCTCCTTTCTGTGGTGGATCAGCTTTCTACGTCACAGCAAAACAACTATTCAATTAACAGAACATAATGCAGCACTACTGCCAAATGCTCCCCTTTCTCTCTGTCTTACTGTAGAACATCTCGCTGTTCCAGATTGTATTTGCCTCCGTTCTTTAAGGCCACGTTGTGGATGCCTTCGATCGCTCGGTCAATGGACTGCAGAACCTCATCTTGCTCCGGAGCCTGGTGGAAAAAAAACAACAAAAGGGTGAAATATTTATTAATATGGCAGCATTGTTAGCTATTAAACTTTAAGCTGAACAGGACATGGCTTGGGGACATATGTGGCTGTAGGCGGAAACAAACGGGGACAATTATGTAACAACAGTCTTTTACAGCCTTTTTATGTTTTACAAACACATTCCTTAGAAATTCTTCATTGGGATTTCATGTGATGGGCAAACGTAGCGTTGTCCGTATGAAAGGGGAGAAAAATATTTTTGTAAACAAAAATCTGAAATGTGTGGCAATTCATTTGTATTCAGCGGACCTGCGGTACTCACAGGGTTTAGAACCGGCAGCCAGAGTTGGGTAGTAATTAGTGCTTAATGCATTTAAGTAACTTTTTGGAAAAAATTTACTTTTAGGACTATTTTTACTAAGCTGTGCTATTACTTATGTAATATTATTACAAAGTATTTCTACTGTTACTTTGAGTAACTTCACTGAAGGAAGAACAAACTTGTTTTAACAACAAAAAATATATATAATAATAATCCCCAGACACAGATACACACCTGCAGCTTTTGTTAAAGTTTCATACATTTCATATTGAAAAAAACTAAATTATTATTTTTTTGTAATTATGTTATTTATGTGAATTGTTTTCGTTTTAGTCCTTAAAGTACATAAATGTCCTCATGTCTTAATGTGTTGGTCCATCTGATGATGCAACTTTCAAAAATCAAACCACTGATGTACAATTACTCAGGACTTACGGAGCCTTTCTACCAAAAAATGTTTGTTACTGTTGAATTTTTTTTTTTACTTTAATTTGAATAAAATATGTTAAACTACTTACGTACAACTTTTACCAGTTTTACAAATCTATAACTGAAATGTTTGTCCACTCTTCTTTGGAAAATAACTTAGGTGCAGTGTGATAGTATAATGTACCAATTCTTGTCACAGATTCTGTATCTTATTCTGACCATCTGTGAAACTCTGATCAGGCTCCCCCTTGATTACAGCATGATGCTGCCACTACCATGTTTCACAGTTAAATGTATGTTCACAGTTTTCAACCACAAACAGTTTAATTTTGGTCTTAAGCACCACTGACAACACTGAATTTTAATTAGCAGAGTCAGAGTGCAAGGGGCTGAATAAAAATGCACACCACACTTTTTGGATTATCATGATTTCCCCTCAAGTTCACCACAAAACACTGTGGTGTTTCATCAGATAAAACCACCATAAAGTACAATAGGGTATCCTGACTGAATTGCAGGGCTCTATAATTGCAGTCATGCGTGCTCAGAAAACCTCACATTCAGGATTATTAAGTTTAGGAGAGCATGCTGCCAGCTCAGGCATCCGAAACAGCACGCAAGCTCCGACTAGTTAGTCTGCATCCAAGAGCAACCTCCTCATTACTTGACTCATGTGGAAGGAACAGAGAAATACAGCATGAATCATGGTCTATCTAGAAGTTAGCAGAAAGGAGTTTCCTGCAGCTGAGCGCGTCTTTATTGCTTAATGATCCTTTTTGCCATCAGTATTCTGCGCCACTTCTGTCCCACCCCGAGTCTCCCCTCTGCCGCTGCAGCGCAGAAAGATGAAGGAAAGTCTCTGCATGACGCAACGCTTCCTTTAATTTATGATTTATTCAGCAGGCATGCACCGCTGGATGTGTCTCTCTCGATCCCATTGATTCAGCCCTTTTTGTCACCAAGCGCATCAAGAGGCTGAGAGCTCAGTGTTCAGACAGAGGGGGAGGAAAGTGGAAACAAACGCTGTGCATCATACTGGTGTACCTGCAGTTTTTCGATGTAAGAGGCCGGGATGTAGCCGGTTTCCCCCGAGCTGCAGCGGGACCCCAGCCACCAGTGTTTGTTGCTCCTCTCCAGGATTAGGAAGCTCTCCCCGGCCGCGAAGTGCAGCGAGTTGGGCTCGGACGATCGGAAGGCGTACAGAGACCGGTACATGGTTCAGAAATACTTGGACAAACCGAAAAAAGCCGAGAAAAAGCGTAGAGTCCAAGCGGAAGGATCTGCTCAGCTTGGGGGGATTTAAAGAGCCCATGAAGGCATGGCTACAGTGAATGGCTGATGTCTATTTACAAAGCAGCTCAGATCATCTGACCCCTGTTGTACTACCAGATGCCCACGAGGGGCGCTGTTACATCCTGAACGCACCCACCAGGCATTTTAATCGATATCAGAGCTGTTACTGGCTTTTACTCGATAATCAATGTATTATGAAATTATTACATAATTGATTTATATAAACAAATATGCTATTAAACAAAAATACAAGAAAATATGCTGCTATTAAAATTATTATTCATATTTAAAAAATAAATCTCAACTATTACAAAAATATATATTCTTAGTAACTTTTAGCAGCTAATTTACCTACAGGAAAAAATGTAAGTATAAACAGAGTTATTTGTTTTTCTGTACCAGTATTCACACGAAAATAATGTAAAATACATATATCATGGAGTACAACGTTGGATGTAATGTTTAATTGTAAATGATGTGTCAACAACAATTTATCAATTAAATGCAACAAAAGGAATCATAAAAAGGTTGTTTGTAATAAAACCATATGTTTTGCATTGAATCGTGTTAGATTTCACTGAAAATTATAGTAGGCATTGCAAGAAGAAGTAAAGAATGGGTCATTTTTTTTTCAAATTCCAACATTGCAAATAAATAACGTTGTTAAAAGTGATTTTGTAGATTAAACCTCTTAATGTGCCAAAACAGCTAATTCTAATAAATAAATAAAATACTATTTAATATTTAATTACAAAAACTTAATTTGTAGGTTTGTTCTTCTAACCTTCAGTCAGCAGACTATACAATATTTAACTGGAAAAATATTTATTTTGTTTGAATGCTTTTATTTTTTGATTATGATATTTCATCTTAGTCTTTAAAATACCAAAAATGTAGATATGATATTACATATTCGTCTATCTGTGGAAATAGTTTTGGAATATTATGTCAGATGTATATGACCAGGTGCTCACTTTGAGTTTACCTTTACCTGAGTTCAGTTTTTGGCTCCTCTAGTCACCTTTGGCTTTAACTTCTCATTTAGTTGCCCCAGTTGCCCCAGCATTGTAAAACTGTTACCTTTCTGTGTCGGTGGATTGGCGTAAAATCAGTTCAAACCTCCTCAACTAACGTGGGACAAAATATTGTTTGACTTTTCGACACTCGACTGTTCAGTGAGGAAGTGGTGTCACAGCGAATTCCGTCCCCCTGCGTGTCACCGGCTCAAACATGGCCGCCAGGTTCCTCCTTCAGAGATCAACACAGGGGCTCCTGTCCTCCTCCAGATCTGTACCCGCTTTCTCCAGGTGTGTTTCATTAACCCCCCCGAATATTTAACCCTTAAACAACTAATTACGGATGAATATGTCTGCTCTTTATTGTCTCTTTTCTCTTAGAAGGGAGGACATTTTAACGCCATGGTTTCAGTTATAAAAGAGTCCCAGTCGTTTTTTTTTTAAAGTTTTGTTTTTAAAGTCACTGCTGTACTGATTCGCTTTTATTTTGACTAAGACTTTCAGCCTAGATTTAATACTATACTATGCCTAGTTAAAATGACAAAATCACAGTTTACAATTTTAAAACAAAACAAAAGTTTCTCTGCAGCTCAGCAAATAATTGATTATAAAGAATCAAGTATTTGGGAAATGTACTTATGCTTGTGTATGTCTTGTACAAAAACTGGCCTGCAACATTTGGCTGTCAGTGCCTAATGATTGTTATTTAAAAATTAACATGATGGAGGAAAATATAAACACTAATTCATAGCATCTCAGATTTTTAAGCAATTCTTGCTGAAAGTATGGTTTTACTTTATTTCTAGTGTTCACATTCAACCTGGAATAATATATCATTTTATTTAGGTATTTATCTAACTCGGATATGAATTTAAAAGAAAACAAAATACAACCCTAAGTTCGGTTCTCGTGTCTTTGATTGCAGCCCATTTCTCTGCCGAGGTCACAGATTAGGGCCAAGTGACGATGAGATATACCAGCGGACCAGCGTGTCCATCATGAAGAGGGAGGAAAACAATGGGTTCCTGATACACAACTACAGTCCTATGGGATTCAACATTGATGGAAACCGGGTGTTAGGGCCCTGCGCTGTGATACCTCCTGCCATCCTTCAGTGGAACGTGAGATCACAATCCAAACAGTCCCTACGCGTCTTATTGTGTTTCCCTCCAGGTGAGTGTGTTCTAAGTTGGAAAAATTGTTTCTTTCTGCAGGTTGGAAGTTCTGAAGACATCACAGAGGAAAGCATCTCTCTCTTCCACATGCTTGAACCACCTATAGGTACGACTTCGAACCACAAGGTCACGCAAGAAGAAACATGATCATTTTCCAAATACTTTAAGCGTTTTGATTTATTGAGTGTGAAATATCTGAAATTTAGCTCTCTTTGGTTTTGTGTTTTGTGGTTCCTCTAGCAGAAGTCGTATAATTTGAAAAAATGGGATGGACAATAAATAAATATTGCGATAGACATCGGATCAATATCATCTAATAGAATATTTAATGCCGGTATATAGAATATTCACTGGTCTTCGCTATAGAACCGTACAGCATTCTGGGAAATGTAGGCAGAGGAAAGGTTTTAGGTCTTTCCTCTGCTGGAAATCTCAAGCAACCTCTCAGCTCCTTCCTGTTTGCCCTTTTCCTTTTCTGCCCCCTTTGGGCCATCTCTTGCTACTGCATAATTTGAGTATTGGAATCAATTGTAAGGCATCTTTAGATGATAATTGGTGAAAACCACTGCATATTTCTATTATGTTAATATCCATGAATCTATTTTCTTTCTAAGGCACATAGTATTTAAAAGGATTTACTTTTTATTTTTGTATTTTTTTCTCGTGCTGGTTCAGAGATTCTTGTGCTGGGCACAGGGCGTCGGGTCGAACGAGTTAACCCCTCGGTCCTCGCACTCTTGAAGAAGAAACGCATCGCTTTGGAGGTGCAGGACACGGTAAAGATCACTCAATCTTTCCACGATAGTTTAAGAGAAAAACAGATTTTACTTCAATGAATGTATTTTTCTAAAATGCCCATTTCTAAATGTTAATAATTTGATTGCTCTTTTGCAGCCCAATGCCTGTGCAACGTTCAACTTTCTGACCAGCGAGCGGCGGCTGGTGGCCGCTGGTCTGATTCCTCCCTCCTACAGCAGAGCTCTCGAAGTGAAACAGGATGAAAGTGTGGGCTCAGAGTGAGAGTCTAAATGGTCTTTTAAAGATGAGGTTCACATTCAAGTGGGAGGACTGACTCTTCTGCAAAGAGGCTTCAGGATAAAATAGCAAACTGATCCAGCTATTGTATTTCTGCAAACATCGGGGTAAAGGCAGATTGAAGCATTTTTATCAAAGCTTTGAGCCACTTTGAGAAAATTTGAAACAAAGTTGTGGTTAAAAAGTAAATACAACTTTCTGTCATAAATGAGTTGAGTAAATCTGTATTTTGCTGTATAAAGTTGTTGTATAGACTGGTTATAAATACACTTGTTAAATACCACGGTTTGATTTATTTATTATATTCAGTGTTTCCATTATTTGTGTAAGAAAACATTTCACCATTTGCCATTTTCAGTCTTCACAGCAGCATGTACAAAATAAAACGGACTAACAAACACAGGATCTAAAGTGTGTGACGTGTCGCAGGCTGTGCCGAGGCGAGGAGCCTGTTTGTGGCGGCTGTCCTCCTTCTGGATAAGCCTCTTTGCTCTGTGCGTCCAGCAGCTCTGCAGCAGACAAGTTGCCTGTGCAGCATATGATATAATTCACTGGCTTTGTCCTTCTCATAAGCCCCCAGCAGAGAAGAGGATCCACAAATCCCCTGCATGTTCGATTCATCTCTAATCAGCTGCTGCGGCGCAGCATGTCCAAAGTCATTCTCAGCGATTAAACCTATGTCATTCAGATCTGTCTGCAGCTGGGCTACTTTTACCTGAAGCAAAATGCCCACATCACTCAGCTCAGAGTGAGCTTCAGTTAATAGCACATAGAGATCTATTTTATTGGTATTCTAAATAATATTCACGCCTCTCCCTAGGGATTTAGCAAACTCTATTAAAGCACAAACAACGAAATGTGTACGGCCATGTGTTAGGGTCATTTAAGCCAATTTTTTTTCTTTGAAAAAACAAGCAAAGTTTTGAGTTTGAAAAGTTAGTTTTCGGGGAAAGAAATTCTGAAATTTTGAGGTTATTTTCTGAAATTTTTGAGCGAAAAACTTGGACATTCCTGAGTTTTAAAAGTTGCACAATAGCTAGAAAAAAATTTTCTAGAAAAAAAAACCCTTTGCAGAAGTTGAAGATGCTCAACTTTTGAAACTCAAATTTCCAAGTTTTTTTTCTCCTCAAAAACTTCTGAGATTAATCTCAAAATCTGAGTTTTTTTCTTGCAAATTTTCGACTTTTCAAACTCAAAAATGTCTGTGTTTTTCTAGAAAAGTTCTCAGATTAATATAAACATTTCTGAGTTTTTTTGGCAAATATTTACTGCTACTTCCCCATCTAAAATGGCCCTAATATGCATATTAAATTGATAAATGTAAGAACTACACAAAATAACACAAAGAAATCACACAGGGAAGGTACAGGGATCAAAAATTACACAGTTT